>NC_140420.1:84768779-85368779 GCF_965140295.1 Lepidochelys olivacea
ACTCTGCTCCTCCCCAGGCTTGACCAGAGATGCTGCAAGTTGCCCTGCCCTCTGCCCAGGGGTCTGCCTCTCAGCAGTGCTGTGTCAGGCTCATGCCCTCTCCCAGCAGCCTCTTCTCTGTGCCCTTTCAGCCTGGGCCATGACTCTGAGTGAGCTCAAGGGTGTGGGCTTGGTGCTGGCTGTCAGCACTGCAGGGAAGTGAGTGCTGAGAGGCTGCTGTGGGACTTGGGAGCAGGGATATATTTGGGGGTTTGGTGATGTGACAAGCAGAGCTCAGGCAGCTAGTCTAGGGCGCTGTGTTCCCATCTCCTACTTTCAGCTCAGTAAGCTGCCTGCCTCACTGCGCCTGCTTTCACTGTGTGTGTCTGGCTTACCAGGGAGGGTCCCAGCATAGCATTCATGGGTGGGAGGAGGGGAAGGCTCCAGAAGTGTCGGGTCCTATTTCCTGTGCATGTCTTGTGTCCCTCCCCACCTCCCAGTTGGTGAGTCTCTGTCTGCCTCACTCCAGGTTGTGCTTCTTAGTCCGGCCACGGATCACAAACATGAAGTATGTTGCTGGTGAGTGGGAACTGTTGCTTGCAATGCAGATATCAGTGGTTACTTATATAGGGCAAGTAGTATGGGTTGACTTCAGGGTAGGACTGGCTAGCAGACTCCACTGTCTGGTGCCGGGGATATTGGCGATTGTATGAGGGGGATGGTTACTGTCCTGGATCATCAGGCTCTAGGTAATCGTTGTGTGGGGGTGAAGTTGGTGTTCTGGTTAGCTGGTGCTGGGCAATTCCAAGAGGTGAGTGCTAGCATCTGGGGATAGGGTGACTTGGATCTCAGGGCCAGAGGCTGAGTGCACACCCGGAAGTCTGCTGTCTTGTCCGGCTGGTGTGTCACGTGCCCTGTGAGATCACAGGGCCTCAGGCTTGTCTACACAAGAGACCTTGCACTGGTTTAACCTTAGGGTTTTTTAGTGGCTCTAGTTAACCAGAGTCTTGTGTCTGTAGATATTGTCAATGCTGATAAGGCGACAGGGAGGAGCCGGAAGTACAAGATTATCTTCAGCCCCCAGAAGGTCAGTGTGGCTGTCCTTTCCATGCTAGGCACCAGCCCAAGCTTCCTCTTCTGGGAGTGGTTGGGAACTGGGGCTAATTTACTAATCCTGACAGAGCCTTGAACCCAGAGGAACTGCAGTAACCTCAGGCCCCTGCTCTCCTGCCCACCCAGCCTTCCCCCCCTTCCTTCACACCTGGCCTGTGTCCGACCCCCCTCCCCATTTCCTCACCCCCTGCTCACCCAACCTTCACCATTCTTCACACCTGGTCTGTGACCAACCCCCTCCACATCTCCCACATGCGACCTTTCCTTCCTTCTTCATGCCTGCCACATATCCAGTTCCCTCCCGCCCCCACTATCCTGACCACCCAGCTTTCCCTTCCCCACAGAGTCAGAATAACCAGTTCCCAGTTTCCTGTCCAGAAGTTTGACACCAAAACCAAATGTTGCCATGTCTGGAAAGGAGCGGCTAAGAAGGCCAGCCCGATGCACTGCCATGGAACCCTTGGTCACGCCCCATTGACCACAATGCGGGAGCTGCCTGGGCACTAACCAGCCTCTTCCTCTCTTGCAGTTTTACACCTGTGAGCTGGTGCTGGAGGAGGAGGGAATCTATGGTGGTGAGTGGGGAAGGTGATGTGACAGGCACTGTGGGACCTCAAGGGGACGTCGTTCAGTCCATTGCCTAGATCCAGCTTTTTGGGGAAGCTTAGACAGTAGAACACAAGGGCTTGTCCCCTATGGAATAGGCATCCATGTGCTGTCTTGGCCCGGGGCGTGGAGAAGGGAATGCAAATTACAGAGCTCCTGAACATCCCCCGATGGAGACACAGGGGAGGGGTACATAGACCCCACCATTGATGCGGGAGAGGCTGGGCCTATGTGGAGAAGGATGGGAAGGGGCAGTGTGGCTGGCAGGGCCTGTGTGTTCAAGCCCTCGGGCCATCTCTACAGCAGGTCCTGGGACTACATTGTCTCTGCTCTCTTCTGTCCCTACCTCAGATGTGACCTGTGATGAGTGGGCCTTCTACCTGCTCCCCCTGGATGATGACCTCCTCAGCATGGAGCTGCCTGAGTTCTTCCGGGACTACTTCCTGGTCAGTGGCACAGTTCCCTGGGAAATCATCCCTGCAGCATCACAGCAAAGCCATTGGGAGAGCGAGCCAGGGTGGGGGCAGGACTTTCAAAGCTGTGCACACCCCTCCCCTCCCCCATGCCCCTCACCTGCTGCCCCACCCCCAGTCTGGTGGGCTGGCCTCTGCAGACTGCCAGTGCTGTGCTGGTTTGGGAGATGCTGGCAGATGTCCACTGGGCTGAACAGATTCCGGTGCCTCTGTCAGCACCTTGGAGACCTGAGAGCCTTGAGACTGCACCCTGGGCAAGGTCCATGTCCCTGTTTAGATACTGCGGAGGACTCCTGGGGGCCCAGCCTGCCCCGGCCGGGGGCTCCTGGGGAGTGAGTGTTTGCTGACTGTTGCTCTTGTGGGTCCTGCAGGAAGGGGATCAGCGCTGGATCAGTGCGGTTGCTCGAGCTCTGCAGTTGCTGAACTCCCTCTTTGGGCCTTTCACTCACACGTATGGGATTGGCAGGTGTGCCAAGGTAAGAGAGCTGCACAATTGGGAGGCTTGGCCTGGTGGGGTCCCCTGCTCTGGGGACAGGGCTGGTTGCTGGAAGTGGGAGCCCTTTCATTTGAATCCCTTCAGGGATGTGGGGACTTGTACGAATATGGGGGGCAGGCATACAAACATCCCACCTGTGAGTTTCCAGGTGGGGCCAGTGAAATAGGGGCTTACCCCCACGGAGTGACTGCTGGTTGTTATAAGTGTGTCCAGCAGGGAGCGTCACATGGAGGGGGGCCAGGGAAATGCCTGCCCCCTATCAAGGGAGGAGTGAGGGGGAATCGGTCTGCTGACGTGATTGAGGGGGACCCAGCCACCTGCTCCTGGCCCCAGGGCTCGCAGCTTTCGTTCTTGCTGGCAGGCTGTCCTGGCCTGTTCTCGGGTGGCGGGGGCTTGCTGATCTGCTCCCAGCTCCTGTAGCGTGTGGGGACCCTGGCCCTGGGGCTGGCTGGCTCCCGTGGTAGGGCTGGCATATATGGGCACTAACATGCTGCCTCCCCTCTCTCCCAGATGGTCTATGAGGTGTGGCGAGAGCTGGTGGAGGAGAGCGAGGGTGACAGCCAAGCCAGGAGGCCTGAGATCAGCCATGTCTTCCTCATGGATAGAGGTAGGGGGTGGTCTGGTTGCAGACGTGGGCTGCTGCTGTGGGCCGGTGACTGGCAGGGGCCTGGGGGTCTCTAAGGGCTGGCTTTGTGGGGAGGGGCAGTAGGTTCTTTCTAGGAACTGCTGAGGGGCTTGTTCTTGGGCTTGAGGTAGTGAGCTGGGGGCAGCCAGCACTGGCGGAGGGGTCCAGCATGTGCCCCTGTGCTTCTCGTTGCAGATGTGGATTACGTCACAGCGCTCTGCTCCCAGGTGGTGTATGAGGGCCTGGTGGATGACACGTTTCGTATTAAATGTGGTAAGTTGTGGGTGGCTGACAGAAATGTGAGCGGGGCTGGGCAAGGGGGCCCTGCCTGGGGAGTGGGGGTGTGATTGCAGGGAGAGGAGAGCACCTACAGATCTCTGTCCCAGTCCATCCTCCTCAGCAGCTCCCCAACATGTAGAAGGGGGCCAGGGAGGCTGGGATGGGGGAGGGGGGAGCTACCTAATGTTGGCTGTTGCAGATGGCCTCCCAAGTCCTTTAACAGGGGCGTGGGGGTTGGCACATGAGCGGTGTCGTGCTCTGGGGGCAGTTCCTTTGGCAGCTTTGCTCGCTGCCTGTGTCCTCTCTTGGTACAGACAGGATGCTCCATGTGAAGTGGCAGGACGCATGGCACATGTCAGACCAGTGGCCCACCTTGCTGGTGCCCTGTCTCCAGTGGGGCTGTCACAGATGCCTCTGTGGGAGGCGTAAGCCAGCACTACGGGGTGGGCACAGCACAGGCGCCAAGGACCCCATCCCCAGGCAGTAGCTGTGTGGATTCCCCTCGGAGCGCAGAGAGCACCCAGCTCTGGGGTTGCTGAGTGTGGCTGATAGCCCAGGCTGCATCCTGCTGGCTGTGTGGGTGGTTAATGGAACAGCCTGTCCTGGGGCACTGGGAGCGCCGCAGGGCAGAGCACGGGGCAGTGGTCTGGGCACTGTAACTGTTCCCGCTGCTCTCGGCAGGGAGCGTGGACTTTGGGCCAGACGTCACCTCCTCTGACAGGAGCTTCAAAGTGCTGCTCAATGCCCAGGACAAGGTGAGCCCAGCTGATCTGCCCAGCTTGCGCCCCGCCTACTCGGGCCCTGCTAACCTGGCGAGTGCCAGCCTGGTGGGCAGAGTAGCAGTGGGGGTAGTTGGATTGATTGTGGTATGAGGCAGAGCCCACTCCAGAGATGGTAGAAATGGGGCTTTGATACCAGCTCCTTTGCCCTGTAGAACCGCAGTCCCCGGCATCCTGGCATCCGCCCTGTGGGGGCTGATCCGTTCTGGATGCCCATGTGGAGCCCCAGCCTGTGGCCTTCGGAAGCCCAGTCGCTGGGGGTTTTTTGACTGTCCTCCTAGCTGTAGGTGCAGCCTGGTGCGCCCCCCTCTCCCCCCCCTTAGCCAATGCACCCTCTCTGTGCTCTCTGATGCTTGGCTACTGGCGTGTCTGTGCCTGGCATGGGGGCTCTCTCCTGGGAATCCCATGCCAGGCCCTGGCCAGGTGGCTGACCCCGTTGTGGCTGTTCTGGTGTAGGTGTTCAGCGAGATCCGGAATGAGCACTTCTCCAACGTCTTCGGCTTCCTGAGTCAGAAGGCGCGGAACCTGCAGACGCAGTATGACGTGAGTGTGACAGGGTCGTCCTGGGCATGGCCCTGAGGGGCACCCTGCCCCGGGGCAGCCCCATCAGCTGCCGAGGGGTTCACGCATCCTGGGCTGGGCCCTTTGCTCCCCACCCTGGCTCTCCCTCACCCTGTTGGGGGTGGGGAGGAGCCTTCCCTTCAGCCCAGTGCTCAGACGCACTCTCCTCCTGCAGCGACGTCGCGGGATGGACATTAAGCAAATGAAGAACTTTGTCTCCCAGGAGCTGAAGGGGTTAAAGCAGGAGCACCGCCTGCTGAGCCTGCGTAGGTACCTGTGGGTGGTGGGGGAAATGGAGGGTGTCTGAGGACATCTGCCCTAATGCCAGGGCGGGCTGGCAAGTGGTGCACATTACCCCAGCCAGGCTAGAGGCTGCTGGCCTGTGAGGGCATCTCCCTCTATGCCCTCTGGCAGCCCTGTCCCCGGCTATGCGGGCCCAGGCTGCATGGAGAGTACGTGGCCCCAGGGGTCTTGTGCAGAGACCCCTCACTGATTTCTTCTGTCTGGGGCTTGCAGATATTGGCGCCTGCGAGTCCATCATGAAGAAGAAAACCAAGCAGGATTTCCAGGAGCTGCTAAAGACTGAGCACTGTGAGTGTCACCTGCCAGCACAGCCTGGGCTCCACCACCACCTGTGGCTGGTTGCCCTTCCCCTCCCTGGCCACCAGCACTCCAGACGGCCACTGTCAGAGATGATGGGTGCTTGTGCTCTGGGGCTGGTGGGACCTGAAGTGTTAAACGTGCTTCTCCAGCCTGGGGGCAGGGCATGCAGGGTGCTCCCTTTCCCCAAGGGGCTTAGTGAGGAACACCAGGCATTGCCCTCTGGAGCTGAGCAGCACCATGCACCTCCCAGAGCTGGCAGAGTGGAGCGGGCGGTCACTGGGCAGTGGGGACAGAGCTCGGAATGGTCCTGATTCCCAGGCTCTTCCTCCCACCATCCCAGGAGGCTGGCAATCCCCAGGCCTAGGGCTCGCTCTGAGGGTGCAGGTGACTGTTTCCCTTCCCCCCTTAGCTCTCCTGGAGGGGTTTGACATCCGCGAGAGCACCAGCTACATAGAAGAGCACATTGACCGGCAGGTGAGTCCTGCGCCGGGCGGGGATGGGCTGGGCTGGCCACTCGCTCACCCTTCCCAATTTCTGTGCAGGTCTCCCCCAGCGAGAGTCTGCGCTTAATGTGCCTCCTGTCGGTCACGGAAAATGGTGAGCTTCTCGCTGGAGAAGAGGGGCAGCAGTGGGGGGATGTGGTTATGGGGCTTTTCACTCAGCTCTCCCTGTGTGTTAAACCCCCACAGGGCTGATCCCTAAGGATTATCGCTCCCTGAAAACCCAGTACCTCCAGGTGAGTGGGGGGGACGGGACAGGGGAGCGTGTGTGTGTGGGGGGGAGCACCTGCGTGGTGGGGAAGGTGGTACTGGGGGGAGGGGCTGGAACGTGCCAACATTCACTTCTGCATGCTCTCCTCTCCTATGTTGCTGGAAAGCTCTGGCCTGGACCCAAGAGCCGGGGAGGCCCACCCAGCCTGGGTGCCGGAGTTCTGGCCTGACCCCCCCATCTCCCCTTGCCACCCAGAGTTACGGGCCTGAGCACCTGCTGACCTTTCATAACCTCAAGCGCATCGGGCTGCTGACGGAGCAGGCCCCAGGGGAGACCCTGACCGCTGTGGAGAGCAAAGTCAGCAAGCTGGTGACCGACCGAGCAGCAGGTATGGGGCAGTTCTGAGTGCCGAGCCCTGCCTTCCTCTTAGCTGCGGGAGGATCTTGGGGCACTTACCCGTGCTCTCCGCTCCCAGAGCTGCAGAGGAGTGCTCACTATGTCTACCCGGGTTATGCTCTAGCCTCTCCCAGCTCAGGCTGGGCAGGGAGGGAGCTGGCTCTGCTCTGGAGTGGGAGGCTGGGTGGGGAGAGTGGGGAGACCCTGCAGATTTGAGCAGGTCACCCCTCAGCCCCAGGGGAAATAAAACTCACTCCCTGTATCTTCTGCCCCGTAGCAGCGATCCCTGTGGGCACACCTCACGCCAGCTCTTGCCAGCCAGAGAGAATCTATTGAGGCCAGGTGAGCTGGTGGGGGATCCTGGGGCTCTTGGCTCAAAACCACTTCTTTGCCTTGTTTTCCAGGGAAACTCACGGACGCTTTTAATTCTCTGGCCAGGAAGAGCAATTTCCGAGGCTTAAGCAAGAAGCTGGGCTTGGTAGGTCCCCTCCGGAGCTGCTGGCTAGGCTGCCCCCCCACAGCACTGTTGCTAGGATGGGGTGTGTAACATCGCTGGCTCTAGATGTCCTTGGCTGCCCTCTTCTGGCCCTGGCTGTGGCTATCCCTGTGCAGGGCAGCAGGGGAGCCAGAGAGAGTTACCCTTGGGGTCCGGGTAGCAATGGTGGCTCGGTCCCTTCCTCCCTTCCAGGGTTAAGGGAGGCTGTGGCCTTTCCTCCCTGCCGTGGACCTGCCCTCCCCCATCCAGGCAATGTGATACCATGTGCAGTGTTTGGGGTCACGTCCCTGTATAGCGGAGTGGGTCAGTGTGAACACACTGTGCCTGCACTCCAGGAGCTGGCCTGGCTTCCCATAGGCTTCTGGAGAGAATTCCAGGCTGCAGTTGTAGTCTGGAAAGGGCCTGTGTGGTTAGGGGCTTTTGCTCGTCCCGTGCCCCGTCAGTGGCTGAGAGCAGCAGAGAGGTGTGTCCTGGTGGTCCCTGGCAGTGGAACTCGCACCTTCCGGCTGGCTGCCAGGGCCCAAGTTTGCTGCATTGACAACAGTGCGAGGCTCGCCTGCTTGGCACTGGATCCTCGCTAGCTGGCTGGGGACTGTCCTGCCCAGAGCAGCCAGGTCAGTGTCTCATGTATTTGTGCACTCCAAAGGGTGCACCCATGGGTGGTCCAGACCAGAGCCTCTGCTCCCAGAGGACACCGATAGCTCACTCACTGTTGGGGGGTGTAACGTGCCTGTCTCTGCAGATCCCCCGTGTTGATGGTGAATACAACCTGAAGGTGCCCCGAGACATGGCCTATGTCTTCAGTGGGGCCTACGTCCCCCTGAGCTGCAAGATCATTGAACAGGTGAGTCTATCTGTGCGCACCCCACCCCGGGGGACAAGAGCTGCCCATGCTGTGGGGTGCAGGGAACTCCTGTCACTTGTCATGTGGGGTTCCATCTTCCTTGGGAGCAGTCAGGTTTGTGCAAGTGTCTCCTGGTCTGTGGTGCCCTTGTGGGTCTGGCTATGCTGCCCTGCAGATCCCCCTGCTGGGTAGGCCACAGGTGCCTGCCTCTGCTTGGGACTACGGCCCCCTGGCTGGGGCTGGATGGGCTAGAAATGTCCCTAACCTGCTCCTGGAGAGGTGAGGCACCGGACTGCCTGCCTGCTCGTCCTGTGCCCTTTATTCCTCCCCTGGGTTGGCAGCTGATCTCTTACTCTGCTCTGGGCCTAAGTCGCTCCCATTGTCACATGGTGCTCTTCTGCTTCCCCTGCCCTTGGCAGACTGTCCCCTACGCATCTCCTTTCAGGTGCTGGAGCGCAAGGGCTGGCTGGGCCTGGAGGAGGTGGTGCGCCTGCTGAATGGCAATGAGTTTGCTCCTACAGGTAATACCTGCTCCTGGGATCGCTGCGGGGGGGACTTGGGGAGCTGTTCCACTTCATCCTCTGCTCCTTCCAGAGCCGGTCACGGAGGAGAATCCTGCCTGGGAGGTGCAGCGTGTCATCCTAGCAGTCTTCCTGGGAGGCTGCACCTTTTCTGAGATCTCTGCTCTCCGATTCCTGGGGAAGGAGAAAGGTACCAGCCAGGACACTGGGTTACTGTCTCCTCCACTGCTGGGGACGAAGAATCGGGCAGCCAGAAACTGCCCATCTCCCTCTCTGAAAGAGACCCAGAGTATAACCCCTGGGCACAGACTCAGTGAGTTAGCACTGTGCCATTGGCTACTGAAACCAGACCTGCTGCTGCCACAGAGGCTAATTCTCAGGCTGTGACATGGTAAAGTGGGGAGGTTAAAGCCTTGGACCATCCCCCCAGTCTTCCTGCCTTGTGTCCATGTGCAGAGGGGTACAGACCTCTCTTACGGTGCAAGTGGGGCCACGCACAATTGTTAGGGAAGGACCCATCACATGCCTTTGGCCTGGGCAGATGCCTGCTCTGGGCGCCCCCAGCGTCTCCCTGCTTGGAGGAGTTAACACCCCGTTCCCCCACCCCGCTCACAGCAGCACTCTGAGCATCTCCCCCGTACTTGGCATAGCGATGCTGCTTCTGTTGAGTGGTGACAGTGCCAGGCGCTAGCAGGGGTTCAGCTGCAGCCTGGCAGCCCCACTTCTCTCTGCCCTTCGGTCTCTTCCATTTTCCTTTCATCTCTTTGGATTTCTCAGGATACAAGTTTATATTCCTGACGACAGCCATCGCAAGCAGCGCCCGGCTGATGGACGCCATGTTAGAGGCGAAGGTGTGAGGCAAGGGTGAGCTGCGGCCCTGGCAGAGCAGCTTGTGCCAGTCAGGGTCACGCTCCACAGTGGAGACTGCCCAGGCGCTGCACATGTGCTACTGAAGCGTTACACATCAGCAGCCGGAGCAGGGCAGACACGGAGCCCATCCTGCCATGAGCCTCTCCTTGGGCTTCCCGAAGGCTGCAGATTGGGGTTTAAATGGATGAAGAGACCTTCAGTGGGTGGGGGGGACGTGTCTCTGGGGAGGCTAGAGGAGGGAAGAAGCTGTTGTTTCTCCAATCCTAGACCCAGGGTGTTTGAGTCTCTGTCATGCTTCAAGCCCCTGGGCCCACTGTCCAGGCAAGTCCCTGTGCTTGGTGTATTGGTGCTTCCAACATTGGGACAGTGGCTTGTTAAGGGATCTCACTGGCCTTTTGGGTTTTGTGCCCTGGCTCCCACCCTTGGCTGCCTTCTCGACCTTGGACAGATGTCAGTACTTGGGGCCACGGGTGAAGCCATAGGGCCATTCCAGGCTGTTAGCAGCACTACCTTCTTCCACTGCTCTGAGGCCTGTTCACCTGGAGAAGTTAACTAGGCAGGGGGGAGCTGGCTTCTACTCCAGTGAAAAATTAATTGCATTGTTACCTGAATTTTGAGTGCTATGTTCATTCACTTCACAGAACAGCCTACCTGTTCTGGCACCAAACACAACCCGCTCTAGTCTGGATTGATGGACCAAGCAGGGGGAAGGGAGTGGACCAGCAGGGGTACTGTGGGGTAGACTGGAGGTGCAGCAGCAGAGGGGTGTGGGTGGAGTTGGGGCTGGGATTTGAATAGCGTAGGATTGCACTGGCAGAAATGTGTAATAGTGGTACATTGATCTGTACCATATAAAATATACTTGGTCAGCCTTTAGCACTTGTCTTTATCTAACCACAGGGCAGGGAGGTGGGAACAGGCTAGTCCCAGTGTCTCTGGTCTCTAATGGGCTGTGGTTCTTATCCCTGGGGCTGCTTACTGCCCCTTGTGTATATTTCTAAGAAGGTCTGGTATCCTCTTGCATGGAGCCTTTGAAGCAGCTGTTGGAAGGTTCCCCCAGCTGGAATTCTCTGCAGTTCCAGTCAGAATGGGCTACATAATGCTTAGCCCTACCATGAGTGCAGGGACTGGACTAGGTGACCACTCCAGCTCCCTTCCCTTGCTATGATTCCCAGCTGGAGAGTGGGTGGACTTACTGCCGCAGTGAGTAGGGGAGAAGCTAGAGGGAGAGTTAACTTAGAGTGGGGGAGTGGAGGGAGGGCTGTTAAACCTGCGTTTAGCCTTGAGGGGATCACCCCAGCCCTGCTGCTCCAGGCCTCAGGGAGTGCTGGTGGGCGGGGGAAGGTGTGTGTGTGTGCTATGGGCAGATGGCAGACAGGGGCCGAGCTGGCCCTAAGGTGCGGGGCAGTCCTGGCTGTGTAGTAGGGTTGCCAGCTCTCTGGTTTTCGACCAGTTGAAAAGGGACCCTGGTGTTGATCTGGCTGTTAAAAGTCCGGTTGGTGGTGGAGCGGGGCTAAGGCAGGCTCTTTGCCTCCCCTGGCTGTATGCAGCTCCTGGAAGTGGCCAGGGGCGATCAAGGAAGCTCCCTATGCTGCCCCTGCCCCACCTGCTTGCGCCGCGGCTGCTTCTGAGAGCAGAGCCAGGGTGTCTGCCTTAGCCCTGCTGCTTGGGAGCTGCCTGAGGTCAGTGTCGCCCAGCCGGAGCCCCACCCCAGGTCGGAATTCCCTCCTGCGCTCTAACTCCTTCCCAGACCCACCACCTGCACCCCAGCCCTGAGTTCCCTTCCAGAACCTGTTCCCACCTGCCCCTTCCCCAGGCCTGAGCTCCTTCCAGCCCTCTCAGCCCCAGCCCAGAGCCCTCTCCTCCACCCCCAACCCCTCATCCCTGGCCCTACCCCTCAGCCCCAGCCCAGAGCCCCCTCCTGCACCCCCAACCCCTCATCCCTGGCCCTACCCGCCAGCCCAGAGCCCCCTCCTGCACCCCCAACCCCTCATCCCTGGCCCTACCCCCCAGCCCAGAGCCCCCTCCTGCACCCCCAACCCCTCATCCCTGGCCTGAGCCCCCTCCCCCATTCCAAACCCCCCGACCTGAGCCCCCTCCTGAGCCCCCTGTAAACTCCCCAGCCCAGAGCCCCCTCCTCCACCCCCAACCCCTCATCCCTGGCCTGAGCCCCCTCCTCCACCCCAAACCCCCTGACCTGAGCCCCCTCCTGCACCCCGAACCCCTCATCCCTGCCCTGAGCCCCCTCCTCCACCCCAAACCCCCTGACCTGAGCCCCCTCCTCCACCCCCAACCCCTCATCCCTGGCCTGAGCCCCCTCCTGCACCCCCAACCCCTCATCCCTGGCCTGAGCCCCCTCCCCCATTCCAAACTCCCCAGCCCAGAGCCCCCTCCTCCACCCCCAACCCCTCATCCCCGGCCTGAGCCCCCTCCTCCACCCCAAACCCCCTGACCTGAGCCCCCTCCTGCACCCCCAACCCCTCATCCCCGACCTGAGCCCCCTCCCCCATTCCAAACCCCCCGACCTGAGCCCCCTCCCCCATTCCAAACTCCCCAGCCCAGAGCCCCCTCCTCCACCCCCAACCCCTCATCCCCGGCCTGAGCCCCCTCCTCCACCCCAAACCCCCTGACCTGAGCCCCCTCCTGCACCCCGAACCCCTCATCCCTGGCCTGAGCCCCCTCCTGCACCCCGAACCCCTCATCCCTGGCCTGAGCCCCCTCCTCCACCCCCAACCCCTCATCCCCGGCCTGAGCCCCCTCCTCGACCCCGAGCCCCCTCCTCCACCCCAAACCCCCTGACCTGAGCCCCCTCCTGCACCCCGAGCCCCTCATCCCTGGCCTGAGCCCCCTCCCCCATTCCAAACCCCCCAGCCCATCGCCCCGTCCCCAGTGCGGTGAAGGCGGCGGGGGGGGGCAGGCGGGTCGGTTTGTGCCGCGGAAGGCGAGCGAGGCCCCGCAGGCGTAGAGGTGGGGGCGGGGCGCTGCCTCCGCCGCGTGCCGGGGTGTCGTGTGCCTGCCGGGGGGGGGCAACGAGAGATCCCGCACCGCGTGCCTGGGAGGGGCGGGGCTGGACGGCCACGTGATCACGTTGCGCGGACGGCTCCCAGCGTGCCGCAGGCCCGCCTCCTCGCTGCGGGGGTCCGGCCTCGCTTCGTCACTGCGTCTTCATTGGCTGACGGCGCTGGGGAGCTTCCTGGTTATTGGTTGGGATCGCCGCGGGGCGGGGCGAGGGACGCGGTTTGCCGGCGGCAGGGTTGCCCGGGGGCGGGGCTGTAGCGGCGGTTGTAGGCGGGGCTTGTCGTGACGTAGGGCAGCCCGGCAGCCAATGCGCTGGCCAGGGAGGGGAGTTTGAATCAGGACGGCCGGAGTCGGCGGGCGGCTCGCGGCGGAGGGCGCGGAGCGGAGCGAGGGGCCGGGAGCGCCGCCGCCATGAGGAAGAGGTGAGGTGAGGGGGCGGGTCCGGTCCGGGGTCCGTCCGGTCCGGTCCGGTCCGGGGTCTCGCCCCGCCGCCCAGGGCCGGCCCCGCGAGCGGGGACGCGGGCTCCGCCTGCCCCGGCCGTGGCGGGTCCCCGAGCCCGTCGGCCGGGCGCCCGCGTGGGGGCCCCTGGGACGGGGCCGGCGAGTGACCCGGGCCGCCGCCAGCGCCCGGGCCCAGCCCTGCGGGAGCCCTCGGGGGCTCGGCCCCCTGGCCGCGATGGGAGAGACTGGGGCCCTCCCGCCCCGGGCCGGCCGCGGCCGCGGCGATGGGGGCGGGGGGAGGCGCTGCCCGTTATTTACTCCGCCTCACAACACAAGACCAGCCCCCCCCCCCACGAAATTAACAGGCAGCAAACACAAGGCAGTATTTCTTCGCCCAGGCCCAGGCGACCTGTGGAACTCCTTGCCAGGGGATGCTGTGGAGGCCACAGGTACATATGGGCTCAAAAAAGAATCCGGGAAGTTCCCGGAGTATAAGGTCCACCAGCCAAGGTGGTCCGGGATGCAGCACCATGCTCTGGGCTCCCTGAGCTTCCGCCTGCCAGGTGCTGGGACTTGAGGATAGAGGCTGAATCGCTTGATGAGGGCCTGTTCTTTTCATTCGCTCCGAAGCATCTGGCCTTGGCCGCTGTCCGAAGACCGGATACAGGGCTAGATGGACCCTTGGTCAGGCCCAGTATAACCCTTCTTATGATTATGCTCCTGTTCTTATGGGGGCTATAAATACTTAGGCAATTATATAATAGTTATTCAGATTCTTCATTTTTAAATCTGTTAGAAAATGGTGAATGACACTGACCAGGTGAAGATTTTATTTGCTTGTGACATTTGGATGAACACTGGAATTCAATTAAAAATGCACAAAACAGCATTTTAAAATCTCTTTTTGTTAATTAAGAGAAATTATCTTAAACGTACTGGGAACATAAACTTATTTTTTTCTTATCAAAACATGTTTTGCATTTAAAACTGATTTAATAAATAAGCGTGTTTTGGAGGTGTTAAGGTTCCTTCCCCCCGCTGAACTCTAGGGTACAGATGTGGGGACCTGCATGCAAGACCCCCTAAGCTTATTTTTACCAGCTTAGGTTAAAAACTTCCCCAAGGTACAAACTTTGCCTTGTCCTTGAACAGTACGCTGCCACCACCAAGCGTTTTAAACAAAGAACAGGGAAAGAGACCACTTGGAGACATCTTCCCCCAAACCCTGCACCCCCTTTCCTGGGGAAGGCTTGATAAGAATCCTCACCAATTTGTACAGGTGAACACAGACCCAAACCCTTGGATCTTAAGAACAATGAAAAATTAATTAGGTTCTTAAAAGAAGAATTTTAATTAAAGAAAAGGTAAAAGAATCACCTCTGTAAAATCAGGATGGTAAATACCGTACAGGGTAATCGGATTCAAAACCTTAAGCTACAAAAAGACACAAAGACAGGAATATACATTCCATTCAGCACAGCTTATTTTACCAGCCATTAAACAAAAGGAAATCTAACGCATTTCTAGCTAGATTACTTACTAACTTAACAGAAGTTCTGAGGCTGCCTTCCTGATCTCTTCCCAGCAAAAGCATCATACAAACAGACCCTTTGTTTCCCCCCACCCCATTTGAAAGATTCTTGTCCTCTCATTGGTTATTTTGGGTCAGGTGCCAGCTAGGTTACCTTAGCTTCTTAACCCTTTACAGCTGAAAGGGTTTTGTCTCTGGCCAGGAGGGATTTTATAGTACTGTATAGAGAAAGGTGGTTACCCTTCCCTTTATATTTATAACAAGAGGGTGTAGCTGCAGATCCTGTACTTGAAGATAAGACACCTGGGCAATGGTGTTTGGTCTATTTTGTTCTCCATGAGGGTATTGTGGCTGGCCTCTGGGTCCCTAAACAAGCCCTATGAGAGTTTTATTTGTGGCTGGGACCCTTGGGTCTATGACCAGCCCTGGTTTTTGAAGTCTAAGTGGTTTATCCCTCCCTGGTAGCAAGGGGATGGAGCTGAGCAGTGAGGTTCAGGACTTGTCAGTTTCCAGGCAAACTCCTGAGCAGAACAGGAGCAGCAAATAAGGGAGTTGGGGAGGAAATGTGGTTCCTTCTCTTTCAGGTATGGCTCCACACTAAGTAGTGAAGATCTGGACAATGAATGCAAAACTGCTGTGACATGCCTTGGATGTGCTCTGCCTGCTTCTCTGCCAGAAAGAGAGTTCTGGTGGAGAAAACATGATGTGAGAGAGCAAATTTCAATGCGCGTAGCATCCAAGCAAAGACTTCTTAGACAGCCGGATTCAGAAATAATTGCCACCAGGAGAAGGATCATCCATAAGAGAATTGGAAAGAAGGAACCAAAGAAGTGGACTGACAATTTGTGACCAAGGGAAGAGAGACGCATTCATAGATAGAAATGTTGACTTATCAAATACTCAGCAAGTCCCTTTTATCTTCAAGTACAGGATCTGCAGGATGATGAAGTACTTTTCATGAAGCAGAATGATGTACTAGTATCCTAGGAGGATGAAGTAGAACTTTTCAGTCCACTGGTAACTAAAGGCAAAAAAAGCGAACATCATTCTGGGATGTATTAGCAGGAGTGTTGGAAACAAGACATGAGAAGAATTCGCAAAAAGAAAAGGAGTACTTGTGGCACCTTAGAGACTAACCAATTTATTTGAGCATAAGCTTTCGTGAGCTACAGCTCACTTCATCGGATGCATACTGTGGAAAGTATAGAAGATCTTTTTATACACACAAAGCATGAAAAAAATGGGTGTTTACCACTACAGAATTGTTCTTCTTCTTAACCTATGAGGATAGGACAAGAAGCAATGGGCTTAAATTGCAGCAAGGGAGGTTTAGGTTGGACATTAGGAAAAGTTTCCTAACTCTCAGGGTGGTTAAGCACTGGAATATATTGCCCAGGGAGGTTGTGGAATCTCCAATTGGAGATTTTTAAGAGCAGGTTAGACAAACACCTGTCAGGGATGGTCTAGATAATATTTAGTCCTGCCATGAGTGCAGGAGACTGGACTGGAAGGGACCTCGAGAGGTCATCTAGTCCTGTGATTCTATAATGCTAGTCAACATGGTTTTATGAAAAATAGGCCTTGCCAAACACACTTGCTTTCATTCTTTGAGGTTACTTGTCAATTTAGACTTTTGAAGACATTGAGTTAGTACCATACAACATCCCGGTTTAAAAAAAAAAAAAAAAAGTAAAGCACTATGCAATATCAGTAAAACATACATGAAATAGATTAAGAACTGGAGAACTGACAGATCTCAAAGTAGTCCTAAATGGGGAATCATCATTGAATGGGGATGTTTCTAGTGGGGTTCTATGTGGATAAGTACTAAGCCCAATACTATTCAGCACTTTCATCAGTGATCTGGAGGTAAATATAAAATCACTGCTGATAAAATTAGCAGATGAGACAGATTGGTGGGGTGATAACTAATGTTGAGGACAGGGCAGCCAAACAGTGATCTGCAAACAAAATGTGTTAATACAGCCAAATGTAAAGTTATCCATCCAGGAACACGAATGCCAGGCACACCTACAGAATGGGGCCTGTATCCTGGAGAGCAGTAATTCTGAAAAGGATTTGGGTCCTACTGGATGAGCAACTCAACATGAACTACCCGTGCACCAAGGGTTAATGCAGTCATTGGATGTGTAAACAGGGGAATAGGGAGGTGATTTTTACCCCTGTATGTAGCATTGGTGAGACCAGTACTGGAATATTATGTGCACTTCCAAATTTTTAAAGAGGTGTTGAAAAATGGGACAGAGTGTGTGAAGAACCAGAAAAATTATTTCAGGGCTGGAGAAAATGCCCTTCAGTGAGGGACTTGGAGCTCAATATGTTTAGTTTATCAAAAAGACTGAAAAGTGACTTGATTACTGTGTATAAGGACCTTCCCTGGGAGAAAATACTGAGCACTTAGAGATCTTTCACCTCAAGGAGACAAGCAGAACAAGAGAAGAAAGGGTTCCTCACCCTGTGCAGTAACGGTGGTTCTTTGAAATGTGTCTCCCTAGTGGAACACCTATAGGGACGCAGCTCAAAGAAGAGCCCATAGCTGGAAGCTGAATTCAAATTAGATACAAATGTTCAACAGGGAGGGTGATTAACCCTTGGACCAAACTCCCAATGACAGCAGTGGATTCTCTATCTCTTGATGGCTTCCAATCCATACTGGAGCCTTTCTGGAACATGCATTTGCCAAACACAAGTTACTGGGCCCAGTCGGGGTGACTGGGTGAAATGTAAGGGCCTGCGTTACACAGGAGGTCAGACTAGATGATCTAGTGGTCGCTTCTGGCTAGAAACTTTGACTCTATGACCAAAGGAGGGAGTCACTGTAGTTAATGAATTGAACTGACTGTGTCTGGACATCATGTCCTTCAAGTTCTTAGAACTGATAGATCTCATCCCCTCACCTCACTTTTATTCATAGGTTGAAGGGGGAAAACAAACTTTAAATTCTCAGTCAGTTTCTCGACTTTGAATGAACTCATACAAATGAAGAAAGTGTTCTCTCTGCTTCTGCAGAAGAGGATAGTGCTGTCAAAAGCTGGTTTAGCACTTGAGCAAACTGTCATGTGAATTTCTTCAATGCTTTGGCAGCAAATGCATAATTAGCTGAGTGGTTTGCTTCCAGCCCTGAAATTTACTATGGCTGGCAATGAGCAATGGGTGATTGTTATATGTGCATGTCATAACAGCATCTTCTTTTTCATCCATTAGGCATCTTAAAGCTCCTTGGGGCAGGGAGTGTCTCTTTGTTGTGTGTTTGTACAGTGCCTGGCCCGGGACTGGGGCTCTTAGGTGCTGTGGTAATACCAACACTAAAGAATAATATCTTAGTACTTTGCGTTGAGAATATTGGCGAGAAAGTGAAGTGCTTGATCCCTCTGCTTCCTCACAGCTTGAATTTTTGTTGCGTGAGTCTTTCCAAATTCCAGCCGCATCAGCAATAGAGTAGCTCTTTTTACAACTTATCCAAAGGAATGCAAACAAGTTTGTCCAAATAGATGTTTTGAAACTCAACCCTCAATTCCATCTCCTAGGAGACTAAAAACTAGTACTCGCCTCTTCAGTGAAGCTGAAGCGAAGTGATTGTGATGGAAGTGTTTTACAACTGTCCCTCCTGCCTCCCTCAGCGAGGTGCTGGCTGCAGAGTCCGTGGCATGTCTGAACAAAGCGCTGGGTCACCTTCGGGATATCTGGGAGGAGATTGGGATCCCTGAGGAGCAGCGACTGCAACGAACAGAAGTGGTGAAGAAGCACATCAAGGTGAGTACTTTTCCCTCTAGCGCGTTTGCTCTGTATCCAGACACTGTATGGGATGAATGAACTCGAGGTGTGTACCACCTGACCCCAGCAGCCTGCAGGGAAGCAGCTGCCCTATCTTGGGCAGGGAGACACTGGTGGGGAAGGAGGGCAAGATTGGTGTTTTCTCTTTAGGTCTTTCCTGGCAGTTCAGGAGAGCTCTATTCTGGCTAGACTTACTCTGCCTCTCCTCAAAATCATGAGCCTGGAGAAATACAATGGATACTGCAGAAAATCTGATGTCTTCCCCACTATGTGCTGCTGACTGCAGCTACTTAGCAAAGAGGCAGTCGGCACTGGCCAGTCTGGAAGGGGAATTGACTCTGCCAACTAGTGAGAACCTACCCTGCTCTGAACAGTTCCTGCTGGCCAGCTCTGTTCTACTTGGGTGGCCCAGAGGTCATTGTATCAGGCTTTCAGCCTCCCTGTATTCCTCAGCATGATACAGGAGAGCCCTGCCCAATCATGTCCAATCCTGGGTGTAGGCTCTAGCATGACCAGCAGATCTGTTTGGGTCCCTTCCAGCTCTGTCTTCAGCAGAGTATAGGACCTAACCATTCCAGCCCCCTTACCTTCCTGCCCTATAGATGACTAGTTTTCCTCCTCCTGCTGCTGACCATCTATTTCTAATCCATGCATGTGCTAAACACACACCTCTGCCATCCAGTGGCAGATAAAAATATCCCTTTTGGAAGGGCCTGCTTGGAGGGAGGCAGTGGAAACAGCTGGCTATCGTCCAGGACGGATCCAGAGCACCCAAGAGCCATCTTCCTGGCTTCTCTTATTCTGGGTCCCAGGGCCATACATGGCCCCTTACTCTCCAAAGGTGTGCATTGCTCCCGGATAGCTGGCTTCTCTAATGTGCCCACGGCTCTTGTCCTCCTGTAACTATGCCCTGGCACCTACGATTGTCTTCATCCAAAACTCTGAAAACGTTTCACAAAGATGGTAAGTACAAGGCTTGAAAAATGTACCCAGTGCCTGCTAGGCCTACTAGACAGGGTCCAAACTCCTGCACAGCCCTAGCCCCCACACCCTGCAAAAGATGCACACAACAGCCTGTTCCTTGGAATTAGCCTGAACCGCTTTCTGTTGTTTCCTGGCTCTTGGACCTTCTGTCTGAACTCTGCTTCTTCCTCCTCTGCCACCATACGTCTTACCTCTTCCTGCGCTGCTCTTCCCTCGCCCTGGCTTCCCCTGCATAGAGTTCTCCCCTCTCCTCCTCTATTCTCCTTTCCCCTCAGATAATCTTCCTCCTCTGCTTCTTTTGAGTTAGCCACTGCCCCTTTCTGCTTCACTTCAGCTGCTCCAGATACTCTCCCCTGTGGCGAGTGGGTTTCTCAAGCCTTGTAAGTACCATTCCCATTTCACAGATGATCAATCTGGAGTCCAGGAATGATACTCGGTGACTCCCACACCCCTCCCCTGGGTTACTGAGATGGCCAGTGCCCAGTGGGAAAATGGACCCACTCCCCAGGCCAGGGGGCTCTGAGCAAGGTGGAAGGCAGGCATGAAACATTCAGGGCTGTGGGAGAGCAGGACAGAGAGCGTCTCCCCTAGGGCTGTGTACCTGCTCCATCACATTGCAGACTATTCTCCTCTCCTGTCCCATTCTGGGAGAGAGGCCCAGACCCCCTGTTGCACAGCTTCTGTCGCCCTCACGTTCTGATCTTCATGGCTTGGGTGCCTTAAAATCCCTGTCGGGACCCTTCAGACTAACAGTCCTGTCTCTCGGCCCCTGAGGCAGTCCTTCCTAGCAGACTGCAGATGTAGCCCTATCCAGTGTTTGTCTCTTTGCTTCACCAGGGCACAGGGATTGGGGGATCTTGCTGCAGCTCTGCCCTGGCATTTCCCTTCTGTGTCTCTTGTGCCCCGTGTAAAACATCTCACTCCAGTCCATGCAGTGGGCATTGTGCTCTATGCCCAGCACGCCCAGAGGCTACTCTTTAGCATTACACAGCCTTTCAGGGGTGTGAGTGGGCTCTGCTCCAAACCTCCTGACACCAGGCTTAGGGTATTCACTCCTCTCTGGCTCTCCCACACATCCTCCACTGCTCCTCTAGGGCCAACGCTAACTGTCGCTCTGCTGCAGGGTCTGCTGGACATGATGGTTGCTGAGGAGGAGAACCTGAAGGATCGTCTCCTGAAAAGCATTGCTATGTGTCGCAAGGAACTGGACACTCTCTGCAAGGAGCTCCAGCTGGATCCATTTGAGGTGAGTTCCGAGGCCTGGCCCTGAGACTCCCTCCTGTCCATCCAGTCTAGTAACACTGTCTTCTACTGGCTTAGTCCTCACCCCGGTGCCTCATGCAGAGCCTCTGCTCACAGGAGAAACTGGCTTTTTCCCAAAGTCTGTCTCCTTAGAGCTCATCAGTGAGCCGTAGGGAGCACAGAGCTCTGGACCACCAAGAGGGTCTTGCAGGCTGAGTGGAGGTGGCACAGGCTCATGCTGCAGACCTGGCTTCTCGCAGCCAATCTACTTTGTCTGTGGAAGGGCTGTCCTGCTGGAGTGCTTGCCCATGGGTGGACTAGCTCTGAACTGAATCCAGGGAGGATAAAGGCCTTCTGTCTTGCCCTGTCAGCTAGAAACTAACCAGGTCAATGCACGTTGGCTAGAGCTGCTGTACAGAGCAGTGCTGATGTCTTGTGCTCTCTCAGGAGGAGGAGAGCACCATTCTGCAGCTGGAGAAGGACTTGCGCACCCGCTTGGAAGTGATGCTGAAGCAGAAGAGAGAGAGAAAGCAGGAGCTGAAAACGCTGCAAGAACGCGACCAAGACTTGTGTGACCTTCTCTGCATGACCCCCTACAGCATCGACAGCAACTCTGTGCCCAGCCTGGAGGAGCTCGACCGTTTCAGACGCCACCTGGCAGCACTGGCTGCTGAGAAGGTCTGGGGTGTGTGTGGGGCGGGGGGTGTATGTATGTGTGTCTGAGAGCGCGAGAAACCTCTGTGGCCTGATGCTTCCTGGCCTCTAGCACTGTTGCTTTCTGCCTCCAGGGGCGCAGGAGAGAGGAGTTTGTCAGCGTCAAGCGGCAGATCATACTGTGTATGGAGGAGCTGGATCACGTCCCTGACACCAGCTTCGAGCGGGATGTGGTGTGTGAGGATGAGGACGCCTTCTGCCTATCTATGGAGAACATTGCTGCTCTTAAAGAGCTGCTGCAGCAGGTATGGAGAACAGTGGTATGAAGTCTTCCAGGCTGTAGGGCGATTCTTAGTGCATGGCTCCAGTAAAATGGTCCTGGCACTGGTGAAAAGGGCTTGTAATGGGGACAGTTGAAGGGGCGTGGGGGCTCTTGCCTTTGCAGTGAGCAGGTACTTCTGATGAGTCCCCCTTGAACAGAAGTGAGCTACCCCTGCTAGCTGCGCAATGCTGACCCTCTGCTTTCCCTGCTCTAGCTGGAGGCCCGGAGAGCTTTAAATGAAGCTGTCTGCGGTGAGCTGCGCTCCAGAATTGTGGAGCTCTGGGACAGGCTGCAGGTGCCTGCGGAGGAGAGAGAATCCTTTGCCCCGTACATGACCGGATCCAGAGCCAAAACCAGGAAAGCTGTAAGGAAATCTTGCCCGGTCTGAGCCATAGGGGGCTGCTGCTTAGCATAAAGGGAGGGATGGAAGCCTTGCCTCTGAGAGCTGGCCATGGATGCTAGTGCCTGGGGGCTCTTGTGTTCTAGGATGGCTTGTGCTGCCTGGGACCAGGAATGATCCCCAGCCGCTCCAGGCTGGTTCTCCCTGAAGCATCCAGTAAAACCCCCTCCCTGTACTGCTGTGCCCTGACGCCCAGGGATTTCCCTGCTATGTTCTGGTCTCTAGCTGCAGTTCGAGGTGGACCGCCTGGAGGAGCTGAAGCTGCAGAACATGAAGACTGTGATTGAAGCAATCAGAGCAGAGCTGGCCACTTACTGGGACAAATGCTTTTATGGCACTGAGCAGAGACAGGCTTTTGCCCCTTACTACGAGGGTGCGTATGGGGTTTCCAGGTCGGGGCCTGGGGCTGGGTCTTGGTTTTTCTGTCTGCCCCATAGGGAGCTGTGCAGAAGCCAAGCTGAAGGCACGCAGGGTGCTCTTCCCATTCAACAGCCTGGCCTGCTGCTGCCCCATTGCTGAGTTTGGGATCCCTGGTGTTTGTACCCCGTGACTCTGCTCTCCATCTCTTTGCAGAGGACTGCACTGAGGCCCTGCTGCAGCGCCACGACACTGAGCTGGAGCGTGTGAAGCATTATTACAAGACACACAAAGAGCTCTTTGAAGCTGTTCAGAAATGGGAGGAAAACTGGAGGCTTTTCCTGGAGTTGGAGGTATTGTCCCTGCAGGGAGCATACAAACTGACCCTAGCTCTGGGGCGTGCTGGGGGCTGAGAAAGGCCAGGGTGCCCACAAGGCAAAATGTGGGGAGATGGGCAGTGTGACCTGGGGGGTGGGGGCATGTGGGGATCTCACTGGAGGGTGGCCTGGCAAAGAGAGATTGAGTGCGGTACTGCAGGCAGGGTGAGAGGGCATCTCGGAGACATAGGTGGGCATGTCGGGTTGTGAACTCTCTGCTTGGTTCCCTCATCATTGGCCTTCTGTGCATTAGAGAAAAGCAACAGACCCAAGTCGCTTTGCTAACCGAGGGGGCAACCTCCTGAAGGAAGAGAAGCAGCGAGCGAAACTGCAGAAGACTCTCCCCAAGGTACGTGCTGCTCTGGGGTGGTGGCCCTCCTGTCAGCCTATGGGAGCTGAACACCACAGCCTGCTATTGAACACAAGGCTTATGGGGAGGCAGGTGTGGGCTTGGCATGCCATCACTGAGGCTTGCAACCCTGTGGGTTGGTTGGCAGCATAAAGCAGGGCTCTCTGACCAAGCAGGTCATGGGTTCTGGGAAATCCCAGGCTGGATGGGGCAGCCTGCTAGGGTCACTGCAGCCTGATCTGCTCTGCTGCAGTCATTCACTGTCTCTCTCCACCCAGCTGGAGGAGGAGCTGAAAGTTCGAATTGAGGCCTGGGAACGGGAGCATGAGGACGCCTTCTTGGTGAATGGGCAGCGGTTCATGGAATACGTGAGCGAGCAATGGCAGCTACATCGGCTGGAGAAAGAGAGGGAGAAGCAGGAACGGGTGAGTGCAGAGCTGAACAGAGTGAAGTCCCACCAGGAGGGGGCCAGGTGTGTTCTCCACTGCCACTGGGACAGGCCCTTTCCCACTGCCTGAGCCAGGGTGGGCAAACCTCTCACTGCTCTTCTCGGGCGGAGAGAGCTTTGCCACTTCGTCTGCATGTGGCCAAAGCTAATGGCATCAGCATCTCCCACAGGCTTCGGCCAGCACGTACTGTGCTCCTTCTCCCTGGATGCCGGTAAGCTGGGATTTGGTAACTCTTAATTCATAGCTGTGCCATCAAGTGCCTGGCATCTGTCCTCCCGTCCTGCACTGCCTTCCAGCAAGCAGGGGTGAGGTGCTGCTGCGTGGGATTTGCTCAGTGCTTTCCCCTCGCTGGCCCTATGATGTGCCGCATTGCTGGGCTTTAGTTGGCCCTCGATGCTCTTGAGCAGGTAACTGTCTGAATCCCTGGGGCTGGTGCACACCTCTCCAATGGCCCTCACCCAGGCCCAGCTCTACGTGTCTCTCTTGTATAGCAACTGAAGAAGAGTCGTCAGATCGAGGAGGAGATGTTATATGGTACTGCCCCGAGGACACCCAGCAAGCGGCGGGTCCTAGGAGCCAACACACCTGGCAAAGTCAGGAAGGTAAATGAGACCTGCTGCCAGCTTGGCACAGCAGCAAACCCCAGCTGCTTTGCTGGGAGAAGTATCAAGCTTGGTGTTCCTTAAAGGAGCCCGGTTCTTGGGCATCTTCGAGTGGTAGGAGTAAAACGGTGCTTGCTGAGCTGCCAGTGGTTGGCCTCTCCAGAGCCATGGCACAGAATGCTGCCTGTGTCAGGCCCCTTGGGAATGCTATGGCTCCATAAAGGGGCCAGAGGAGCAGGACCTTGCTGATGGCAGCCAGAGAGCTGTCCATAACCTCCTGCCCCGAGGAGTGACTGCAGCCCTCCCACCAGCACTGAGGGCTCTGTCCACAGCCTTCCCTGGAAAGCTGCCATGTGTGCTGGGATTCTCCCAGTGGATGTTGCTGAACTGAGACTTACCCCCCCGCCCCCCACTGATGCCCTGGTTACCACATGGGGGGGCGCCATTAAAGGGAAATGGGCCTCCTTTCCAAGGACTTCCCTGCATGGGCCTCTGGGCCTCCACCACTAACTACTTCTGCTTTGCCTTCAGCTCAATGCAACTTCCTGTGCCACTCCCAACAGCACACTCCGTTCCGCCTTTGGGGGGACGCTCTTCCCCTCCCCGGCATCCCGCCCACCGCCCTCCGGAGGCAAGGTAAGCGCGTGCTGTCTCTCGCTCCAGCACCCCAGTGCCGTGCCCCAGGGAGCTCTGCTCTTCTAGGCACAGGCCCCAGGAGAGGGTTAAGTACTGGGCAGAGGGTGTGTGAGCTTGGGGTGGAGGGGGCAGGTATAAAATAACTTCTCCCATGTGCAGTTCTGGCTGCCTCAGTGGCTGTTGCTCCCCTCAGCGTACGTACTGAGCTGCAGTCCCTGCCCTGCTGAGCTGCCGAGCCCCGTGGTGCTCCTGCTGGGGGAGGGGCTTCTTTGTTTAAAGGAAATTCCGTGGTCAGCTGCAAGCTGCCAATGCGATAGGTAAAGCTCCTGTAGGGCCTGATGCCCTAGGACCAGCACTGCTCTGGGCAGTGTGAGAGCCCATAACATTCAGAATATATGTCTGCAGTCCTTATGGCGCATTTCCATCACTCTGCATTGTTTGGTAGCTGGCTTCGGTGCCTTAGCTCAGACTCTGATGGGATCTGCCCCAGCAGGGTTGCCCCTGGGACTGGCTGAAGCTGGAAAAGGCAGGACTTAAAGCTGAGTTCCAGCACAGAGCTCCAAGCCCTGACACAGAGGATCCCTTTGGCTTGGTGATACTGGGAAGGGAAACAAAGCCAGCACTACTGTACTTGCCATGTTCTATTCATGTCTGTCCTAACCATCAGTGCTTCCTTCTCTCTAGTTCGGCCAGCCAGCTCGGACCCCCAGCCGCGTGGCCACGAAGCCCCCTCGCACGGCACAAGCAGAACGGAACAAAGAGAACATGTCCCAGTTGAATGGAACCACCCTGAGCGGTGGGTGCACCCCCACAGCCCCTGCCCAGCGTAACTACAGCATTAACTCTGTTGCCAGCACCTATTCTGAGTTTGCGGTAATTCACCTCTTATAAACACAATCCAGTCTGGGCAGCACAGTCAGGGAGGGGATCCCTGTGCACCAGATGCACTCCAGGAGGCACAGCATGCCTCACCTCTGCTCCGTGTTCAGAGCCCATCTTCCTGCCACTCAGCGACAGCCATCCATAGCTGCCTTAGCGAGCCAGCCTGGGCTCTAACTCCTGTGACTTTAGCTATGAAGGCAGTCCCGGAGGCCTGGCCCTGCCATTCTGTGTGGTTCCAATAATGCTTCGCTCCTGCTTCTGGCTGAGGGACCCAAGTGGGAACTGGCCATCAAGCGCACACGCACCTGGCAATGAATGCTGTCTCTGATCTCTCACGAAGAACTTCCTTGGCCTGGCCCTGTGTGCGGGAGCCTCGCCACGCCCCGGAGGAGGGGTTTGTGCCCCATAATACAGATGGGGAACTGAGGCACAGTCACTGGCTTATCCCAGGTGTCTCAGGAGTTGGCAGCAGAGCCTGGCTCTGTAGCCAGATCTCCTGCGCAGGGCCATAGCCTCGAAGGCTCTATTTCTATTCATCTTGGGTGGTGTCGGGGTGGGCTTCAGCTGGATGTCCACTTACTGCCTGCCTGCCATCAGCCTGGGGCTGCCACCTCTTTTATGCCATTCACCTGTCCTCAGCACCTGGTTAAAACCTTTTGGATCAGATCAGGCTGAAGCAGCCAGAGCAGCGGTTGGCTGTTCGGTGCCCCTCCCACTTGCATCCAAAGGAGAAGTGAGTGAAGCTGAGTAAGACTAGGGGGCAGGGTCCATCCCCCAGTCCATTGAGCCTGTAGAAAATACAGCTATGGCAGAAGCATTGACTCCTCTGGCACTTCCTCTGCAGCTGGAGTTGGTGGTGATGTGCTGATGCTCCTGTCTAGGAGCACACTCTACTCAGCTCAGGGCTTGCCTGCTGCATCCTTGTTCCTTCTCTGCCTGGCCTCTCTGAAGTATGTTGGATGGGCCAAGCTCCTCAGGCCAGCCTTCCTTATCCTGTTCCCAAAGCACCTGGCAGCTCAGCGCTCCCACCTGGGATCTGCCAGCTTGTGGCACTGACTTTCTGCTGGCTGGCACAGGGCAGGAGACGCTGTCCGGAGAGAGCCCTAGTGAGGCAGGGCCTGTCTCCTGCGATGGGCTAGGACTGTTGCCTGTGTCACTTTGTGCTGGCCTGTCTGACCCTGACCCTACTCACAGCAAGCCCTGAGGCAGGGAGTTAGGCTGACCCCAGGGGCCCATGGCTTGTGGAGGCCTGAATTATTAACCTCACCTAAGTTCCTCAACAGCAGGCTGGTGAAAGGCCTAGGGCAGGTGAAGGTTCTTGGCCAGGCAGGGTAAGTGGACCCTGGGAAGAACTGCTGAGCTGCAAACCACTCCAACCTCCCCCAGCTGCTGGGCACCTGCCAGAGGGGCCTGCTGCTGAGAAGGCCCATCGCAGCTCTCCTTCTGCTGGGCCAGGAATCCTCCCTGCTGCAACAACCAGCTGCTCCTGCAAGCTCCCCCTGCCCTCTAGCCTGGCCTTGTCTAATCAGGGGGAAGGCCATAAGCACCCCCAACTCATGGCAGCAAAAGTCAGGGCCATGGAGCAGAGTTCCATGTGTCCAGCTTGCTTGCTGAGAACTCCGGCCCAAAAGTTGCATTCATGGCCAGCGCCCACAATGGCTCCTGACCCTAACATTGTGGCTTCCCAAGGGGGTCTGGGATACAGGGATCGAGGCACCGTGGTCACCGAGACTAGTAACTTGTGGCTGGACCAAAAGGAAGCAGGGTTTCCTCTGGCAGAATTGTGACACAGTCCGGTGTGCTTGACACCAACTCCTCCCCTGCCCCCCTTGGTCTGTCTTACAAACCAGCTTGCTTTCCAGATGCTCCAACAGAGCCCAAATTCTCAGCAAACCGGAGCGCTGCCTGCTCTGCAGGAATTGGTACTGCTTGCTATAGTATAAGCTGACTTCTTTCGGGGCAGGGTCAGCAGTTATCCAGGTAGGAAGTCCCAGTATCAGCTGAGTGAAGCTGCCCGCAGTGAGCGGAGATGGTTTGTTCTTGTGTCCCCTGGCCTGCACCAACCCGGCACTGCTCTAGCTTGGGGGGGCTACTGGCCCGAAATGTCTCCTGGCTGCTTGACCATAAGCTGCCTTTTCCCACCCCTCTCGAGTGACCAGCACCCACAGTCCCTCAGCACGTGCTGCCAAGGCAGCCACCTTGGCCAGGCTGTGGGAGAGTAACTCAGCGAGCTTGAACTCCATCGTCCTTCATGGCCCAAAGTGCACAGCCCGGCTCTGCTGCCTGTCACTGGGTGTTGCCCTCCCCTCAGCTGGCACTTCATTTGCATTTTTCTTTTTTTTTTAAACAGCGCGAACTTTCAAAGGCTTCCAAATCTGACACCAGCTCCCGGATCCTGAACTCCACAACCACCAACATCCACTGCTGAGGAGGCTGCTGTGAGGCCACAGCCAGAAGGTTCCAGTTGTTCAGAGTTGCAGCTGGGTCGCTGCTCTGGCACAGCATGACTGGACATGCAGCGCCTGAGCGTGCGTCCCTTTGGCGGGCGGTGAAAACGGCAAGTGCCCCACGTTGGATTTTTAGCCAGGCCCTACATGCTACAATGCTCCTGTGTGCCCATGGCAGGGCCCATGGCCTGCTGGCAGCCATCCCTGTGGGGAGAGGCAGGAGCAAGCTGGGGGGGAGGGAGACTTTTTTTTAAAAAGGGTTTTACTATAGTGATTTTCAGGTTTTTATGTTAGATGCAATGTTTTAGAAAGAGCTGGGCTGCTCCTGCCTGGGGCTCCCTGCTCGTCATACACTACTGCAGCACACCGGCCCCTGCAGCCCTGGACCCACTGCATGGCCCATGGGGCAGCCAGAGCCTCCACTGGCAACCTCTTCCTCCCCCCGTCCCACAGCTGCCCTCTGCGTTGCCTGCCTGGGCCGCTCTCTGAGCTGCTGGCGCCCATAGCAGCATCTTACTCAGTATCTGTTCCCCTGCAGGCTTACCTCTTCCCGCCGAGTGCTTCCCGGCAGAGGGGTCAGCCTGGCGCCCACCCTTCCTGAAGTGCACTGTTGAAACACTGAGCCTAGGGCTCCAGAACTGCAATGGCTTATTGCCTGCTGCTAATATGCTGGGTGGGGTGAGGCCAGTGCCTTGGACTAGCTGATTGAGGTGCATGTCTCATCCTGCCTTGAAGGTGGCATGGGCAAGAGGGTCTGGGCAATGATCCATAAAAAGGGACTAGGGTGCTAAACCCTCACCCCCCTGTCTGGAATGTCTCTTTGAGCCAGGCCTGGGGGCCCAGCATTCCCTGCCAGCAGCCCTTCACCAGCACTGACTCGGGGCTAGGCAGCCTGGCTCAGCAGATGGTACTTTCCCAGCACAGCCTGCCCTTCTAAAGACAAAGGCAGCTGAGCTGCGGAGAGACTTGGCTGATTACACCTCATGCCTGCTAGACTCTGCTTTGTGTTTCTGAGGGTTTTTCCCACATTTACAGTGCTGTGCGGGTGTAGTGTGTTGTACCTGTGCTGCTGGGAGAGCTTGGCTTGTCAGCCGGGGCACTTCACCTCTGTGACAGGTGGTCTTTCTGGCAACTGGAGCAGGCCTGTTGACACCTGCCCCAGGCAGGGTGGTTACACTGATGCAAGCTGGGCATGTCACATACCCCAGACTTGAAGCCTCCTGGGGTTGAGCAGCAGCCCGGCTGCCCCAGGCAGGAATCCCCCTGCACTGGCTTCTAGAGCAGGGGTTAGGACTTACCCTCCCAGCCAGCCTAGGGAGCTGATCTAGGCCACTGCCAGAGTCTGCTCCCCTAGCAAGCTGCACCCTTCCACTGCTCTGAGCATGCTGGAGGTGGGGCTCTGCCTGTTTGCACTTCTGTTCCCATCACTGAGTGCTGCTCTGTAAATAGCATCCCTGATCATGAACCACTGTGCACCTTATCACTACAGCACCCCCAGCTTGGTTATTTATTCTCATACTGTCCCTGGCCTGCAGGGGCTGGGCTAGGGCTCTTTGTACACTGCTCCATGGTGGGGAGGGGGTTTTAGATGGCTCTGTGCTAGCGGGACAGGAACTGCATGGTACGGTTTGACTGCAGCATCTCTCTGCTCAGGCATTTGCTTATCTAGTGCCTATTTTAACCTCCTCCACCCCCTTTGACCTTTGCCTCCCCTTGCTGGTAGGGAGGGAACAGTGTGGAATGAATTTGTTACTCATGGTGCCTTTAAGTGTACAGTTCAGCTCTGGAGGAAATATATTCAGCAGTTCTTCAACAGGGTGTACTGTACTTGTGTTGAGAGCAGTGCAGCTAGGCTCCTCCTTGCAGGAATGCTTGTTCAGGGTCTTATCACCTTTACAAACCCACAGCCTGTGGGACCACAGCAGTGTTATAGGAGGCAACACCAGGAAAACCTGCAGCATGCTTTTAGCAAGGGAAAGATGATTGATTGGAGTTCTCTGGCTGGGGCAATTCAAACCCCCACAGTGAAAAGGAAATCACTTTCTGCCCTAGCCATGTGTTCAGCTCTAAGCCCACATGTGGCTGAGTCTCTTCCCCAACAGTGCTGCAGGGTGGGCTGGATGCTGTCCTGGGCTAAGGCCTCAAAGCCTTTCTCCACCCTTTGTAAAGCCCTTGGCCCTTTCAGCTGCTCTCACTTCTCTACTGCACAGATGTAAGTGTTCCATGGGCCACAGACCACGTCCTCCACCGAGAGCCCGTTTGCAGGGAAATAGCCCACTTGTCTTGGCTGGTCAGAGCTGGCTGTGTCAGTGTGGCCAAGCTGCCCGTATTTACCTGCAGACAAAAACACAGCTGCTACATCCACCCCACCTCCTGCAGCAGCAATTCCGCAACACCCAGCCCCAGGAGGGCGCTGCCTTCTCTCATGCAGGGCCTTGGGCAGCTGGAGACTGGGAGGACTCTGTTGTAGGAGCATTTACATTCACAAGCCCGAAGAGCAGTGCACCATCCTCACTTACCCCAGCCCCAGGTGTAGAGCTCCCCTGTCCCTGTAAGCAAAGACAAGAGTCAGCTGTGGGGGCCACAGGAGAGAGGTCTGTCCTCCCCCCAGTTTTGGGCCAAGGGCAAAGTTTTGTCCAACAAACAGCACAGGGGGGCAGTCGAACTTGCTTCTGCGTATGCTTCTCCCCTGGGTCCCAGGCTGACTGTTACACACACTACTTTATGCCCGTAGTCAGGTCAAGGAGCTGAGTGCAGCAGACCTGCCTTGCGCAGTCAGTTCCCTCGAGGGAGGGGGTGTTAATTCAGGGCAAGTTCCCTCCCAAGATTTCACATTGGAACATCACCTTCAGTTGAGCCAAGCAAGTTAATAAATATATAGCAGAGGTGACCATCCTTCCCCTGGAGCCTGGGCCTGTTCAGTGCAGCCAGTCTCCAGGCCCCTGGGACAACCTCAGCCTCCTTCCCCAGGACAGGTGGGAATTGCTGAAACCAGCACAAGGCATTAGAGCAGCAGTGGGCAAACTACAGCCCACGGGACTCTCCTGCCGCAGCCTGAGCCGGTGCTCTGTGCTGTGCGGTGGTGTGGCTGGCTCCAGCTGGTGCTCCAGACAGTGTGGTAAGGGGGCAGGGGTGTGGATAGGGGTCCAGGGGGGCAGTCAGGAATGAGAGGAGGGGTAGATGGGGCAGGAGTCCCAGGGGGGTTGTCAGAGGCTGAGAAGAAGGGGGGATGGGATAGAGGGCAGGACTGGGCCACACCTGGCTGTGGGGGGAGGTACAGCTCTTCGTACAATTTCAGAAACCCAAGTGTGCCCACCCCTGCTTTAGAGCCATCCCAGCTACACAATCAACACTTCACCACTGCCCTCCTTGCTGACCAGCCCCAAGCCCCTGTACTTACGGGTCACAGCAGCAGTGTGGCGGGAACCACAGCTGACCTTGCTGACCTCTGAACCCTCAGGTAGATCCAGCAAAGCGGGGAAGGCCTGGATTGAAATGAAGTCACCTGCTTCAGCACCCGGTGCTGCCTTGGGACTGACCAATTTCAGCTCCGCCTCTCCTGGGAAACGGATTCAAAATCCAGCTCAGGTGGTGGATCTGGAGAGCAAGGAAGATGGCCTCTTTTGGCTGGGAAGGGTCTGACCCTCCCCAAGGCAAGAGCAACCAGGCTGTCGCAAGGGGATTTCCCTCACCGGGGCACAGGCAGGCTGAGCTGGAGCGACCCCTTGGAAAAGCATGGGGCCTCCAGGGGTTCCCAAATGCCTCACCGGCAAGCAGCCAAGAAAAGGCAAGTTGCCATAAGAACCAAGAAAGGCCAACAGCAGCAGCTCTCTAAGCCTCCACCCACCAGCCAGGACTCAGCCTTCGGGCCTGTGCCACGTGGCAGGGTTCCTCACCTGCGCCAGGTTCCTCATGCTGGGAGACAGAGGCTGCGGCTGGTGGCCTTTTTTCTGCCAGTGCTTTGCACGGTAATGCCAGCTGCCCCGATTCGTTCCAGCCCCAGGCATAGAGATCACCTCCCTCTGGAAGAAAGAGAAGCGATAGCCGAGAACAGGATTGGGACCAAGGTGTTTCTCCCTGAGCATTCAGAGCTCCAGCTCCTGGGCAAGCAGGGGCCCTCAGAGCCCTTCCCCCCTAGAACTTTGTGCATCGCTGTAGCGTCTCCCCCAGGAGCTAATCCACCATCACCCCTCAAGTGGTTCGGAGTGGGGCGGCCCAGCCGAGCATTCCCCAGGAGCAGGGATGGAAACAGCACCAACTCCGCTCCCCCCTCATGACCAAGACCAGACCCCCTTGGCACCACTGACCAAGCCCCCACCCTGTTGCTACTAACAGGCCTGGGCGCGGGGAGCGGCCATTCCACCCCTATGGCCCTTACCGCTGACACTGACAGAATGCCAGCCTCCAGCTGCCACGTCCCCCATGGGCACGCCATGCAAGGCCTCCACGAGCCGGGGCTCCGACACTGGCTCCAGCCCCCCGTGCCCGAGCTGCCCATGTCTGCAGGGAACACACACGGGACACGTTTCTGCTCTCGAGGTCAGCCCCTTCCCCACAGCAACCCCCCCAGAGGGACCAGCCACCCCTACCCCATGTATCTTCCACAGGGATGAGCCACCATGACCCCATGTCCTTCCCTCGCCCCTCCCACCCCCTGCATAGGGACCAGCCACCCTGCCCCATGTATCCTCCCCTCCCCCCCGGGATGAGCCAACATGACCCCATGTCTTCCCCTCGCACCCCCCCATAGGGACCCGCTCCTCCTCCCCCCCTCTGACCCAGCCCCCAGCAGCGCAGTCTCCTTCCCCACCCACCTGCTGGAGCCCCAGGTGTAGACGGTCCCGGCAGGGCCCAGCAGCGCCGCGTGCTCGTGGCCCAGCACCAGCTTCCGGGCCGGCAGCGGCAGCGGGTGCAGGAAGGGCGGCCGCGGGGTCACGTAGCCGCCGGGGGCCAGGGGCAGGGGCCCGGCCGTCTCCCCTGGGTGCAGCCGCCGCCGCCAGGCGGGGCCCCCGCACAGCCCCGCGCCCCGCGCCCAGGCCTCCAGCGCGGCCCCTCGCAGCAGAAGCACGTGGCTCTCGGAGGGGAGCAGGTCCCGGCAGCGCCCGGGCAGCGGCCCCGCCAGCAGCCCCCGCAGCACCAGGCGGCCGCGCCCTGCGGAGAGAGCGGTCAGGCAGGGTTCGGGGGGGGGCGGTACGGGGGGGGGTAGTAGCGAATTGGGGGCGGCACCGGGGGGGGCGGTAGCGAATTGGGGGCGGTACCGGCCGGGGGGGCGGTACGGGGGGGGGTGGTAGCGAATTGGGGGCGGCCCCCCCCGCGGGTCTCACCCGTCACCAGGCCCGTGTAGCTCCACGCGGGCCGCACCACGCGGATCCCGCCCGGCTCCGGCTCCACGCGCCGGGCCCCGGCGGCCGGAGGCTCCGCGACGCCCCGAAACCCGAAAACGAACCAGCCGCGCTGGGGACCCGGATCCGCCATCGCAGCCAATCACAGCGAGCGGGAGGGACTTCCGGTCACATGACGTGACAACTCCCCGCCCCTTTTGCCAGATGGGGAAACTGAGGCCAGGTCTCCCCCTCCCCCATCCATTTAGGTGACGTGCGACCCCGGCGCTGTTCAGCCCCAGGACACCCGCGTCCCCCCAGCCGCCAGGACTAGAAACCTCTGGCCCAGCCCGGCCCCTAGCGTGGGGTGACCCCGGCCAGCCCCGCTGAGCCCCCCACCCCGGTTAAAGGAGAGCAGCCTGGCTGGGGCAGCCCCAGGAGAAGCCCCGGGTCCCCTCGCTGTTACAAGGAGGGACCTTCCTTCACGCGGGGCCGGCCCCAGCCTGGGGGTCCAGCCCTGCTCCCTGCGACTGAAGGACCCCCCAGCCCAGAGCTGTTCCCCACCCCAGCCCCCTCCCCACGGTGAACCAGGCCCCTGGCCTTAGTGCTTCGCTTTGGTAAATTCAGTCCACGGGGCTGGAGGGGGTGGCTTTATTAGGAAAATACAATACAGTGCATCCAAGGCCTGCTTTCCCTCACCCCCCACCACCACAGGTAAATGCAACGCCCGGGAGGTGTTCATCCTACAGCGATAGGGACAATCACGAGAAGACAGACAGGCTACAACCCCAGCAGCGGGGCCAGCGGTGGCTCCTTCACACGCATTCATCAGGCCCCTGGAGCCAGAGGGAGGCAGGAGAGCGAGGGCTGATCCAGCTGCTCAGACCAGTCCAAACAGCTGCTGCATTCAGCCACTCACCGCCTCAGGGGAACAGCAGGACAGCGCCAACCGAGGGTGCTGCCCCTCCGATCCCACATAGCTGCTAAACAGCAGCCAGCCCATCACCCCAGAGCTGCTGTGCATGAAGAATGCCCTCCCCGCCAGCCCAGAGCAGAGCTGTGGGGGTCAGAGCGCTTGGAGGAGACAGACAGACGCGTTAGGCACAAGAAGACAGGTGCAGGTGCAAAGACCCCTCCTGGGGGGCAGCAAGTGCAGACGGCCCCAGCTCAGCATCCATCTGCACTGGGAGCACACGCGGGGGCGTTGCTCAGGCAGGCAGAGACAAGCACAGGGTGCAGCAGGACTTGGATGCCCAGAGCTCTCAGCAGAGGCTGGCAGCTCCAGGCTAGACGGGAGAGTGTCAAGGGGACCCTGCAGCAGCTCATGGGTGCAAAGAAGAAACGTACCCGAGAGCATTGCAGAGCACCCCTGTGTCTAGCACACACAGGCAGGCCCTGCCTCAACTGCATACCCTCTTCGGTTAAGACAAGATACAACAGGCAGCTTCAGCCCCCATCGTGGCCACCTGCACTCCAGGGGCTCCAGCCTCCGAAGGCAGCGTGTCTTTCCCTAGCAGCAGCTGGGTGTGCTGCAAGCCCAGAGCAGTGCGTGCACAGAGGAAGGAGAGCCTAGACAGGACAGCCTGTCACTCTCCATTCACGTTGGGTTTGATCAGCCCACATGCCACGGCCTGCGCCAGGCACTCCTTGGCAGCTTGGGCCACACGGGGCTTGTCGCACTCCTCCTTGGCAAGTACGGACAGGATCTCCAGCATCTCGCTCTCCATGAGCTTGGCTGCAATCTCCCGGCCTGCCATCATGTTCAGCACGATCACAGCGCCACGATGCTGCAGCTCCTCGTTGGGGCTGAGCAACAGGGCCTGCAGGATCTCCAGCCAGTGATCCGTCTGCGGGGAGACAGGGAGACGGGCTTGAGCCAGGCCCTGAGCGCCTGTATGGACACAGAACCTGGGCGGGGAGCCGTCCAGCACACCCAGGCTACTCTCGGAGCCGAAACCCCAGCCCGGAGTCCTGCTTCCTGGACAGACCCACAGACCAGCTGCTGCTGCCCCCTCTGGCACTTGTACCGTCCCTGAGCCTCAACCAGCCCCCGCCCCTTCCCACAACATGCCAGAGAAACGGAGCTGGCTGCCTGCCGCAGCCAGGACATGCTGCTCCTTCCTGCTCTGCCCTGCACACGTGCCACCCTCCCAGCGTGCCACCCTCCCAGCACTCATTGCAAAGTCACAAGAGACTGAAATTCCACACCAGGATCCCACGTTCTGTGCCCCTCCGCAAGGCCAGCGGCATGTTCCACCCCGCAGGCAGCCGCAGCAGACCAGCTTGTGCCCCCACTAGCGGAGAGCAGCTGGGGAAGGAGGCTGAGCTCGTTCCTGACAGTGGGGGCCGAGCACAAGGGCAGGGCGGGGGCACTCTCACCACTTGCGTGATCTTCCTGCAGATCGGGGGCAGCAGTGAGGTCAGCATGGCCAAGGTGCCGGAGGCTGCTCGCCGCAGCTTCTCGTCGTCCTCCCCGCTGTACAGAACCAGCAGCTTCAGCCGGTCGCTGCCCTCGGCCAGGAAGAGCTCCTGCACCTGCAAGTCAGAGCCAGAACGGGGAATGCCCTCCTGCCAGAGGGCGGGCCCTTCCCCCAGACCCCCGCCCTGCCCATGCCGGCCCTCACCTCCGTGCTCATGGCCATGTTGCACATACACTCAGTGGCAGCCAGACGGAGCAGCTCGTGCTCCTCAAACATGTAGCCCTCGATCATGGGCACCGCTTTCTCCTTCAGGATCTTCTGCCTGCAACACGAAACAAGTGAGCGCCCCGCTCCCACCTGGGACAGAGGGTGGCTTTGGTGCTGGGTGAGGGGGGTCTGCTAGCAGAAGGGACCCGCCTGACTGCCAGGCGCAATGCAGCTCCTCCTACCTCAGCCTCTCGCTGATCCCGGCCAGATTGGTTAACGCCATCAGCCCCTCGAAGTTCTCCAGGCCTGTGCGGTGCACGTGCAGGAGACTCACCAGGGGTCTGACCACCTCATAGATCTGGGGAGCAAGGCAGCAGTCAGAGGGGCTCAGGCTGTGGCTGCAGAACGCCCAGACATCCCATGCTGCAGGGACTCCCCCGCACGGGCAGCAGATCCGCCACCAAGAGCAGCTCAGACTCAGCCAACACGAGTCGCTGCCTCCCCTGGGGAGGAGCAGCCGCGAGACCCCTGCCCTCCCAGAGACCCCCAGTATGAGGAAAGTCCCAGGCAAAAACTCTGCCCAGGTGTGGACTGCTGGGGGCAGCCCCTCCACCCCAGAACAGCACATGCCGGGCCGCACTGACCCGCTCTCCAGGGAACGCCATCTCAGGGTTGGAGGTGATGGTGATCTTCGCCAGTGCCTGTGCAGCCTTGGCCTGCCCCACCTCGGTACCCTCCAGGGACAGCGGGATGAGTGTCTGGGGGGACAGGGCTGTCAGTACAGAGCCAGGGCCCAGCAGCCCTGCCAACACCCAGCTCGCCACCCCCACCCTGGGTCCCTAGAGATAGCCCCGCCTGGCGGGGACACCCCAGCCCAGGGACTCTGCCAGGCCCACATGCGTAGGGGCTTTGGCAGAAACCCCCAACCCCTGCAGGGCCATTCGCTTCCCTCCCGCCTCATGCTATGCACCCAGCCCACAGGGGGGCGCTGTAGAGAGACGAGGGGAGAAGCTGAGAGCCCTGGCATCTCACCTTTCCCCCTCCCTGGGCCACCACGCTGCCTCTGTCCGCTGCTTCCTCCACCACGGCCAGGAACACCCTGGGGGCAAAGAGCAGCAGCGGCCGCTGCAGTCAGCACAAGCAGAGACAGGGAGGGTGCGAGCACCCGGCCCCCTCGCCAGGTGCAGATCCATGCTCGCACCCTGGGGCTCCCTGCACTGGGCAGGACCCCACAGTGCTCTGCTCCCATGCACAGGGGAACCCAGAACCCGCTGGGCATGTGGCTCAGAGGGCCGGCCAGCCACCCCCCACGGGCACAGCCTCACCTGGAGATCAGCTCCCGGCAGGAGTTGGTCAGCGCCGGGTTCTCACTCTTCACCATGCCAGTGAGAGCTGACACCACCCCGGCAGCCAGCAGCTTGTGCACCCGCCGCCTCACACAGCCTGGCTCATCCTGTGCGGGGAATGACAGCTATACAGTACACACAAGGCTCTGCCCGCCCCCGCCCACACCCATCAGCCCCTTTCCTCCCAGGGGGCCCAGCACAACACAGTGCTGCGCAGGCCGCACTGCCAGGCTCCGGCAGGGTGCAGAAATCCCTTGGGGCGCAGCCCAGCCCCTCTCCTGACCTTGGGGTGCTGCTCTGGGACGTGCTGCTTGGCATACTTGGCCAGCTCCAGCATCTGGGGGTCTGGTTCCTCGTGGTCGTAGCTGTTGGTGCAGTTCACCAGCGTCGAGGCCACGGCGAACAGCACACTCCTGTCCTCTGACTGCAGGGAACAGCAGGGGACGCTCAGCAAACCGTGCGCTACAAGTGGGATTCACCGCTAGGCCGGCTGGCCCCACGGAGCAATCGCCTGCAAGCAGCTCCCAGTTCTGCCCCACTGAGCCACCCCCCCCAACCTGCTATCCTGACACCGACACAGCCCCCCCTCCCCCAGCGCTGCCCCAGCAGCAGCATCACCTTGGCCAGCTGGAACATGGCCTGCACAGCTGCCTTGTCCTCCACAAACTCCTCCTTGACGTCCGCGTCGAAGGTGAGGTAGGCCAGGCCCTCCACCGCCCAGCGCCGTGTGCCCGCGTCTATCACCTCGTTACACAGCCACCTGCGGGAGGGGAGCAGCCATGAGCCTGTGCCGGCACCCCACTGTGGTGGCGGCAGCCTGGGGGCTGGGTGCTACAGGATCCACCTGGACCCCCCCCGGCACCAGCCCTCAGATGCTCCCCTGACCCTGGGACCTCTCCCCACTCCCTGTGCCTGGACGTCCCCCCACCCCCAGGCCCTCACTTGCGGCACTGCTTGGCCAGTTTCAGGGTGGAGCCCTCGGCGAACTGCTTCATGCTGAAATCGGTGCCTCCGGCAGAGCCCAGCTTGCAGAGCCCCTGCAGCAAAGAACAGCACATCAGGCCAGCCCCTCCCTGCCTGCAGCATGCCTTGGGGGGACCCTGCCAATGGGAACCCCCGCCCACCTGGGCTGGACACAAACTCATCAGCCCAAGGGCTTCCGCAGGCCTGCCATGGGCCCTGCAGCCACACACGCAGCCCCTGAACGCTTCCAGCCCTGTGAGAGCATCTCCCGCTGTGCCCAGATGCAGCAGCTCCGCCTCCAGCAGGACGCTCTACCCTTCAGGGACAGCCCCCCGCGCTGGGCTCCTCACCACCAAGGCCCGGATGCGGATGCTGTCCCTCCCGCTGCACTTATAGATGTTCTTGAGCAGGGTCACCCCGTTGGCCGTGATGAAAGACGCCCGCTTGGCCTTGTCAGCGGCATGGATCAGAGCCTCCACGGCCACCAGCTGGTCGACCTCCCGCACGGAGGCGCACAGAGCCAGCACACTCTCCATGATCCCCTCCAGCTCCAGCACCTGGTTCCCAGCTTCCGAGGGGCCCTGCAGCAGGCACGACACCGTCTGGATGGCACGAAGCTTCCCAGCCAACCCATGCCCCTCAAACCAGCTCCTGGAGGGGAAGAGCAGCAAGAAAGGGAGGAGTGGTAGATACGCTGGAGGGCAGGGATAGGATACAGAAGGACCTAGACAAATTGGAGGATTGGGCCAAAAGGAATCTGATGAGGTTCAACAAGGATAAGTGCAGGGTCCTGCACTTAGGACGGAAGAACCCAATGCACAGCTACAGACTAGGGACCGAATGGCTAGGCAGCAGTTCTGCGGAAAAGGACCTAGGGGTGACAGTGGACGAGAAGCTGGATATGAGTCAGCAGTGTGCCCTTGTTGCCAAGAAGGCCAATGTCATTTTGGGATGTATAAGTAGGGGCATAGCGAGCAGATCGAGGGACGTGATCGTTCCCCTCTATTCGACATTGGTGAGGCCTCATCTGGAGTACTGTGTCCAGTTTTGGGCCCCACACTTCAAGAAGGATGTGGATAAATTGGAGAGAGTCCAGCGAAGGGCAACAAAAATGATTAGGGGACTGGAACACATGAGTTATGAGGAGAGGCTGAGGGAGCTGGGATTGTTTAGCCTGCAGAAGAGAAGAATGAGGGGGGATTTGATAGCTGCTTTCAACTACCTGAAAGGGGGTTCCAAAGAGGATGGCTCTAGACTGTTCTCAATGGTAGCAGATGACAGAACGAGGAGTAATGGTCTCAAGTTGCAGTGGGGGAGGTTTAGATTGGATATTAGGAAAAACTTTTTCACTAAGAGGGTGGTGAAACACTGGAATGCGTTACCTAGGGAGGTGGTAGAATCTCCTTCCTTAGAGGTTTTTAAGGTCAGGCTTGACAAAGCCCTGGCTGGGATGATTTAACTGGGAATTGGTCCTGCTTTGAGCGGGGGGTTGGACTAGATGACCTTCTGGGGTCCCTTCCAACCCTGATATTCTATGATTCTATGAAAGGCTAACCCTGCCCGGGGGCATCAGCTGTAGCCCCCACCCGCCCTGCAGGCCCGGTGCCAGCAGCAGGCCCAGCTCCAGCCATCCCACCCCCAAGAACAGCAAGGCTGGTAGCTCCTCTCCTCCTTGAGCTGCCGATCCCTGCCGGGCACAGACCCCAGGAGCAGGGAACATTCCTGCCAGCGGTCAGGGAATGGCCTGGCTGAGGAGAGGTGGCGCCCAGGCTGTGCCCAGGGCATGGGGCTGCTCCTCACCTGACATAGTCTTCGCACAGCCGGTGGAAGGTCTCCCTCTCGGCGTCGCACTTCAGGTCACTGTAGAGCTTGCTCAGCAGGACAGCAGCGCTCATCCGGCTGTTCTCTGTCGCAAGCAGGCTGCCAGGGGCCTCGCACACCGTGCCCCCCACTTCTAGGATCTTCTTCAGGCCTGCAAGGGCAGGGCGCTCAGACACTGCCCTCAGCAACAGGCTCACAAGCTCTCAGGGAGCAGGCGACTCTGGCTGAGCGAGGGACCCATGCCAGCACAGGCGTGAGTGGGGGGGAGCTGGGAGGGGTGTGGCAGCCCTGGGGGTGCTCTGAGCAGCTCTTACCCTGGTCGATGACCCAGAGGGTCAGGCTGTTGTTGGGGTCACGCAGCGATTTCCGCGGCACCACTTTGATCAGGAGGTTGAGGGTGTTGTTGCGGCCGTGGGCTGAGGCCCCCTCCCGGGTCAGCATTTCCAAGAGGTGCGCAATCAGCAGCTTCAGCTCCTTCGAGGGATCTGGCAGACAGCAAACGCCAAGAACGTCAGTACCCCCCTCCCCGCCCAGCCCCTGGCCCCCTCACGGGCAGCTGGGAGCACAGGAAATGGTGGGATGAGGCACAGAGCCCAGGGTACCCCAAATCACAGCCCCAGGTGTTCCACACAGGCCCCTTCTCCATCCCTCCTATCACAGGATGGGCACCCACAAAGTTGCCTGGCACCAGGGGGACATCAGAGAGGCTTGTGCCAGGCGATCCACCACCTGCCACCGGAAATCCAGGGACACGGGTAAGGTCTGGCCAGGACATGGCCTCTCTGGAACCTGCCACTGAGCAGAGAGAATGGATCACTCACCCAGCACAAGGGCTTCCTCCTTGCCACGGAAGTCCCTCTGCAGCCCCTCCTTCAGTGCGTCAAACATGACCTGCAGCAGGTTACAGGCCGCCAGAGACACCTGCTCATGCTCCGCTCCCAGCATCGCCGAAATGCGTGGTGCCCCCAGCTCCGCGAGGATGGCCATGGTCTGTGAGCACAGCAGAGCAGCCTGCTAGAAGATTGCTGAGAAGCCCCAAGCCCCCCCAGCGCTGCCCCTTCACCCCACACTTGGCCCCAGCAAGTCCCAGCTGCCCTGTGCAGATACCCAGCAGTGCCTGCCATGGCCAGGGGCCCACACCCCCCAAATGCTCTCGGGCGAACGCTAGCCACGCTGGCAAAGGGAAGGGAGGGATCTCGCCAGCTAGACAGCAGGGTGGGGACGGACGGGCACAACAGCCTGGGAGCTGGCCCTGCAGGAGGCGGGCTGCGGAGTCACCGCCAGAGGAGAGCGAGGCAGGAAGAGGCTTCACACCGGGGCGGCCAGGCTGAGCTGGGCAGGCGCAATGCAGATCAGCACTGACAGCCCCCCCCTTGCTGCAGTCCTTGACCCCAGCTACAGAGGTGGAGCCGAGCAGGCTCCTCTCTCCCACCACAGCCCACACAAGGGGATGGAGCCCCGGCCAGGCCAGGCCAGGCAGCAGTGGCCCTGGTTACTGCAGCGTCAGTAACTGCAGGTCGCAACCGCCAGGGTGAGTCTCCCACCAGCACACCCTGCAACCAAATCCGCTGGTCCCGTGGGGGACACACGTCTGCACGGGGCACAGGCCCCAAGCCCTGAGAGCGGCCCACACCTACCCGCGAACGGTGCCCAGAGCACAGGCCAGCCAGAGTGCGCAGAGCCGCCAGCGTCGCATCCTCTCTGCCCGTGTCCAGCAAGAGCTGCAGCAGCCGGACGCCGTTGCTCTGGAAGATCTTCTCCGCCCCAGCCTCTTCCCGGGCCAGCACAATCAGGTTCTGCGCTGCCTGGGAGACAGGAGTCATATGCAGCTGGCAAGCTGCACTCAGCAGGGAGGCTGCGGGGCTGGGCTCAACCCAGGGAAGGAGCCCAGGGAGTGAGGAACCTCACTGGCACCAGCATGCAGGACACCAAGGGGTCCCAGGTGGGATCACTGCCTGGGCAGCCAGTGAGAGGGGGCCCCCTTGGCTTCCAGCAGCTCAGACCTGCCAAGCCGGAGCCTCCTGCAGCGGGAACACAAGTGCCCATGCCCAGAGCCACAACAGCCTCTCCCACCGCCCCACAGCTCATGCTTTAGTGAGCAACATCTGCTTAGGGACTGGAACCCACCCCCCACCAGCACCTACTCAGCTACTCCCGCTCCCCCTGACAGTCTCCCCTCCCCCACCATAACTCCCCCCAGCACCCCATCCAGACAGTCCCCCTCCCCCACCACATTCCCTCCCCTGTCAGCACCTGCCTAGCCACTCCAGCTCCCACCCTCCACCCCCACCACATTCCCTCCCCTGGTCACAGACAGCTCCCACCCCCACACCCTGCCCTGGGGCTGCTCAGAGCTGGTACCTTCTGTTTTTTGTCTGTGTCTGTCTCTTTGGGGTCCAGTAAGATCTGAAACATCTGCTCTACTTTGGAGTCCGTGCAGGACATGAGCTTCATCTGAGACAGACGGAGGGACAGGTTAGTGATGGCCTCTATCACCCTGCAGTGGGAGTCCAGCCTCGGCCTGCAGATGGGTCAGCAGCCCGGCCCCGCCTGGGCCATGAGGCTGGGAGCAGCATGGCTTCTCAGAGGCCAGTAAAGTGCTGGCAGTGTTGGCCCTCCAGAGCCCTCGCCCAGGCCTTGCTGCGCTCACCTTCTCCTGCATGCTGCTCCCCAGGTCGTGCAATGCCTCCTGGAAGGCCTTGTTCTTGGGCTCCAGGCTCATACATCTGCGCAGGTCGTAGACCGCCTGGTCCAGGCGGCCCAGCTTCTGCAGCGCCTGGCTGCGGCGGAACAGCGCCTTGACATCGTGGCCATCGGCTTCAATGGCTGAGCAGAGACCAGAGCACAGTCAGAGGGGGCCTTTGGGCCCGCTCCCCCTACCCCCAACTGGGGAAACAGCAAGCTGACCGACAACCCACCCTGCAGTACCTTTAGACGCATCAGCTTCTGCCTTGGCATAATCTTCCTGCAAAGAAGGGAGGCAGGTGAGAGAGGCGGGTCGCCATGGTGTTAGAAGCACAAGACGGCCAGGCTGGGTCCCACTAGCCTCCAGGCCTGTCATGGACAGGGGAGGTGCTAAAAGCCCAGATCAGAGGAGGAGAGACTGACCTGTCCACAGGGGGAGGTTCCTGGATTTTCAGATATCACTGAGCAGATGTTTCCATGGAGTTGCCACAGCGACAGACAGATTTTTTTTCCCCACTGTTCAGCTCAGCCCACCCTGCCCAGGACATCCCTCCTCAGACCAGACCAGCGCCATGGGCCCTGCTGGCCTCACAATGCAGGAATCGCCTTCCCTCAGGCCCACCGAACTTCCACTTCCATGGGGCCACCTGCTCTGGGGGTCTCCGGATCCCCCTACCCCCAGCTCGGGGGGCTCAACCCACACCCCAGCCACACAATCACTGGTGCCGCCCCTCCTGCCCAGAGCAGCTTGGGGCTCCCTGGGGAGGGGACACACGTTGTGTAAGAGCAGATAAGGTGGAACCTGAAAAGTAGGGAGTCACAGCAGCCTGCTGGGCCAGAGAGCCACCCCGCCCCCCAGGTGCGGCAGCAGCAGGCTGCTCGATGCATCCCAGAGACCTGCCAGCGGGCGCAGAGGTTGTGACTCCCGGTGCCCAGCGAGGGAAGTTGGAACATTGGGCTTCACGCCAGTCCCTGGCCGGGGTCACACGTGTCACCGCCCGGCCTCCCTGCTACTCCCCCGGCACAGGTGCAATGCTCCAGAGCGATGGCGCCGGGCAGTGCTCACCAGCCCTTCCAGCCCAGGAGGTAGCCCTGAGAGCCAGAGCGGGGACGGGAAAAGGCCCCCGTTATCGACCTGCCTAGGTCTCACCCTGCACCCATCGCTCCGCTACCCAAGTGCCTTTTGCTTGCCTCGGATGCTGACTTGCCAGAAGAGCCTTGGCAAGCTGCCCTTCCCCCCCGCGCCCACTGGCCCAGGGATCCCCACCTCGGGGGGCAGGAGGTGCCGCTAACCCAGACAGCTCCGCCGAGTCAGCGGCTTCAGGCTGGCAGCGCAGTGGGGCGGGCGCCATGCGGTCACCGAGCCCCACGCCGGGCGCCCCCCGGCTCACCAGTTTCAGGTGGCAGGCGGCCCGGTTGCGGTGCAGCACCGCGCACTCCGGGGGCCCCGCGCCCAGCTCCAGGGCCCGGGTGTAGGACGCCAGCGCGGCCGCGTAGTCCCCGGCCTGGAAGAGCCGGTTCCCCTCCTGCCGCAGCTGCCCCGCCGCGCCCTGGGGAAAGACAGAGTCAGAGGGGCCAGAGCCCTGGAGTCCGACCCCCCCGGGAGCCGGGACCCCCCCAGTCCGTCCCTCGTCCATCCCCCCCAGGAGCCGGGACCCCCCCCAGTCCGTCCCTCTTCCCCCCCCGGGAGCCGGGACCCCCCCAGTCCGTCCCTCGTCCATCCCCCCCAGGAGCCGGGACCCCCCCCAGTCCGTCCCTCGTCCATCCCCCCCAGGAGCCGGGACCCCCCCCAGTCCGTCCCTCTTCCCCCCCCGGGAGCCGGGACCCCCCCAGTCCGTCCCTCGTCCTTCCCCCCCCCGGGAGCCGGGCCCCCCCCAGTCCGTCCCTCTTCCCCCCCCGGGAGCCGGGCCCCCCCCAGTCCGTCCCTCTTCCCCCCCCCGGGAGCCGGGACCCCCCCAGTCCGTCCCTCGTCCGTACCCCCCCGGGAGCCGGGACCCCCCCAGTCCGTCCCTCGTCGTCCCCCCCCCAGGAGCCGTGCCCCCCCCCAGTCCGTCCCTCTTCCCCCCCCGGGAGCCAGGCCCCCCCCCAGTCCGTCCGTCCCCCCCGGGAGCCGGCCCCCCCCCACAGTCCGTCCGTCCCTCCGGAAGCCGGGAACCCCCCCCATCAGTCTGTCCCTCCTCCCCCCCCCGGGAGCCGGGCCCCCCCCCCAGTCCGTTCCCCCCGAGCCGGGCCCCCCCCCAGTCCGTCCCCCCCCCGGGAGCCGGGCCCCCCCCCAGTCCGTTCCCCCCCCGGGAGCCGGGCCCCCCCCCCAGTCCGTTCCCCCCGAGCCGGGCCCCCCCCCAGTCCGTCCCCCCCGAGCCGGGCCCCCCCCCCCCAGTCCGTTCCCCCCGAGCCGGGCCCCCCCCCCCCCAGTCCGTTCCCCCCGAGCCGGGCCCCCCCCCCAGTCCGTTCCCCCCGAGCCGGGCCCCCCCCCAGTCCGTTCCCCCCGAGCCGGGCCCGGCGGGTCACCCACGGCCGCCTCCATGCCGAGTCCGGAGGCCGAGCCGGCCGCTCCCTCCGCGCAGTGACGCGACGCGCCCCGCCCCCTGCCTCGCCCGGGCCCCGCCCCCCGCGCGCGCACGGCGCAATGACGCCATCTGTCAGCGCCCCTCCCGGCGGCCTCGCCGAGACGCCGCTGACGCGGAGGCCGGCATCACGTGACGGGCTCAGGGAAGGGGCGGTGCTTAACCTGGGGGGTCACGAGCCCCGCCCGCCCGCGCCGCCCGTTGACTCTGGACCCTAACGATGACGCGGGCCTGTCCAGGGGCCGGGCCGCTGCGCCGCGTCCCCGTGCGGGCGGGTGGGGGAGCCAAGGGCGCAGCCCGGCCTACCCCCGGCCGGGGAGCGGGGCCGGGGTCTCTGAGCCAGGGGAGCCAGCTGGGCTCCTGGGCACTGTGCCTAGGGGGGCGCCGGGGCTGATGGGACGTGCACGTGGGACAGCAGCAGGGCTCGCGGGAGGGCTCATTAGGGTGCCCAGCTTTCTAATCGCACAAAACTGAACACCCCAGCCCCGAGGCCCCGCCCCTTCTTCCAGGCTCCACCCCCGCCCGCCCCTCCCCCTGCCGCCCTCGCGCGCACTCCCCCAGCCTGGGGCGGGGGCCGGGGAGCGGGGCGGGGGCGAGTGCGGGGCAGGCTCTGTGGTGGGGCCAAGGATGAGGGGGTTGGGGTGTAGGAGGGGGCTCAGGGCTGGGCAGAGGCTTGGGGGTGCAGGGTCCTGGCAGTGCTTACTGTGGGTGTTGGGAAGCGGCCGCCAGGCCCCTGCAGCCTCTAGCTGCATGGGTGGGGGCAGCCAGGGAGGCTCAGCGCGCTGCCCTCCTGCCTGCAGCCACTGCCCCCGCAGCTCCCATTGGTCACGGGTCCCGGCCAGTGGAAGCTGCGGAGTCGGCTCTCGGGGCGGGGGCAGCACACGTAGCTTCCCTGGCCGCCATGCGTCTGGGGTTTGCAGGGATGTGGGCCACTTCCGGGAGCTGCGCAGAGCTAGAGCAGGCAGGGAGCCTGCCTTCGCCCCGGGGCCCTGCTGCACCGCTGCCCAGACTTTTAATGGCGCCGATCAGAGCCACGGGGGTCCCTTTTCGACCAGGCGTTCCAGTCGAAAACCAGATGCCTGGCAATGCTAGGGCTCAGGCGGGTGGCACTGGCTGGGCTGGAGGGAGACTGACCCTGGGCAAACATCAGGCTCCAGTTCCAATTTGCCACATGGCTCAGCCACCTGTGCTGGGTCCTCAAATGGCACAACTTGGCTGCAGCCAGACCTGCAGCCCGTTCACCACAGACCCAGCAGCTGGGACCCAGCTCACCACAGTTCACCAGTTCACCACAGACCCAGGCCACCGGCTCAGGAGGCAGACACTGCAGAGGTGACCAGGTCGGCTGGTGCCACAGTGGGGAGGGCCAAACCCACAGCTGTGCAGTGAGCATTCACTCCAGCAATGCAGGAGTGTACACACACGCACACCCACCCATGCACACACCCCTTCACACACCCCCACCCACGCACACCCACACCTGCCCACATACATACACCCATGCACACCCCTCACATCCCACACCCACACGTGAACATGCCACACCCCAAACGTGCACCCCCCACACCCCCATGCTGATGCCCATCACACATAACCCTGTGGACCCTCCCATGCTCCCTTGAACAGGTGCGCAGCAGCTGGACTGGCCACGGAGAAGCAAGGACCCCGCCCGCAGCCCTTGGTGCCCAGGGTGGGGATCGAGCCACAACCAGCAATAAATGGGAACTGAGAGTGCGACCAGCTGTCACCTTTACCTGTGAACGAGGAGCTGCAGGCAGCCCCAGGGACCCTGAGCAGATGAGCCATGGGCGGAATGAATCGGACAAGGGCCAGGAGACCCCCGCCCTGCCCGGCTTGTGTCATCGTGTGACTCCACCCCACTACACACACCCCAGGGTTCCTCTCTCTCCAGAGGTCACATCCCAGACAGAGCACTCGGGGGCAGGGCTTGGCCTGTCAAGCAGCTTAGGCACTTTATAAGGGCCAGGCCAAACAGTGCGGGGCTGAGGCATGGGCTGGCTTTATCGCAGTGGCAGCCTGCCGGGCTCTGCTAACAGCACCTCTGTAATACCGACAGCCGACACGCCCTCTGCCCCAAGCGTCACCCCACAGTCACTGGCACCTGCTCGTCACACTTGCTGTCCTGGGCCGTGGGTACAGCCAGCTCCTGCCGCTGGGTCCCTCCTCGCGCCGGGCTGGGCCGCGGGCAGCTCCTGCCGCTGGGTCCCTCCTCGCGCCGGGCTGGGCCGTGGGCAGGTCCTGCCACTGGGTTTCTCCTCGCGCCAGGCTGGGCCACGGGCAGCTCCTGCCACTGGGTCCCTCCTCGCGCCGGGCTGGGCCACGGGCAGCTCCTGCCGCTGGGTTTCTCCTCGCGCCGGGCCAGGCCGCGGGCAGCTCCTGCCGCTGGGTTTCTCCTCGCGCCGGGCTGGGCCGTGGGCAGGTCCTGCTGCCGGGTCCCTCCTCGCGCCGGGCCGGGCTGTGGGCAGCGGTGCGGGAAGGAGCTGGCCAGGTGCTTGCCCAGGTGGCTGCTGTTCGGGAGGCTGTAAAAGCAGCGCTGGTTGAGTCTGCAGAAGTGGAGGAAGTCGAGGGTCATGAGCGTGAGGACGAGAAGGCCGTAGAGCCCCACAGCCAGCAGGGGCAGTGGGTTCCTGGTGGGGGGAAGGTACAAGGCAATAACTGTGTTACACTGGGCACGATACTGCTACCAAGGGGTGGCTTCCACTCTCCCAGGGGAACCTAGATGCCAGGCGGTGTCCCCCACTGGGCACTATTGGGTGCCCCCAGGCAGCCCTGTCCTACTTGCATATCTTCTCCAGCTCGATGCCAGGGGGCGTCGTGCCCCTCCTGGGGAGCCCGGTGCTGCTAGGGAAATGTATGGACCCCGGTGCTCAGTAGAGGCACTGCCCATGGACCCCTTGTGAATGGAGAGTCGCTGCTTTGCAGCTGCTGCTGGAAAACGGGGCTGGGCATGAGTCGTTAATGCCCATTAATGAGCTCCAGCCACTTGAATGGATTAGAGAGGCATGATTTTCCTTTACAACATAAGAACGGCCAGACTGGGTCAGGCCAACGATCCATCTAGCCCAGTATCTTCTGGCAGTGGCCAGTGCCAGATGCTTCAAAGGGAATGAACAGAACAGGGCAATTATCAAGTGATCTATCCCCTGTCATCCATTCCCAGCTTCAGGCTGTCAGAGATTTAGGGACATCCGGAGCATGGGGTGTGTCCCTGACTGTCTTGGTTTACAGCCATTGATTGAATAGTCGTAAGTTCCTGCAGGAACTTCTCTAGTTCTTTTTTGGACCCTGTTATAGGCTTGCACAACATCCCCTGGCAAGGAGTTCCACAGGTTGATTGTGTGTTGTGTGAAGAAGTACTTCCTTTTGTTAGTTTTAAACCTGCTGCCTAATAATTTTATTGGGTGACCTCTAGTTCCTGTTTTCTGAGAAGGAGCAAATCACACGTCCTTATCTACTTTCTCCACACCCGTCCTGATTTTACAGACCTCCATCACATCCCCCCTCAGTCGTCTCTTTTCTCAGCTGAACAGTCCCAGTCTTTTCGATCTCTCCTCATCCAGAAGCTGTTCCATCCCCCTCATCATTGTTGTTGCCCTTCTCTGAGCCTTTTCCAAGTCTAATGTGTCTTCCTGAGCTGGGGTGCCCAGAACTGCATGCAGTATTCCAGGTGTGGGCGTAACAGGGATTTATATAGGTTTCAGAGTAGCAGCCGTGTTAGTCTGTATTCGCAAAAAGAAAAGGAGGACTTGTGGCACCTTAGAGACTAACCAGTTTATTTGAGCATAAGCTTTCGTGAGCTACAGCTCACTTCATCGGATGCATACTGTGGAAAATACAGTGAGGCGATTTATATACACACAGAACATGAAAAAATGGGTGTTATCATAAGTGATCACTCTCCCTACAGTGTGTATGTTAACACCCATTTTTTCATGTTGTGTGTGTATATAAATCTCCTCACTGTATTTCCCACAGTGTGCATCCGATGAAGTGAGCTGTAGCTCATGAAAGCTCATGCTCAAATAAATTGGTTAGTCTCTAAGGTGCCACTAGTCCTCCTTTTCTTTTTAGGGATTTATAAAGTGTAGCTTTGTGCCTGTCACAGCACGTCTATCCAGGGCTTTTCTGGCTCATGTAAAACCAGCTCATGGTCCTTGCAGCTCTGCCATTCCCGAGAGCCCCAAGCCCCTCTTTACAGCTCACCTGGGTGGCTCCCAGGGTCCAGGCGCACCCGTCAGCATGCAGTGTTCTGCGCTCACGCAGAACTGTGCGTGGTGCATGGCCACGACAAGTCACGCGAGGTTTGCCCCTCCAGAAGGGGTGCAAACATGGCTGGCATTAGAACCTGAAGCAGCCCCTCCCCTCCCGCAAGTGCACACACGGGCCAGGCACTGCTGCTTACCTGAGTCTGGCTGGGGTGGGCACGTTGGACAGATTGACCCTTCTCAGGCTCTCAAACTCCAGCTGGGGGCAGCAGGATTTCAGGGCACGGTCTCCGTGGCGGCAGCAGCACCTGTGTGCAGGGGGGTCAGTGAGGCGTGGGCAGTAGAAGCCGGAGTGGTAGCGTCCATCAGGGCTGCGATATCCCTCGCAGAGGTGCAGATTACGGGCCGAGGCTGCAAGGGGAAGTCCCAGCCAAAGAGACTATTCAGAACATGAGCCAAGTACAAGAGCTTGGCCTACCACAGGGTCGCAGCAGATAACAGCCTACAACTGCTACCAGCTGATGGAGTCCCCCCTCCCCCCTTAGCTCAGGTGGGGACGGCCCATGCTCACAGACCTTTGTGGGAGGCCTGACACCGAGCAGGGCCAGCCCAGTCTCAGGGGGCCCCAGGGTGACCTCATTCTCAACACCACCAAGAGGAGAACCCTGACAAAATGCTCTGACCGGCTGAAGCTTCCCAGGGCTCTGTGGGGATGGGCTGGGGAGAGCCCTCCTGGGGGACCGAAGCTCTTCCAGGGGATGGCCAGGAAGTGGCTACAGCTGGCCTCCGAGCCGGGTGTGGCCTGGGGAAGCTCGCTGAGTTCTCCCTCACAATCCGACCTAGCCTGGGACCCGCCATGCACAGGGACCCCACCCTGTGGCCCTCAGGCTCTGGGCTGCACAAGCCAGAACAACTTGCTCGCCCACGTACGCTGGCTAGAGGGGCTTGCTTCACACGCCTTTCAGCGGCTCATGAGCCAAGGGTGGCCGGCTGGTGGCTCCTTGTGGGCACCCTAGTGTTGGCCGTGGTAGGGCCGGGTGCTCACCCCCTGGGCTGTGACCCTGATTGTCCAGCACAGCAGGGGTGTCAGAGGGCCTGCAGTACCAAACCATGCTGGCCTCTGGAGCTGGCTCCCATCTCACAGTGCCCAGTCCTGGTGCTGCACCCTCCAGCATGGCTGGCAGGGTGCCTGCCCGATACGCTGAGCCCAAAGGGACCCCTGGTGTCACTGTCAGCGCTCTCCCCAAGGACGAGAGTTTGGCGGGGGGCAAAGGAGACTGCCCACGTGGAGGGGGCGGGGCAGTGTCCTATGTTAGTCCTGACCAGGCTGGAGAAGGGAGTTGAGGACAGCAGGGCAGCAGGGGAAATGTGGCCCGGCTTCACACCCAGCTGGGCACACTTCCCAGCCCGGCCACACCCCACGGAACAGCGCACCACCCCTGGACATGCACCGACATGCCTACACGAGAGACTCCAGGGCCGTGCCAATCACACCTCTGCCCCGGCCTGCACCAACCCCTTGGGGCCAGACGCACACTCGCCCCCCAGAATGAGCAGCGTGAATAGTGCTGTGCGACAGCAGAGAGCTAGCAGGGTGGGAGTCAGAGCAGTTTGGGGAGTTGACCAGGGTGCCGTGCCTGTGCCAAGGGGGTTGCGGAGCTGAGAAGGCCCTGTGCCCATGCCAAGGGGGTTGGGGAACTGAGGGGGTGCCCTACCCATGCCGAGGGGGTTGGGGAGCTGAGAGGGCACTGTGCCCTTGCCAATGGGGTTGGGGAACCAAGGGGTGCCCGACCCACACCGAGGGGGTTGGGGAACTGAGGGGGTGCCCTACCCATGCCGAGGGGGTTGGGGAGCTGAGAGGGCACTGTGCCCATGCCAAGGGGGTTGGGGAACCGAGGGGGTGCCCTACCCATGCTGAGGGGGTTGGGGAGCCGAGGGGTGTCCTACCCGTGCCGAGGAAGCTGGTAGGCAGTGTTGTGCAGAGGAGGCCCCCCAGCAAGAGTCTGTGCAGCATCTTCTTGTCTGCTCCTTGGGCAGAGGCAGCTCAGGCTCCAGTCTGAGGAAACAGAAACCACGGCCCCTCCTGCCCCCGCCTCCATCTCGTGCCCAGCAAGCACCTCTCCCTCACGCAGCCATTAAGGCCTCTCCGCAGGAGCCTTTTGCACTTACTGCCCGGCTCCACTGGGACCCGGCCGAGCCAAGGAGGCGGGCACATCACTAATGAGCCTCTCCGGGAGCCAGTGCCCGGTGGGGCAGGAGGCTGCAGGCACTTTTGAGGCTGGTGTTGGCATTCCTGAGCCCCACTTGTCAGCCAAGAAAGTGGGTGCTAGTGACTCCCCCAGGCAGGGCCGGGGCAGTGGCTCCCTGGGGAGAGAGGATCTAGGGTGTGGGCTGAGCAGGGCAGAGAGAGGAGTCCTGGAGCAGCCTAGCCTGGGCAGACAGGCAGTTCTGTTCATAAAGCCAAACCTGGGGGCGACAGGAGTTCTGATTCGATGCAGGAGGGGAAGGCAGCTCTGGCTGGAGAGCAGGTGGGGAAGGGCACACAGAGGAGTAGGGAGTGCTATGCCAGCACAAGTCCAACCGTACCCAGCTCTGGGTGGCGAGGCTGGCATGGGGTGGCCATGCTCCTGCCTAGGGTGAGAGGCCCCTCATCCAACCCCCTGTGCCAGCACCTGGCAAGGCTGGGCCCTGGTCACGTTCCATGGGGCAGAGGCAGAGCTGTTACCGCGTGGCCTGGAGAATGGCAGCGCAGCAGGGATGAGGGGCACCGGGGAGGGGGGACAGCAACAAGATGGCCTCTCAGAAGACCCCTGCCAAGCAGGGCAGAGGGAGAACCAGCCCAGCCCAGCCCAGCCAGGGCCTGCCAGGACAAGCACCCTCCTGCCTTTCCCCACCCAGGGGCAGGGCCTTGGGCCCCCGCCAGAGGGTCCAGTAGCGGTGGCTCAGGAGCCAGAGCCGCTAATTGCTGCACTTATAGGTGCCCTGCGGATGGGGGAGGGGGCAGCATGCCAGCCCCTTCCTCCTGCCGCCCGCCCCACCCACAGAGCAGCCAGCCCTGGGCACCCTGCACACGGGCTGCCAGGACCCTTTCACCTGTGCACACACGCCCCAGCTGCCAGCAGAGACCTGCCTGGTCTGTTCCAGCCACCAGCACTGCTGCGAGCCACCATTCCCCTCCGGTCTCCTGCTTCAGGCTCTCTGCAGACTCAGGCAGGCCTCCTGCCCCCGTTACCTGGGGGCCAGTCTGGGAGGTTCTCCCACACCATGGGGCTAGAGCTGTTCGTTAGGGGGCAGCACAAGCCTGAGCCTGGCATTGTACCCAGGACCATCCCATGCCCCAAGGCCACTGCCTGGCCCCAGCACTGAGCTCCCATCCCACGGCCTTCAGTTTGGTACGTGCAGGGTCTCCTGGTGCTCCAAGCTCACAGCCCTGGGACAAGGGCCCTCTAGCAAGCAGCCTGCAAGGAGTATTGACAGCACATGGGGCCCGGCTTGGCAGGGACGGGGTCCAGCCAGGAGGGGGAAGCTGCTGCGGGGAAGGCCTTGACGCTAGCTGTTCCAGGGCACTGAGGACAGGAGCCAGTGGCGCTGTGTGCCGAGAGCAGAGACAAACAAGGCAGAGCGTGGCCTCCTGCATGCCCCATGGGCAGGGAGCTGTGCTCAGCACTACCAGAGGCAGCTGCAGGCACCCTCCTGCCCCACCCCCTCCTTGCAGTAATTAGCCCTGGGGGAGGCCAGGGCAGTTCCACAGCCCCAGGGCCGCACCGTGTAATGACACTGGCCCCATAGCAACCAGAGATGCTCAGGAGGCTGCTCCTGAGGGCAGATTCCCTGCACGCACCCAGCTGCAGCCAGGAGCTGTGGTGGGGGCATGGCGGCAAGGAGCCACATTCAGAGCCATTCCCACAGCCCCGCAGCCAGGCCAGGGGAGCAGCAGTGATAGGCAGTGAGATTCTTAGCCTGGAGCAGCCCCGTATCCATCTAGCTTGTTCCTTGGCACTGGCTGCCTCTGGGGGAGGCACAGGAGCCCTGCTGAAGGTATCAGTGGAATAACCTGCCCTGACAGGCCATCCCTTAGCCCTGGGTACAGCTGTTGGGCTTGGCCCCTGCCCTGCAGGAGGAAGCCAGGTTGCTTCTTTGTACCTTTCTCATTCTCCATAGAAACATCGGATTCTTTTTTAACCCTACCCAGCTCTTAATCTAGCGGCAGTGAGTTCCACAGACTACATGTGCATTCTCTAAAATATTCCCTTTTGCTCACTGTCAGTTCCCTTAGGTGCCCCGTTGTATCTGTGTTGTGACCAGGGGAAAGAGCAGCGGCTGGTCTCCCTCCCCTCCCGGTCTCTACTATCCCTCTTTAACACACCTCAGCTTTGTCTGTTTCCGCTCCATCCCTCCGAGGCAGCTGCCAGAGAAAACAGGTCAACAAGGCAGGCATTATAATGCTCTGCCAGCTAGGGGCTGTCAGCCTGGCCGTGGAGTTTAGTGGAACAGGAATTACCAAGACTTGGGTCTCAAATCGAGATGAACAGTTGGTTAGAGGGCAACTGCGCTGCTGCCCGGGGGGACAGTCTGGCCAGACAGCTCAGCCCCAAGGGAGAATGAGGCCTGGAACTACGGCTCCCAGGAGGGGCAGGGAGGGGTCTACTAAAGAACCAGCGCAACCCTCTGTGACGTTATTGACATATTGACATAATCTGGGACCATATAGATCATTGTTGCAACCAAGGTCCTGTAGTGGCACCAAATCTTACATAAAGGGGGTTAAATGAGGTGTCCAAGACAAGGTTATGGTTTGCTGTTTATGGTTATGCTGTCTATCTGTGTGTATCATTTCTGTAGTTAAAGTTATGAATATTGGCTCTCTACTGTCTGTATTTCAAACTTGTGCTATGCTTCTGGGGGACACCCCAGACAAGTTGGTGTCAGCTCTGCCTAGCCTGCTTGATGGCCCATTAAGAACCATCAGCGATACATTGAGAGAAGGCAGATACGCCTTGTGACTCAGCAAAGTGTGCACGGACTTGCCCGTGTGACTCCAAATTCCATTTTGCTGTAATTTTCCACAGTAAGAACAAAGAGGGGTTCTTACACCTGGAAGAGACTATAAAAGGCTGATGCCTCATCTCCATCTTGTCTTCAATCCTGCTTCTTGCCCGTGGAGGGAATTTGCTACAAACGGAAGCTCTACACAAAGGACTGAAGGACCCACCCCAGCTGGGCATGTTCTCCAGAGACCTGATTTGAACCTGCAGTTTATGCCATCACTGCTACAAGCCTGAACCAAGAACTTTGCCATTACTGTATGTCATTGATTCCATTTCACCAATCCTCGCTCTCATCGCTATCTGTTTCCGTTTATGAATAAACCTTTAGATTTTAGATTCTAAAGGATTGGCAACAGCGTGATTGGTGGGTAGGATCTGATTTGTATATTGACCTGGGTCTGGGGCTTGGTCCTTTGGAAACGAGAGAACCTCTTTTATTTTACTGGGGTATTGGTTTTCATAACCATTTGTCCCCATAACGAGCGGCACTGGTGGGGATACTGGGAAACTGGAGTGTCTAAGGGAATTGCTTGTGTGACTTGTGGTTAGCCAGTGGGGTGAGACCAAAGTCCTCTCTCTCTGACTGGTTTGATTTGCCTTGGTGTACATAGAAACTCCAGCCTTGGGCTGTAACTGCCCTGCTTGAAGCAATTTGTCCTGAATTGGCACTCTCACGCCAGGACCAGCATTGTTACACCCTCCGCTTTCCCACCTTCCCTCACTGCTCGTAACAGCCAGGAACAGTGAGGGGAGCCACTCAGTCCTTACTGCCCCCGGCTGGGCGGGGGCAGCAGGGGACTCGGCTGGGTGGAGGGGCACTCGCTCCTTAGCACCCCCTGCTGGGTGGGGCTGCAGGCTCTCAGGGAGGGCTGGAGAAGCCTCCCTCCCTGACACTGTGGGCTCAGTCAATTGAAGCCGCAAGAGAACCCCCCCAGAGCAGGAAATGGAAGGGGGGTGGGCGTCCCACCAGCTGAAGGGAGCAGAGGCCCTTGGAGCCCCTGCCTCCTGCAGGCCCAGAACCAGCACCTCTGGCCCCGGGATCTTAGCCCCCGGCCCAGGTTAGGTCTCTCTCCACACACAGGAACCAGCAGCAAGAGCCACAAACCAGACACAAGGCGGGAGGAGCAAACAGGCCTTTTCTTGCCTAAAAGCTGATGACAAACTCAGAGAAATTCACAGTCTCCAGTTCCATAGAGTGGCCATTAGAGCCGCACTGTCCCATCCCCCCGCCCCCTCCGCCCCCCAGCCAGCAGCTTCAGCCTCCCCAGCCCGGACCCCCCTCACCCACCCCGCGGCAGGTTTCCAGCCAGACCCCAGCAGGCTCCAGCACCTGCCCAGCTTCCCCACAACATGGGGTGGGGGAATGGGGACCTGCCACCAGAAGGAGAGATGGGACATGGACAGGGTGGGTTTGTACCTCCCTGGGGGATCAGCAGAGACTCCTGCCACATCAGAGAAGCTGCAACCTGCCTCCTGGCCGAGCCGGTAGCATCGCCACCAAGAACGCAGCGCTCTCCAGCTGCAGCATCTGCAGTGCCAGGCTGAGCACTGGGAGCGGCCTGGGCCCACACGTGCCCTAGCCCCCACGCTTGGCCATTTGAAACATTATTTAAAACGCAGATTAATAAATAATGGAGGCAGCTGCTCCTGCAAGTCCGTCTGCATCCCGTGCAGTGTCTGCCCCCAGCCCCAGCCCGAGGGGTGCTCCCTGCCCCGCCCCACCCAGGCAGGGGTGGTCTCCCAGCTCTCCCAGCCTTGCGCCGTTCCGGACGCTGCACGGCTGGGCTGCTCCTCTCCTGGCCGCCAGGGGCGCTACCCGAAGTGGATGCGGAAGGTGGCGATCTCCATGGGGTCCATGTGGATCACAGTGCTGTTGGGGGAGGCAGCGCCCAGCGGGTACATCAGTGTCAGTGAGGTGGGCTGCAGGAACCCCAGCTCCAAGCCGTGGAACAGGCTCCCAAGAGAGAACTACAGAGAGGAGGGGAGCATGGGATGAGGGGCTGGCATCTCAGGCTGTGCCCAGCTTTGTGCTGGGGCAGGCCCCAGGCAGCTGGCATGGAGCCAGCACTGAAAGGCAGCCTCCACTCACGGGGGGGCTGCGAGACTGGGGACAGGATGTGACAGAGAGCCCTTGCCCCGGGAACACAGCCTAGCCTAGGCTCAAAGCATGCTGCTCCCTGTGGAAGGCGCCCCCTCATCACCAGTGCGCACAGCAGGAGACTCCCCCCACACCCACCCATACAATCTCTCCTCCCCGGCCCTGCCCAGGCCTGATCTGCAGCACCAGCGCGAGGGTGGGTCGGCTCCCAGGCTGCGGCGGGGGGGCACTAGCCGTGTCCCAGACCCACCTTGCCCTGGTGGGGGGAAAGGGGGGAGGGGGTGTTACTGGCTATGTCCCAGACCCATCTTACTCAGGTTGGGGGTGAGGGGGTAGGGGGTGTTATTTGCCGTGTCCCAGACCCACCTTGCCCTGGTGGGGGGAAAGGGGGGAGGGGGTGTTACTGGCTATGTCCCAGACCCATCTTACTCAGGTTGGGGGTGAGGGGGTAGGGGGTGTTATTTGCCGTGTCCCAGACCCACCTTGCCCTGGTGGGGGGAAAGTGGGGAGGGGGTGTTACTGGCTATGTCCCAGACCCATCTTACTCAGGTTGGGGGTGAGGGGGTAGGGGGTGTTATTTGCCGTGTCCCAGACCCACCTTGCCCTGGTGGGGGGAAAGGGGGGAGGGGGTGTTACTGGCTATGTCCCAGACCCATCTTACTCAGGTTGGGGGTGAGGGGGTAGGGGGTGTTATTTGCCGTGTCCCAGACCCACCTTGCCCTGGTGGGGGGAAAGGGGGGAGGGGGTGTTACTGGCTATGTCCCAGACCCATCTTACTCAGGTTGGGGGTGAGGGGGTAGGGGGTGTTATTTGCCGTGTCCCAGACCCACCTTGCCCTGGTGGGGGGAAAGTGGGGAGGGGGTGTTACTGGCTATGTCCCAGACCCATCTTACTCAGGTTGGGGGTGAGGGGGTAGGGGGTGTTATTTGCCGTGTCCCAGACCCACCTTGCCCTGGTGGGGGGAAAGGGGGGAGGGGGTGTTACTGGCTATGTCCCAGACCCATCTTACTCAGGTTGGGGGTGAGGGGGTAGGGGGTGTTATTTGCCGTGTCCCAGACCCACCTTGCCCTGGTGGGGGGAAAGGGGGGAGGGGGTGTTACTGGCTATGTCCCAGACCCATCTTACTCAGGTTGGGGGTGAGGGGGTAGGGGGTGTTATTTGCCATGTCCCAGACCCACCTTGCCCTGGTGGGGGGAAAGGGGGGAGGGGGTGTTATTTGCCATGTCCCAGACCCACCTTGCCCTGGTGGGGGGAAAGGGGGGAGGGGGTGTTACTGGCTATGTCCCAGACCCATCTTACTCAGGTTGGGGGTGAGGGGGTAGGGGGTGTTATTTGCCGTGTCCCAGACCCACCTTGCCCTGGCTGGTGGTGCAGTTGAAGCCCAGGTGTTTGGCCTCCAGGCCACAGTCGAAGCCCTTGCGGTGCAGGATCAGAGCCATCTCCGCCGAGGGCAGCGACTCATCCTGGGACAGGGAAGCAGAGATGCATGTGACAGCCGCAGGAAGGTAAATGGATCATGGGGCTGAAACCAGGATGTTTGTGCTTGGATCTAACCTGGTGCTCAGTGTCCTGAAATCCATTCGGATCTGGGCCCAGCTACCGCTGAGTAACGAGACAGCACCTGCTCCTGGCGCCCGGATTCAGGTCAAGTCACAGCACGGCTAACATTGGGATTCCCTCTGAGACCTCTCCACTCGGCCCCCAAGAACTGCCTTGGCTCTGGCCTTCATCAATTGGAGCCGCTATCTGGCATCCGGCAGAGCTCGGCTGAGATGATGAGACTCACATGTGGGGGATGGATGCCCGGTCCGAGAGCTCCAAGTGCCACAGCACCAGTCCCTTTGTGTCACACACGTCTGTGACGAAGCGGGACTGTTCTTAACGTTTCCTCTGAATAGTGTGTGGGTGCCTCAGTTTCCCCTCTGCAGTTCTTAAGTATCTAGGTGGTGGGGTAAGGGTGTATGATCGTTGCAGAGCCCTAGAGGGCAGGTGTGTGCAGGGGTTTGGACACAGAGAATGGCCAACACGCTGTTTCCTGGCAACTGATGGCCTGGGCCCTTCCCCCTGCAAGGTGACAGTTAAGGGTTGAAGACAAAGAGATCAGGTGACCTCCTTGCCCTGGAAAGGGACAAAGCCCAGAGGAGGAGGGGCTGGAGAGAGTTTCAATTTGGGGCTGGCTGGGGTTAGGGTTAGGGTTGTGCAGATGGGGTTGTCTGGCTCACTGCCCCCCAAAATGGACCTGGTTGAGGGGTCCTGTTCTCTGTACCTACAAGCTCTGTTTTAGACCATGTTCATGTCATCTAATAAACCTCTGTTTTACTGGCTGGCTACGAGTCACGTCTGACTGCAAAGTTGGGGGGCAGGACCCTCTGGCTTCCCTAGGACCCCGCCTGGGCGGACTCACTGTGGGAAGCGCACAGAGGGGCAAAAGATGCTGAATGCTCTGAGGTCAGACCCACGAAGGTGGAAGCCGTGTGAGCTGTGTGTCCTGCAGACAGGCTGCTCCCAGAGAGGAGACTTCCCCAGAGTCCTGCCTGGCTTCGTAGGGAGCCGTTCCAGAGCATCGCCCGGGGACTCCATGACAACATCTCACTGCAGTGGCTTGGGCTGAGTATGCCAAGGAACCGAGCCCGGTACAGCAGGCTCGTCCACGCACTCTTTACCTCATCCCTACTTCCCTAGTTTAGCGTGTCCATTGTTATTTGTTTGTAACTGGTCCCCTGGGTGTTCTCCCTCTTATCTTAGCTGGCTCAGACATTCTGTCTTTTTAGCCTACTGACCTAGTGACTTCCCTTCTTTAGCACAAACATCTGGTTTTCAGCCTCATGATTCATTTACCTCCCTAATTCCACCTTCCATGAAATGAAGTGTTAATTACTCATCAGCCCAAGGGATGGGTACAGCTGGGCAGAGGGCCTGACCCCAGGCCTGAGCCTGCTGGGATGATGGGAACAGACAGTCTGACCCGCCCATGCATGGTGGTGGTGCCAGCAGACAGGCTGCTGGGCTCGCTCCCCATGGGGCCGGGGCTCTTACCTCTGCCTGCAGTGTCCGCAGGTTGAGGATGTGGAAGTCACAGGGGACAGTGTCTGAGAAGGGCTGGAAGGACCTTAGGGCCGGGGGCGCTGGCTTCTCCTGAGTAACCGGCATCGCCAGCACCTCTGCGTTCAGGTGCATGGAGGTCATGTGACTCAGCAGAGAGGGGAAGCTGATTGGACGACTGTCCTGCACCTGCAACAAGAGCAACCAACCGAGTTGAGGGGTCTGGGGCAGCCTTGCCCTGCTGTCGGGCTGGTCAGACCCACCCAGAGGGTGAGGGAATTCCCTGGCAGGGATCCACGTGGGGCTCCCCCCAAACACCCTGATGCAGGCAGTGGGGGTGGCAGGAGACTCGGGCAGCAGCAACACGCCCGGTCCAGGCAGCAGGGCTGCGACGGTCACATCGGCTCTGATGAGGCAGGACCCCCCACTCCCTGCTTTGGGGGGGCCAGAACTGAGCTGTTCAGGGCCCCCACTCCACCGCAGCTAGCCCGCCCCTCGGGCCAATGCTCCATCCCATGCGCAGCACACAGGCCTAATCTACTGCTGTCTACTGCTCAGGCTACCAGCTGGGCTACACAGGGACCGCGGCCCCAGCTACAGTCACCAGACAGCGCGGCAGCCAGCAGGTACCTCTCCGCTGCCCGTCCGGGGGCCGGAAAAGGGCCAGGCTCTGAACACGGAAGCCAGTTTGGAAAAGAAGCCGGAGCTCTGGGGAGTGACAGGGGTGGGAGCAGGGGAGATGGGACGAGAACAGCGACAGTTGTAAGAGCTGTGTGGCAAAGTGCCATCACCTCGCCGGCCCCGCGCAGCATTCGGGAATGCTAGGCACCTGGCTGAGACTCAGCCCCCTCTCCCGAGGGCACAGCAGCTGCCGCCTCCGCTGCAGTGCGACCACTGCTGGGGTGGGAGGGCACAACTGGCTCACAGCTGCACAGCACCGCTCCGCTACAGCCTAGGCCAGGGAAGGAAGGGAAGCCCAGTGTCCAACCAACACCCCGTGGTGACTCCGACAGCATGCCCCCGCTGGAGGCAGCCACAGGACGCACCGCTCGGCATCTGCCCCCCGGCCGCAGCAGCTGGGCTCACCCCCAGGACCCCACGGCACGAGGCGGCTGGAGCACCGGTGCAGCCCAGGCAGGGGGCAGAACGGCCTGGCCTTCCACTGGCAGGGCTCCCCCTCACCTTGTTGGCCGTGGTGCGGCGCTCCAGCAGGAGGCGGAAGCGGTTGCAGGTTCGCTTGTTGTCCTTCAGCCCCTGGCCGAGGCCACGGTTGTCGTCCTGCATGAGGCGCCGGTCCAGAATCACCTCCAGCTGGCCTGTGGGGCACAGTGAGGGGCAAGGTCGAGCAGGGCCTGAACACACCTGGGCCCTTAACCCTTCCTCCCATGGAGAGGAGCCCCGACTGGGCCCCGCTGCAGGGCTGGGGCAGGGGGAGACACCCCGGAGAGAGGCCGCTCCAGGTCCAGCAACAGCTGGGGCAGCAAATGGAAGAAGGGACATCTCCCTCCCAGAGTGCTGGGGGCAGGCTTCCCCTGAGACACCGCAGAGCGCAGGGGCTTCCCCCACCTGGGAGAGTCAGGGCCTCGAGCTATCAGAAAGGCAGAGCTCTGCAGCACAGGCCCCTCGCACCGCCTTGGGGCAATGGGCCAGCGCTGACGGCCGGGGAGAGCGCCCCCTGCTGAGCCCCCCACTCCGCTCCCTGCAGCACCCTGGGGCCAGCGCTGACGGCTGGGGAGAGCGCCCCCTGCTGAGCCCCCCGCCCCGCTCCCTGCAGCACAGCGCCCCCTAGGCCGCCCTGGGGCCAGCGCTGACGGCTGGGGAGAGCGCCCCCTGCTGAGCCCCCCGCCCCGCTCCCTGCAGCACAGCGCCCCCTAGGCCGCCCTGGGGCCAGCGCTGACGGCTGGGGAGAGCGCCCCCTGCTGAGCCCCCCGCCCCACTCCCTGCAGCACAGCGCCCCCTAGGCCGCCCTGGGGCCAGCGCTGATGGCTGGGGAGAGCGCCCCCTGCTGAGCCCCCCGCCCCGCTCCCTGCAGCACCCTGGGGCCAGCGCTGACGGCTGGGGAGAGCGCCCCCTGCTGAGCCCCCCGCCCCACTCCCTGCAGCACAGCGCCCCCTAGGCCACCCTGGGGCCAGTGCTGACGGCTGGGGAGAGCGCCCCCTGCTGTCACTGCCCTGCTCCCTGTAGCCCAGCGCCCCCTGCTGGCCCCACCCTGCTCCCTGCAACCCAGCGCCTCTAGTGCCGCCCTGGGGCCAGCACTGACTGCCAGGGGAGAGCGCCCCTACCCCACTCCCTCAGCAGCTGGCTTTCCCTGTCCAGTTTCCAAGTTGCGACCAGCCTGGCCTTGCTTAGACTGGGAGCGGTGGTGAGCGTGGGGCTCAAGGAAACACGGCAGCCAGGCACAGATGGTTCTGGGGCACAACCCCTCCACAGGAGGCCCAGCAGCCCCACTCACCACTGCGCAGGCTGGACACCCCCAGGGCCTGGGCCGTGTGCAGGGTCAGGCGGCTCTGCTTGTCCTGGATGTAGGCCATGGCTGGCATGGGGTAGAAGTTGGCCTGGAGAGGCAGCTTCTTCAGGAACCTGCGAGGCTGGATCTAGAGGAAAGGAGAGATCAGGATGTGCAGCACCTGGCTCAGCCCTGCTCCGAGCTCCGCCAATGCCCTGCGTGCCACCTGGGGGCTCCCGGCAAGGCTGGTCCCCGGGCGGGGAGAGGCCCAGGAGGTGGGGTACTGGCTCTGCCCCAGGGAGCAGGACCAGGAGGTGAGGGAGGGTGCTGCCCTGGGGGGCAGGGCTGGGAGAGGCCCAGGAGGTGGGGTACTGGCTCTGCCCTGGCAGGGGAGATGCCCAGGAGGCAGGGAAGGCACTGCCCAGGGCTGCCAGGCACCTGGAAGCCGTTGAGATCGGTGAAGAAGGTGTCCTCGCTGGCGATGCTGGTGCTAAGGCGCAGGGCCATCTCCTTGTTGACGTGGTCGCGGATGTCCACCAGGCAGGACAGATCCAGGGACAGGCCCTCCACCCCTGCAAAGCAGACGGCTGAGTTCACCTCACCCACCCCCGCCAAGTGGAATGCCGGGGACCCCGCTGACCGCCAGAGACACAGCGCTCTGCCCAGCCCCCCAGCTCCTGGAGCGCAGCACAGCCCACCCTGCGCCGCCCTCACCTGGCACGTTGTAGAGCCGCACCACTTGCTGCACATGCTGGTAGTAGCTGGCCACCTCCGAGAAGAAAGGCCCCTCGGTCACCCGCACCACGGGCGGCTCCTTGGGGGCATAGGGCTGTGAAGGGAACAAGGGCAGCCTGACTCAGGTGCAGCAGGCATGAGGGAGGGGAGGTATAACAGCCTGGAACCCTCTGCCTCACCCCCTAGGTCCCACCAGCCCTCCCAAGCCCCCTCTACAGGCCTCAGCGCCCAGCTGCTCCTAGGGCCCTGGGCCCCTCCATGTGCCCTGTACCTTGGCGTCGCCGTCCGGCAGGAAGAGGTAGGCCCCACTCTTGTCCTTGGCGCTCCTGGTGCCATAGATGAGGAACTCACTGCTCAGCTTGTGCTCCTCCCCGGCCCACCGGACGCTCTGCAAGGAGGCAGGCCACGCAGGTGGTGAGTGTGTGGATGCCAGGCATGCTGCCTCCCACCCGTCCCCTGCTCACCTGCAGCAGGCCGGTGAGGCCCGAGAAGCAGGCCTGCATGTGCTGGTTGTCCAGGCAGAAGTCGTCGGAGGTGGCGGGGACCACGCGCACAGGGAAGGCCTCGCGTGGGCGCACTGGCAAGTCACGCCCGTGAAGGTGGAGGTGCACAGACGACATGAGCGTGGTGTGGCTGTCGAACGACTTGTACAACTGCAGGACGCTGAGGCCCAGTGCTGGCAGCCGGGTCATGATGGACACCTGCCAATCAGAGGGGAGACGTGAGCAGGACCCCTGCCCCCAGAGCTCAGCCCTGGGAAATGGAAACAGGACTCACCTGGGGGAGTGGGTGTGACGAAGTGGGAATGCTCTTAATGTTTTGTCTGAATACTGAGAGTGTGGCTCAGTTTCCCACATGTGTTACTCAAATGTCTAGGTAATGGGACAAGGGTGTGTGCTCGTTGCAGAGACCCCTACAGGGCAGGTGTGACTGCCTGGGCACAGAAAATGGCTGACACTGTGGCCCCGGCTCATCCTCTGCAAGAATCAGCCAGAGGTGTTGGAGAACAAAGCGAGAGGCGGAGACCAGGCGACCTGTTTGCTGGGGAAAGAGACAAAGGCCAGAGGAGGGGCACATTAGGCATGACATATGCGGGCTGCGGGAAACTGGTCAGTCTGTGGCTGGGCCCAGGGTTCTGGGCTGGTGATTCTCCCCCACCCCATGGTAGACTTTGCTGAATGTTCGTAAGTTCTGTGCTAACAGGATCCGTCCTATGCTGTGTTCCCAACGACTAATAAACCCGTCGGTTTTCTGTGCTGACCGAGAGTCACCGCTGACTGCGGAGTTGGGGTGCTTGGCCCACTGGGGCCATGGAAGGGTTCCCCAGGTGGACTCACGGTGCGGGGGGGTGAGGGGGCCGGGGTATACAGAGTGAGGTGTTCACAGTGCGGGTGGGCACAGTGTGTCTAGTAGGTTTTGCCCGGCTCTGGGCGTCCCCAGTGGGGCGGGGTGAGGCTGCAGCCCCGTCCCTTACCTGGTAGACATCGGGCACCATGTCCGTGGCTGAGCTCCACTGGGCGCTGAGCTGGACGGCCAGGGGCTGCCCCTCCTCGGAGAGCACGCGGACGCGCGGGGAGCTCACCAGCAGTGAGACGACACTGAGCCGCTCCTGTTCCAGCGGGTTAAACAGCACCACGAACCTGCACGGGGACAGCACTCAGCCACGGGGCAGGGCCCCGCCCCAGCCCATGATGGCCCTGATCTTCAACGGCTCCCAGCCCCCAACGGCCCCCAGCACCCAACGGCCCCCAGCCCTCGATCCTCGACGGCCCCCAGCACCCATCGGCCCCCAGCCCTCGATCCTCGACGGCCCCCAGCCCCCCAACGGCCCCCAGCCCTCGATCCTCGACGGCCCCCAGCCCCTGATCCCCGACAGCCGCAGCCCCCGATCCCCGACAGTCCCCAGCCCCCAACGGCCCCCAGCCCTCAATCCCCGACAGCCCCCAGCCCCCCAACGGCCCCCAGCCCCTGATCCCCGACAGCCGCAGCCCCCGATCCCAGACAGCCCCCAGCCCCCAACGGCCCCCAGCCCTTGATCCTCGACAGCCCCCAGCCCCACAACGGCCCCCAGCCCCCGATCCCCGACAGCCCCCAGCGGCCCCCAGCCCTCGATCCCCGACAGCCCCCAGCCCCACAACGGCCCCCAGCCCTCGATCCTCGACAGCCCCCAGCCCCACAACGGCCCCCAGCCCCTGATCCCCAACAGCCGCAGCCCCTGATCCCCGACAGCCCCCAGCCCCCCAACGGCCCCCAGCCCTCGATCCTCGACAGCCCCCAGCCCCACAACGGCCCCCAGCCCCTGATCCCCGACAGCCGCAGCCCCCGATCCCCGACAGCCCCCAGCCCCCAACGGCCCCCAGCACCCAACGGTCCCCAGCCCTCGATCCTCGACGGCCCCCAGCCCCCCAATGGCCCCCAGCCCCTGATCCCCGACAGCCGCAGCCCCCGATCCCCGACAGCCCACAGCCCCCAGCCCTCGATCCCCGACAGCCCCCAGCCCCCCAACGGCCCCCAGCCCTCGATCCTCGACAGCCCCCAGCCCCACAACGGCCCCCAGCCCCTGATCCCCGACAGCCGCAGCCCCTGATCCCCGACAGCCCCCAGCCCCCAACGGCCCCCAGCACCCATCGGCCCCCAGCCCTCGATCCTCGACGGCCCCCAGCCCTCGATCCCCGACAGCCCCCAACCCCCAATGGCCCCCACCCCTCAATCCCCGACAGCCGCAGCTCCCGATCCCCGACAGCCCCCAGCCCCCAACAGCCCCCAGCCATCAATCCCCGACAGCCCTCGATCCCCGACAGCCCCCAGCCCCCCAACGGCCCCCAGCCCTCGATCCTCGACGGCCCCCAGCCCCCCGACGGCCCCCAGCCCCCAACGGCCCCCAGCCCTCGATCCTCGACAGCCGCAGCCCTCGATCCTCGACAGCCCCCAGCCCCCAACGGCCCCCAGCCCTCGATCCCTGACAGCCCCCAACCCCACAACGGCCCCCAGCCCCTGATCCCCGACAGCCGCAGCCCCCGATCCCCGACAGCCCCCAGCCCCCAACGGCCCCCAGCCCTCGATCCCCGACAGCCCCCAGCACCCAACGGCCCCCAGCCCTCGATCCTCGACGGCCCCCAGCACCCATCGGCCCCCAGCCCTCCATCCTCGACGGCCCCCAGCCCCCCAACGGCCCCCAGCCCTCGATCCCCGACAGCCCCCAGCCCCCAATGGCCCCCACCCCTCAATCCCCGACAGCCGCAGCTCCCGATCCCCGACAGCCCCCAGCCCCCAACGGCCCCCAGCCATCGATCCCCGACAGCCCTCGATCCCCAATGGCCCCCAGCCCTCGATCCCCAACAGCCCCCAGCCCCCCAATGGCCCCCAGCCCTCGATCCTCGACAGCCCCCAGCCCCCCGATGGCCCCCAGCCCCCAACGGCCCCCAGCTTTCGATCCTCGACAGCCGCAGCCCCCGATCCCCAACAGCCCCCAACGGCCCCCAGCCCTGATCCTTGAGAGCCCCCAACCCCTAGCTCCTGACAGCTCCCAGCCCCCAATTCCTGACGGCCCCCAGCCCCTGATGGCCCCCAGCCCCGATCCTCGAGAGCCCCCAACCCTTGATGGCCCCCAGCTCCCGAAAGCTCCCAGCTCCCAATCCCTGATGGTCCCCAACCCCTGATGGCTCCAAGCCCCCTATCCCCGATGGGCCCCAGCCCTCAACAGCCCCCAGCCCCCAATATCCGATGGCTCCCAACATCCCCAAGCCCCCTATTCCCGATGCCCCCAGACCCCAACAGCCCTGATCCCCAACTGCCCCAACCACCCCAAGCTCCCTATCCCTGATGGCCCCCAGCCCCTGATCCCTGTTGGTCCCCAGACCACGATGGCCCCCCACAGCCTCCGACCTGATGGCCCCCCACAACCTTTGGCTCCTGACAGCCCCCCACCCCCGATGACCCCTCGAACCCCTAGCAGTCGACAGCTCCCTGACAGCCTCCAGCCCCCAAAGGACCCCAACATTGGCAGGCTAGAGTGAACAGAGCGCTTAGCCACAGGGGCAGGCCTGACCCCCAGGTCCCCCAGGACAGAGCGAACACAGGCAGGGGCCCCTCCCTCCAGCCAGCTCCTGCCCCAGCCCGGAGTTGTGGTATCCTTGTCCTGGGCAGGGGCCCGTCCCCTCAGCCAGACCCTGCCCCAGCCCGGAGTTGGGGTGTGCGCACCCTGGGCAGGGGCTGGGCGGCTCCTACCTGGGCGATGTGTCCAACTTGATGACGGTTTTCTCAGGCAGCGAGTCCTGGTTGAGGCGCATGTCGTCCTGGCAGAGAGGAGCTGAGTCAGTGCCGTAACGCTCCCACGCCGGCATCCCCAGCCCCTGCCAGCCCCAGGACCCCTCCAGGCAGAGGGGCAGAGACAGGGAGTGGGGCAGGCCCCCACCATGCAAAAGGGCAGCAGAGAGCCGCTCCTGGGGAGCGCCCTGATGGAGGGGGTCACCCCCCGAATGCAGGCAGGTGCAGGGCAGTAGAGCTGAGGGCTGGGGTCGGGGCTGGAGTCTGGAGTCTGGATCAAGGCAGGGAGGTTGGAGTCAGGGATGTGACTAGGACTGGAGTCAGGGCAGCGGGTCCGGGTCGGGGTCAGGGCAGCGGGGCCAAGCTGGGGTCAGGGCAGAGAGGCTAATGTCAGGGCCAGGCCGGGGTCAGGACAGAGGGGCCGAGACGGGGTCAGGGCAGCAGGTCCGGGCCGGGGCTGAAGTCAGGGGAGTGGGGCTGGGCCGGGTCAGGGCAGTGGGGCCAAGCTGGTGTTAGGGCAGGGAGGCCAAGGTCAGGGCTGGGGCTGGGGTCAGGGCAGCGGGGCCGGGCCTGGTCAGGGCAGCGGGGCCAAGCTGGGGTCAGGGCAGGGAGGCCAAGGTCAGGGCCGGGGTTGGGGTCAGGGCAGCGGGGCCAAGCTGGGGTCAGGGCCGGGGCTAGGGTCAGGGCAGTGGGGCCGGGGCTGGGGTCAGGGCAGCGGGGCCAAGCTGGGGTCAGGGCAGTGGGGCCAAGGTCAGGGCCGGGGCTGGGGTCAGGGCCGGGGTCAGGGCAGCGGGGCCAAGAGGGGTCAGGGCAGTGGGGCCAGGCTGGGGTCAGGGCAGGGAGGCCAAGGTCAGGGCCGGGGCTGGGGTCAGGGCAGCTGGGCCAAGGTCAGGGCCGGGGTCAGGGCAGCGGGGCTGTGGTCAGGGCTGGGGCCGGGGTCAGGGCAGGGAGGCCAAGGTCAGGGCCAGGCTGGGGTCAGGGCTGGGCTGGGGTCAGGGCAGCGGGGCCAAGCTGGGCTCCAGGCAGGGAGGTCAAGGTCAGGGCCGGGACCAGGGCGCAGGACCGGGCTCACCATGCCAAGGAAGGGCCCTGCGGGGTCGTAGCGATAGGCCTCCTTGTCACCCAGCACCAGGTAGTGCGCGGCGTTGCTGATGACGCGTTTCAGGTTCACCAGGGAGTGGAGCAGCCTGGGCAGCCGGGCCGGAGCCGCGAGGAAAAGGCAGAGAGAGAATCAGCATCACCCCTCCCCCGCCAGCCCCTCCCCCCCAGGGACCCCCACCCGGGCAGAGGTTCCCCCACCCAGCTCCCCCAGCCATGTCTGGGGTCTTTGGAGCTCTGCACATTCCCGTGACCCAGGGCTGTACCTGACACCGTAATCCACCACGACGGCCTCTTTGGCGGTGCCCGTGATGGCGTCGTGGTGCTGGAAGAGCCCCAGGGCACGCCGGGCCTCGGTCAGCAGGGCGTAATCGGAGAGCGGGTATCTGCTGTCCAGGCCAGCATGCCGGGCGTGACTCAGCGCCAGGCTGTACAGGACCTCTGCACCCCTGGGCAGACACAGACCCATCAGCCACAGCTCGTCCCCATGCACACCCCTCGCCCTGCGCCCGAATAGCCCCTCGCCCTGCCCCCAAATCCGCCCTCACCCTGCGCCCAAATATCCCCTCACCCCACCCCTGAATGGCCCCTCGCCCCGCCCCCAAATCCGCCCTCACCCTGCGCCCAAATATCCCCTCACCTCACCCCCGAATAGCCCCTCGCCCTGCCCCCAAATTGCCCCTCACATGGGCCCTAAATCCCCCTTGCCCTGCGCCGAAACCCCCTCGCCCTGCCCCCAAATCCTCCCCCGCCCAAATATCCCCTCGCCCTGCCCCCGAATCCCCTCTCGCCCTGCACCCGAATATCACCTCACCCCGCCCCAAATCCCCCTCGCCCTGCACCCAAATGTCCCTTGCCCTCCCACAAATACCCACTCACCCTGTGCCTGAACCCTCTCGCCCTGCCCCTGAATCTTCCTCACCCTGCCCCCACTCCCCATTGCCCCGCCCCCAAATCCCACCTTGTCCTGGCCCTGAATTCCTCTCACCCTTCCCCCGCATCTCCCTCACACTGCCCCCGAATCCCCTTTGTCCTGAGCCTGAATCCCTCTCGCCCTACTCCCGAATCTCCCCTCACGCTGCCCCCGAATCCCCCTCACCCTGCCTCTGAACGCCCTCGCCCTGCTCCCAAATCCCCCTTGCCCTGCCCCCAAATCCTGTCCCCCTGAATCCCCCTTGTGCCCTGAATCTCCCTGTGACAGTGCCCCCCATAAGGCTTTATGGAAATATGCTTATGAATGTATATATGACATAACTGGAATATGTTCTATGCTACATATGCCATGTAACATATCTATGTAAAGGTTATGATCTACCAAATCTGTTCATCCTATTTGTATGCAGGTATCATTTTTGTATTCCAAGTTATGAATATTGGCCGTGTACTGGCTTGATTTGTAAATAACCTTAGTAGAGCATTTGGTCAGTTCCTGGAGAAAGGAATTCACTAAGTTAAGTGCCCAATTAAGAAGCACTTAAGAAACAATAAAAGCGGCAAAGAGTCCTGTAGCATCTTACAGACTGACGAGGGTGAATACGTCACGCACCCAACAAAGTGGGTATTCACCCACGAAAGCCCATGCTCCAATACGTCTGTTAGTCTATAAGGTGCCACAGGACTCTTCGCCGCTTTTACAGATCCAGACTAACACGGCTGTCCCTCGGATACTTAACGAACAGCGCATCTTGGAAGGCTCCAGTCCACATAAGTCTTCCTGGAGACATTCAAGATGCCAGGTGGGCAATGGCTGCTGTCTGTAAAACTGTGAGTCATGCATGGACATGTGACTGGCCCAGGTGACTCCAGAACTCCATCTTGGAGCTGGACTGTGCATAGGCGAGAGGAGGGTGTCTCCTCCCACAAGAGAAAGTCTATTTTAGCCCGTGGGAGACCCCTCCATTTTGTCTTCAGCTGGCTAAGGAGATAGCCTCTCCACCCCCAAGGCTACCTGAAAGAAACTGGAACAAAAGACAGTAACTATAGGGGGTGTGAGTGATTGCTGGACCCGGACTAGAAGGAGATCAGTCTGTAAAAGGAAGCTTACTGGAACTGGTGAGGTTTTGTCTGTATTCAGTTTTATTAGACACAGACTGGCGGGTTTTATTTAATTTTGCTTGGTAATTCACTTTGTTCTGTCTGTTACTACTTGGAACCATTTAAATCCTACCTTCTGTATTTAATAAAATCACTTTTTACTTATTAATTAACCCAGAGTATGTATTAATACTTGGGGGGGGGGGAAACAGCTGTGCATATCTCTCTATCAGTGTTACAGAGGGTGAACAATTTATGAGTTTACCCTGTATAAACTTTATACAGGGTAAAACAGATTTATTTGGGGTTTGGACCCCATTGGGAGTTGGGCATCTGAGTGTCAAGGGCAGGAACATTTCTGTAAGCTGCTTTCAGTTAAGCCTACAGCTGTTAGGGGACGTGGTTCAGACCTGGGTCTGGGTTTGCAGCAGGCTAGCAGGTCTGGCTCAAACCAGGCAGGGTGCTGGAGTCCTAAGCTGGCAGGGCAGGAAAGCAGGAGCAGAAGTAGTTTTCGCACATCAGGTGGCAGCTCCCAGGGGGGTCCTGTGATCCAACCCGTCACACTCCCCTCCCCTGAAATCCCCCCAGCTGTGTGCCCCGAGTTCCAGCCCACCAAGCCCCTGCCCCCATCTGTCCCACCCCTAAACCTGTCACTGACTGCACTCTGCTCCTTCCAGCCCAGCCTCCTGCCCTGCCCCCCATTCCCAGACATCTGCCCCAGCCCCATGCCCTCACCGGAGATGGGCCTCCAGCACGCGGTCCAGGCTCTTGTAGAAGGGCCGGGAGGTGTAGTAGCCTGTCCAGTAGTGGTCCTCCCGGTCTGCATAGGAGAAGAAGTCTCCACTCAGCACGGGGAAGCCGGGCGGCTTCATCCCAGGGACGATCCCGGTCCTCTTGGAGAGAGCATCAAAGTAATCGGAGAGGGTCCCGAACTGTGCCTGCAGGGAGAGCGTGGCCCCATGCCGCCCATGAGCCAGGTGGCGGCCCCCGGTGCCAAGGAGAACCCCCCACTCCGGGACTGCCAGGAGCTGGGAATGGGCGACAAGGGATGGATCACTCGATAACTGCCCTTGTTCTGTTCATTCCCCTGAAGCACCTGGCATTGGCCACTGTCAGCAGACAGGATACGGGGCTGGATGGACCTTTGGGCTGACCCAGACTGCAGGCAGCCAAGGCCCCAGGACATTAACAAACCAAGAGAGCACCTGGAAAGCAGGTACATTGACAAGGCCAGAGTTCTGACAGCTACATTGTGGTGGGGTGTCTCAGGAGGTGGGTGGGGCTCCCCAACCCCCCATCCATAGGGGATGGCGGGGCTCAGCATACACCTCCTGGAATCCACAGGGATGGGTGGGGCTTGTAATAAATCATAGAATCACAGATTAGAGTTGGAAGGGACCTCGGGAGGTCATTGAGTCCAACCCCTGCTCAAAGCAGGACCGACCCCAAACTGTGCCTACAAACGTACTCACTTGTGAGCCTCACTGTGGGAAGTGGCTCGCGGCTGCTCCGGGGTCCCTGTAACCTGCAATCATGCTGTGCTGGGGCGGAGAGAGCCAGCTGGTAGCCAGCCTGCACTAGTGCAAGCCAACCTGCCTCCCAACAAAAGTCCAGGCCTAGTCAGCGGGAGACGCAGGGAACCAGAGCCAGGGTGTGGAAATGGGGCCCAGCCAGTGGATAAGAGGGGAGGCCAGGCCTTGCACCCCCACCCCTTGGTCCCTGAGAAGAGGCTCCGGGGAGGGCGGGCTACCGGGGGGAACAACTGCTGACTGAAAGGAGGGACAGGGGCGAGCTTTTCCATCCTGGACCCCAAGACGTGCTGTGCTTCCATCACCCTGAGCCTGGGACATGTCCTGACCAGGCCAGGCCAAGACAAGGCCACGCCCACCGGCTCCAGCTCCATGCCAACCACTGCCTGGCATGGCACTTTGTCACCCCTCCCGTGTGCCCTTCTCCTTCCCCACCTTATTCCTTCTCTTCCCTGTCACTCCCTTTTCCTGCCCCTCTAATGGGTCTGGCTTTGCCAGCCCAAGCTGTGTGTCTTGCAGCCCTCCTGTGAGCCTGGGAGCAGCCAGAGGCATGGCCTGCCAGCTCAGCACTGGGACAGGTTTGCCAGGTCTCAGCATGGCTGCGCACTGGGCTGTTTCTCCAGCAGGCAGGCTGCAGAGGCTCCGTTTCCGGGCTGGGTTGGACTTTCCTCTCCCTGGCTGTTTGGCCAGTTTGGCCTTCTAGGAAACGGGCCCGGAAAACAACAGCACAAGCAGCACTGCAGCCAGCTCAGCCAGCGCCTCCTCCTGGAGGGGACCCGGCCTGCCTGGGGAGCGCCGGGCGGCTGTCCGTCCGACAAGGGGCCTGCCTTCTGAAGCCACACAGCGCCAGCACCGGGGACAGGGGATGCTGCTCCGGGGAACTCTTCCCATCGCAAATGCTTTGACGGGGTTTTCCTTCTTCCTGCACCTTTGGTAGAAGGGGCCAGGCCGTTCAGTGGGGCGCATGCCTGGCACTGAGTGGGCAGAGGGCTCCCTAGGCCAAACCCCAGGCCTCGTTTAACCCTGTTTAACGCTGGACAGTGACAGGGTTGTGTTAGCACTTGTGACTCTTCAGGCCCATATATTCCATCAAGACCAATATAATTCCCTGTACCCCCTGGTATCCTCCAGGGGGCAGCGCTCCCCCCTCACACCCCTGGCATCCTCCAGGGGGCGGGGCTCCCCCCTCACACCCCTGGCATCTCCCAAGGGGAAGGGCTCCCCCCTCATTCACTTTGTTCTGTCTGTTACTACTTGGAACCACTTAAATCCTACCTTCTGTATTTAATAAAATCACTTTTTACTTATTATGAATATGTATTAATACTTGGGGGGGCAAACAGCTGTGCATATCTCTTTATCAGTGTTACAGAGGGAGAACAATTTATGAGTTTACCCTGTATAAACCCTGGGGATCCCCCCGCATCCCTGACATCCCCCAGGGGGCGGGTCTCCCCCCGCATCCCTGACATCCCCCAGGGGGCGGGGCTCCCCCCACACCTCCGGCCTCCCCCAGAGCGTGGGCGGGGCTCCTCTGGACCCTCCAGCACCTCCCAGCTGCAGCCCCTTTGGGAGCCCGGTGCGGTACCTGCACGTGCAGGCCGGGGTGGGCGTTGAGGAAGTCGAAGAGGCGCTGGTAGTTGAGGAACTGGGCGTCCCACTCCTGGGGCTTGTCGTAGCGGAAGTCATCTCCCAGAGGCACCAGCAGCACCTTGCTGCGGAACAGCTTGGCCTTCTTGCGGTACTGGTCCAGCAAGAGGTGTGCCCTGCGGCAGAGCAAGGCGAGAGGCCTCAGGGAGCAGGGCCAGCGGGCGCAGGCAGCATGCCCCGGAGCCAGCCAGGAAGGCTCAGACTCTGGGGCCGAGTGGCGGGGCGCAGCTCACTCACCGTTCGGCCACGTTGGCCTCAGTGATGGCTCGGGGGGGCACCTTCCATGGACAGTTGATCCTGCCCCCAGGCAGGCGCTTGAAGTCAAACTGGCAGCAGATCTTGGGGTCAGGGCCGCAGGTGTGGGGCACATCGTAGCTGTAGAAGGGCATCATGTGGCAGAAGATATCAGTGCTGGAGTCTGGGTCTGCAGAGAAGCAGCCAGCTGAGTCGCTGTGCCCACCCCGGGTGCCATCTGCCCCTGCTTGGCTGCTGTGCCCCCCAGGTCCCACCCATGGCACTCAGGAAGGGCCCCCAGCCCAGCCAGGAGGGGGAGCCCTGCTTCAAGTGCCACCAGAGCCAGGAACGGCGGCAGCGGGGCCATGGCCCAGGGAAGGGGAGCCCTGCTTGCCCACGCTCCAGGGCAGGACGGGGCAGTCGCACCTGAAGGACGCTGGGACCCAGTCACACACAGGGTGGGAACAGTGGGGGGCCTGGCAGGGCAGGCTTGGTTCAGTGCCAGAGGCCCCCAGAGACCCTCAGGGACTGGGACGGGCGGGAGGGGCCTGCTCCTCAGTCAGAAGGCCGCATGTGAGCAGGGATCACTGCACCGCCAGGAAAGAGGGCAGCAGCGTCACCCCACCCCCACCCCCAGCCCCAGGCAGCCCCTCCCCCCACACCCACCCCCAGCCCCAGGCAGCCTCTCACCCCACCTCTGGCCCAGGCCCTCTCACCCCAGGTCTGTCTCCACATGAACTCCAGGTTGTGAGTGGCAGCGAAGTGCTTCTTGATGGCGTAGTGCACCCTCTGGATCAGCATGCTGGTCAGGTTGGCGCGTCTCAGCAGGTAGGGCATGGTGGCGCTGTGCCCAAAGGGGTCGACAGCCCAGCCAGACCGCGGGGTCACACCTGAAGGGAGCACCAAGCAAGGCTGGGTGGGGCGGAGCTGGTGACCCCTCCCTAAGGGCGGGCCCCAGGCGTGGACAGCACACCCAGCCCCAGAGCCCCCCCAGCCCCTTGGCCACGGTCACAGCCATGAGGAGACAAGGGCAGGGCGGGTCTGCACTGGCCCGGCCCCCCGTCACTCACCGATGTTCTTCTCCAGCCACTGATGCCCCTCGATCAGCTGGTCAATCATGGCGAAGTAGTGGGAATTGGCCTCGTCGGGCATCACCCAGCCGCCCGTCACCATCTCCAGCTGCCCATTGCCAACCAGCCTGCAGGGGGCACCAGAGAGTCGGGACAGCGCCCCGCCCCATGGCCAGCGCCCCCGCCCCACGGCACCTCCTGCAGGCACACCCAACAGCCAGTGCCCCATCCCAAGGCCAGCGCCCCGCCCCACGGCACCTCCTGCAGGCACACCCAACAGCCAGTGCCCCGCCCCATGGCCAGCGCTCCCGCCCCACGGCCAGCACCCCCGCTCCACGGCACCTCCTGCAGGCACACCCAACAGCCAGTGCCCCGCCCCATGGCCAGCGCTCCCGCCCCACGGCCAGCGCCCCGCCCCACGGCACCTCCTGCAGGCACACCCAACAGCCAGCGCCCCGCCCCACGGCCAGCGCCCCGCCCCACGGCACCTCCTGCAGGCACACCCAACAGCCAGTGCCCCATCCCAAGGCCAGCGCCCCGCCCCACGGCACCTCCTGCAGGCACACCCAACAGCCAGCGCCCCGCCCCACGGCCAGCGCCCCCGCCCCACGGCACCTCCTGCAGGCACACCCAACAGCCAGCGCCCCGCCCCACGGCCAGCGCCCCCGCCCCACGGCACCTCCTGCAGGCACACCCAACAGCCAGTGCCCCATCCCAAGGCCAGCGCCCCGCCCCACGGCACCTCCTGCAGGCACACCCAACAGCCAGTGCCCCGCCCCATGGCCAGCGCTCCCGCCCCACGGCCAGCACCCCCGCTCCACGGCACCTCCTGCAGGCACACCCAACAGCCAGTGCCCCGCCCCATGGCCAGCGCTCCCGCCCCACGGCCAGCGCCCCGCCCCACGGCACCTCCTGCAGGCACACCCAACAGCCAGCGCCCCGCCCCACGGCCAGCGCCCCCGCCCCATGGCACCTCCTGCAGGCACACCCAACAGCCAGTGCCCCATCCCACGGCCAGTGCCCCGCCCCACGGCCAGCGCCCCCGCCCCACGGCACCTCCTGCAGGCACACCCAACAGCCAGCGCCCCGCCCCACGGCCAGCGCCCCCGCCCCACGGCACCTCCTGCAGGCACACCCAACAGCCAGCGCCCCGCCCCACGGCCAGCGCCCCCGCCCCACGGCACCTCCTGCAGGCACACCCAACAGCCAGCGCCCCGCCCCACGGCCAGCGCCCCCACCCCACGGCACCTCCTGCAGGCACACCCAACAGCCAGCGCCCCGCCCCACGGCCAGCGCCCCCGCCCCACGGCACCTCCTGCAGGCACACCCAACAGCCAGCGCCCCGCCCCACGGCCAGCGCCCCCGCCCCACGGCACCTCCTGCAGGCACACCCAACAGCCAGTGCCCCGCCCCACGGCCAGCGCCCCCACCCCACGGCACCTCCTGCAGGCACACCCAACAGCCAGTGCCCCGCCCCACGGCCAGCGCCCCCACCCCACGGCACCTCCTGCAGGCACACCCAACAGCCAGTGCCCCGCCCCACGGCCAGCGCCCCCACCCCACGGCACCTCCTGCAGGCACACCCAACAGCCAGTGCCCCGTCCCACGGCCAGCGCCCCGCCCCACGGCCAGCGCCCCCACCCCACGGCACCTCCTGCAGGCACACCCAACAGTCAGCGCCCCCGCCCCACGGCCAGCGCCCCCGCCCCACGGCACCTCCTGCAGGCACACCCAACAGCCAGTGCCCCGCCCCACGGCCAGCGCCCCCGCCCCACGGCACCTCCTGCAGGCACACCCAACAGCCAGCGCCCCCGCCCCACGGCACCTCCTGCAGGCACACCCAACAGCCAGTGCCCCATCCCACGGCCAGTGCCCCCGCCCCACAGCCAGCGCCCCCGCCCCACGGCCAGCGCCCCACGGCACCTCCTGCAGGCACACCCAACAGCCAGTGCCCCATCCCACGGCCTGCGCCCCCGCCCCACGGCCAGCCCCCCCACCCCACGGCACCTCCTGCAGGCACACCCAACAGCCAGTGCCCCGCCCCATGGCCAGCGCTCCCGCCCCACGGCCAGCACCCCCGCTCCACGGCACCTCCTGCAGGCACACCCAACAGCCAGTGCCCCGCCCCATGGCCAGCGCTCCCGCCCCACGGCCAGCGCCCCGCCCCACGGCACCTCCTGCAGGCACACCCAACAGCCAGCGCCCCGCCCCACGGCCAGCGCCCCCGCCCCACGGCACCTCCTGCAGGCACACCCAACAGCCAGTGCCCCGCCCCATGGCCAGCGCTCCCGCCCCACGGCCAGCGCCCCCGCCCCACGGCACCTCCTGCAGGCACACCCAACAGCCAGTGCCCCATCCCACGGCCAGCGCCCCCGCCCCACGGCACCTCCTGCAGGCACACCCAACAGCCAGTGCCCCATCCCATGGCCAGCGCCCCCGCCCCACGGCCAGCGCTCCCGCCCCACGGCCAGCGCCCCCGCCCCATGGCACCTCCTGCAGGCACACCCAACAGCCAGTGCCCCATCCCACGGCCAGCGCCCCCGCCCCACGGCACCTCCTGCAGGCACACCCAACAGCCAGTGCCCCATCCCACGGCCAGCGCCCCCGCCCCACGGCACCTCCTGCAGGCACACCCAACAGCCAGCGCCCCGCCCCACGGCCAGCGCCCCCGCCCCACGGCACCTCCTGCAGGCACACCCAACAGCCAGCGCCCCGCCCCACGGCCAGCGCCCCCGCCCCACGGCACCTCCTGCAGGCACACCCAACAGCCAGTGCCCCGCCCCACGGCCAGCGCTCCCGCCCCACGGCCAGCGCCCCCGCCCCACGGCACCTCCTGCAGGCACACCCAACAGCCAGTGCCCCATCCCACGGCCAGCGCCCCCGCCCCACGGCACCTCCTGCAGGCACACCCAACAGCCAGTGCCCCATCCCATGGCCAGCGCCCCCGCCCCACGGCCAGCGCTCCCGCCCCACGGCACCTCCTGCAGGCACACCCAACAGCCAGTGCCCCATCCCACGGCCAGCGCCCCCGCCCCACGGCACCTCCTGCAGGCACACCCAACAGCCAGTGCCCCATCCCACGGCCAGCGCCCCCGCCCCATGGCACCTCCTGCAGGCACACCCAACAGCCAGTGCCCCATCCCAAGGCCAGCGCCCCGCCCCACGGCACCTCCTGCAGGCACACCCAACAGCCAGCGCCCCGCCCCACGGCCAGCGCCCCCGCCCCACGGCACCTCCTGCAGGCACACCCAACAGCCAGCGCCCCGCCCCACGGCCAGCGCCCCCGCCCCACGGCACCTCCTGCAGGCACACCCAACAGCCAGTGCCCCATCCCAAGGCCAGCGCCCCGCCCCACGGCACCTCCTGCAGGCACACCCAACAGCCAGTGCCCCGCCCCATGGCCAGCGCTCCCGCCCCACGGCCAGCACCCCCGCTCCACGGCACCTCCTGCAGGCACACCCAACAGCCAGTGCCCCGCCCCATGGCCAGCGCTCCCGCCCCACGGCCAGCGCCCCGCCCCACGGCACCTCCTGCAGGCACACCCAACAGCCAGCGCCCCGCCCCACGGCCAGCGCCCCCGCCCCATGGCACCTCCTGCAGGCACACCCAACAGCCAGTGCCCCATCCCACGGCCAGTGCCCCGCCCCACGGCCAGCGCCCCCGCCCCACGGCACCTCCTGCAGGCACACCCAACAGCCAGCGCCCCGCCCCACGGCCAGCGCCCCCGCCCCACGGCACCTCCTGCAGGCACACCCAACAGCCAGCGCCCCGCCCCACGGCCAGCGCCCCCGCCCCACGGCACCTCCTGCAGGCACACCCAACAGCCAGCGCCCCGCCCCACGGCCAGCGCCCCCACCCCACGGCACCTCCTGCAGGCACACCCAACAGCCAGCGCCCCGCCCCACGGCCAGCGCCCCCGCCCCACGGCACCTCCTGCAGGCACACCCAACAGCCAGCGCCCCGCCCCACGGCCAGCGCCCCCGCCCCACGGCACCTCCTGCAGGCACACCCAACAGCCAGTGCCCCGCCCCACGGCCAGCGCCCCCACCCCACGGCACCACCTGCAGGCACACCCAACAGCCAGTGCCCCGCCCCACGGCCAGCGCCCCCACCCCACGGCACCTCCTGCAGGCACACCCAACAGCCAGTGCCCCGCCCCACGGCCAGCGCCCCCACCCCACGGCACCTCCTGCAGGCACACCCAACAGCCAGTGCCCCATCCCACGGCCAGCGCCCCGCCCCACGGCCAGCGCCCCCACCCCACGGCACCTCCTGCAGGCACACCCAACAGTCAGCGCCCCCGCCCCACGGCCAGCGCCCCCGCCCCACGGCACCTCCTGCAGGCACACCCAACAGCCAGTGCCCCGCCCCACGGCCAGCGCCCCCGCCCCACGGCACCTCCTGCAGGCACACCCAACAGCCAGCGCCCCCGCCCCACGGCACCTCCTGCAGGCACACCCAACAGCCAGTGCCCCATCCCACGGCCAGTGCCCCCGCCCCACAGCCAGCGCCCCCGCCCCACGGCCAGCGCCCCACGGCACCTCCTGCAGGCACACCCAACAGCCAGTGCCCCATCCCACGGCCTGCGCCCCCGCCCCACGGCCAGCCCCCCCACCCCACGGCACCTCCTGCAGGCACACCCAACAGCCAGTGCCCCGCCCCATGGCCAGCGCTCCCGCCCCACGGCCAGCACCCCCGCTCCACGGCACCTCCTGCAGGCACACCCAACAGCCAGTGCCCCGCCCCATGGCCAGCGCTCCCGCCCCACGGCCAGCGCCCCGCCCCACGGCACCTCCTGCAGGCACACCCAACAGCCAGCGCCCCGCCCCACGGCCAGCGCCCCCGCCCCACGGCACCTCCTGCAGGCACACCCAACAGCCAGTGCCCCATCCCACGGCCAGCGCCCCCGCCCCACGGCACCTCCTGCAGGCACACCCAACAGCCAGTGCCCCATCCCATGGCCAGCGCCCCCGCCCCACGGCCAGCGCTCCCGCCCCACGGCCAGCGCCCCCGCCCCATGGCACCTCCTGCAGGCACACCCAACAGCCAGTGCCCCATCCCACGGCCAGCGCCCCCGCCCCACGGCACCTCCTGCAGGCACACCCAACAGCCAGTGCCCCATCCCACGGCCAGCGCCCCCGCCCCACGGCACCTCCTGCAGGCACACCCAACAGCCAGCGCCCCGCCCCACGGCCAGCGCCCCCGCCCCACGGCACCTCCTGCAGGCACACCCAACAGCCAGCGCCCCGCCCCACGGCCAGCGCCCCCGCCCCACGGCACCTCCTGCAGGCACACCCAACAGCCAGTGCCCCGCCCCACGGCCAGCGCTCCCGCCCCACGGCCAGCGCCCCCGCCCCACGGCACCTCCTGCAGGCACACCCAACAGCCAGTGCCCCATCCCACGGCCAGCGCCCCCGCCCCACGGCACCTCCTGCAGGCACACCCAACAGCCAGTGCCCCATCCCATGGCCAGCGCCCCCGCCCCACGGCCAGCGCTCCCGCCCCACGGCACCTCCTGCAGGCACACCCAACAGCCAGTGCCCCATCCCACGGCCAGCGCCCCCGCCCCACGGCACCTCCTGCAGGCACACCCAACAGCCAGTGCCCCATCCCACGGCCAGCGCCCCCGCCCCATGGCACCTCCTGCAGGCACACCCAACAGCCAGTGCCCCATCCCATGGCCAGCGCCCCCGCCCCACGGCCAGCGCTCCCGCCCCACGGCCAGCGCCCCCGCCCCATGGCACCTCCTGCAGGCACACCCAACAGCCAGTGCCCCGCCCCACGGCCAGCGCCCCCGCCCCACGGCCAGCGCTCCCGCCCCACGGCACCTCCTGCAGGCACACCCAACAGCCAGTGCCCCATCCCACGGCCAGCGCCCCCGCCCCATGGCACCTCCTGCAGGCACACCCAACAGCCAGCGCCCCGCCCCACGGCCAGCGCCCCCGCCCCACGGCACCTCCTGCAGGCACACCCAACAGCCAGTGCCCCATCCCACGGCCAGCGCCCCCGCCCCACGGCCAGCGCCCCCGCCCCACGGCACCTCCTGCAGGCACACCCAACAGCCAGTGCCCCATCCCATGGCCAGCGCCCCCGCCCCACGGCCAGCGCCCCCGCCCCACGGCACCTCCTGCAGGCACACCCAACAGCCAGTGTCCCATCCCACGGCCAGCGCTCCCGCCCCACGGCCAGCGCCCCCGCCCCATGGCACCTCCTGCAGGCACACCCAACAGCCAGTGCCCCGCCCCACGGCCAGCGCCCCCGCCCCACGGCCAGCGCTCCCGCCCCACGGCACCTCCTGCAGGCACACCCAACAGCCAGTGCCCCATCCCATGGCCAGCGCCCCCGCCCCACGGCCAGCGCTCCCGCCCCACGGCCAGCGCCCCCGCCCCATGGCACCTCCTGCAGGCACACCCAACAGCCAGTGCCCCGCCCCACGGCCAGCGCCCCCGCCCCACGGCCAGCGCTCCCGCCCCACGGCACCTCCTGCAGGCACACCCAACAGCCAGTGCCCCATCCCATGGCCAGCGCCCCCGCCCCACGGCCAGCGCTCCCGCCCCACGGCCAGCGCCCCCGCCCCATGGCACCTCCTGCAGGCACACCCAACAGCCAGTGCCCCGCCCCACGGCCAGCGCCCCCGCCCCACGGCCAGCGCCCTCAGAGTGGGCACTGTGTCTCCACTGGGTGCCCAGGCTGGGGAGAGCGGGCGTGGTGCCTGTCCGCGGGGTGCAGGCTGTGGCCCCCCGTACCTGCGCACCGCAGCCCGTCTCTGGGTGCTGATGTTGTCCCACCACTTGGAGAAGAAGGAGATCTCAGACCAGATGAAGCGGCGACGCGGGTCCTCCTGCAGTTTCAGCAGCATGCTGTTCAGGATGTGCTGTGTCTGGTCTGCGTAGTACTTCTCAAAGGTCTTGATCCAGCCTGCGCAACACGCACAGGGCAGGGACTGAGTGCGGAGCCCTGCCTGCGGGGGCTACGTTCCCGCTAAGCCGCGTGGCCACACAGCAGCCTATTATGTGCTGTGCAGGCGCTCAAGACCGCAGTGGGGAGAGATTCCTCTCCCCCAGGCCCAACCCAGCCTGGCCCGGACCTGCTGCAGCTTGGGGAGAGATGCCCCTCTCCTGGGCCCTGTGACACTCTGTACCTCAGGGGAACACCCTGCACCCCCATGTTCATCCTTATAATACGATTGTGTGGTATCCAATGCAAAGTTTGTCAGGTCGGGTGTCTTCAGAAGGCTCATGATGCACTGAGCATTGTTGTCACAGTGATGTTATAGGTTGTAATCTCATGAATATAGTTATGAGGCTGAAAATGTGTCCTTATGACTTAAAACAAGCCCAGGCAAAACTCTCCAGGAGTAGAGGGGCAGTTCACACCTCATCAGGGCATGAATGGGACAAACCCAGCCCAGCCTCACAGGAGCAAAGGACACTGGCCTAGGCAGCAACAAAGGATCTGTTGGACTCTTGAGGGAGTCACCCCCTTACCTCATCGTAGTCCCAAACTGACCAAGGGAATGCTCACCTGATTCTGAAGGGGTGGGGGGAGGGAAGCTAATAGGGCAGAAAGAATATGATAAAAGGGAGAGACATTTGCCATGTTCTTCTGCTCTCTTCCACCTCCATCTACAGACACCACCACCAAGTGACTGAAGCGCTGATCAAAGGGGAGAGCCTGGCTTAAAGGCAACCAGCCAGCCTGTGGTGAGAAGCATCTACATTTGTAAGAGCTCTGAAAGTGTTAAGATCAGCATAGAATGCGTTTTGCTTTTATTTCATTTGACCAAATCTAACTTGTTGTGCTTTGACTTATAATCATTTAAAATCTATCTTTGTAGTTAATAAATCTGTTTGTTTATTCTACCTGAAGCAGTGTGTTTGGTTTGAAGCGTGTCAGAGACTCCCCTTGGGATAACAACCCTGGTACATATCAATTTCTTTGTTAAACTGACAAATTCATATAAGCTTGCAGCGTCCAGCGGGCAGAACTGGACTCTGCAAGACTGAGGTTCCTAGGCTTGTGTCTGGGACCGGAGACATTGGCTAGTGTCATTCGGTTGCACAATACAAGCAGTGGCTGGCCAAAAGTGCTCACGCACGTAGCTGGGAGCAGCTTACATGCCAAAGGCTGTGTGTGAACAGCCTGGGAGTGGGGATTCTCACAGCAGAGCAGGGTAAAGCTGGCTCCCAGAGTTGAGGATTGGAGTGACCTAGCAGATCACCGGTCCAGATAACACCAGGGGAACGCCACAGTGGGGTAAAAAAGCCCCTCTCCCAGGCCCAACCTAGCCTGGCCCGGACCTGCCGCGGCCAGGGGAGATGCACCCCCCTGCCCCAGCCCAGGGGCTGCTGTGGGGAGAGAGATCTGGGGGGAGTCTTCTCTCCCCATTCCAGCTCTGGGGAAGCCTGCTCCCCAAATCCCTTATCCCTACCCACAGCCAGAGCCCTCACCCCCCGCACTGCAACCCTCAGCCCCAGCCCTGAGCCCCCTCCTGCACCCCAAACACATCACACATCACCTCCATATTGGTGAACAAAACAAAATTCATTCCGCACATGGGTGGGAAAAACTAGAGGGAACACTGCTGAGAGCCAAAGGGCTGTGTCTGGGACCCTCTGTCTGTGCAGTCTGGGGACCATGCCTGGGACCCTTCGCCGGGGATTCCCCGCAGCTCAGCTGTGGGCATTAAGCCCAGGGCCAGGCTCCAAGGCCCCAGCCTGCCCCATGGGCCTCACTCACCTGGATCGTTATGGGAGTGCGGCACCACAAACACCTGCAGGGGCTCCGTGTCCCACTCATGGGGCTCGTAGGTAATGTCAAAGCCCTGCTTCCACACGCCGCCGTCCTGGTTATCAAAGGGCAGCACCGAGGCCACGGCCAGCATCTGCAAGACCAGGGACCATGCTCAGTGGGAGCAGCAAGACTGGGGCCTCCAGGCCACCAGCCTCAACCCCAGTCCCTGGCACCAGGCCCCCAGGACACCAGCTGTGACAAAGCGGGACTGTTCTTAATGTTTCCTCTGAATATTGTGGGGATGCCTCAGTTTCCCCTAGGCAGTTCTTAAGTATCTGGGGGTGGGATAAGGGTGTATGATCACTGCAGAGCCCTAGAGGGCAGGTGTGTGCAGGGGTCTGGACACAGAGAATGGCCGACACCCTGTTTCCTGGCAACTGATGGCCTGGGCCCTTCCCCCCTGCAAGGTGAGAGCTAAAGGGTTGGAGAACAAAGGAATCCGGTGACCTCCTGGCCCGGGAAAGGGACAAAGCCCAGAGGAGGAGGGGCTGGAGGGAGTTTAAGTTTGGGACTGGCTGGGGATATGGAGTGAAGTGCAGACAGGGTTGTCTGGCTCACTGGCCCCCAAAATGGACCCGGCTGAGGGGCCCTGTTCTCTGCACCTACAAGCTCTGTGTTAGACCATGTTCCTGTTGTCTAATAAACCTTCTGTTTCCCCGGCTGGCTGAGAGTCATGTCTAACTGCGGAGTTTGGGGGCAGGACCCTCTGGCTTCCCCAGGACCCCGCCTGGATGGACTCGCTGTGGGAAGCGCACGGAGGGGCAGAGGATGCTGAATGCTCCGAGGACAGAACCAGGAAGGGGGAAGCCGGGTGAGCTGTGTGTCCTGCAGACAGGCTGCTCCCCGAGAGGAGACTTCCCCAGAGTCCTGGCTGGCTTCGTAGGGAGCCGTTCCAGAGCATCGCCCGGGGACTCCGTGACACCAGCCTCAGTCCCAGTCCCTGGCACTGGGCCCCCGGGATATCAGCCTCAGCCCCGGTCCCTGGCAGCGAGCCCCTGGGACGCCAGCTGCATCCTCCACCACTGGGATGCCAGCCCCATCCTCAACAACCCCAGTTCGCACCCCCAGGACGCCAACCCAGCCCCTGCACTGGAGCCATCTCTAGATGCTCAGCGGTGAGGGGCTGCACCAAGAGACAGACATTGCTCCTGACCCAGCCCTCAGTGAGAGCACAGGGTGTGGCCCCAGATATCTCAGGTCCCTGTCCTCCAGCCCCTCGCCCCCCACAGGGGGCTCCCCCTCCAATCCCCCAGCCCCTTGGGCCCCCACAGGTGGCTCCCGCTATGACTCCCCTGCCCCTCAGCCCCTCGCAGGCAGCTCCCCAGCCCTTCGCCTCCCTGCAGGCAGCTCCCCCTCCAAACTCCCCCCCTTGTCGTCCCCCCCACAGGCAGCTCCCCCTCCAAGCCCAGATATCTCAGGCCCATGCCCCCCACAGGCGGCTCCCGCTCTGACCACCCAGCCCCTCAGCCCCCTGCAGGTGGACCCCCCTTCAACCCCCTGCAGGTGGCTCCCCCAATGACGCCCCGGCCTTCAGCCCCCCACAGGGACCTCCCTCTCCAACTCCCCAGTCCCTTGGCCTCCCACAGGCGGCTCCCCCTCCCACCTAGGCCGCCGGCCCTCGCTCACCTGCAGGTCTGGCTTCTGGCCCCTGCTCCCCAGTGCGAACTGGCAGTCCTGTGGGGAGATGGAGAAGAAGCTGGGCCGGCTCTCGGGTGGCAGCACCCAGGACCCGTTGGGTGTGTGGTAGGGCAGCAGCACCAGCTGCCCCTCCGCATGGGCCGTCAGCTCCAGCACCGACTCCTTGATGTGGCTGATGATCTCGTGGTTCTCCTCCAGCAGCTGCTCCAGCTGCTCGATGCGGTTCTGCAGCACCGAGATCTGGCTCTGCAGGTCACAGACACGGGGTGAGAGCAGCGCCCCCACGCCCCGAAATGCCGGGGGAAACTGCCCATCCATCGCCCACGAGGCACCGCAGCAGCTCCAGGGGACGCAGATTCACACAACTGCAACCCAGAACTACGGGGTCCCTGGCCATTTGCCCAAGTCGCTCTTTTCCCGCAGAATGTTTGGGGTTCAGTGACCCCCCCATTTTCCAGCAGAGAGCAGTGAGAGCGAGGGCCCATTGGGGCTGCCTGGGGGGGCCACCAGTGCAGTAGCTGCTGGATTGATGGCCTGGCAGTGCACTCTGCAGGGAGTGGGACAGGGGCTCAGGAGGGGGGACTCCCCCTCCCAGTCAGCATGAGGGGGCCTGCCACGCAAGGAGCAGAGTCAGGGCTCAGTAGGGAGCACCCTCCTCTCGTAGACCCCATTGCCCCAGGGCAGCGCTGGGGGGTGCTGGGCTGTTGGCAGCAGGCTGGGGCACTCAGCAGGGGGCACTCTCTCCTGGCAGTCAGTGCTGGCCCCTGCACCCAGGGTGGCACTAAGGGGGCTGGGTGCACAGGTGCAATCCCAGACAAAAAGCATGTTCAGTAAATCTGGGCAGGCAGCTGGCGAATGCCAGTCAGCCTCCCAAAGCCCCCTGCAGGGCCACCCAGACAGGGAGCCACCAGCACTCCCCTGCCACAGACTGCTGCTGACCAACTGCTGCCACGTCCCACCCCAGAGGTGGCTGCATGTCAGTGGTGGGCAAGCAACCCTGGAATAGACTTGACCCATGCTTGGTGCCCAACCCTGGGACGTTTCTTCCCCCGGGGGTCCAGGTCCCAGGGAGCTGAGATTCTGAGGCCCCTCAGCACTCGGCCCCCCCAAGCTGCCAACACGCGGCCGGGTGAGCAAGGGGGGCTCCGCTGCAGGCACCATGGGAGGTGAAGGCAGAGAGCCCCAGCCCCACTCCTCGTCCCCTGGGTGCCAGGGCCACTTACCCGCGGGAAGTTGCCCCCGCTCTGGTGCCGGGCAGGGTCATGCTGCACTCGGTCCAGCATCAGGTAGAGGGAGAAGACGGCCACGCAGAAGATGGCAGCTCCGCACACTGTCACCTGCTTCTTCAGCTTCATCCCGGGGCTGCGACGACCCACCTGCCACCAAGTCAGCCAGAGAGCTAGGTCAGGGCCCAGTGCCAGGCCCCTCGCCCCCCACTGCGGCCAGCCCCCCGCCAGACAGACCCCCAACTCCCACTTGCACCAGCCCCCCGACCGGCCTCTCGCCCCCCACTGCAGCCAGCCCCCCCCAGACAGACCCCTAACCCCCACTTGCACCAGCCCCCAGACAGGCCCCTCGCCCCCCACTGTGGCCAGCCCCCCCCAGACAGACCCCCAACTCCCACTTGCACCAGCCCCCCGACCGGCCTCTCACCCCCCACTGCGGCCAGCCCCCCGCAGACAGACCCCTAACCCCCACTTGCACCAGCCCCCAGACAGGCCTCTCCCCCCACACTGAGGCCAGCCCCCACCCCAGACAGACCACCAACCCCCTTTGCACCAGCCCCCACAACAGGCCTCTCGCCCCACACTGCAGCTAGCCCCCCGATGAGCCCCTCACCCGCCACTCCAGCCAGCCCCCGCAGATGGAACACCAAACCTCCCTTGCACCAGCCCCCCGACAGGCCCCTCGCCCCCACTGCGGCTAGCCCCCCCCGACAGACCCCCAACTCCCCTTTGCACCAGCCCCCACGACAGGCCTCTCCCTCCACACTACAGTTAGCTGTCTGATGAGCCCCTCACCCCCCACTCCAGCCAACCCCCAGATGGACTCCCAATCCCCACTTGGGCCAGCCCCCGCGATGGGGCCCCACTCCCCACCTGGGCCAGCCCCTCAGCAGGGCTGGAGGGTCCCGAGGCCCCACAGGGGGCAGGGGGCCCATGGCAGAGTCTGAGCGCACAGGGAGGAAGATGAAGGCCTCAGCCCTGGCCGGGCCGCCCCACACCCAGCGCCCCCCGGGCTCCCAGCGCAGGCCGGGCCGCCCCACACCCAGCGCCCCCCGGGCTCCCAGCGCAGGCCGGGCCGCCCCACACCCAGCGCCCCCCGGCTCCCAGCGCAGGCCAGGCTGCCCCACACCCAGCGCCCCCTGGGCTCCCAGCGCAGGCCGGGCCGCCCCACACCCAGCGCCCCCCGGCTCCCAGCGCAGGCCGGGCCGCCCCACACCCAGAGCCCCCCGGGCTCCCAGCGCAGGCCGGGCCGCCCCACACCCAGCGCCCCCCGGGCTCCCAGCGCAGGCCGGGCCGCCCCACACCCAGCGCCCCCCGGCTCCCAGCGCAGGCCGGGCCGCCCCACACCCAGCGCCCCCCGGGCTCCCAGCGCAGGCCGGGCCGCCCCACACCCAGCGCCCCCCGGGCTCCCAGCGCAGGGCGGGCCGCCCCACACCCAGCGCCCCCCGGCTCCCAGCGCTGGACGGACGCCCCACACCCAGAGCCCCCCGGGCTCCCAGCGCAGGCCGGGCCGCCCCACACCCAGCGCCCCCCGGGCTCCCAGCGCAGGCCGGGCCGCCCCACACCCAGCGCCCCCGGCTCCCTGTCCTGCCCGCCCCACACCCAGCGCCCCCCGGCTCCCAGCGCAGGCCGGGCCGCCCCACACCCAGCGCCCCCGGCTCCCTGTCCTGCCCGCCCCACACCCAGCGCCCCCCGGCTCCCAGCGCAGGCCGGGCCGCCCCACACCCAGCGCCCCCCGGGCTCCCAGCGCAGGCCGGGCCGCCCCACACCCAGCGCCCCCGGCTCCCTGTCCTGCCCGCCCCACACCCAGCGCCCCCCGGCTCCCAGCGCAGGCCGGGCCGCCCTACACCCAGCGCCCCCCGGGCTCCCAGCGCAGGCCGGGCCGCCCCACACCCAGCGCCCCCCGGCTCCCAGCGCAGGCCGGGCCGCCCCACACCCAGCGCCCCCCGGGCTCCCAGCGCAGGCCGGGCCGCCCCACACCCAGCGCCCCCCGGGCTCCCAGCGCAGGCCGGGCCGCCCCACACCCAGCGCCCCCCGGGCTCCCAGCGAAGGACGGACGCCCCACACCCAGAGCCCCCCGGGCTCCCAGCGCAGGCCGGGCCGCCCCACACCCAGCGCCCCCCGGGCTCCCAGCGCAGGCCGGGCCGCCCCACACCCAGCGCCCCCGGCTCCCTGTCCTGCCCGCCCCACACCCAGCGCCCCCCGGCTCCCAGCGCAGGCTGGGCCGCCCCACACCCAGCGCCCCCGGCTCCCTGTCCTGCCCGCCCCACACCCAGCGCCCCCCGGCTCCCAGCGCAGGCCGGGCCGCCCCACACCCAGCGCCCCCCGGCTCCCAGCGCAGGCCGGGCCGCCCCACACCCAGCGCCCCCCGGGCTCCCAGCGCAGGCCGGGCCGCCCCACACCCAGCGCCCCCCGGCTCCCAGCACAGGCCGGGCCGCCCCACACCCAGAGCCCCCCGGGCTCCCAGCGCAGGCCGGGCCGCCCCACACCCAGCGCCCCCCGGCTCCCAGCGCAGGACGGACGCCCCACACCCAGAGCCCCCCGGGCTCCCAGCGCAGGCCGGGCCGCCCCACACCCAGCGCCCCCCGGGCTCCCAGTGCAGGCCGGGCTGCCCCACACCCAGCGCCCCCGGCTCCCTGTCCTGCCCGGCCCACAGCACTGCTCACAGACTCAGCTGGGGGATGGGGGAGGCCGGTGGGGCCCAGCCGGGAGCCTGGCAGGCTGCGGGGCACACACAGGAAGCCCGTCTGCAGCAGGTGGGTGCCGGAGCCCCCGCCCCACGCCAGGCAGAGCATGGCTGTGGCCTGGTTACCCTAATCCCCCCGGCGCTGGAGCCGTCCGGCAGTATTTTTAGCTGTGAAGCCTGGGACGGTGCCAGGAGCTGGGGAGGGAGCTGAGCGTGAATTACACCCTGCCCTGCACAGCCCGCAGCCGGGCACACGGCTCGGCCGGCCAGGACACCTGCTCCCCAGCCACGAAGGGCACTGGATCCCCTCCCCCACTGCACTGCCACCCCCCTCCCCCTAGCTCCACCATGTCCCCTTCCCCTCACTGCACCGTCATGCCCTTCCCCCTCCCCTCACTGCATCACCACACCCCCCTCCCCCTAGCTCCACCATGTCCCCTTCCCCTCACTGCACCGCCATGCCATGCCCTTCCCCCTCCCCTCACTGCATCACCACACCCCCTCCCCCTAGCTCCACCATGTCCCCTTCCCCTCACTGCACCGCCATGCCATGCCCTTCCCCCTCCCCTCACTGCATCACCACACCCCCTCCCCCTAGCTCCACCATGTCCCCTTCCCCTCACTGCACCGCCATGCCCTTCCCCCTCCCCTCACTGCACCATCACACCCCCCTCCCCCTAGCTCCACCATGTCCCCTTCCCCTCACTGCACCGCCATGCCCTTCCCCCTCCCCTCCCTGCATCACCACACCCCCCTCCCCCTAGCTCCACCATGTCCCCTTCCCCCCACTGCACCGCCATGCCATGCCCTTCCCCCTCCCCTCACTGCATCACCACACCCCTTCCCCTCCCCTCACTGCATCACCACACCCCCCTCCCCCTAGCTCCACCATGTCCCCTTCCCCCCACTGCACCGCCATGCCCTTCCCCCTCCCCTCCCTGCATCACCACACCCCCCTCCCCCTAGCTCCACCATGTCCCCTTCCCCTCACTGCACCGCCATGCCCTTCCCCCTCCCCTCCCTGCATCACCACACCCCCCTCCCCCTAGCTCCACCATGTCCCCTTCCCCTCACTGCACCACCATGCCCTTCCCCCTCCCCTCACTGCATCATCACACACCCCTCCCCCTAGCTCCACCATGTCCCCTTCCCCTCACTGCACCGCCATGCCCTTCCCCCTCCCCTCCCTGCATCACCACACCCCCCTCCCCCTAGCTCCACCATCTCCCGTTCCCCTCACTGCACCACCATGCCATGCCCTTCCCCCTCCCCTCACTGCATCATCACACCCCCCTCCCCCAGCTCCACCATGTCCCCTTCCCCTCACTGCACCGCCATGCCATGCCCTTCCCCCTCCCCTCACTGCATCACCACACCCCTTCCCCTCCCCTCACTGCATCACCACACCCCCCTCCCCCTAGCTCCACCATGTCCCCTTCCCCCCACTGCACCGCCATGCCCTTCCCCCTCCCCTCCCTGCATCACCACACCCCTCCCTCACACTACACCACCACACACCCCTTCCCTCCCCTCACTGCACCACCACACGCACCATCCCCCATTACATCCCCCTTCCCCTCCCCCTAGCTTCACCACCATGTCCCCTTCCCTCACATTTCAGCACTATGCCCCTTGCCCACACTGCACCACCGCACCCCCTCCTCTTACCAGGCTCCCTCTAACCAAATTCCCACTAGGATGAAGGCACAGATTTGGGGGGGGCGGGGAGAGGATTAACCCCGGGGCAATTCAGCTGGAGCGGGTTGATCCTCTGCAAAAGCTACCCTCTTGCTCAGCCGGCCAGCTGGGCTGGGTGCAGGGATCACTGGCGAGGGGCTCCGGCCTGGGCCCTACAGGAGGGCAGACTAGCCAGTCCCAGTGCTCCCTTCTGGCAGTGCAATCAGCCTCTGGGGCCAGCATGAGCTCTCGGGCAGGTCTCCTGGGGCTGGAAAAAGGGAGTGACCAATGCACCTGCCCTGCCATCTGAGCCAAGAGCTGGCGTCCAGTCTGGCACGGGAATCATCCAGGAGGCCCCCACCCAGCCACAGGGCAGCAGCCAGAATAAGGCAGAATCCAGCCAGATGGAAGAAATTGCTCCCAGCCCCCCCCCCCAAGGCATTGGGCCAACAGCAGGAGATGCTGAGGGCACCTGAGGTGGGGCAGCTAGGCCCTGCCCAGCCTGGTTGGTGGGCCTGAAACCCCCAATCCACAACACACAGCAGCTGTCACCGGGAGGCTTCAAGGGCTTCCCTCGCCCATTCCCACTGCACACAGGGGCCCAGCTGACACACTCAGGAATTTGCACAGCCCACCCAGAGAGGAAACCCAGCTCTCTGAGCTGAGCGACTCATGCCCTGGCAGCAGCCAGCCCCCTTGTGCTCTCTTCCCAGCCACACACCACAGCCAGGGGAGCCTGGCACCGTCCCTGCACTCCCGATGCCAACTAGTCACCAGCTCTGCCCAGGGACGCACAAGCTGCTCCTGCCTCGAGGGGCTGCTGCTAGGGCTGAGCAGTCAGCCCTGGGTGGGGGGTGATATTCCAGCCAGACTCAAGCTCTCTGGGCACCTGGAGGGCCAGGGCTCAGCTCGGCACTGGGCAGAGGCAGGAAGTCTGGAGAGGGAGCAGGAGGGAGCGTGGAACAGGCAGAGTGCAGGGTGAGAATGGGGGACGTGGCAAGGGCCCTGGAGAGGGTGAGAGGGCTCAGTCTGCTCTGGAAGCCCGTGAAGGGGCTCAGATGGGTGGCTGGGGTCAACACGCAGGCGAGCAAGCTGGTGGAAGCACCAGCTGCCTGGCTGCATGGGAGGGAAGGAGATTATAGCTCAGGCCATGAAGCAGCTGCTCAGGGATCTCTCTGAGGTCCCAGGGGATGGGACAGGCTGGCTAAGCCAGTAACTAACAGCAACCTAGCAAAGCTGGGGAGAGGGTGATGGGAGGGGGTCCCAACCCGGCTCCTGCCGAGGAACTGGTAGCAATGGGCTCTGAGGTTGTGTCAGGAAGTGGATACAGGGGAACCAGCTGCCATCACTTATTTGGCTTTGCAAGGCCTTTGAACTAAGCTGTCCTGGCGCAGAAAGTGGCCCGACAGGAGTCGAATGTGTGAAATGGTCAGTTTCCTTCCTGGCCACTGACTGTCAGCGGGTCCGCATGGTTCTGTGCCTGGCCCGTGGGCTACCACGTTTATTACGGCCCTGCATGGGGCTGAGCAGTGGGGGCAGAACTGATGGACGGCACAGTTACTGGGGTTTGTTGGGAGCAGGGGGATTGTGAGGCACGGCAAAGGAGGGTCACACGAAGTAATGTGCAGTGCCTACGCGCTATGATTTGAAAGGCCCTGCTCTGTTCATTCCCGCTCAGGGGCCTGGCACCGGCCAGTGTCGGCAGACAGGATGCTGGGCTGGATGGACCCTGGGGATGACCCAGTCTGGCTGATGTGCTGTTCTTAAATGAAGGGTATGAGCCCAGGACAGGGACCTGGGCTCTGAGCCCCCAGCCGGGTGAACCCCTGCAGTCAGAAGAGCAGAGATGTCTGGGCGCTGAGGAATGGGATGGAGAAGAACCTAGTGCCCTGGTGCCTACAGGTCTCTGGAGGCCTCCCTGGGTCCGGGGCGCAGCAGGGGTCCCCCAGCACTGCAGGGGCCTGGAGAAACTCCCCTCTGGAGAGGCTGGGCTGAGACCCAGAGAGGGGCCCGCGGGGCGCAGGGTCTGGGGCCGCGACACGGGGCGCTCGGGGACACTGCCGGGGCTCCAAGGACACCCTGGTTCCCAGCCTGCGCTCGGCGGAGCTGGGCCGCAGGGCGCGGCTGGGGCCGGGTCCCCAAGCTAGGGGAGGGAGGGACATGTCTCCAGGCTGGCCAGGGCCTGGAGCTGACCGGGGCGCCCAGCTCCCGCTGCGGGGCCAGGGACCCGGCGCCCCGCGCTGCGGCTGCAGGGTCCCGCCCGGGCTGGCGCTGCGGCTGGCGGGGCCGATCGGGAGCTGTCCAGCCGCACCGCGCCCGGGCCGCCCGGGGCCCCTGGCCGCACCCCGGGGCCCCTGGCCGCACCCCGGGGCCCCTGGCCGCACCCCGGGGCCCCTGGCCGCACCCCGGGGCCCCTCCGCCCCCGGCCGGCAGCGCAGCCCGCGGCGCCAGGTGCGAGGCGCGGACCGGGCCGGCTCCCCCTTACCTCCGGCTCCGGCTGCGGCAGCCCCGGGCCCGGTCCGCTCACATCCTCCGCCGGGCCGGGCCGGGCCGGGCTCCGATCCCCGGGCGCCGCCGCTCCTGGGCCGGCCGCGGCCTCTCCGGCAGCCGCCGCCTCCGCGCCCCGGGCTGCGCCGGCTGCTGGGACCGGGCAGGAGGCTGCGAGCCGGGATGCGCCCAGGCCCCTCCCCCGGCTCCGTCCGCCCGCCCCCGCTGTCTGTCCTTCCCCCCAGCTGTCTGTCTGTCCGTCCCCCCTCCCCCAGCTGTCTGTCCGCTCCCCCCTCCCCCGGCTCTGTCCGCCCGCCCCCGCTGTCTGTCCGCTCCCCCCCACTGTCTGTCCCTCCGCTCCCCCCACCCCCGGCTCTCTCCATCCGCACTCCCCCCCCCCGTCTATCTGTCCGCACCCCCCCACTGTCTGTCCCTCCGCTCCCCCCTCCCCCGGCTGTCTGTCCGTCCTCCCCCCCTGCTTTCTGTTTGTTCATCTGTCCCCCGCAGCTGTCTGTCCGTCCACCCCCCCCCGTCCCCGTCTGTTTGTCCACACCCCCCCCCCACTGCTGTCTGTCTGTCCGCCCTGCCCCACCCCCATCCCCGGATGTCCATCTGTCCCCCGTCCTCTCCCATAAAATCATAGATCAGGGTTGGAAGGGACCTCGGGAGGTTCCAGTCCAACCCCAACTAAATCATCCCAGCCAGGGCTTTGTCAAAAACCCTAAAAGCCTCTAAGGATGGAGAGCCCACCGCCTCCCCAGGGATCCCATTCCAGCGCTTCACCCCCCGCCCCGTGAAATCGTGTTTCCGAATATCCAGCCTAGACCTCCCCCCCTGCAACTTGTTCTGCCATCTGCCACCCCTGGGAACAGCCCAGCTCCATCCTCTCTGGAGCCCCCCTTCGGGTAGCTGAGGGCTGCTATCAAATCCCCCCCACACTCTTCTCTTCTGCAGACTTTTGTCTGTCTGTCCTCCGCCCCATCCTCTCCCCCTGCTGTCTGTCTGTCCATCCCACCATCCCCTCCCCCTTATCTGTTTGTTCCTCTCCTTTCTCTCCCCTGCCCCCCATCTGTCCATCCTCCCCTGTCGCTATGTCTGTCCCTACACCCCTGTCTCTCTTTTCCCCTCTCCATTGGCCTCTCCTGCTGGGGCGTGACACTGGCACTGACTGGTGCTTCCTGGTGTGTGTGGTGCCAAGGACTGGTTACCCCAGAGCCATGTCCCTGTGCTGTGGGACCAGCAGGACCCGGCTGGGCTGCACCCCCCAACTCCCCTTCCCCCTCCCCTGGCTGGGCTGCATCCCCCAACTCCCCTTCCCCCTCCCCTGGCTGGGCTGCACACCTCCAACTCCCCTTCCCCCTCCCCTGGCTGGGCTGCACCCCCCAAGTCCCCTTCCCCCTCCCCTGGCTGGGCTGCACCCCCCAACTCCCCTTCCCCCTCCCCCGGCTGGGCTGCACCCCCCAACTCCCCTTCCCCCTCCCCTGGCTGGGCTGCACACCTCCAACTCCCCTTCCCCCTCCCCTGGCCGGGCTGCATCCCCCAACTCCCCTTCCCCCTCCCCTGGCTGGGCTGCACCCCCCAACTCCCCTTCCCCCTCCCCTGGCTGGGCTGCACCCCCCAAGTCCCCTTCCCCCTCCCCTGGCTGGGCTGCACCCCCCAACTCCCCTTCCCCTTCCCCTGGCTGGACTGCACCTCCCCCGCACTGGGCTGCACACCTCCAACTCCCCTTCCCCCTCCCCCGGCTGGGCTGCACCCCCCAAGTCCCCTTCCCCCTCCCCTGGCTGGGCTGCACCCCCCAACTCCCCTTCCCCCTCCCCCGGCTGGGCTGCACCCGCCAACCTTCCCCCCCTTAGGAACTGCATGGTGCTTGCTGCACATCTGGGCACAGATCACTGCCAGCACAGCTATTCGGCTGTGGGCTGGCTATCCACATAGCAGGGACCCTGTTTTGCACTGATCCCATGTGAGTGCACAAGGGCGTCCCCTTCCCTGCCAGCAGGTGTTGGACACCAGGTGTTGGAAACTAATCAAGATGAGTCACTTTAAATCCAAAGAGTTTTCTTCAGTTATGAGAGCAGCCCCAAACCAGATGTGATGAACTTTACAGCACATACAGCTTAACTTACAGAAATCACAAAACAGGGCACAGGAACACATCCACCAGCCAGGGATCTCCCAGGGCAGCGGAGGGCCCGTGTTTGCCCCGCGGCGGAGGGGCAGGGGTAGGTGCGCTGGTGCTGAGTGGGGGAGGGAGGCACCGTGCTGCAGTTCTCCACTCACTGCGACGGCAGGCGAGCCCGGGAGTGTTGAAGCCGCTGGTCCATGAGAGTCGCAGTAGCTGCACTTGCTGTAGGAAAAGCCCCATTATGTCCTGGTGCATCTGCTGCTGCTTTTGCTGGGCCTTGCTCCGGCCCACACTCTGTAGGGATAAGGCCTTTGTCTGCAGGTGACACCTCCCCTCTTGCCAGCGAGCAATGTTCACCCTCAGCCCCTCTGTTCTGGGGCCGGGGCAGCACGGGTCTTCCCACGCCCACCTTTTGACCCTCCTTAGCTGGGAGAGTCACTTCACTCGTGTGCAGGGGACCCGCCACACGACTAGGGCTGCAGCTACAGGGAAACCACACCAAGGTCCCAGTGTCAGGCCTGTCGGAAGGGAAAGCAAAATTTGAGATTCAGAACCCCCTTCCCTTGCTCCCCTCAAGGGTTAAACAAGAGAGGCCTGGACCCAGCACCACGCTCAGCTCCAGCCAGTGGCCGATTAGCCACTGGGCCAACAGGGCCCATACCCCAGGGGCCCCTGCACCCTGACCCCACTCCCTAGCTGGAGCGCCGCGAGAGGATGGGGGAGCCCCTCACATGCTCTAACCCATGGGCCCCACAAACCCTAATCTCCCTCTGGCTCCAGCCATGGGAGGGGAGTGAGGAGTGTGACGAAGTGGGGTTTTATTCATCTTGTTATGCTGCATGTGAGTCTTACTGTCCTAGACTAAACACTGTGTGTGCCTTAGTTTCCCTGGGTACTGCACCAATGCTTCAGTGGTGGGAACTGGGCGTGTGATTTTGCTGAGGCCCTCAGGGCAGGTGAGACTGCCCAGCTGTTTGCACCTGTGTAACCAGAGACCCAGGAGGGGGATGTGACCAGTTGACACCTTTGGCCTGGGAAGCAAGACAAAGAGAAGGAGGAGGGGCATGAAGGCTGGAGGCTGGCAGTCTGCTTGTGGGAACTGGAAGAGGGGGAATCCAGGGCATCTGGCCCAGGATTCCCAAGATGGACTTTGCTGAAAGTCACTGCTGTCTGTAATAGCAAGCTCTGTTCTATGCTGTGTTTCTGTCGATGAATAAACCTTCTGTTTTATGCTGGCTGAGAGCCCCATCTGACTGTGGACTTGGGGGGCACGACCCTCTGGCTTCCCCAGGACCCCGCCTGGGCGGACTCGCTGGGAGAAGTGCACGGAGGGGCAGAGGATGCTGAATGCTCCGAGGTCAGACCCAGGAAGGTGGAAGCTGTGTGAGCTGTGTGTCCTGCAGACAGGCTGCTCCCAGAGAGGAGGCACCCCCAGAGTCCTGACTGGCTTCTTAGGGAGCAGTTCCAGAGCATCGCCTGGTGACTCCGTGACAACTGGTGGTAGTAGTGGGATCAAACTGCACCCCTGGACAGAGCCTCCTGCAGTAAGTGACTGGAGAGCAGTAAAACAAAGGGGGATTAGCCCCAAGCAGGAGGGGCTGGCAATTTAGCAATGGCCCTAGAGGGAGGAGTCTCCCAGGCCAGCTCCTCAGGGAGGCTTGATGCTCTGGATTTGAAGTTCTTAATCTACAGAGTAGGCACGGGATGGGCCCTGAGGAGCGAGTGCCTCTTTCCCCTGGAGGTGGTTGGGAAGCAGATCACAGGGTACTGGGACACGGGCGCTGAGGTGATGCTGGCCCAGTCCGAAGTGGTGGCCCCAGACCGGGTGGTGTCCAACACCTACCTGACCCTGATGGGTGTGTGCAGGCCCCTGTTTAAGGTACCTGTGGGGAGGGTACATCTGAAATGGGGGGCCAAGGAGGGCCCCAAAGATGTGGGGGTGCACCATCAGCTGCCAACCACGTGCTGATGAGGGGTGACCTAGCGGATTGGCCAGGCGGCCCCCAAAGCAGCCTAGTCATCACCCGTAGCCAGAGCCAGTGAAAGGCACTCTGCTCTGACACTGGGGGTCGTGCCCGGCCGGGGGTGCTGGTCTCTACCCCAGCGGGAAAGGAGCCACTGGGGACAGGATTTGGCAGGGCTCTGGCCCCAGACCCAGCCACTGCAAGGGAGCAGGTCCCCACCCCTTCCCCAGCCACTGAATTCCAGGCCGAGCTGCAGAAGGATCCCTCCTTACAGAAGCTGAGGGAACTTGCTGGCCACAGCGCGGAGAAACCCCTGGGGAAAGGCTGCCAGGAGAGATTCCTGTGGGAAAAGGAATTACTGTACCGGGAATGGGCTCCCCAAGGGGAAGTGGAACCATGGGGGATCAGGAGGCAGCTAGCGGTCCCCCAGAAGTACCACAGCAGGCTGCTGTACCTGGCCCACAATGTCCCTCTCTCGGGACACCAGGGAATCCAGCGCACCAGGCAGCGACTGCTACAGAACTTTTACTGGCCCGGGGTCTTTGATGTTGTCCAACAATACCGCAGGTCCTGCAACCCCTGCCAGAGGGTGGGGAAGGCCCTGGACAAGGGGAAAGCGGCATTGAAACCCCTGCCCATCATAGAGGAGCCGTTCCAGAAGGTGGCCGTGGACATAGTGGGACCCCTCAGCAAGGCAACTCGGAGAGGGAAAAATTACATTCTGGTGGTGGTAGATTTCACTACTCACTATCCCGAGGCAGACATTGTGGCAGATACACTGCTGACCGTTTTCAGCAGAGTGGGGCTCCCCAAGGAGGTCCTTACAGACCAGGGGTCCAATTTCATGTCAACTCTGCTCCGGTGCTTGTGGGAGAAGTGTGGGGTCCAGCACACCTGGGCCTCAGCATATCACCCCCAATCCAACGGGCTGGTGGAGAGGTTCAATGGGACGCTAAAGATGATGCTGAAAACCTTTATGGACCAGCACCCACTGGGACAAGTATTTACCCCACCTGCTGTTCGCGTACCGGGAAGTGCCCCAGGAATCAACCAGGTTCTCTCCTTTCGAGTTGCTGTATGGGAGGAGAGTGATGCGACTTGATGAGAGACGAGTGGGAGGGGAAGGCCTCCCCCGATGGAAAATCAGTGGTGGAGCATGTCCTGACTTTCCGGGAAAAGCTCGCTGAGCTCATGGACTTGGCCGGGAAGAATTTAGCCAGGGCCCAAGGGAAGCAGAAGGTCTGATACGGCCGCTAAGCGCGGGCCTGCTCCTGTGTGACGAAGCGGGACTGTTCTTAATGTTTCCTCTGAATAGTGTGGGGGTGCCTCAGTTTCCCCTAGGCAGTTCTTAAGTATCTAGGGGGTGGAGTAAGGGTGTATGATCACTGCAGAGCCCTAGAGGGCAGGTGTGTGCAGGAGTCTGGACACAGAGAATGGCCGACACCCTGTTTCCTGGCAACTGATGGTCTGACCCTTACCCTCTGCAAGGTGAGAGCTAAAGGGTTGGAGAACAAAGGAATCAGGTGACCACCTGGCCCGGGAAAGGAACAAAGCCCAGAGGAGGAGGGGCTGGAGGGGATTTTCAGTTTGGGGCTGGCTGGGACATGGAGTGAAGTGCAGACGTGGTTGTCTGGCTCACTGCCCCCCAAAATGGACCCAGCTGAGGGGTCCCGTTCTCTGCACCTGCAAGCTCTGTTTTAGACCACGTTCCTGTCGTCTAATAAACCTTCTGTTTTACTGGCTGGCTGAGAGTCACGTCTGACTGCGAAGTTGGGGTGCAGGACCCTCTGGCTTCCCCAGGAGCCCCGCCTGAGTGGACTCGCTGCGGGGAAGCGCACGGAGGGGCAGAGGAGGCTGAATGCTCCGAGGTCAGACCCAGGAAGGTAGAAGCTGTGTGAGCTGTGTGTCCTGAAGACAGGCTGCTCACAGAAAGGCGACTGCCCCAGAGTCCTGACTGGCTTCATGGGGAGCCGTTCCAGAGCATCACCCAGGGACTCCGTGACATCCTGTGCCACCGGGGACCAGGTGATGCTCCTCATCCCCATGAGAAAGAACAAACTACAGGCTGCCTGGGACGGGCCCTTTAAGGTCATCAATCAGCTGAACCGATGAAGTGAGCTATAGCTCACGAAAGCTCATGCTCAAATAAATTGGTTAGTCTCTAAGGTGCCACAAGTACTCCTTTTCTTTTTGAGGTGAACTATGCAGTGGAACTGTCCAGCTGGGCTCACAGACACCCAGTGTACCATGTCAACATGATGAAGCCGCACTGGGACAGCGAGAATTTGGTACTGGCCATGTGTGGCCAGTGGGAGGAGCAGGGAGATGACCCCTTGGTGGATCTATTCCCTGAGACAATGGCCGGAATCAGTTCCCCTCTCTGACCAGCTAACCCCTGACCAGCAGGCAGAGATCGAGGGGTGCTGGGTTCCTACCAGCAGCTGTTCTCCAACTGGCCTGGTCTCACTAACCTGGCTGTCCACCAGGTGGAGACAGGAGCCAAACCCCCTGTAAGATGCTCCCCATTCCGGGTCACTGGGAAAACAGCCCAGGACCTGGAGAGAGAGGTCAAGGACATGCTGGCTTTTGGGTGATCCAGCCATTCAACAGCCCTTGAGCCTCTCCCGGGGTGCTGATCCCCAAGGAGGATGGGTCAATCCGGTTTTGTGTGGATTACCAGATGCTTAATGCCATCACCACGTTCGATGCCCACCCCATGCCTAGGCCTGATGAGCTCCTAGACAAGCTAGGCGGGGCTCATTATCTCACTACTATGGATCTCACCAAGGGCTACTGGCAATTACCTTTGGATCCGGATGCCCAACTGAAATCTGCTTTTATCACCCTTCTGGGGTTATATGGGTTCCTGGTCCTACCTTTCGGCCTAAAGGGGCCACCTGTCACCTTCCAGAGCCTGGTGGACCAGTTACTCAAGGGGATGGAGAATTTTGCCCTGGCGTATATTGACATCTGTGTCTTCAGCCAGACCTGGAAGGACCATGTGTCCCAGGTTAGACAAGTGCTGGACCGGCTCCGGGATGCAGGTCTGACTGTAAAAGGTTGAGAAGTGCAAGGTGGGGATGTCAGAGGTGTCATAGCTGGGCCACAAAATGGGGCCCGGCTGCCTAAAGCCAGAGCCAGCCAAGGTGGAGGTGATCAGAGATTGGCCCGCTCCCCAGACTAAGAAGCAGGTCCAGGCTTTCATTGGGATGGCAGGATACTACCGAAGATTTGTGCCCACTTTAACGCCAGAGCCGCCCCCATCACTGAGCTATGCAAGAAGGGGAAGCCAGACAAGGTGGTCTGGACCGAGCAGTGCCAGGAGGCTCTCTTGCTCTGAAGGAGGCTCTGGTCAAGGGCCCGGTGCTGGGAAACCCAGACTTTGACAAGCCCTTTGTGGTGTTCACCGACGCCTCCGACACGGGGCTGGGGGCGGTGCTAATGCAGGTTGATGGAAAGGGGGAGAGACACCCCATCAGGTAGCTGAGCAGGAAGCTGCTGCCCCGGGAGCAGAACTGCGCGGCCATAGAAAGGAATGGGCCCTTAGAAAGCTGCAGCCATATCCGTTTGGGTGGTGCTTCACTGTGTACAGCCACCACTCGCCCCGGACGTGGCCACACCCGATGAAAGGGGCCAATGCCAAGCTCCTGAGGTGGCATCTCCAGCTTCAGCATTACGACGTGGAGGTGGTCCACGTGAAGGGGAGTGCCAACGATGCTCTGTCCTGGAGAGAGGGGGCCCGAACTTCCCCAGGCCGCTGGCTAAAGTGGCCCCACTCAGTTCGGTCTCGGAGGGGGAGAGATGTGACGAAGTGGGGTTTTATTCATCTTGTTATGTTGCATGTGAGTCTTACTGTCCTAGACTAATACGGTGTGTGCCTCAGTTTTCCGGGTGGTGATGGGGTGATTCCAAGGGGCTGTTTAATAGCAGAGGCATAGAAGAGATCCTGTGGATCTGTGACAGCACAGCAGTACAAAGCACAGCGGGAAACTGAGGCATGCATTGGAAACATACAAATCTTACCAAGCATCACGGCACGCACCTGTCATCCCTGCTGCGCTCTGATTGTAGCTCTGTGGGGCAGGGCCATCTCTTGGCTCTGTGTCTCTACAGGCCTGGCACAGTGCGGCCCTGGCCAGGGCCACTGGTGCTGTGGCCACACACGGAATCCGGAACATTGGTAAATGCTGGGGTTGGCCGGCTCCGGGCCCTGGGGAGTCCTTGGCAGCACGGAGGGCAAGGCCCTGCCTAGGACACAAGATGCCCATGCCGTGCCCAGCAAGGGACTTGCTGGCTCCTGCCAGAGCCATTTCTGGTGCCTAGAGCTGAACGCAGCAGTCTTACTGAGGGGCACAGCCCGTGCTGCTGGCTGGCACGGCCAGAGCTGGATTTCTAGCATCACGTGGGTGTAGCTGCCCACCCAGTTTGCATGCGCCATTCCTGGGAGTGTGATACAGACCAGGTACCAGCCAGAGACTGGGATGGGCTGTCGGTACACACGGCTCCCTGCCTGGTGCGTGCACCAGCCACAGGCATGTATCTAGCTCCAGGGGGGCCAGCGGCCCAGCCCCGCAGTGACGGGCTCCCTGTGGGCTGCTGGTCTGAGTAACTGGTGCCCCGGCAGGGTGGGGCTCTGGGCACAGGTCTCTGAGCTGCAGAATCTTCTTCCGCCTGCCAGCCCCATGCCCCCAGGCACAGGAGCCAGGCTAGGCCGAGCCCCCAGGTACCTGGAAATGCACAGAAAGAGCAGAGATGGGGGCTCTGGCAGGCCATGGGGAGCACCCTGCAGGGGCAGAAGGGTCCCCACAGAAGCTGGGCCGCAGGGACCCAGCGCAGGCCCCGCAATCCCACTGGCCTCCCATAGTGGGTGCCACAGCACTGACTGGGTGAGGAGGGGGTAGCTTTTATTCCACAGGAAATATGCCCCCCCCCCCCCAAAAAAAAAAAAAAAGCAGATGAGAAGAGCTTGGCCCATCTGTCCCGAAGCCTGACAGCTGGGGCAGGCCCAGGGGATGGCGCTGCGCAGGCTGGAGACCCCAGGGCCCAGGGCCTCTCAGCACCCAGGAGGCAACAAACATAGCCTGGGTCTGGCCGATGGCGACAGCTGGAGCCTGCGATGCCCCAGGCCATGGTGGAAGACAAGTCCGGGGCGGGCACGCCGGGCGTTTGCAGGGAGGCTGGCACAACGTGGGCTCTGCCCAAGGGGCTCTGGGGCTGACAGCTCCAGCCCAGGGCAGCGTCTCCTGGCCTGGGAGCCCGCGGTCCGTTACCGCTGCCTCTTGCGGATGCTGACGAGCTCCTGGTGAACGGTGCTGAAGCTGGGCCGTTTCCGGGGATCGTACTCCCAGCACCGCTGCATCAGCCTGTACACGTCCTCAGGACACTGCTTGGGGGGGTCCAGCCGCACCCCTGGGGAGAGAGGGCAACAGGCTCAGGGCCCAGGGCAGCCTGCCCCCAGGGCTGTAGAGAGCCGGAAACACCCTCAGCCCCTGGCGGCTGCTCACTGGAGGGGGATCCCCTGGGCTCCCTCTCGGTGGGGGCGGGGGGCAGGGGGTGGCTCCAGGCCTGGCAGCAGCCCAGGTACCTCCTGTTCATGGGGAGATGGGGCCTGGCCGGGGCAGAGCCTGCTTACCTTGCTCAATGGCTTCGCGCGTCTGGGTGTTGCTCAGGTGGGAATAGGGGGTGGCGCCGAGGCTGAAGGCTTCCCACAGCAAGATCCCGAAGCTCCAGACATCGCTGTCTGAGGAGTAGCGGCCTGGGGAGAGGGGGGCTTCAGGCAAGGGGCTGGGAGCATGGCTACCTCCAGCCCCTCGCCAGCTGCTCCAGCCATGGGGATAGCATCCCCCTTGGGGCTCCTAGGCAGGCACTCACCGCGCTGCAGCTTGGGCAGCCCCCACTCCCTGCAGACACCGCCCTGGTCCAACGGGGACGCAGCATCTGGCCCCACCTTCCCATGGCCTCCCGCTGCCCCAGCCAGAGGGATCCAGGCACGGGGACGCTGGGCGATCGGCCACCCCGGTCAATAACCGTATGCAAAGAGCTGAGCAGAGCTGTGGGGTGCCCGGCGCCCGCGTCCCCGTATTGGGCCTGAGGGACGCATGAGGAGCTGTGTGGTCTAGGGGACTCATAGCCAGGACTCCTGGGTTCTTTCTTGCTGTTTGCAAGTGCTTTCCCCCGGTGCCCTGGCTGCACCCAGTGCTTGCATGGTGCTAGACGGCCCCTGGCGGTCTGCAGAGGGCACCAGCTCAGAGGGATGGGGCTGGGAGCCGCAGCAAACACCATACCGTAATTCAGTGCCTCTGGCGCTGTCCATTTCACAGGAATCTGCTTCAAGCCTCCTGTGGAGGCATAGACCCCGTCCTCCTCCTCCCGCGACATCCCAAAGTCACTGATCTTCAGCGAGTTCTTCTCCGTCACCAGGCAGTTGCGAGCTGCGAGGTCCCTGCGGGAGAGGAGCAGCTGAGCGCCAGGCCCTGCAGCCCGCCAGGCTACTGGCTACAGAGAATCTGGAGGCCCCAGCCATGACCCTGTGACGAAGCGGGACTGTTCTTAATGTTTCCTCTGAATACTGTAGGGGTGCCTCAGTTTCCCCTTTGCATTTCTTAAGTCTCTAGGTGGTGGGATAAGGGGTTGTCATTGTTGCAGAGCAAAGGGCCAGGGTACATAAGTGGCCGACACTCTGTCTCCTGGCCACTGATGACTGGGGCCCTTCCCCCCTGCAAGGTGAGAGCTAAAGGGTTGGAGAATAAAGGAATCCGGTGACCTCCTGGCCAGGGAAAGGGACAAAGCCCAGAGGAGGAAGGGTGTAGAGTGAGTCAGTTGGGGCTGGCTGGAGACATGGAGTGAAGTGCAGATGGGGTTGTCTGGCTCACTGCCCCCCAAAATGGACCTGACTGAGCAGTCCTGTTCTCTGTACCTACAAGCTCTGTTTTAGACCTCTGTTTTACTGGCTGGCTGAGAGTCACATCTGAATGCAGAGTTGGGGGGCAGGACCCTCTGGCTTCCCCAGGACCCCGCCTGAGTGGACTCGCTGTGGGAAGCACACGGAGGGGCAGAGGAGGCTGAATGCTCCGAGGCAGACCCAGGAAGGTGGAGCCGGGTGAGCTGTGTGTCCTGAAGACAGGCTGCTCCCAGAGAGGAGACTTCCCCAGAGTCCTGACTGGCTTCACAGGGAGCAGTTCCAGAGCTTTGCCCGGGGACTCGGTGACAACCGCTCCTGACCCCATGGCAGACGGGCTCCTGCAGGCCAAGGGCACAAACGAGCTTGGAGAAAGTCGACCTGCCTGAGGACGCCTGCCCAGCCCATCTCCCTGAGGGCACTAGGGCCTGCTGTTTATCACAGCTCCGGCTCTCTGGGTGACCCCGTCCAGGGCCCCAGTCCCCATCTGTCACATGGGACAAGGACACTCCCTTCTGTGGGAAGCCCTGGGGCTGGAGGGCTGCAGAAACGTAGTGAACCCAGGCAGAGACACCGCCAGGTCTCCAGGGTAAGGCCAGGGCTCTAACCCAGCGGGCATCTCACGGGAGCCTTCCCAGCTCTCAGGACAGGTACTCGCTGGCAGACCATGGCTGGTATCACCTGCAGCGCCCAGCACACTCAGGGGCCCCAATAGCAGCTGATGTCCAGGCATTGACTGGGATGCTCAGGGCCCTCGATCATGGCTGGGGTTTGGGCAGCGCCTGGTGGGGTGACCAGATGTCCCGATTTTATAGGGACAGTCCCGATTTTTGGGTCTTTTTCTTATATAGGTTCCTATTACCCTCCACCTCAGTCCCGATTTTTCACACTTGCTGTCTGGTCACCCTAGTGCCTGGGGCACTCGGGGGCCCTGATCTCGGCTGGGGTCTGGGCAGCGCCCGGGGCACTCAGGGGCCCTGATCTTGGCTGGGGTCTGGGCAGCGCCCGGGGCACTCAGGGGCCCTGATCTCGGCTGGGGTCTGGGCAGCGCCCGGGGCACTCAGGGGCCCTGATCTCGGCTGGGGTCTGGGCAGCGCCCGGGGCACTCAGGGGCCCTGATCTCGGCTGGGGTCTGGGCAGCACCTGGGATGCTCGGGGCCCCTGAGCGCAGACTGGGTCTCTGCATGCTGCAGCAATGCACATATCTGTGGCTGCCTGTGGGGAGCGCGGTGTCTCAGAGCGAGCCTGGGCGGAAGGTCTCACCTGTGGATGCAGTGCTTGCTTTCCAGGTACTCCATCCCAGCAGCAGCATTCGCCGTCATCTTGAGCAGCTCCTTTGCCTTCAGCTGCAGCCCCTCGCTGCGCAGGAAGGTCAGGAAGTCCCCTCCTGTGTGGGGAGGGTAGTGCTGACCTCAGGGAGTTAGGGGCCTGGCTGCAGGCCTCAGGCGCCTGCCACCAGCCCTTGCGGGGAGTGCGGCTGGGGCACGGGACTGGGGGAGATTCATTAGGGTCCAGGGTGTGGGAAGCAGGGCTCACCGGGAGTGAACTGGAGGGAGGAGGGGCTGGGGGCCAGGGCCAGGGCAACAGCAGGCCAGGCTGCAAGGCGGGGGGACTCACCCTGCACCAGCTCCATGACGATGTAGATGGGCTGCTTCTGGGTGCAGACGCCAATGAGCTTGACAATGTTGGGGTGGCTGTACTGCTTCAGGATCCTGGGGGCAGAGACACGCTGGTCACCCCCTGGCTGTCACAGCCTGGGGCGTGAGCCAGTCGCAACAGCCAGCAAGGGGGCTTCTCTGTCAGTACATTTCAAAAGCACGGAGGGCACCTACCCACCCGCCATCACCCTGGGCTTGGGGACCCACTGTCTGGGCTGGGTTTGTTTGGGATCCCCTGTCCCTGTCAGGTCTGGGTGGGGGGGGGTCTCCGTCTGGGCTGGGTTTGTTTGGGATCCCCTGTTCCTGTCAGGTCTGGGGGGTCCCTGGTCTGGGCTGGGTTTGGAGTCCCCCCAGGCTCCAGAAGATTTTGATCCAGAAAAACTGTTTTAATTGAAATTTAAGCAAGCCCAGAAACCCCAAAGCCCCCTCCCCATGGCTGGCAAATGGCCCCCCAGGGCAGAGTGCGGGCTGGGGGACAGAGAGTGGAGTGGACAGAGGCCCTTGGCACTGGGGGGAAGAGCGGGGCGCTGGGGGGCAGAGTGCGGCTCTGGGGGGCAGAGCGTGGCGCTGGGGCTCTGTACAGACCTGGCTTCCTGCAGGAATTTGGCCTTGAGCTCCGGCGGGAGGGTTTCGCGGCAGGACTTCACAGCCACTGGGGTGTTGTCAGTGAGCAGGCGGCCGCTGAACACCTCCCCAAAGTTACCCTGGGAGACAAAGCAAATGCACCAGCTGCCTCTGCCCCCAGTCGATCCCGGAGTCCAGCTGAGCCAGCTCCCTCTGCCTCGTGCCAGGTGGGGCATTAACATGGGCCAGGGCCTGTTCTGCCTCTGGCATGCCTGGACGCTGCTTCGGTGATTCAGGTCCCGTCGACCCCTCCTCCTAGGGGCTGACTGGGGAGTGGGCACCAGCCGCCGCAGAGTGACGGGAACCGAGGGACCCATTTCTAACCACCAGAGAGGCTTCCTCATTGCCTGGGTCCTTACGTCACGGGTGGCCGGCAAGGAAGCGCGATGCCCCGAATGACCGGCTGGACGAGGGCTCCCAGCCTGGCAGCAAGGGTGTGCAGCCACGCTGCTCCCAGCTGGGTCAGCGCCAGGGTAACACAGCAGGAGCAGGGCAGTCTGTGGCCTGGCAGAGCTGTCAGAGAGCCCGGGCCCAGCCTGACCCCCAGACGCCCCTAGCCTCAGACAGAGAGCCTGGCACAGACAGCAGCTCCCCGGCGCACTGGCAGGTCCTGCTGGGCTCTGGCTGCAACAAGGGAAGTTAGAAATCCTGCCATTCAGTACCTTTTATTAAACTGAAACTAATCTGCATCGTAACGCTGCCTGCACACCCTAACCCTAACCCCCCACGATCCTGGGCCTGCTGCGCGCTTCCTCAGAGCAGTGCCCCAGCAGTGGCCGAGCCCATGCCTGCCCTGGGGGCACTCACCCGCCCGATGCGCTCGCCCAGCACCACGTCCTCATGGTTCAGCACCCATTTGTCCTGGGGAAGGAAGGCAGGAGTCAAAGAGCAGGAAACTATCCAGCCCCAGCATTCCCCGCCCCGCCCTCACCCCCACCCCCAAGGGAGCCCTTTGTCCACAACGCCCAGCCCCTGGGGAGCCGTGCAGTGGGGCCAGCGTGGTACCTTGGGGATGGGCTTGGCCAGGATGATTCCACTCTTCTTGGTGACGGGCTGCCGGGTCTGCAGGAAATGGTCGATGAGCAGCGGGATGGTGCAGAAGCCCTCGCCCTCCAGACGGTACATGTCCTGGGAGAGGTGGAGGTGCTGGGATCTTACTCTGCCCCTGCCCTGCCCTCCCAGCCCTGCTCACAGACCCCCCAACCTGCCCTGTATAGACCCCCATGCCCCCTAACCTCCCCCACATACACCCCCCACCCCTACAGCTCAATATACACCATGCACCCTCACCCAACACACCCCACGCACACCCCCTATCTCCCCCATTCCCGGTAGAACTACAGATTGCAGGTCAGCACCAGTGCCTGCCAGGGGCCTGGCTAGGCCTGGCCTTGGGAGCCGGGGGCCGTCTCTCTGGCTGCTGGTGCCGGGGATTGTGACGATGTGAGGCAGCAGGGAGGGGGGAGTGTTGACCTGGGAATGTGCCCTGGGGATGGGAGACCTGGGAGCCTGTCACCTGAGCCAGGAGGGGGAGGGGGCGGGGGAGGTAACACCTCTGCCCAGGAATGCGGACAGAGGCTGCAGGAAGGAGCCTGCTGGGGGGGGTTTAGTTTCAGTTTGGGGCTGGGTGGAGGAACGCAGGGAACCCCAGGGCTGGGGTCTAAGCTCCCTGCTCCCCCAGAAGGACGTGACTGAGGGGTCCTGGGTGTACCCACAAGCTCTGTTGTGGACTGTGTTCCTGTTGTCCAATAAACCTTCTGTTTTACTGGCTGGCTGAGAGTCTCAGTGGATCCCTGGAAGAGGGGTGCAGGGCCTGGACTCCCCCACACTCCGTGACAGGGATGCCCAGCCTGGGGGAGCGTTTGTGAGTGGCTGGGACGAGGGTCCAACGGGGCACAAGGAGTGGCAGGAAAAAACCCCGGCCTCGCATCACAGGTCCTCCAGCCCCCGCCCATGGGCACTCCCCTCGGAGCTCCTGCCCAGGCTCTACCCGGCAGGCCGGGGCCCTATGTCCCAGCGGGGCAGGCAGGGGCAGCTGCAGGATGGCCCCGGAGCTGCCCCCAGAGCTGCCTGCGCTGCCCCTGTCAGCGCCCTCCCGGGGCCCAGCCCCTGGCCCCACTCACATCGCAGGCCTGGATGATGAAGTGCCGGGGCAGCCCATCCCACAGCACACTCAGCACCTGCTCCTGCTTGCCCTGGCTCTCCCGCACCAAGAAGTCCCCGCTGTGGAGCAGCAGCTCCTGCACCTCCGCCCGGGGGATGGCGCCGTGGTACCAGGTCTGCTGGCACAGGGGCTTCTGCACTTCAGGGAGGAGCGGCAGGGGGGGCGGCACCTGGGAGACAGAGACGGGGTAAGCGGGATGGGTAGGGGACCCCGTCAGCACCCACAGGGGGCTGCCCAGAGCAACGGGTACGGCAGGGACATCCAGGCCCCCTTCTCCACACAGACTGCGGGGCTCAGGCGGAGATGGGGAGGAGAGGGCAGGGAGGAAATGGGGAGGGAAGGGGTGAGGTGGGGAGAGGGCTGCAGAAGGTAGTGGGGTGGGAGAGGGAAGGGGAGAGGGAAGGTGGGGGCAGGGAAGGGGAGGCAGTAGCGCTGGGGTACTCACTGAGTACTTGGGGCGGAAGATGCCCGAGATGTGATTCCTGAGGGTCTCCAACGCGCTGGCTCCTGGGCGCTCCTGCTCCTGCCAGGGGGCAGAGAGGGGCTGAGCCGTGTGGCTGGGAGTGTCCCATGCCCGAGTGCAGGAATGGCCTAGGCCGGGCACTGGGTGGGCTGGACTCTGGCCAGGTGCCCGTGGGCTGCACCCAGGGCTGGGCGTGGGGCAGGGCACCCGCACCACACAGCAGCACCCACATTTCTTAGCAAGGCCAATGCCCTGGGCAGCCACTGGGGCCAAGCTGAGCCTGGTGCCCGAGTGTCCCTGACTTTCTCCAAGGCAGGGCACTGGGGGTGGCTCAGGGCAGGGCGCTGAGGGTGGGGCAGGGCGGGGCGCTGGGGGTGGGGCAGGGCGGGGCACTGGGGGTGACTCAGGGTGGGGCGCTGGGGGTGGGATAGGTCAGGGCGTTGGAGGTGGGGCAGGGCAGGGCGCTGGGGGTGGGGCAGGGCGGGGCACTGAGGGTGGGGCAGGGCAGGGCGGGGCACTGGGGGTGGGGCAGGGCGGGGCGCTGGGGGTGGGGTAGGTCAGGGCGCTGGGGGTGACTCAGGGCGGGGCGCTGAGGGGGTGGGGTAGGTCAGGGCGTTGGAGGTGGGGCAGGGCAGGGCGCTGGGGGTGGGGCAGGGCGGGGCACTGGGGGTGACTCAGGGCGGGGCGCTGAGGGGGTGGGGTAGGGCAGGGCACTGAGGGTGGGGCAGGGCGGGGCGCTGGGGGTGGGGCAGGGCGGGGCACTGGGGGTGACTCAGGGCGGGGCGCTGAGGGGGTGGGGTAGGTCAGGGCGTTGGAGGTGGGGCAGGGCAGGGCGCTGGGGGTGGGGCAGGGCGGGGCACTGAGGGTGGGGCAGGGCAGGGCGCTGGGGGTGGGGCAGGGCGGGGCACTGGGGGTGACTCAGGGTGGGGCGCTGGGGGTGGGGTAGGTCAGGGCGTTGGGGGTGGCTCAGGGCAGGGCGCCGGGGGTGACTCAGGGCGGGGCGCTGAGGGGGTGGGGTAGGTCAGGGCGTTGGAGGTGGGGCAGGGCAGGGCGCTGGGGGTGGGGCAGGGCGGGGCACTGGGGGTGACTCAGGGTGGGGCGCTGAGGGGGTGGGGTAGGTCAGGGCGTTGGGGGTGGCTCAGGGCAGGGCGCTGGGGGTGACTCAGGGCGGGGCGCTGAGGGGGTGGGGTAGGTCAGGGCGTTGGAGGTGGGGCAGGGCAGGGCGCTGGGGGTGGGGCAGGGCGGGGCACTGGGGGTGACTCAGGGTGGGGCGCTGAGGGGGTGGGGTAGGTCAGGGCGTTGGGGGTGGCTCAGGGCAGGGCGCTGGGGGTGACTCAGGGCGGGGCGCTGAGGGGGTGGGGTAGGTCAGGGCGTTGGAGGTGGGGCAGGGCAGGGCGCTGGGGGTGGGGCAGGGCGGGGCACTGGGGGTGACTCAGGGCGGGGCGCTGAGGGGGTGGGGTAGGTCAGGGCGTTGGAGGTGGGGCAGGGCAGGGCGCTGGGGGTGGGGCAGGGCGGGGCACTGGGGGTGACTCAGGGCGGGGCGCTGAGGGGGTGGGGTAGGTCAGGGCGTTGGAGGTGGGGCAGGGCAGGGTGCTGGGGGTGGGGCAGGGCGGGGCACTGGGGGTGACTCAGGGCGGGGCGCTGAGGGGGTGGGGTAGGTCAGGGCATTGGAGGTGGGGCAGGGCAGGGCGCTGGGGATGGGGCAGGGCGGGGCGCTGGGGGTGACTCAGGGCGGGGCGCTGGGGGGGTGGGGTAGGTCAGGGCGTTGGAGGTGGGGCAGGGCAGGGCGCTGGGGGTGGGGCAGGGCGGGGCACTGGGGGTGACTCAGGGTGGGGCGCTGGGGGTAGGGGAGGTCAGGGCGTTGGGGGTGGCTCAGGGCAGGGCGCTGGGGGTGACTCAGGGCGGGGCGCTGAGGGGGTGGGGTAGGTCAGGGCGTTGGAGGTGGGGCAGGGCAGGGCACTAGGGGTGGGGCAGGGCGGGGCACTGGGGGTGACTCAGGGCGGGGCGCTGAGGGGGTGGGGTAGGTCAGGGCATTGGAGGTGGGGCAGGGCAGGGCGCTGGGGGTGGGGCAGGGCGGGGCGCTGGGGGTGACTCAGGGCGGGGCGCTGAGGGGGTGGGGTAGGTCAGGGCGTTGGCGGTGGGGCAGGGCAGGGCGCTGGGGGTGGGGCAGGGCGGGGCGCTGGGGGTGACTCAGGGCGGGGCGCTGAGGGGGTGGGGTAGGGCAGGGCGTTGGAGGTGGGGCAGGGCAGGGCACTGGGGGTGGGGCAGGGCAGGGCGCTGGGGGTGACTCAGGGTGGGGCGCTGAGGGGGTGGGGTAGGTCAGGGCATTGGAGGTGGGGCAGAGCAGGGCGCTGGGGGTGGGGCAGGGCGGGGCACTGGGGGTGGCTCAGGGCAGGGCGCTGGGGGTGACTCAGGGTGGGGCGCTGGGGGTGGGGTAGGTCAGGGCGTTGGGGGTGGCTCAGGGCAGGGCGCTGGGGGTGACTCAGGGCGGGGCGCTGAGGGGGTGGGGCAGGGCAGGGCGCTGGGGGTGGGGCAGGGCAGGGCACTGGGGGTGACTCAGGGCGGGGCGCTGAGGGGGTGGGGTAGGGCAGGGCGCTGGGGGTGGGGCAGGGTGGGGCACTGGGGGTGACTCAGGGTGGGGTGCTGGGGGTGGGGTAGGTCAGGGCGTTGGGGGTGGGGCAGGCGGGGCACTGGGGGTGACTCAGGGCGGGGCGCTGAGGGGGTGGGGTAGGGCAGGGCGCTGGGGGTGGGGCAGGGTGGGGCACTGGGGGTGACTCAGGGCGGGGCGCTGAGGGGGTGGGGTAGGTCAGGGCGTTGGAGGTGGGGCAGGGCAGGGCGCTGGGGGTGGGGGTGGGGCAGGGCGGGGCACTGGGGGTGACTCAGGGCAGGGCGCTGAGGGGGTGGGGTAGGTCAGGGCGTTGGAGGTGGCTCAGGGCAGGGCGCTGGGGGTGGGGCAGGGCGGGGCACTGGGGGTGACTCAGGGTGGGGCGCTGGGGGTGGGGTAGGTCAGGGCGTTGGGGGTGGCTCAGGGCAGGGCGCTGGGGGTGACTCAGGGCGGGGCGCTGAGGGGGTGGGGTAGGTCAGGGCATTGGAGGTGGGGCAGAGCGGGGCGCTGGGGGTGGGGCAGGGCAGGGCGCTGGGGGTGACTCAGGGTGGGGCGCTGGGGGTGGGGTAGGTCAGGGCGTTGGAGGTGGGGCAGGGCAGGGCGCTGGGGGTGGGGCAGGGCGGGGCACTGGGGGTGACTCAGGGCAGGGCGCTGAGGGGGTGGGGTAGGTCAGGGCATTGGAGGTGGGGCAGAGCAGGGCGCTGGGGGTGGGGCAGGGCGGGGCACTGGGGGTGGCTCAGGGCAGGGCGCTGGGGGTGACTCAGGGTGGGGCGCTGAGGGGGTGGGGTAGGTCAGGGCGTTGGGGGTGGCTCAGGGCAGGGCGCTGGGGGTGACTCAGGGCGGGGCGCTGAGGGGGTGGGGTAGGTCAGGGCGTTGGAGGTGGGGCAGGGCAGGGCGCTGGGCGTGGGGCAGGGCGGGGCACTGGGGGTGACTCAGGGCGGGGCGCTGAGGGGGTGGGGTAGGGCAGGGCACTGAGGGTGGGGCAGGGTGGGGCACTGGGGGTGACTCAGGGCGGGGCGCTGAGGGGGTGGGGTAGGTCAGGGCATTGGAGGTGGGGCAGAGCAGGGCGCTGGGGGTGGGGCAAGGCATGGGGGTTGGGCAGGGGGGGCACTAGGGGTGACTCAGGGCAGGGCGCTGAGGGTGGGGCAGAGCGGGGCGCTGGGGGTGGGGAAGGGTGGGCACTGGGGGTGACTCAGGGCAGGGCGCTGAAGGTGGGGCAGAGCGGGGCGCTGGGGGTGGGGCAGGGCAGGGCATTGGAGGTGGGGCAGGGCAGGGCGCTGGGGGTGGGGCAGGGCGGGGCGCTGGGGGTGACTCAGGGCGGGGCGCTGAGGGGGTGGGGTAGGTCAGGGCATTGGAGGTGGGGCAGGGCAGGGCGCTGGGGGTGGGGCAGGGCGGGGCGCTGGGGGTGACTCAGGGCGGGGCGCTGAGGGGGTGGGGTAGGTCAGGGCGTTGGAGGTGGGGCAGGGCAGGGCGCTGGGGGTGGGGCAGGGCGGGGCGCTGGGGGTGACTCAGGGCGGGGCGCTGAGGGGGTGGGGTAGGGCAGGGCGTTGGAGGTGGGGCAGGGCAGGGCACTGGGGGTGGGGCAGGGCAGGGCGCTGGGGGTGACTCAGGGTGGGGCGCTGGGGGTGGGGTAGGTCAGGGCGTTGGGGGTGGCTCAGGGCAGGGCGCTGGGGGTGACTCAGGGCGGGGCGCTGAGGGGGTGGGGTAGGTCAGGGCGTTGGAGGTGGGGCAGGGCAGGGCGCTGGGGGTGGGGCAGGGCGGGGCACTGGGGGTGACTCAGGGCAGGGCGCTGAGGGGGTGGGGTAGGGCAGGGCGTTGGGGGTGGCTCAGGGCAGGGCGCTGGGGGTGGGGCAGGGCGGGGCACTGGGGGTGACTCAGGGTGGGGCGCTGAGGGGGTGGGGTAGGTCAGGGCGTTGGGGGTGGCTCAGGGCAGGGCGCTGGGGGTGACTCAGGGCGGGGCGCTGAGGGGGTGGGGTAGGTCAGGGCATTGGAGGTGGGGCAGAGCGGGGCGCTGGGGGTGGGGCAGGGCAGGGCGCTGGGGGTGACTCAGGGTGGGGCGCTGGGGGTGGGGTAGGTCAGGGCGTTGGAGGTGGGGCAGGGCAGGGCGCTGGGGGTGGGGCAGGGCGGGGCACTGGGGGTGACTCAGGGCAGGGCGCTGAGGGGGTGGGGTAGGTCAGGGCATTGGAGGTGGGGCAGAGCAGGGCGCTGGGGGTGGCTCAGGGCAGGGCGCTGGGGGTGACTCAGGGTGGGGCGCTGAGGGGGTGGGGTAGGTCAGGGCGTTGGGGGTGGCTCAGGGCAGGGCGCTGGGGGTGACTCAGGGCGGGGCGCTGAGGGGGTGGGGTAGGTCAGGGCGTTGGAGGTGGGGCAGGGCAGGGCGCTGGGGGTGGGGCAGGGCGGGGCGCTGGGGGTGACTCAGGGCGGGGCGCTGAGGGGGTGGGGTAGGTCAGGGCGTTGGCGGTGGGGCAGGGCAGGGCGCTGGGGGTGGGGCAGGGCGGGGCGCTGGGGGTGACTCAGGGCGGGGCGCTGAGGGGGTGGGGTAGGGCAGGGCGTTGGAGGTGGGGCAGGGCAGGGCACTGGGGGTGGGGCAGGGCAGGGCGCTGGGGGTGACTCAGGGTGGGGCGCTGAGGGGGTGGGGTAGGTCAGGGCATTGGAGGTGGGGCAGAGCAGGGCGCTGGGGGTGGGGCAGGGCGGGGCACTGGGGGTGGCTCAGGGCAGGGCGCTGGGGGTGACTCAGGGTGGGGCGCTGGGGGTGGGGTAGGTCAGGGCGTTGGGGGTGGCTCAGGGCAGGGCGCTGGGGGTGACTCAGGGCGGGGCGCTGAGGGGGTGGGGCAGGGCAGGGCGCTGGGGGTGGGGCAGGGCAGGGCACTGGGGGTGACTCAGGGTGGGGTGCTGGGGGTGGGGTAGGTCAGGGCGTTGGGGGTGGGGCAGGCGGGGCACTGGGGGTGACTCAGGGCGGGGCGCTGAGGGGGTGGGGTAGGGCAGGGCGCTGGGGGTGGGGCAGGGTGGGGCACTGGGGGTGACTCAGGGCGGGGCGCTGAGGGGGTGGGGTAGGTCAGGGCGTTGGAGGTGGGGCAGGGCAGGGCGCTGGGGGTGGGGGTGGGGCAGGGCGGGGCACTGGGGGTGACTCAGGGCAGGGCGCTGAGGGGGTGGGGTAGGTCAGGGCGTTGGAGGTGGCTCAGGGCAGGGCGCTGGGGGTGGGGCAGGGCGGGGCACTGGGGGTGACTCAGGGTGGGGCGCTGAGGGGGTGGGGTAGGTCAGGGCGTTGGGGGTGGCTCAGGGCAGGGCGCTGGGGGTGACTCAGGGCGGGGCGCTGAGGGGGTGGGGTAGGTCAGGGCATTGGAGGTGGGGCAGAGCGGGGCGCTGGGGGTGGGGCAGGGCAGGGCGCTGGGGGTGGGGCAGGGCGGGGCACTGGGGGTGGCTCAGGGCAGGGCGCTGGGGGTGACTCAGGGCGGGGCGCTGAGGGGGTGGGGTAGGTCAGGGCGTTGGAGGTGGGGCAGGGCAGGGCGCTGGGCGTGGGGCAGGGCGGGGCACTGGGGGTGACTCAGGGCGGGGCGCTGAGGGGGTGGGGTAGGGCAGGGCACTGAGGGTGGGGCAGGGTGGGGCACTGGGGGTGACTCAGGGCGGGGCGCTGAGGGGGTGGGGTAGGTCAGGGCATTGGAGGTGGGGCAGAGCAGGGCGCTGGGGGTGGGGCAAGGCATGGGGGTTGGGCAGGGGGGGCACTAGGGGTGACTCAGGGCAGGGCGCTGAGGGTGGGGCAGAGCGGGGCGCTGGGGGTGGGGAAGGGTGGGCACTGGGGGTGACTCAGGGCAGGGCGCTGAAGGTGGGGCAGAGCGGGGCGCTGGGGGTGGGGCAGGGCAGGGCATTGGAGGTGGGGCAGGGCAGGGCGCTGGGGGTGGGGCAGGGCGGGGCGCTGGGGGTGACTCAGGGCGGGGCGCTGAGGGGGTGGGGTAGGTCAGGGCATTGGAGGTGGGGCAGGGCAGGGCGCTGGGGGTGGGGCAGGGCGGGGCGCTGGGGGTGACTCAGGGCGGGGCGCTGAGGGGGTGGGGTAGGTCAGGGCGTTGGAGGTGGGGCAGGGCAGGGCGCTGGGGGTGGGGCAGGGCGGGGCGCTGGGGGTGACTCAGGGCGGGGCGCTGAGGGGGTGGGGTAGGGCAGGGCGTTGGAGGTGGGGCAGGGCAGGGCACTGGGGGTGGGGCAGGGCAGGGCGCTGGGGGTGACTCAGGGTGGGGCGCTGGGGGTGGGGTAGGTCAGGGCGTTGGGGGTGGCTCAGGGCAGGGCGCTGGGGGTGACTCAGGGCGGGGCGCTGAGGGGGTGGGGTAGGTCAGGGCGTTGGAGGTGGGGCAGGGCAGGGCGCTGGGGGTGGGGCAGGGCAGGGCGCTGGGTTGGGGCAGGGCGGGGCACTGGGGGTGACTCAGGGCAGGGCGCTGAGGGGGTGGGGTAGGTCAGGGCGTTGGAGGTGGCTCAGGGCAGGGCGCTGGGGGTGGGGCAGGGCGGGGCACTGGGGGTGACTCAGGGTGGGGCGCTGAGGGGGTGGGGTAGGTCAGGGCGTTGGGGGTGGCTCAGGGCAGGGCGCTGGGGGTGACTCAGGGCGGGGCGCTGAGGGGGTGGGGTAGGTCAGGGCATTGGAGGTGGGGCAGAGCGGGGCGCTGGGGGTGGGGCAGGGCAGGGCGCTGGGGGTGACTCAGGGTGGGGCGCTGGGGGTGGGGTAGGTCAGGGCGTTGGAGGTGGGGCAGGGCAGGGCGCTGGGGGTGGGGCAGGGCGGGGCACTGGGGGTGACTCAGGGCAGGGCGCTGAGGGGGTGGGGTAGGTCAGGGCATTGGAGGTGGGGCAGAGCAGGGCGCTGGGGGTGGGGCAGGGCGGGGCACTGGGGGTGGCTCAGGGCAGGGCGCTGGGGGTGACTCAGGGTGGGGCGCTGAGGGGGTGGGGTAGGTCAGGGCGTTGGGGGTGGCTCAGGGCAGGGCGCTGGGGGTGACTCAGGGCGGGGCGCTGAGGGGGTGGGGTAGGTCAGGGCGTTGGAGGTGGGGCAGGGCAGGGCGCTGGGCGTGGGGCAGGGCGGGGCACTGGGGGTGACTCAGGGCGGGGCGCTGAGGGGGTGGGGTAGGGCAGGGCACTGAGGGTGGGGCAGGGTGGGGCACTGGGGGTGACTCAGGGCGGGGCGCTGAGGGGGTGGGGTAGGTCAGGGCATTGGAGGTGGGGCAGAGCAGGGCGCTGGGGGTGGGGCAAGGCATGGGGGTTGGGCAGGGGGGGCACTAGGGGTGACTCAGGGCAGGGCGCTGAGGGTGGGGCAGAGCGGGGCGCTGGGGGTGGGGAAGGGTGGGCACTGGGGGTGACTCAGGGCAGGGCGCTGAAGGTGGGGCAGAGCGGGGCGCTGGGGGTGGGGCAGGGCAGGGCATTGGAGGTGGGGCAGGGCAGGGCGCTGGGGGTGGGGCAGGGCGGGGCGCTGGGGGTGACTCAGGGCGGGGCGCTGAGGGGGTGGGGTAGGGCAGGGCACTGAGGGTGGGGCAGGGCAGGGCGCTGGGGGTGGGGCAGGGCGGGGCGCTGGGGGTGACTCAGGGCGGGGCGCTGAGGGGGTGGGGTAGGTCAGGGCGTTGGAGGTGGGGCAGGGCAGGGCACTGGGGGTGGGGCAGGGCAGGGCACTGGGGGTGGGGCAGGGCGGGGCACTGGGGGTGACTCAGGGTGGGGCGCTGGGGGTGGGGTAGGTCAGGGCGTTGGAGGTGGCTCAGGGCAGGGCGCTGGGGGTGACTCAGGGCGGGGCGCTGAGGGGGTGGGGTAGGTCAGGGCGTTGGAGGTGGGGCAGGGCAGGGCGCTGGGGGTGGGGCAAGGCATGGGGGTGGGGGTGACTCAGGGCGGGGCGCTGAGCGGGTGGGGTAGGTCAGGGCGTTGGAGGTGGCTCAGGGCAGGGCGCTGGGGGTGGGGCAGGGCGGGGCACTGGGGGTGACTCAGGGCGGGGCGCTGAGGGGGTGGGGCAGGGCAGGGCGTTGGGGGTGGCTCAGGGCAGGGCGCTGGGGGTGACTCAGGGCGGGGCGCTGAGGGGGTGGGGTAGGTCAGGGCATTGGAGGTGGGGCAGAGCAGGGCGCTGGGGGTGGGGCAGGGCGGGGCACTGGGGGTGGCTCAGGGCAGGGCGCTGGGGGTGACTCAGGGTGGGGCGCTGGGGGTGACTCAGGGTGGGGCGCTGAGGGGGTGGGGTAGGTCAGGGCGTTGGGGGTGGCTCAGGGCAGGGCGCTGGGGGTGACTCAGGGCGGGGCGCTGAGGGGGTGGGGTAGGTCAGGGCGTTGGAGGTGGGGCAGGGCAGGGCGCTGGGGGTGGGGCAAGGCATGGGGGTGGGGGTGACTCAGGGCGGGGCGCTGAGGGGGTGGGGTAGGTCAGGGCGTTGGAGGTGGGGCAGGGCAGGGCGCTGGGGGTGGGGCAAGGCATGGGGGTGGGGGTGACTCAGGGCGGGGCGCTGAGGGGGTGGGGTAGGTCAGGGCGTTGGAGGTGGCTCAGGGCAGGGCGCTGGGGGTGGGGCAGGGCGGGGCACTGGGGGTGACTCAGGGCGGGGCGCTGAGGGGGTGGGGTAGGTCAGGGCGTTGGAGGTGGGGCAGGGCAGGGCGCTGGGGGTGACTCAGGGCGGGGCGCTGAGGGGGTGGGGCAGGGCAGGGCGCTGGGGGTGGGGCAGGGCGGGGCACTGGGGGTGACTCAGGGCGGGGCGCTGAGGGGGTGGGGCAGGGCAGGGCGTTGGGGGTGGCTCAGGGCAGGGCGCTGGGGGTGACTCAGGGCGGGGCGCTGAGGGGGTGGGGTAGGTCAGGGCGTTGGGGGTGGCTCAGGGCAGGGCGCTGGGGGTGACTCAGGGCGGGGCGCTGAGGGGGTGGGGTAGGTCAGGGCATTGGAGGTGGGGCAGAGCAGGGCGCTGGGGGTGGGGCAAGGCATGGGGGTGGGGCAGGGGGGGCACTAGGGGTGACTCAGGGCAGGGCATTGGAGGTGGTACAGATGTGACACAGCAGGGAGGAGGAGTGTTGACCTGGGAATGTGGCAGGGGAGTTTCAATGGGAGACCTGAGAGCCTGTCACCTGAGCCAGGAGGGGGAGAGGGAAGTAACACCTCTGTGGGCAAATGGTGGTGCACCCCCTGTGACGAAGCGGGACTGTTCTTAATGTTTCCTCTGAATAGTGTGGGGGTGCCTCAGTTTCCCCTAGGCAGTTCTTAAGTATCTAGGTGGTGGGGTAAGGGTGTATGATCATTGCAGAGCCCTAGAGGGCAGGTGTGTGCAGGGGTCTGGACACAGAGGATGGCCGACACCCTGTTTCCTGGCAACTGATGGCCTGGGCCCTTCCCCCCTGCAAGGTGAGAGCTAAAGGGTTGGAGAACAAAGGAATCCAGAGACCTCCTGGCCGGGAAAAGGGACAAAGCCCAGAGGAGGAGGGCTGGAGGGAGTTTCAGTTTGGGACTGGCTGGGACATGGAGTGAAGTGCAGAAGGGGTTGTCTGGCTCACTGCCCCCCAAAATGGACCCAGGTGAGGGGTCCGGTTCTCTGCACCTACAAGTTCTGTGTTAGACCATGTTCCTGTTGTCTAATAAACCTTCTGTTTTACTGGCTGGCTGAGAGTCACATCTGCCTGCAAAGTTGGGGGGCAGGACTGGCTCACTGCCCCCCAAAATGGACCTGACTGAGCAGTCCTGTTCTCTGTACCTACAAGCTCTGTTTTAGACCTCTGTTTTACTGGCTGGCTGAGAGTCACATCTGAATGCAGAGTTGGGGGGCAGGACCCTCTGGCTTCCCCAGGACCCCGCCTGAGTGGACTCGCTGTGGGAAGCGCACGGAGGGGCAGAGGAGGCTGAATGCTCCGAGGCAGACCCAGGAAGGTGGATGCTGTGTGAGCTGTGTGTCCTGAAGACAGGCTGCTCCCAGAGAGGAGACTTCCCCAGAGTCCTGACTGGCTTTATGGGGAGCAGTTCCAGAGCATCGCCCGGGGACGCCGTGACACCCCCACATCCCTGGGATCCTGCTTGGCCCTCCATTTCAGGTGCACCCTCACCACAGGCACCTTGAATGGGGTCCCGCCCACCCCGTCAGGGTCAGGTAGGTATCGGGCACCACCCGATCTGGGGCCACCACCTCGGACCGGGCCAGCGTCACCTCCGCGCCCGTATCCCAGTATCCATTGACCTTCCTCCCATCCACCTCCTGGGGAACAAGGCACTCTCTCCGGAGGGACAGCCCCGCGCCCATCCCATAAACCAAGAACCCTGAGTCCAGAGCATCCAGCCCTCTGGCAGGGCTGTCCGGGGGTACTTTTCCCTCCTGAGCAGGTGGTAAGCTGGCAGCCCCCTTTGCCTGGGCCGTCTGCCCCTCGTCCAGCTGGGTCCCTACCCAGTTAACCCTGGGTAGGTTGGGTCTGCTCAGTCTGTCACTGAGCCTGGGGCACTGGGACCGTACGTGGCCTCTCTGGCCACAGTGATAGCAGCTCAGGTCACGTTGGTCCCCTTGAGCGGGTCGGATGGTCCTGACGCCAGACGTTCCCCTTGGGAGGCGGTTCTCCCTATTTCCCCGCTGGGGGCCCCCTGGTGACTCTCTCTCTGCATCGGGGGGGAGGGGGGCTGTTCTTTTGGGGCTCCTCCTGGCTACCCCCTGACCGACTGTTCACAAACTCGTCGGCCAGCTGCCCTGCGTGCTGGGGGTTCTCTAGCTTTTTGTCCACCAACCACAGCCTCAGGTCGGACGGGCACTGATCATACAGCTGCTCCAGTACGATTAGGTCCAGCAGGTCCTCTTTAGCTCGGGCCCCAGCTGCCCACTTGCGGGCATACCCCTGCATCCGGTTGACCAGTTGTAGGTAGGTGACCTCAGGCGTTTTACGCTGACTCCGGAACCTTCTCCGGTACATCTCGGGGGTCAGCCCAAACTCACGGAGCAGGGCCTGCTTGAACAGTTCATAGTCCCCTGCCTCCGGCCCTGTCATCCGGCTGTACACCTCCACGGCTTTGGGGTCCAGTAAGGGGGTGAGGAACTGGAGCCTGTCCGCAGGGTCAACCCTGTGCAGCTCACAGGCATTCTCAAAGGCCGTCAGGAAGCTATCTATGTCCTCCCCCTCCTTCCGCTGGGCCAGGAAGCACTATTCAAAGCTCCTTGCAGTCTTGGGTCCCCTCGCACTCACCGCAGCCGGGGCCCCACTACTCCTCAGCCTGGCCAGCTCCAGTTCATGCTGTCTTTGTTTCTCCTTCTCCTCCTGCTCATGCTGACGCTGCTTTTCATGATCCTCCAGCTCCCTCATGTTCATCTCCCTCTCCCATTCCAGCCGCCTCCGCTCCAGGGATGGGGAGCTCCACCGGGAGGATCCCCTGCTGGCTGCCAGGGTCAGGGTGCCCTCGGTATTCGCTGGGCTTCCCCCAACCCCTCCCCCAGGCCCAGGTAGGAAGGGTCTCGGGATGTCCTCAGCAGCAGTCTGACCCCTCCCAGCCCGGTCAGGCCCCAGGGCCCACGCTGCCTCCGCCAGGCAGCTTCCCTCAGGGACAGGGATCGGGTCATCCAAGCGATCCCTCTCCTCCAACTGGGCAATCAGCTGTTCCTTGGTGGACCTCCTGATGCGCAGCCCCCTCTGCCTGCACAGCTCCACCAGGTCGCTCTTAAGGCGTTTAGCGTACATCTCCCTGCTGGCCACTCGCAGGCCGGGCAGCTTCCCACGGTTTCCAGGAAAAACCCCTCGTGTGCCAGTCCTTCTTGAGGTCACCACCTCTTTGCCAGGGTCGAGCTGCAGACTCCTCCGCCCCGGGACCGCTCGCTACAATCCCCCGGGGGACCCTGTTACTGCAAAAGTCTTTCTCTCTGGTCACACATTCCCAGGGGTTAACCGCCCCCCGAAACCGTCTCTCTCTGAATCTTCAGCACGCCTGGTTCCCGTCAATCCCCCTTCGTTTTACTGCTCCCCAGTCACTTACTGCAGGAAGCGCCGTTCACGGGGTGCAGTACATCCCACCGCTGCCACCAGTTGTCACGGAGTGTGGGGGAGTCCAGGCCCTGCACCCCTCTTCCTGGGATCCACTGAGACTCTCAGCCAGCCAGTAAAACAGAAGGTTTATTGGACAACAGGAACACAGTCCAAAACAGAGCTTGTGGGTACACCCAGGACCCCTCAATCACGTCCTTCTGGGGGTGCAGGGAGCTTAGACCCCAGCCCTGGGGTTCCCTGCGTTCCTCCACCCAGCCCCAAACTGAAAAACTAACCCCCCCCAGCAAGCTCCTTCCTGCAGCCTCTGTTCACATTCCCAGGCAGAGGTGTTACCTCCCCCTCCCCCTCCTGGCTCAGGTGACAGGCTCCCAGGTCTCCCATCCCCAGTGAAACTCCCCTGCCCCATTCCCAGGTCAATGCTCCCCCCTCCCTGCTGCGTCACACCAGGGCAGGGCACGGGAGGGTGCTGGGGCACAGGGTGGGATGCTGGGGGTGGCACAGAGTGGGGATCTGGGGGTGGGTCAGGGTACGGTGCTCAGGGTGGGGCTGGGTGGGAGGCTGGGGCTGGCACAGGGCGCTGGGGGTGCGGCAGGGCAGGGCTCTGGGGGTGGCGGGCTGCTGGGGGCTCTGGGGGTGGCAGGCTGCTGGGGGTGGGGTGGGGCAGGGCAGGGCTCTGGGGGTGGCGGGATGCTGGGGGTGGGGCAGGGCAGGGCTCTGGGGGTGGCGGGCTGCTGGGGGCTCTGGGGGTGGCGGGCTGCTGGGGGTGGGGCAGGGCAGGGCTCTGGGGGTGGCGGGATGCTGGGGGTGGGGTGGGGCAGGGCAGGGCTCTGGGGGTGGCGGGATGCTGGGGGTGGGGTGGGGCAGGGCAGGGCTCTGGGGGTGGCGGGATGCTGGGGGCTCTGGGGGTGGCAGGGCTCTGGGGGTGGGGTGGGGCGGGCAGGGCTCTGGGGGTGGCGGGATGCTGGGGGCTCTGGGGGTGGCGGGATGCTGGGGGTGGGGCAGGGCTCTGGGGGTGGCAGGATGCTGGGGGCTCTGGGGGTGGCAGGGCTCTGGGGGTGGGGCGGGCAGGGCTCTGGGGGTGGCGGGCTGCTGGGCGTGGGCGGGGCAGCGGGGGACGTGCTCACCGTGGAGGAGAGGGAGTTCCTGTCGTCCTGCAGGGGCAGGCCTGGACGGGGGGTGCGGGAGCCCAGCTGGTCCAGCTTCTGGTGCAGTACGTCCCGCTGGGCTTGCAGCTTGGCCTGGGCGCACAGGGAGACCTGGAAATGCAGCTGCGCCTCCTGCAGAGCCTGGCGCTTCCCCAGCAGGTGCACCCTGTGCCAGACAGCAACAGCCGCGGCTCAGAGCTCCCCGCCTGCCCAGAGCTCCCCGCCTGCCCAGAGCTGCCCGCCCGCCCAGAGCTCCCCGCCCACCCAGAGCTCCCGCCCAGAGCTCCCCGCCCACCCAGAGCTCCCCGCCCGCCCAGAGCTCCCGGCCCAGAGCTCCCCGCCCGCCCAGAGCTCCCGGCCCAGAGCTCCCCACCCGCCCAGAGCTCCCGGCCCAGAGCTCCCCACCCACCCAGAGCTCCCCGCCCGCCCAGAGCTCCCGGCCCAGAGCTCCCCGCCCGCCCAGAGCTCCTGGCCCAGAGCTCCCCGCCCGCCCAGAGCTCCCAGCCCGCCCAGAGCTCCCGGCCCAGAGCTCCCCGCCCGCCCAGAGCTCCCGGCCCAGAGCTGCCCGCCCGCCCAGAGCTCCCCGCCCGCCCAGAGTTCCCGGCCCAGAGCTCCCGGCTCAGAGCTCGCCCGCCCGCCCAGAGCTCCCGGCTCAGAGCTCCCCGCCCGCCCAGAGCTCCCAGCCCGCCCAGAGCTCCCGGCCCAGAGCTCCCCGCCCGCCCAGAGCTCCCGGCCCAGAGCTGCCCGCCTGCCCAGAGCTCCCCGCCCGCCCAGAGTTCCCGGCCCAGAGCTCCCGGCTCAGAGCTCGCCCGCCCGCCCAGAGCTCCCGGCTCAGAGCTCCCCGCCCGCCCAGAGCTCCCAGCCCGCCCAGAGCTCCCGGCCCAGAGCTCCCCGCCCGCCCAGAGCTCCCGGCCCAGAGCTGCCCGCCTGCCCAGAGCTCCCCGCCCGCCCAGAGTTCCCGGCCCAGAGCTCCTGGCTCAGAGCTCGCCCGCCCGCCCAGAGCTCCCGGCTCAGAGCTCCCCGCCCGCCCAGAGCTCCCGGCTCAGAGCTCCCCGCCCGCCCAGAGCTCCCGGCTCAGAGCTCCCCGCCCGCCCAGAGCTCCCGGCCCAGAGCTCCCCGCCCGCCCAGAGCTCCCGGCCCAGAGCTCGCCCGCCCGCCCAGAGCTCCCGGCTCAGAGCTGCCCGCCCACCCAGAGCTCCCGGCTCAGAGCTCCCCGCCCGCCCAGAGCTCCCGGCCCAGAGCTCGCCCGCCCGCCCAGAGCTCCCGGCTCAGAGCTCCCCGCCCGCCCAGAGCTCCCAGCCCAGAGCTCGCCCGCCCGCCCAGAGCTCCCGGCCTAGAGCTCCCCGCCCGCCCAGAGCTCCCGGCTCAGAGCTGCCCGCCCGCCCAGAGCTCCCGGCCCAGAGCTCGCCCGCCCGCCCAGAGCTCCCGGCTCAGAGCTCCCCGCCCGCCCAGAGCTCCCAGCTCAGAGCTGCCCACCCGCCCAGAGCTCCCGGCCCAGAGCTCCCCGCCCGCCCAGAGCTCCCGGCCCAGAGCTCCCCGCCCGCCCAGAGCTCCCGGCCCAGAGCTCACCCGCCCGCCCAGAGCTCCCGGCTCAGAGCTCCCCGCCCGCCCAGAGCTCCTGGCCCAGAGCTCACCCGCCTGCCCAGAGCTCCCGGCCCAGAGCTCGCCCGCCTGCCCAGAGCTCCCCGACCGCCCCACCCGGCTGCCCCAGTCACGGGTATCCCTGAGCAAATGGGCATGGACTGGCATTTCCAGCCCACACCCCACTTCCATGTCATGGGGGACAGAATCCCCAGCACTGCTGCCTCTGGCCGGGGTAGGGGAATACCCTGCTGAACCCCGCTGGGCCACAGTAGGCACAGATCCGAAGTCACACTGCATCCCTCCCCCCATCACACTGCTCCCTTTTCTCCCCCGCTCACAATGCTCCCCCTCCCTCCAGATCTCTCATGGACCCACTTCTCAGGTTCTCACCAAAACCCCTCTATCCCTGGGTCCCACCACCCCTTGTCTCACTACCCCCACCCAGGTCACATCCCGCACCACCCTGCTTCCGGGGCCCCCCCACCTCACTGCTCCCTGTCCTCCCATCTCACCACTCCCGGGGCCCCCCACCTCACCACTCCCTGCCCCCTTCTCACCGGTCCCTCGGGCCCCCCATCTCACCGTTCCCTGGGACCCCCCATCTCACTGATCCCTTGTGATGTTATTGACATAAACTGGGACCATATAGATCATTGTTGCAACCAAGGTCCTGTAATGGCACCAAATCTTGTATAAAGTGTTATGGTTGGCTGGTTAGGATTATGCGATCTGCGTGCATGTATCAGTTTTTTATTTAAAGTTATAAGTATTGTCTCTGTAGCTCAAACTTGTGCTGTGCTTCTGGGCGACACCCCAGACAAGCTGGTGTCAGCTCTGCCTAGCCTGCTGGGTGGCCCATCAAGGACCATCAGCTACACAACTGACCCACTGAGAGAAGGCAGACACGCCTGGGGACTCAGCCAAGCATGCAGGGACCTGCCTATGGACAGAACTCCGAGGTTTTTCCAGGCCATGGGATGGACAGCTTGTCTTTGGGACAAAGAAAGCAGAGACCACATGGCAAGAGACTACACAAAGCTGCTGCAGCTCCTCCATGTGGTCTTCAATCCTGCTTCCTACCTCTGGAGGGACTTTGCTACAATTGGAAGCTCTACACAAAGGACTGAAGGACCCACCCCAGCTGGGCATGTTCTCCAGAGACCTGATTTGAACCTGCAGTTTATGCCATCACTGCTACAAGCCTGAACCAAGAACTTTGCCATCACTGCATGTCATTGATTCCGTTTAAGCAATCCTAGCTCTCATCTCTATCTTTTTCCTTTTATGAATAAACCTTTAGATTTTAGATTCTAAAGGATTGGCAACAGTGTGATTTGTGGGTAAGATCTGATTTGTATATTGACCTGGGTCTGGGGCTTGGTCCTTTGGGATCGAGAGAACCTCTTTTCTTTTACTGGGGTGCTGGTTTTCATACCCATTCGTCCCCATAACGAGCGGCACTGGTGGGGATACTGGGAAACTGGAGTGTCTAAGGGAATTGCTTGTGTGACTTGTGGTTAGCCAGTGGGGTAAAACCAAAGTCTTCTCTGTAAGGCTGGTTTGGTTTGCCTTGGTGTGCAAAGGAACCCCAGCCTTGGGCTGTAACTGCCCTGCTTGAAGCAATTTGTCCTGAATTGGGTCCCACCAGAACCAGCATCATTACATCCCTCCCCCCATCTCACCGCTCCCGGGGCCCCACGCTCTGCTCCTCGCCCAGGAGCTCGGCCTGCAGGTCCTGGACACGCTGCCCTTTGCTGCTCATGGTCTGCGTGGCAGTGGCTAGTTCCTCCTCCATGGCCGTCAGGCTGCAAGAGATAGCACCATCTAGTCCGGGGGTCCCCTGCTGGGCCTGACACCCCCTGGGGTTCGGGAGCCAGCCAGTGGCTGCCCAGGGCCCAGTGCTACAGCCCTCCCAGGGACCCTCACGTCCCGGTGCCCGCCCCTGCCCTGTACCCACGTGTGCTGCACGCTCTCTATTGTCAGCTCATTCAGCTGCAGCTCGTCGGCCTCCAGGTTCTCGCTCTCCTCCAGCAGGCTCTCGTCGAAGGTCACCCTGGGCGGGATCTCGCTCACACACCTAGGGGGACAGTGCTCTGAGCGTGCTTAAAACCAGCCTCCAGCCCTGGCTGCACACACAGACCTGGGGCAGGAACGGGGAATCCCTGCTGCCTTTCGGTGCCCTGCCCTGCCAGCATCCACCCCCAGGAGGGCAGGACTCTGACAAAGTGGGAATTGTCCGGCATGTCTATGAATCCTGTGTGTGCCTCAGTTTCCCCCACACTTTGCATTGCTGCCCAGTGGGGAAATGTGTTACATTTGCTCTTGCGGGCAGCGCAGGCCATGAGGGGAGGGTGTGGCCAGCTGTTTGGGCCAGGGGCTGGAATCTGCTGAAAGTGACTCCACGGCAGTGCAGAATCCCAGAGAGACCAGGATCTAGCAAACCACCCCAGCGGGAGGAGGTGCCCCCGCAGCAGGGAGACCCCAGCTTGAGAACAGGGGCCTGAGCTGGGACAGGCAGGGCACAGTGTGGGCTCTGGGGAAGTGGCTGCTCTCCCCCGGGCACTAAGGAGCCCAGGAGCACCAGAGCCCGATGGGGGGGTTACTGCAGCCTGGCTGGGGCATTGCGCTAACGGTGGCCAGAACGGACGGTGATTTAACCTTGGCTTCCCTGTGCTGTCCTCAGGCCTTCCAGCGTACCAGGAGCCCTGCAACTCCTGGCTGGATGCCTCGATCCCTGCAGAGCACAAGGCTCCCCAGACTCTGCTCCATGGGGCTCGCAGGGGGAAGCAGGCGGCTGGAGCCCAGGAGGCGGGGAGGCTGCGGGCCCCACTGGAAAGCAAAGCGGGCCCTTGGGAGCGGTTCCTCCAGGCGGCTGTTCAGAAGCGGGGTGTAGCTCCGAGCGTGGGGGGGCGGGAGGAGCCGTACCTGTGCTGCTGGAGGAAGCTGTCGTATTCTGTCGCGGGATCGATCGCCTGGATGGCGCGGGTGATCTCCTGGTGCACGGAGCCCACCTCCTCCTGAACCAGGCTGCTGACCTCGGCGTACTCCTGCAGGATCTCCTTCCTGTGGGGCACAGGTACCATAGCCCGGACCATCCCCCCAGCCACAGCCCCCAGCCAGGCCTGCCACCGACACTGCCGTGAGCCCTCTCCCCTGGTGGCCTGGGCCTATTGGGAGGGCGAGCCCCATGGGGCAGCTGCACACGGGGCCCTGAGCCCGACTCCCCAGGCCAGATCTCACCCCGTTGGCCCCAGAAACACGCCTGCAACTGTGAAGTGGGAGCTCGCGGACTGAGCGTGCTCATGTGCGCTTGGCAGCGGCTGTGCTCTCTGTGCCCTCCACGCTGCCTGCATCCCCCGGCACTGTGGCGGTAGCACTGGGCAGCATCCCTGCCGCACACATGGGTACGGCAGGGGCTGGGTATGGCAGGGGCTGGGTATGCCGGCGGCAGGGGCTGGGTACGGCAGGGGCTGGGTATGGCAGGGGCTGGGTATGGCAGGGGAGGGGTATGGCAGGGGCTGGGTATGGCAGGGGCTGGGTATGCCGGTGGCAGGGGCTGGGTATGGCAGGGGCTGGGTATGCTGGCGGCAGGGGCTGGGTATGCTGGCGGCAGGGGCTGGGTATGCCAGCGGCAGGGGCTGGGTATGGCAGGGGCTGGGTATGCCGGCAGCAGGGGGTGGGAATGCCAGCGGTGGGGGTGGGTATGCTAGTGGCAGCAGCAGGGGCTGGGTATGCCAGCAGTGGGGGTGGGAATGCCGGCAGCAGGGGGTGGGAATGCCAGTGGCAGGGAGCTGGGTATGCTGGCGGTGGGGGTGGGTATGCCAGCGGTGGGGGTGGGTATGCCGGTGGCAGCAGCAGGGGGTGGGAATGCCAGCGGTGGGGGTGGGTATGCCGGTGGCAGCAGCAGGGGGTGGGAATGCCGGGGCGGGGCTCTTACAGGACAAGCGCCATCTCCTGGTGCAGGCCATGCAGGGAGCGGTGCAGGGCGGGCAGCGCCTGCTGGAAGTGCAGCGTATGGTGCAGCTCGGCAGCCTTGAGGGCCAGCACGTACTGGTTGTGCAGGGCGTAGAGCTTCCACAGGCTCCGCACGTACTTGTCCTTGGCCTTGTCCCGGTCCTTGTCTGGGGGGAGAGCGGCAGCTGGGGAAGTCCTGGGAGAGGCACCCCAGCCCAATTCCCCGCGGCCCCTGCTGGGCCTAGCGTTGCCAACTAGCGTTGCCAGGTGTCCGGTTTTTGACTGGAACGCCCAGTGGAAAAGGGACCCTGGCGGTTCTGGCCAGCACCAACGACCGGGCCGTTAAAAGTCCAGTCAGCGGCCCAGCGGGGGCCTGGGGCAATCAGGGACTGGGAGGCTCCACGCGCTGCCTCTGCCCCGAGTACCGGCTCCGCAGCTCCCACTGGCCGGGAACTGTGACCAATGGGCGCTGCAGGGGGAGGTGCCTGCGGTGCAAAGGCAGTGCACACCCTGCAGAACTGCCTGGCCGCCCATGCACCTAGAGGGCACAGGGGCCTGGCGGCCACTTCCTCGGAGCTGTGGTAAGTGCTGCCAGGAACTTGCATCCCAACCCCCTGCACCCCAACCCCCCCGGTCCAGCCTGGAATCCCCTCCCGCACCCCAAACCGCTCATCCTCGGCCCCAGCCAGAGCTCTCCCCCCGCCACACCCCAACCCCCTGCCCCAGCCCAGTGAAAGCAAGTGACGGTGGGGGAGAGCGAGCGACGGGGGGGGGTGGGGGGTGGGGGGGGGTGGTGTGGAGCAAGCATGGGCGGGGCCTCGGAGAAGGGGTGGGGCAGAGGTGTTCAGTTCTGTGTGAATAGAAAGTTGGCAACTCTAGGGAGCGCAGCCCGGGGGACTGGCCAGCGGGGTCACGGACCAGCAGAGCAGGCTGAGTTTGCAAGGTATGAGGAAGTGGGGATTTCCCCTTGCTATGCTGTATGTGAGTCTTACTGTTTTGCATGAATGCCGTGTATGCCTGTTTCCCTGTGTATTACACCGATGCCTAGGTGGTGGGAATAAGCATGTGTGACCTTTGTGGGGGTTGCTCCAGCTGCCTGCATGGATGCTGTGGCCGCCCCTTCATCACCTGAGACCCAGGAGGGGGATGCAACCAGGTGACTCTGGCTGGGAAGCAAAACAAAGGCCAGAGGAGGAGCAACTGACAGGGCAGGGGCCAGGCAGCTGGAAGCGAGTCAGTCGGCTGGCTTGGGGCTCAGGGGGCTCCCCTCCCCCCAAGATGGACTTGGCTGAAAGTCACAGATTTCTGTGCTAACGAGCTCTGCCCTACGCTGTGTCCCTGTCGTCTAATAAACCTTCTGTGTTACTGGCTGGCTGAGAGTCCCGTCTGACTGCGGAGTTGGGGGGCAGGACCCTCTGGCTTCCCCAAGACCCCACCTGAGCGGACTCGCTGTGGGAAGCGCACAGAGGGGCAGAGGAGGCTGAATGCTCCAAGGTTAGACCCAGGAAGGGGGAAGCCGTGTGAGCTGTGGGTCCTGCAGACAGGCTGCTCCCAGAGAGGAGACTCCCCCAGAGTCCTGACTGGCTTCGCAGGGAGCAGTTCCAGAGCATCGCCTGGGGACGCCGGGACAGAAGAGCCTTGCTAGCAGCCAGAGCCAGGGAGTGGCAGAGCCGCAGGGAGCTTGGGGGTCAGGCCTGGCCTCAGCCAGAGCAGCCCCATTGCTGGCATCCCGGGCAAGCTTGGTGCTCCCCTCAGTGCCACTCACCCCAGCTCAGGCTGGGAGCAGCGTGGGGCAGGGGTGGGGCAGGGCACCCACCTTTGCTGGCCTCCTGGAACTTGCGCTTGGCCTGGGCACTGTCCCGGGCCAGGCTCCGGTACTGCGACTTCAGCTTCTCCAGCTCCTGCTGGTTTGTCTGTGAATGACACAGAAACGCTTGGTGTGAGGAGCGTAACCCCCTGTGCCCCACAGCAGGGGCTGGGCAGAGCCCCAAGGGAGGTGACTGGGGGACAGGACAGAGACCGGAGGGGTGATTGGGGAGTTGGGCAGAGGCCAGGGCAATGAGGGGGATGGGCAGAGCCGGGGGAGGATGTGAGGGGTGGGCAGAGCCCGATGAAGATCATGGGGGGCGGGCAGAGCCAGGGAAGGCTGCGGGGGCAGAACCGGGGGAGATTGTGGGGGGGTCCGGCAGAGCCTGTGGGAGATAATGGGGGGTGAGCAGAGCCATGGGGGGCAGGCAGAGCCAGGCGGATGCCAGGGGGGCGGGCAGAGCCAGGGGGAGGCCGGGGGGGCGGGCAGAGTCGGGGGCAGGCCGGGGGGGCGGGCAGAGCCAGGCGGAGGCTGGGGGGGCGGGCAGAGTCGGGGGAAGGCCGGGGGGGTGGGCAGAGTCGGGGGGGCGGGGGGGGCAGAACCGGGGGAGATTGTGGGGGGGTCCGGCAGAGCCTGTGGGAGATAATGGGGGGTGAGCAGAGCCATGGGGGGTGGGCAGAGCCAGGCGGACGCCGGGGTGGGCGGGCAGAGTCGGGGGGAGGCCGGGGTGGGCGGGCAAACCCGGCAGAGTGGTGGCCGGAGCCAGAGGCAGCGCTTGGCCCCGGCAGAGTATCCCAGGCCTGGTTCAGCAGGCAGCCCGGGAATGAGGGCGCCAGGCCGCAGTTGCCCCAGGGAAGAAGGGCCTCTCCCGGGCGAGGAAACACCCGGCCCCATGGCAGAGAGGGCCTCACGCCTGCCGCTCCACGCTGCCCACAGCTCCCGTGAGGCTGGCCGGGCAGGGGCCCCGCTGGGTACGGCGCCCTGGAGCAGCCCCAGGGGTTGGGGGTCGCTGGGGGCCCTGCTGGTGGGGGCACGGGGCCCTTCCTACCCTGACATAGTCCTGGCTCAGCTGCTGCCACTGCTCGCTGTAGGCCTTGCGGAGCCGCTGCTTGTCGCGGATCAGCAGGCTCAGCTTGCTCAGGGGCCCGGCGGCCAGGTCCTCCGCATGGCGCTGCAGGATCTGGCTCAGCACCTCCGTCTGGTTCGCCAGCACCCACCAGGACTGCCAGGAGAGGGGAGAGCTCAGCGGGGCCGGGAGCACGGCGGGAGCTTGCAGGGGCTGAGAGTGTGTGGGGGAGGCAGTAGCATGGGGGCAGAGGAGCTCGTGTGGCTGAGTGTGGGGGAGCCTAGGGGAGGGCAATGGGGAAGCCGAGGGGTATTTTCTGGGGGGCCTGAGCAGACTCCAGGGGCCCAGCTGGGCTCTGGGGGTGACTGAGATCTCTGACCCAGGCCCTCTTGGTGCCAGCTGGCAGAGGGCCCAGAGGTGCCATGGGTTTACAGTGAGCCCCTGGGGCAGAGGTACATACAGGGCACCCCAGAGTGTCCCATGAGGTCTCTACTGAACACCTGGCTCATGCTGGCCGCCCTCCGTGCAAAATTGCAGTGCATCCACCACACAGGAGCTCCCGAGCTCCCCAGATAGCGATGTGCTCTGGGCCTGGGGCCGAGCTGTCGGTCCATCTGTGTCTGTCTGTCGGTCTGTGTACATGTGTCCTGAGCCCTTCAGGGGCCCCGGGGATGCCCACTGAGTCTGAGCACAGGGCTAATCCAGTGAGGGTAAAGTCTCCGGGGGAGACCTAAGGTCCATCCAGCCCAGTGTCCTGTCTGCCGACGGTGGCCAAGGCCAGGTGCCCCAGAGGGAGTGAACCAAACAGGTAAGGACCTAGTGATCTCTCTCCTGCCATCCATCTCCACCCTCTGACAAACGGAGGCTAGGGACACCATTCCTCACCCATCCTGGCTAATAGCCATTAGTGGACTTAACCTCCATGGATGTATCCAGTTCTCTTTTAAACCCTGTTATAGTCAATGGCTGGAGTGTGGGCTTTGAAACGGCGGGGCTCCAACCCTGCTGTCCGACCCAAGCCCAAACCCGACACTGCCAGTCGTAGCCCACAGCCCAAGCCCCACGAGCCTGTCAGCTGGCCTGGCTCTGAGACTTGTCCCCCGGGGCTGGGCCCTGCAGGGAGATGCTTGTAGGGCTGGGGGCTGGTGCTAGCCTGGAAAGCGAGAATGGGGCCCACGGCAACTTGTGTTGTTGGGCTGGAGCTAGAGCGGGGGGTCGGGAGCTGAAGGCAGGTGGGAATGAGGTGCCCACAGCCCTGGGTACCGGCGGGAAGAGTCCCAGCCATGCTACAGGTACCCGCTGTGCTGCCCTCCCTCGCTGCGCCCAAGGGCACTTTGAGGGATGGCTCCGGGGCTCCTCGCACTCAGCAGCACCTCTGCGGGGCCCAGCCTGGTCCGGCCCAGAGAAGTAAAGCCCGGGGGGCTTTCACCTGCCTTTGCACCTCCTGCGTCTGCCCCACAGCATCAGCTAGAGCAGCCTCAGAGCTGCAGCCAGCACCTTCCCCACCGGGGCAAGGGGCAGCCCGAACTGAGCACGGGGTGGGGCCCAGGGTCCTGCGATGGCCCCACAGTGCTCAGGGCCCTGGGTGTGCTGTCTGATGGGAATGGGCTGCCTTCCGGCCCCTTACGCAGCAGGGGCCCCTCTCTGCTGACACCCGTCCCAGGAACAGGGAACGCAAAGGGGTTTGGACTTTGTCCTCACCCATAACTATGTCACATCTGGGGACAATGTATACCTTCAAGTCAGCAGCACTGCTATGGGTACCCGCATGGCCCCACAGGATGCCAACATATTTATGGCTGATTTAGAACAACGCTTCCTCAGCTCTCGTCCCCTAATGCCCCTACTCTACTTGCGCTATATTGATGACATCTTCATCATCTGGACCCATGGAAAAGAAGCCCTTGAGGAATTCCACCATGATTTCAACAATTTCCATCCCACCACCAACCTCAGCCTGGACCAGTCCACACAAGAGATCCACTTCCTGGACACTACGGTGCTAATAAGCGATGGTCACATAAACACCACCCTATACCGGAAACCTACTGACCGCTATTCCTACCTGCATGCCTCCAGCTCTCACCCTGACCACACCACACGATCTATCATCTACAGCCAAGCTCTACAATACAAACGCATTTGCTCCACCCCTCAGACAGAGACAAACAGCTACAAGATCTCTATCAGGTTTCAGAGTAGCAGCCGTGTTAGTCTGTATTCGCAAAAAGAAAAGGAGGACTTGTGGCACCTTAGAGACTAACCAATTTATTAGAGCATAAGCTTTCGTGAGCTACAGCTCACTTCCTCAGATGCATATCGTGGAAACTGCAGCAGGCTTTATATATACACAGAGAATATGAAACAATACCTATTCCCACCCCACTGTCCTGCTGGTAATAGCTTATCTAAAGTGATTTCCAGCACAAATCCAGGTTTTCTCACCCTCCACCCCCCCACACAAATTCACTCTCCTGCTGGTGATAGCCCATCCAAAGTGACAACTCTTTACACAATGTGCATGACAATCAAGCTGGGCTATTTCCTGCATAAATCCAGGTTCTCACATCCCCCCACCCCCATACACACAGAAACTCACTCTCCTGCTGGTAATAGCTCATCCAAACTGACCACTCTTCAAGTTAAAATCCAAGTTAAACCAGAACATCTGGGGGGGGGGGGTAGGAAAAAACAAGAGGAAACAGGCTACCTTGCATAATGACTTAGCCACTCCAAGTCTCTATTTAAGCCTAAATTAATAGTATCCAATTTGCAAATGAATTCCAATTCAGCAGTTTCTCGCTGGAGTCTGGATTTGAAGTTTTTTTGTTTTAAGATAGCGACCTTCATGTCTGTGATCGCGTGACCAGAGAGATTGAAGTGTTCTCCGACTGGTTTATGAATGTTACAATTCTTGACATCTGATTTGTGTCCATTTATTCTTTTACGTAGAGACTGTCCAGTTTGACCAATGTACATGGCAGAGGGGCATTGCTGGCACATGATGGCATATATCACATTGGTGGATGTGCAGGTGAACGAGCCTCTGATAGTGTGGCTGATGTTATTAGGCCCTGTGATGGTGTCCCCTGAATAGATATGTGGGCACAGTTGGCAACGGGCTTTGTTGCAAGGATAAGTTCCTGGGTTAGTGGTTCTGTTGTGTGGTATGTGGTTGTTGGTGAGTATAACTTGGATTTTAACTTGAAGAGTGGTCAGTTTGGATGAGCTATTACCAGCAGGAGAGTGAGTTTCTGTGTGTATGGGGGTGGGGGGATGTGAGAACCTGGATTTATGCAGGAAATAGCCCAGCTTGATTGTCATGCACATTGTGTAAAGAGTTGTCACTTTGGATGGGCTATCACCAGCAGGAGAGTGAATTTGTGTGGGGGGGTGGAGGGTGAGAAAACCTGGATTTGTGCTGGAAATCACTTTAGATAAGCTATTACCAGCAGGACAGTGGGGTGGGAATAGGTATTGTTTCATATTCTCTGTGTATATATAAAGCCTGCTGCAGTTTCCACGATATGCATCTGAGGAAGTGAGCTGTAGCTCACGAAAGCTTATGCTCTAATAAATTGGTTAGTCTCTAAGGTGCCACAAGTCCTCCTTTTCTTTTTGCGAAGATCTCTATCAAGCGTTCTTACAACTACAATACCCACCTGCTGAAGTGAAGAAACAGATTGACAGAGCCAGAAGAGTTCCCAGAAGTCACCTACTACAGGACAGGCCCAACAAAGACAGTAACAGAAAGCCACTAGCCGTCACCTTCAGCCTCCAACTAAAACCTCTCCAGTGCATCATCAAGGATCTACAACCTATCCTGAAGGACGACCCATCACTTTCACAGATCATGGGAGACAGGCCAGTCCTTGCCTACAGACAGCCCCCCAGCCTGAAGCAAATACTAACCAGCAACCACACAACAGAACCACTAACCCAGGAACTTATCCTTGCAACAAAGCCCGTTGCCAATTGTGCCCACATATCTATTCAGGGGACACCATCACAGGGCCTAATAACATCAGCCACACTATCAGAGGCTCGTTCACCTGCACATCCACCAATGTGATATATGCCATCGTGTGCCAGCAATGCCCCTCTGCCATGTACATTGGCCAGACTGGACAGTCTCTACGTAAAAGAATAAATGGACACAAATCAGTCGTCAAGAATTATAACATTCATAAACCAGTCGGAGAACACTTCCATCTCTCTGGTCACTCGATTACAGACCTAAAACTCACAAAATTACAACAAAAAACTACAAAAACAGACTCCAAGGAGAAACTGATTAATTGGAATTAATTTGCAAACTGGACACCATTAACTTAGGCTTGAATAGAGACTGGGAGTGGATGGGTCATTACACAAAGTAAAACTATTTCCCCATGTTTATTTCCCCCTCCCCCCACTGTTCCTCACACAGTCTTGTCAACTGCTGGAAATGGCCCACCTTGATTAGCACTACAAAAGGGTTTTTTTCTCTCCTGCTGGTAATAGCTCACCTCACCTGATCACTCTCCTTACAGTCTGTATGGTAACACCCATTGTTTTATGTTCTCTGTGTATATAAATCTCCCCACTGTATTTTCCACTGAATGCATCCAATGAAATGAGCTGTAGCCCATGAAAGCTTATGCTCAAATAAATTGGTTAGTCTCTAAGGTGCCAGAAGTCCTCCTTTTCTTTTTGCGGATACAGGCTAACACGGCTGCTCCTCTGAAAGGGGTTTCTGTTGCATCCCCACATGCCCTCTTCTCGGAGTCTTTGGAGCCAGCATGAGCCACAGCCTGCAGTGTGCCCGCTCCGCCAGCCCCTCCTTTGCCTCCCCCAGCTTGGCTCTCCGTGCCCAGGGGTCGGGGCCGGATGGCTGCAGGGTCTCTGCCTACAGAGCTGACCCAGCCTGGGGCAATCCTACCTCACTGATCTGGCTTCTGTAGTCTCCTGGCAGGGGCTGCCCGAAGCCCTCCTGCTTCTCCAGCTGGCAGAATGTGTTGTGCAGCAGGGCCGCGTACTCCCTGTCGCTCTTGGCTCGCTGCACCATCCACTTCTTCATCAGCTCCAGGAGGCGCAGCTCAGAGTCCTGCAGCCGCAGCAGGGCGCTGTGTGCCTGGGGGCTGCACAGCTCCATCCCCAAGCCCATGGCACGAGCTGCAGAGAGCCGGCTCCTCTCCCCCCCACAGCAGGCAGGGGCGATGCTGTTGGAGGCCATGAGTAGAACAGTCACCCGAGAATGCCCCTTCCCCTGGCGCCGGGTGTGAACCGTATACCAGCCCCCAAGCCACCACCCTGTGCCCCATCCCCAAGCCTGCTGCAGCTTCCCCAGCTCATTTGCCTGTGGTCAGGTCCCCTTTGCATTTTCCAGGCTCGCCTCTCCCGCATTGTTTTTTGGGAGGGTCTGAATAGTTCCACAAATTCCCCAGTGGACTGTTGCCCCGACACCTAGCCGTGCAGCCCTGGGGGCAGGGGTTTTGGGGCACTGCCCCCATCGGGAGGATCTGGCCATGGGGTTTGTGGCTCAGTGACCACCCTGGGCCATGGGTTCTGGGGGGACTTGACTGGCTGGACAATAGTGACACTTTGACACAGCCCCACAAAACCTGATTTCCAAAATGGATTCAAATCATGGGGGAAGGTGTTAGTCTCATGCGTGAGCGGCCTGGGCTGGGAGCCGCTCTCAGGCAGAGCTGCTCCGAGGTCACAGAGGGAGGAAGTGGTGGGTCAGAAATAGACTCTGGTTTTGCTGCTACTTGCTGAGCCCCAGAGTGAGCGAGCAAGGGAGCCCCACGCAGTGTGTGGGGGGATGCTCCCTTCCCCCAAGCCACTAGAGTCTGGGGCGAGGGGGCTCCAGCCCGGGCGTATGGACTCACTGGAGTGGGAGGCACCCAGCCTGGCCTCAGAGGGGGGCAAACGGCAGCAGTCCTTGGCTCTCCAGGGAATACTGCAGGGCCGGGCTGAGCCCCACAGCCCCGGGGCAGGATGAGCGGGGCAAAGCAGAGGGGCAGGGTGTGCTGTGCCCCAGCAAGTTTGCAGATGACACTAAGCTTGGGGGAGAGGTGGAGGGTATGGATAGGGTCCAGAGTGACCTAGACAAATTGGAGGATTGGGCCAAAAGAAATCTGATGGGGTTCAACAAGGACAAGTGCAGAGTCCTGCACTTAGGAAGGAAGAATCCCATGCACCACTACAGACTAGGGACCGAATGGCTCAGCAGCACTTCTGCAGAAAAGGACCTGGGGGTTACAGTAAATGAGAAGCTGGATATGAGTCAGCAGCTTGCCCTTGTTGCCAAGAAGGCCAACGGCATACTGGGCTGTATTAGTAGGAGCATAGCCAGCAGATCGAGGGAAGTGATTATTCCCCTCTATTCGACACTGGTGAGGCCACACCTGGAGTATTGCATCCAGTTTTGGGCCCCCACTACAGAAAGGATGTGGACAAATTGGAGAGAGTCCAGCGGAGGGCAACGGAAATGATCAGGGGGCTGGGGCACGTGACTTATGAGGGGAGGCTGAGGGAACTGGGCTTGTTTAGTCTGCAGAAGAGAAGAGTGCGGGGGGGATTTGATAACAGCCTTCAGCTACCTGAAGGGGGGTTCCAGAGAGGATGGAGCTTGGCTGTTCTCAGTGGTGGCAGATGACAGAACAAGGAGCAATGCTCTCAAGTTGCAGTGGGGGAGGTCTAGGTTGGATATTAGGAAACACTATTTCAGGAGGAGGGTGGTGAAACACTGGAATGGGTTCCCTAGCGAGGTGGTGGAATCTCCATCCTTTGACATTTTTAAGGTCAGGCTTGACAAAGCCCTGGCTGGGATGATTTAGTTGGGATTGGTCCTGCTCTGGGCAGGGGGTTGGACTAGATGGCCTCCAGAGGGCCCTTCCAACCCTGATCTTCTATGATTCTTGACGGCTGTAGTAAGGGCTGGGAGCCCAGGGGGCCCAAGCTGGCCGAAGTTCCGGGGGGCAAGATCTGGCCCCAGGGGGCTGAGAGGGGAGAGCAGCTCACCAGCAAGTAACAGGCGAGCAGAGACGCAGCCTAAGGGATGAGGATGTGGGCGGGCAGCACCTGCCAGGGGAGTACCACTGGTATCCCAGCCCCCCGGGGACAGCCTGATGCCCAGCCCAGCCCAGCCCAGTCAGATGGTGCTGCATGGACATTCACCATTGGGTCAGGGGACAGCCCCTCTGAATGGCTCTGAGGGGCCCTGTCTATAGGGCACTGGGGGTGGTGGGAAGTCGCTCTGAATGGCTCTGAGGGGCCCTGTCTACAAGGCACCGTGGGGCAGTGAGCCCCCTGTTCTGCCCTGGCATCACTGCCCCAGGCACCTGCTGGCAAAGGGCCCTGAGGACCTGTTCCCCGAGGAGAGGGGCTGCAGCTGCCATGGCCATGGGGGAGGGGAGACCAGAGGCTCCTGCAGAGCCGTGGCGGGCAGGACCCGGGCTGGGGTGCAGAATGAGGCAGAAAGGGAGACTCAGTCTGACCCTCTACAACTGGAGTCGGCTGGGAGGGAGTTGTGTCCCCAGCACTGACCTCTCTGGACTCAGTGCTCAGGAGGGGCCGGGGGCCAGAGCTCCCAGCATTGAGCCCTTCTCCTGGGGGCAGGCGGTGACAGGAGGGGCTGGGTGCTACGTGCCCTGTGGCTGAGCCCTTAGCCCAGGACAAGGCTGTAAGAAAGGGCACCCCCACCCTGGCGCTGACTCACGTGTCTGCAGCCCTAGCTCCCGGGAAGCAGGGGAGTGCTGTGAATCCCTCGTGGCACTGGGCTCCCCGGCCCCACGCAGGCAGCTCTGTCACTAGCCTGGATACTGCACAACCCCAGCTGAGAAAGAAGAACAGGAAACGCTACACTGACCAGCAAACCATTGCAAGACTTCCCGCACTTCCTGCTCCCCTCCCACCCCACCAGCGCCAGGCTGTGCGGTCAGCCCCCTGCAGAGAATAACGGGGTCGGGGAGGGGGTGTGAAGCACCCTGGGACTCACCAAGACCTGCCAATGCCCCACTTGCTCTGGGAGAATGGCACTGACCCACCTGCCCTGTCACTGAGGGGAATCTGGGGGAAGCCACGCTGAGCCAAAGGAAGAGACAGGAGTTCCTTGGTGCTCCAGGAAATACTGCTGGGCCCTGGGGACAGCAGGGGGGCAGGGTGCACTGTGCCCCAATGCCCCGCTTCTTCAGCCCCAAGCCTACATGCCACCCTCAAGCACTGCTCCGGCCCCCATCCCAACCCCCAGACAACGGGACAGCTGCACTCCCTGCTGAGAGCTGGACAAGCCCCATGGGCCAGGGCAGTGCAGGTCCCTGCAGGCTAGTCCCTGGGCTGGGCCAGTCCAGGGTTACATAGCACAGCCCTCCTGGGACCCTCCCAGCCCATGCCTGGCCAACCTCAGCCCTTTTCTGTTACCCCTCGCCCCACTGGCCCTTCTTCAGTTAGCTGGCCTCACACCGGCTCCAATGCGTCCATCTCTGCGACCGCGGAGCCTGCAGCTGGGGGCAGGATCCTGGGGGCAGGATGCTGAGGGCCCGGAGTCCAGGGTGGGATCCTGGGGGCGGGACGTCGAGGGCTCGGAGCCCAGGGTGGGATCCTGGGGGTGGGACGCCGATGGTCCGGAGCCCAGGGTGGGATCCTGGGGGCGGGACGCCGATGGTCCGGAGCCCAGAGTGGGATCCTGGGGGCGGGACGCCGAGGGCCCGGAGTCCAGGGTGGGATCCTGGGGGCGGGACGTCGAGGGCTCGGAGCCCAGGATGGGATCCTGGGGGTGGGACGCCGATGGTCCGGAGCCCAGGATGGGATCCTGGAAGCGGGACGCTGAGGGCTCGGAGCCCAGGATGGGATCCTGGGGGTGGAACGCCGATGGTCCGGAGCCCAGGATGGGATCCTGGGGGTGGGACGCCGATGGTCCGGAGCCCAGGGTGGGATCCTGGGGGCGGGACGCCGAGGGCCCGGAGCCCAGGGTGGGAAAAAGCTCGCTGGGCTCAGCTCAGTTCAGTGTGCGAGCACAGAAGGGCCGGGGGCTGGGCTGAAAGGAGGGTTTCCTGTGGCCAGGCTCTGGGGCTGCTGCAGAACTTACCCCACGCAGGAATTAGCCATCTCTGGCTCAAGGCCCAGACACGCCGTTTGGAGCCAGCCATCAGTCTGAGCTGTCAGGGCCTGGCTACGGGCTGGAAAGCAAGGGGTAGAAGCCCCACCTGACCTGGCAGAGACCCTGCATAGACATGAGCTCCTGGCGCATTCGGCTTCCCCGCTACCCTCCAAGACAGGCTGTCAGCGGGCCAGGTTAGAGCTGCTCAGCTGGCCGCAGCCCTGCAGAGCCAGATGGGGGAAGGAGGCCAAAGACTGAGCGCGAGGCTCTGGAACTTCTTGCTGCTGCACTGAATCTCTCCCTGCGCAGGGCACCTGGAGAGGAAGCAGCTGCTAGCGAGGAGGATGGAAGCTGAATAATGCTAGGGAACGCGGGAGCCAGCACTGAACCACCTCAGTGGAGACTGGGCCCTCTGGAAGCCGAGCCTGGCTCACCGAGAGAGCGGATGAGCTACTAATGGCGTTAGATTTCACTATGGCTACTAACCAGAACCAGTGCCAGCAAAAGCGTCTGACCAGTTCAGTCTGTGGAGTTTCCGTGTCAGGATGTGGCCCAGAGGAGACAAACAGTTGTAGGCAATTGATTGACAGCAACTGAGCTGCCCTGTGTTGAGACCAAGGTCTCAGAGGAATCTGAAGTAGAAACAACCAAGAGACGACCGAGGAGGATGGCGGGGTATGACAGAGGTCTATGAAATCAGGACCAGTGTGGAGAAAGTGAATAAGGAAGACACATAACACAAGAACTAGGGGTCACCAATGAAATTAACAGGCAGCAGGTTTAAAACAAACAAAAGGCAGTATTTCTTCACACAACACACAGTCAACCTGTGGAACTCCTTGCCAGAGGATGCTGTGAAGGCCACGAGTATAACAACATTCAACAAAGAATTTGATACGTTCCTGGAGGACAGGTCTATCAATGGCTATTAGCCAAGATGGTCACGGCTGCAACCCCTTGCTCTGGATAGGGATGGATCACTTGAAATTGTCCTGTTCTGTTCATTCCCTCTGAGGCATCTGGTACCAGCCACCGCCAGCAGACAGGGTACTGGCTACATGGCCTATTGCTCTGACCCAGGCTGGCTGTTCTTAGCTCTGGCTCCCTGTTCATTTCCTGAATGTTTCTGACAAGTGGCAAATAGTAAGCAGGGGCCCTCAGGCTTGTACAGTGTGGAGGAGAGGTTACTGGCCTTACGGGAACTCGAGTTCCTCAAGCCAGTTTGTCCGGGGGAGCTCCAGCGTAGGAAGCGTGCACAGTGGGGCACTCTCGTTCAGAGACGGCAGTGTTGGGCCTGCGCAGAGCCGCGACCCGCACTTTGAACAAGGGCAGAGCAAGAGACACAAGCCTGCTACCACCCAGCTCCTTTTCACCCTTAAAGCCAGAATCTCTGCAGTGGAGGAGAAAGTGGGTGGGAGGTGGGGCAACCCGAGGGACAACCCATCTCGAAGAACTCCGGTTAGCGTCAGGGAAGTAACCTCTCTTCTTCGAGCATCTGTCCCTTGGGTGTGTCATGGATGCCCAGCTCTGGGGCGCTAGAGTAGCCCCTGGGGGACCCCTTCAGTGTGTCAGCTCCCTTAGGGTCACGCTCTCACTGGGGTCAGCCCCTTGGTTTCACCACCTCCTGGGACCAACTCTTGGAGCCTTCAGCCCCCCCGCTTCATGCTTTGAGCTCCCCTCAGTGAATCCACCTGAGAGAGAGAGACTTGCACACCTGAAAGGAGCATGTTCCCCAACTTCCTTCAACTGGAGTGACTCAGCAGCGGTGTAAAAGCAGAAGGGTTTATTAGAAGGCTGGAACCCAGCGTAGAACGTCCTTAGTTAACACACACAACAGAAAGTTACAGTCTGGTCCAGGGCCGAGAGCCCTCTGACCCTTCTTTAGTCCCAGTCCCGCCCCACTTAACGCCACCTGGCCCCTCCTCAGTCCTTTCTCCTTGTTCCAGACAAACATTGTCAGCTGGCCTCCTCCTTAGCCCTTTCTTCTCCAGCTGGTCACACCCAACTGGCGGGTCATCCCTGACCCTTAGTTGCTAGGTGCCAAATATCTGGGCAATTGGAGCGGCTATTGTCTTCTCAGAGTCTCCATGGGCTTGGGGCACAGGCCCTAGACAGCCACATGTCCGTCATGGGTCTCTGAGAAGCGACCGTCCACACATGAGACCACACACATGCCCCACTGGGGGAGGTGAACCGCTACCACTGAGAGACTCTGTGAACACCCTGAGGCCGTGGGGAGTCCAAAGGGGAGAACTTGGCATTGAGAGTGATCCGCCCCAGTACAAGGTGTAGGAAGCATTTGTGGGAGGGGTGGATGGTCCTGTTGGCTGAGGGCAACAACCCATCTCCTCCGTCTCAGGCTGGGATTAGGGAAGCTGGTGTCACCATTCTGAAGTGTTTGCTAGGATGGAGTTGCTCAGGTTGCTGAGCGTGAGGCTTGGTCTCCACCCTCCGTCCTTCTTGGGAACAAGGAAGTAACTGGAGTAAAACCCTTTTCTGAGGAATTCTGCTGGGACCTGCTCTCTTGCTTCCAGGAGGAGGAGGAGATGAGACTCTTGCCTTAGGAGTGCCTGGCCAGGGGCGGGGTGGGGGGAAGGGATGGAATGGATGTGCCTGGAGTAGCCCACTTCAGTGCCCTGCAGGTAAGGAACCTCCAGGCGGCAGTGTGACCTTAGGTGTGTAATATAATATCTCATTGACAGGTGACACCGGGCCAGAAAAAGTTAATTAACTCCCAGACTGACCTGACCCATGGCTGAACTTTAGAGACTGGTTAGGAAGAGATGGAAATGAAGAGAGCTTTGAAATGCAGCCTGCATTGTTAGAGATAGAAGGGGAGATGTTTGCTCAGGGCTTGTGATGTCAGCAAACAAGTCTTGTCTATGGCTGTAGCTTTGATTCAAAGATCAGAAAAGGAATATTAACATTTAGGAAGACACTTGAGCGACATAGTATTATTGTCTGTATGTCTCTTTGAAGGTTGTGGTAACCTGTGTCTGAACTAAAGGAGGACGTGTGGCACCTTAGAGACTAACAAATTTATTTGAGCATAAGTTAAATAAATGTGTTAGTCTCTAAGGTGTCACACGTCCTCCTTTTCTTTTTGCAGATACAGACTAACATGGCTGCTACTCTGAACCCTGTATCTGAACTGTTCAATGGATAAATGACACTATACTAATTGCCAGGATGGTTGAGAGACAGAAGATTTAAGTTTATTCTCTCAGGCCAAGAGGCTGCTGGAAAATGTATAAAACCCCTGGGACACCATCCTATTTTATATCAGATCTGCTTTGGGTTTCAAGAAGGGGAAACCCTAAGCCATAAAAATTGAGATCCCCAGTCACGGACTGGACATTGGACTATAACCTGTGGACTATTTCTAAAAGGACTTTTGGCAACTACAAACTCATCTCTGCTATGTAACTGGACCTCAAGAAATTGAACTCAAGTCTGTATGTATATTGATCTTTCAACCAACTCTCTTTTCTTTTTTAATAAATTTTAGCTTAGTTAATAAGAATTGGCTGTAAGTGTGTATTTTGGGTAAGATCTAAGTTATAATTGGATCTGGGTGTGTGGCTGATCCTTTGGGATTGGAAGAACCTTTTGTTTTATATGATGAGATATGATGGTGATTACTGAAAATCTTATCTGACATGTGTGTCTGGCTAGAGGCCTGCGGCTGGGCACTTTAAGGGAACTGCATTATTTGGACCTCTGAGTAACCAGGGAGGTGCTATAGAAGCTGGTTTGGGCTGGCTGGGTAAATCTAAGTACTGGAATATCCACCAGCCTTTGGGGTATGTCTGCCCAGTTCTGTTTGCAGTTCACCCTGATTGAGTGACCTCAGCGGGCTCCCACGGGCAGCACTGTTACAGGCAGGCAGTGCAGAGTCAGACTCCGAAGCGGGGGAGTTGCACAACCGCTGATCCGTGGAGTGAGTTGCTTGATGGCCCCAACTGAGGTATCAAAAGTACCTCTTAGAGGGAGGGGCCGACTGAGTAGGAGTAGGGGTGGGAGATCTGGGTTTCTCCGGACAGGCCCCAGCAGTGGAGGAAGGTATGTGGCTGGCTCTGGAATAGGCTCACTGTGAGCCATATAGCTACATGGCTCCCCAGAGACAGCCGCATCACTGGCATCCTGGAGCCTGTGAGGAGAGGGCTCTGGGTCGCCGAGGAGCTTAGGCCCCAAATGGGAACTCTGCCCTGGGATTTTGTACTTATGCTGGAGGAGCTGAGGACGGGAGCCAGATGCTCTTCTCATGAGCACCGTTGTGGCCAGGACCTGGAGGTGGGTCAGCGGCATCGAGAGCAGCTTTCAGGGAAGTTCCACTCTGTTTGGTGGCACATGGCAGGTCTTTGCCCACTTGCAGATCAATGGGATTCTGCCAGACATTGGCACAGGGTGTAGGGCACCTTTCGCTGGGGGTTAGGAGTCAGGATGTGACCCAGGAACATCATGACTGTGGGCCTGCCTCTCGAAGAGAATCCGCTAGCCTCTTCATGACGTCCTGTAAGGTCTTGAAGCTCTCAGCATGGGAGACTGGTGGAGGCCTCCTGCCCTGGTCCAGAGATGAAGAGACCTTAGAGGGAGGCGAGATCTCCTCAGTCTCTTCCTGTATATCAGCTGGTCCTGATACAGTGTGCGGTACCGAGGCCCGTGGGGTACCGAGGCCCGTGGCACCACGGTGTGCAGTACCGGGTGGCAGCCTGCAGGTGTCGGGGCTGGTGTGGTACCAGGGGATGCTGGAGCTTTTTCTTAAGTACCTGATGGAACTGGTTGCCATAGTGACCCATGGGTCCCAGTGATAATCAGTCGCTGTGCCTACAACGTCTGGTGGGTTCCCCAGGGGCTCCTGAAGGTCTGTTACAGGGACAGCTCTCTGGACTGAGGGCTCCTCACCTCGGGGGGCCTTCAATGCCCAGACCAGTCCCAACGGCTGGAGGCTGAAGTGAGTCTCAGCTTGCAGCTGCCAGGTCAGTGCCGGGAGAGTCGCTGGACGATCTGCCCGGTACTGAAGACTCGGGTTCAGCGGGGCCTGTGCAATCCCCTGAAGGAAGGCAGCTGGCAGGATGAGGGCGAGGTTTGGGGTGGTGCCGCCAGAGGGGGAAATGGGGGCTGTTTGGGCATGGAGGTGGTTGGAGGGTCAGAGGTATGGTGAGATGTCAGTGCCAGGGCATAGCCCTGTATGTATCCTGGTGCTGCCCGGTGTCAGGTGTTGCCACTGTGGTAGATGCTCGGGTGTGTTGTCAGAACAGGGCTTCTTCCGCAGGCCCACCGCCTCGAAACTGGACTCAGCCGGAGCCTCGCCGGTGCTCTTAGAGGGATGAGAGGGCTCCGAGAGTGGGTTCATGGGGTGAGCTACCTGCTGCTTCGTGTCCCCGCTGGGAGAGCAGCTTCCCCTTTCATCGGCCAGGGCCAGAGATGATCCAGCAGCAGGACTCAGGTGGCCTGCGATGGTGGCTGATGTATGTGGGGTGGGGGGGTCCCTCCAGAGCTAGAGCACGTTCCACTAACAGGAGTGGACATCTAGTCTTCCTGTCCTTGGCTCTGCCTTTGAACCCAGACAACTCTGAGAGGCCCCCAACACCGCGGATCCCTGGCATGGCTGGCACCGCAGGAAAGGCCCCGGGCAGCACCGTGGGTGTAACAAGTGCTCCAGCACAAAGCAGAGGTCCAAGAAGAAGAGGGGGAAGAAGGTGCCCCCCCCCCCCCGCACAGCAGTGCTGAATACAACGAATGGAGTAACCAAAGGAAAACCACCGGCTCCCAAGGAGAAAGGTGGGAGCGGAGGCCAGTGGCCAGCTGACTGCTGCATCCCGGGGGCAAGGAGGAACTGAGCAGCAGCAGACTCGCGCCTCCTGACATGCCCATGAGGCTGCTCTGCGCAGGCCCAGGCCCCAGACAAGACTCTGCCGTCTCCAGGAGCAAGCGCTCGGGCGCACACGCACTCACAGGGCCAGAGACCCAAAGTCGACGCAGTGGGTCTGGTAACCTGCTGGAGGAGAAGAAAACTACGTAGAGAAGGGGGCAGTGAGCTCCCCGAGGCTCTGCTGCAGGGGTCATAGAATCATAGAATATCAGGGTTGGAAGGGACCTCAGGAGGTCATCTAGTCCAACCCCCTGCTCAAAAGCAGGACCAATCCCCAATTAAATCATCCCAGCCAGGGCTTTGTCAAGCCTGACCTTAAAAACTTCTAAGGGTATGTCTACACTACGGAATAAGGTCGAATTTATAGAAGTCGGTTTTTTAGAAATCGGTTTTATATATTCGAGTGTGTGTGTCCCCACAGAAAATGCTATCAGTGCATTAACTCGGCGGAGCGCTTCCACAGTACCGAGGCTAGAGTCGACTTCCGGAGCGTTGCACTGTGGGTAGCTACCCCACAGTTCCCGCAGTCTCCGCTGCCCATTGGAATTCTGGGTTGAGATCCCAATGCCTGATGGGGCTAAAACATTGTCGCGGGTGGTTCTGGGTACATATCATCAGGCCCCTGTTCCCTCCCTGCCTCCGTGAAAGCAAGGGCAGACAATCATTTCGCGCCTTTTTTCCTGAGTTACCTGTGCAGACGCCATACCACGGCAAGCATGGAGCCCGCTCAGGTAACCGTCACCCTATGTCTCCTGGGTGCTGGCAGACGCGGTACGGCATTGCTACACAGTAGCAGCAACCCCTTGCCTTGTGGCAGCAGACAGTACAGTACGACTGGTAGCCGTCATCGTCATGTCCGAGGTGCTCCTGGTCACGTCGGCTGGGAGCGCCTGGGCAGACATGAGCGCAGGGACTAAATTTGGAGTGACTTGACCAGGTCATTCTCTTTAGTCCTGCAGTCAGTCCTATTGAATAGTCTTATGGTGAGCGGGCAGGCGATACGGACTGCTAGCAGTCGTACTGTACCATCTTCTGCCAGGCAGGCAAGAGATGAGGATGGCTAGCAGTCGTACTGTACCATCTTCTGCCGAGCAGCCATGAGATGTGGATGGCATGCAGTCCTTCTGCACCGTCTGCTGCCAGCCAAAGATGTAAAAGATAGATGGAGTGGATCAAAACAAGAAATAGACCAGATTTGTTTTGTACTCATTTGCTTCCCCCCCTCCCCTGTCTAGGGGACTCATTCTTCTAGGTCACACTGCAGTCACTCACAGAGAAGGTGCAGCGAGGTAAATCTAGCCATGTATCAATCAGAGGCCAGGCTAACCTTCTTGTTCCAATAAGGACAATAACTTAGGTGCACCATTTCTTATTGGAACCCTCCGTGAAGTCCTGCCTGAAATACTCCTTGATGTAAAGACACCCCCTTTGTTGATTTTAGCTCCCTGAAGCCAACCCTGTAAGCCGTGTCCTCAGTCGCCCCTCCCGGCGTCAGAGCAACGGCAAACAATCGGGCATCTGAGAGTGCTGTCCAGAGCAGTCACAATGGAGCACTCTGATGGGGCTAAAACATTGTCACGGGTGGTTCTGGGTACGTATCGTCAAGCCCCCGTTCCCTCCCTCCCTCCGTGAAAGCAAGGGCAGACAATCATTTTGCGCCTTTTTTCCTGAGTTACCTGTGCAGACGCCATACCATGGCAAGCATGGAGCCCGCTCAGGTAACCGTCACCCTATGTCTCCTGGGTGCTGGCAGACGCGGTACGGCTTTGCTGCACAGTAGCAGCAACCCATTGCCTTCTGGCAGCAGACGGTGCAATACGACTGGTAGTCGTCCTCGTCGTGTCCGAGGTGCTCCTGGCCACGTCGGCTGGGAGCACCTGGGCAGACATGGGCGCAGGGACTAAATTTGGAGTGACTTGACCAGGTCATTCTCTTTAGTCCTGCAGTCAGTCCTATTGAACCGTCTTATGGTGAGCGGGCAGGCGATACGGACTGCTAACAGTCGTACTGTACCATCTTCTGCCAGGCAGGCAAGAGATGAGGATGGCTAGCAGTCGTACTGTACCATCTTCTGCCGAGCAGCCATGAGATGTGGATGGCATGCAGTCCTTCTGCACCGTCTGCTGCCAGCCAAAGATGTAAAAGATAGATGGAGTGGATCAAAACAAGAAATAGACCAGATTTGTTTTGTACTCATTTGCCTCCTCCCCTGTCTAGGGGACTCATTCTTCTAGGTCACACTGCAGTCACTCACAGAGAAGGTGCAGCGAGGTAAATCTAGCCATGTATCAATCAGAGGCTAGGCTAACCTCCTTGGTTCCAATAAGAACGATAACTTAGGTGCACCATTTCTTATTGGAACCCTCCGTGAAGTCCTGCCTGAAATACTCCTTGATGTACAGCCACCCCCTTTGTTGATTTTAGCTCCCTGAAGCCAACCCTGTAAGCCGTGTCGTCAGTCGCCCCTCCCTCCGTCAGAGCAACGGCAGACAATCGTTCCGCGCCTTTTTTCTGTGCGGACGCCATACCAAGGCAAGCCTGGAGGCCGCTCAGCTCACTTTGGCAATTAGGAGCACATTAAACACCACGCGCATTATCCAGCAGTATATGCAGCACCAGAACATGGCAACGCGATACCGGGCGAGGAAGCGACGTCAGCGCGGTCCCGTGAGTGATCAGGACATGGACACAGATTTCTCTGAAAGCATGGGCCCTGCCAATGCATGCATCATGGTGCTAATGGGGCAGGTTCATGCTGTGGAACGCCGATTCTGGGCTCGGGAAACAAGCACAGACTGGTGGGACCGCATAGTGTTGCAGGTCTGGGACGATTCCCAGTGGCTGCGAAACTTTCGCATGCATAAGGGCACTTTCATGGAACTTTGTGACTTGCTTTCCCCTGCCCTGAAGCGCATGAATACCAGGATGAGAGCAGCCCTCACAGTTGAGAAGCGAGTGGCGATAGCCCTGTGGAAGCTTGCAACGCCAGACAGCTACCGGTCAGTTGGGAATCAATTTGGAGTGGGCAAATCTACTGTGGGGGCTGCTGTGATGCAAGTAGCCCACGCAATCGAAGATCTGCTGATATCAAGGGTAGTGACCCTGGGAAATGTGCAGGTCACAGTGGATGGCTTTGCTGCAATGGGATTCCCTAACTGTGGTGGGGCCATAGACGGAACCCATATCCCTATCTTGGCACCGGAGCACCAAGCCGGCGAGTACATAAACCGCAAGGGGTACTTTTCGATAGTGCTGCAAGCTCTGGTGGATCACAAGGGACGTTTCACCAACATCAACGTGGGATGGCCGGGAAAGGTGCATGACACTCGCATCTTCAGGAACTCTGGTCTGTTTCAAAAGCTGCAGGAAGGGACTTTATTCCCAGACCAGAAAATAACTGTTGGGGATGTTGAAATGCCTATATGTATCCTTGGGGACCCAGCCTACCCCTTAATGCCATGGCTCATGAAGCCGTACACAGGCAGCCTGGACAGTAGTCAGGAGCTGTTCAACGACAGGCTGAGCAAGTGCAGAATGGTGGTAGAATGTGCATTTGGACGTTTAAAGGCGCGCTGGCGCAGTTTACTGACTCGGTTAGACCTCAGCGAAACCAATATTCCCACTGTTATTACTGCTTGCTGTGTGCTCCACAATATCTGTGAGAGTAAGGGGGAGACGTTTATGGCGGGGTGGGAGGCTGAGGCAAATCGTCTGGCTGCTGGTTACGCGCAGCCAGACACCAGGGCAGTTAGAAGAGCACAGGAGGGCGCGGTACGCATCAGAGAAGCTTTGAAAACCAGTTTCATGACTGGCCAGGCTACGGTGTGAAAGTTCTGTTTGTTTCTCCTTGATGAAACCCCCCGCCCCTGGTTCACTCTACTTCCCTGTAAGCTAACCACCCGCCCCTCCTCCCTTCAATCACCGCTTGCAGAGGCAATAAAGTCATTGTTGCTTCACATTCATGCATTCTTTATTCATTCATCACACAAATAGGGGGATGACTACCAAGGTAGCCCAGGAGGGGTGGTGGAGGAGGGAAGGAAAATGCCACACAGCACTTTAAGCACAGCACTTTAAAAGTTTACAACTTTAAAATTTATTGAATGACAGCCTTCTTTTTTTGGGGCAATCCTCTGTGGTGGAGTGGCTGGTTGGCCGGAGGCCCCCCACCGCGTTCTTGGGTGTCTGGGTGTGGAGGCTATGGAACTTGGGGAGGAGGGCGGTTGGTTACAGAGGGGCAGCAGTGGCAGTCTGTGCTCCAGCTGCCTTTGCTGCAGCTCAACCATACACTGGAGCATACTGGTTTGGTCCTGCAGCAGCCTCAGCATTGAATCCTGCCTCCTCTCATCACGCTGCCGCCACATTTGAGCTTCAGCCCTGTCTTCAGCCCGCCACTTACTCTCTTCAGCCCACCACCTCTCCTCCCGGTCATTTTGTGCTTTCCTGCACTCTGACATTATTTGCCTCCACGCATTCATCTGTGCTCTGTCAGTGTGGGAGGACAGCATGAGCTCGGAGAACATTTCATCGCAAGTGCGGTTTTTTTTCTTTCTAATCTTCACTAGCCTCTGGGAAAGAGAAGATCCTGTGATCATTGAAACACATGCAGCTGGTGGAGAAAAAAAAAAGGGACAGTGGTATTTAAAAAGACACATTTTATAAAACAGTGGCTACACTCTTTCAGGGTAAACCTTGCTGTTAACATTACATACATAGCACATGTGCTTTCGTTACAAGGTCGCATTTTGCCTCCTCCCACCGCATGGCTACCCCCTCAACCTTCCCCCCTCCCTGTGGCTAACAGCGGGGAACATTTCTGTTCAGCCACAGGCAAACAGCCCAGCAGGAATGGGCTATACTGAGTGTCCCTGAAGAAAAGCACCCTATTTCAACCAGGTGACCATGAATTATATCTCACTCTCCTGAGGATAACACAGAGAGATAAAGAACGGATGTTGTTTGAATGCCAGCAAACATACACTGCAATGCTTTGTTCTACAATGATTCCCGAGTACGTGTTACTGGCCTGGAGTGGTAAAGTGTCCTACCATGAAGGACGCAATAAGGCTGCCCTCCCCAGAAACCTTTTGCAAAGGCTTTAGGACTACATCTAGGAGAACCGCAAATGCCAGGGCAAAGTAATCCTTTCACATGCTTGCTTTTAAACCATGTATAGTATTTTAAAAGGTACACTCACCAGAGGTCCCTTCTCCGCCTGCTGGGTCCAGGAGGCAGCCTTGGGTGGGTTCGGGGGGTACTGGCTCCAGGTCTAGGGTGAGAAACAGTTCCTGGCTGTCGGGAAAACCGGTTTCTCCGCTTGCTTGCTGTGAGCTATCTACAACCTCCTCCTCATCATCATCTTCTTCGTCCCCAAAACCTGCTTCCGTATTGCCTCCATCTCCATTGAAGGAGTCAAACAACACGGCTCGGGTAGTGGTGGCTGAACCCCCTAAAATGGCATGCAGCTCATCATAGAAGCGGCATGTTTGGGGCTCTGACCCAGAGCGGCTGTTCGCCTCTCTGGTTTTCTGGTAGGCTTGCCTCAGCTCCTTCAGTTTCACGCGGCACTGCTTCGGGTCCCTGTTATGGGCTCTGTCCTTCATGCCCTGGGAGATTTTCACAAAGGTTTTGGCATTTCGAAAACTGGAACGGAGTTCTGATAGCACGGATTCCTTTCCCCAAACAGCGATCAGATCCCGTACCTCCCATTCGGTCCATGCTGGAGCTCTTTTGCGATTCTGGGACTCCATCATGGTCACCTGTGCTGATGAGCTCTGCATGGTCACCTGCAGCTTGCCACGCTGGCCAAACAGGAAATGAGATTCAAAAGTTCGCGGTTCTTTTCCTGTCTACCTGGCCAGTGCATCTGAGTTGAGAGTGCTGTCCAGAGTGGTCATAATGGAGCACTCTGGGATAGCTCCCGGAGGCCAATACCATCGAATTGTGTCCACAGTACCCCAAATTCGAGCTGGCAACGTCGATTTAAGCGCTAATCCACTTGTCAGGGGTGGAGTAAGGAAATCGATTTTAAGAGCCCTTTAAGTCGAAATAAAGGGCTTCATTGTGTGGACGGGTGCAGGTTTACATCGATTTAACGCTGCTAAATTCGACCTAAAGTCCTAGTGTAGACCAGGGCTAAGGAAGGAGATTCCACCACTTCCCTAGGCAACGCATTCCAGTGTTTCACCACCCTTCTAGTGAAAAAGTTTTTCCTAATATCCAACCGAAACCTCCCCCACTGCAACTTGAGACCATTACTCCTTGTCCTGTCCTCTTCTACCACTGAGAATAGTCTAGAACCATCCTCTCTGGAACCACCTCTCAGGTAGTTGAAAGCAGCTATCAAATCCCCCCTCATTCTTCTCTTCTGCAGACTAAACAATCCCAGTTCCCTCAGCCTCTCCTCATAAGTCACGTGTTCCAGACCCCTAATCATTTTTGTTGCCCTTCGCTGGACTCTTTCCAATTTATCCACATCCTTCTTGTAGTGTGGGGCCCAAAACTGGACACAGTACTCCAGATGAGGCCTCACCAATGTCGAATAGAGGGGGACGATCACGTCCCTCGATCTGCTCGCTATGCCCCTACTTATACATCCCAAAATGCCATTGGCCTTCTTGGCAACAAGGGCACACTGCCGACTCATATCCAGCTTCTCGTCCACTGTCACCCCTAGGTCCTTTTCCGCAGAACTGCTGCCTAGCCATTCGGTCCCTAGTCTGTAGCTGTGCATTGGGTTCTTCCGTCCTAAGTGCAGGACCCTGCACTTATCCTTATTGAACCTCATCAGATTTCTTTTGGCCCAATCCTCCAATTTGTCTAGGTCCCTCTGTATCCTATCCCTGCCCTCCAGCGTATCTACCACTCCTCCCAGTTTAGTATCATCTGCAAATTTGCTGAGAGTGCAATCCACACCATCCTCCAGATCATTTATGAAGATATTGAACAAAACCGGCCCCAGGACCGACCCCTGGGGCACTCCGCTTGACACCGGCTGCCAACTAGACATGGAGCCATTGATCACTACCCGTTGAGCCCGACAATCTAGCCAACTTTCTACCCACCTTATAGTGCATTCATCCAGTCCATACTTCTTTAACTTGCTGACAAGAATACTGTGGGAGACCGTGTCAAAAGCTTTGCTAAAGTCAAGAAACAATACATCCACTGCTTTCCCTTCATCCACAGAACCAGTAATCTCATCATAGAAGGCGATTAGATTAGTCAGGCATGACCTTCCCTTGGTAAATCCATGCTGACTGTTCCTGATCACTTTTCTCTCATGTAAGTGCTTCAGGATTGATTCTTTGAGGACCTGCTCCATGATTTTTCCGGGGACTGAAGTGAGGCTGACTGGCCTGTAGTTCCCAGGATCCTCCTTCTTCCCCTTTTTTTTTTTTTAAAAAGGGTCTCAATCTTTTCCCTTCTGATGCCCCCCCAACATGCCTGTGCCACAACCCCTCTTCTTCTGCCTTGCCAGGAGGTTAAAAGCCAGGCCCGGCCTGAGGGAGTAGCACACAGGGCAATTGCCCAGGGCCCCATACCACCGGGAGCCACCAAGCTAAGGAGCTTGAGCTTCAGCCCCAGGCCCCATGAGTCTAACACTGGCCCTGCTCTCTGCTTTATTTTGGCAGAGCCCCTGAAAGCTGCTGCGGCCCTGGGTCCCGGGCTGAGAACCCGGCGCTGTAGTGACTTGTTCCAGCACAGTGCTGCACACCTGCCTGTGAACAGCAGGCCCTGCGCATGAACTGTGCACCAGGCCAGCCCAGACCCAGCGGCAGGATCAAATCGCCACAGTACTCATTACAGAAAGAGGCCGATAGACCAATAAGGGAATGGCTCAGAGAGGCATAACTGAGCCTTCAGCCAGCCCTTGGGCCTCACCCCTGAACCCAGACACTTGTAAAGGGTGCTTAGCCATTACCACAAGTAGCTGGTACACCAGAGGCCGTAGCAGGTTCTGGCTGGTTTTCCACACTGGACGGTAGACGTGGTTATTGGCAAGTGGCAATGCCCCTGGAGGACAGGGATGATGAAGTGAGAATTTTCTGTAATATTTTTACAAGCCCTATGAGTGCTTCAGTTTCCCCTATACATTGCATTGCCACCAGCGGTGGGGAAAGGGTTAGGCTTGCTCTCCAGGCAGGCTAAGAGATATAGGTGTGTGTGTCACATCCCGGTCTGGGTGGAATAGCCGAGGAACTGGTTGAACCCAACCCAGCTCAACAAGGGAGCCAGAGAGAGAGAGAGAGAAAGAAAGCCCGCTCCCCTGAGTCATGGATTTCCCCATTTCTTAGCAAGGAAGCTGAGCAGAAACCACAGCTTGAGAACACAGGATAGACGGTGTATGCATGTAGGGGGAATAGAGAGCTGGTTTCTGGACAGCATGAGAGAGCCCAGACAGGAACTGACTAAAGGAAGCAAGTCAGAGAGAGACAGAGCCTGAAACAGGCCTTCACGGCAGCAAGGCTGGGCTCTGGGCTGACCAGAATGGTCTCTGCTTTAGCCTTCATGCATCTGTGCTGCCCTGAGGTCTCCCTAGGCTGTGTCCAGATGACTAATAAACTCCCCCGTTTTCACAGTGCGTGTGTATCACTGAAATGCTGGGCAGGTGCTTAGTCCCTGACGCATGGACCGGTCTCCATCGGGGTCGGTCTGAGCTGGGCTCAGAGCTCACAGAGCTCAGGGTGTGAAACAGGAGGGCGAGAGCCCCAGAGGTTCAGTCTCAGGAGGTGGGGAGGCTGCAAGGCCGACGCTGAAGGACGAGACCCCCCTCGGGCTCATGGAGGGGGTTCCTTCAAGGACTGGTCCAAGCAGGTGTGTAGCACTAGTCTGTGATAAGCTGAAGGTGTCCAATTTGAAATCACACTCCCAGAACCCAGAGTTGTTCCTGGGAGGGAAAAGACACAATGAGGAGGGACTTGCCCCTGACCAAAAAGAACCTTGGGGCTGTGCAGAGCTGGCCAGCTCCCAGCCACTGAGAGATGCAGCGTTTTGCCGGGCTCTGCTCCTCTGTTGTGGATTTGCCATTATTGCAAAACCATTGCACAGGCTGGGACAAAAGCGCAAACATTTCCGTGGGTGGCAGAGCGTGATTTTTCATTTTCAGTGCTGACAAAAGCTCTTGTCCTGTCTTGGCTTATCCATGTTTCAAATCCCTTTCCTATCAAACCTAGTGGGCAGTGCTTAGGGTTTGGGGGTAGAATTGAAACAGGACTTGGGGGAATGGAGACTTCTTAGAGTCCAGGTTCTCCAGAGAGAAATTTTTGCACCACCTGAAGGACCTTCTGGCCAGCAGTCACCTCTCTCAAACATTTTCACCACTGTCTTTCACATGTGGGAGAAGCTCAGGCCAGCCCATGCTTCTCTGCAATAGCTCTTAAACGCACCAAGAATCTTGAGGGGCAACTCACCAGGTGGCTGGAAAAGCTGCAGTGCTGTGATTTCACAATCATACCCAGGCCTGGGCACAAGTGTGGTAACACTGAGACCTTGATGGGCAGATCATTGCAAACACTGCCCTATGCAGGCAAGCTAGGAATTGGCTGCTCAAGGCACTAAGAGAGCTCAGGAAGACATGCCTGGCTTCTCATGCTCCCTCTCGTTTGCAGAAGTGCCCAGTTTCCTGGTTCATCCACCAGGACTGTGGCTGTGGGTGTGCAGAAATGCTGGTAGGTAAAATGCAGGCAGTGTAGAAAGTTGGTGCAGGAAACATGAGGGTGTGTTGCAAAGGGCCCCTCTAAACTTGGGAGAGCCCCTGTGCAGCAGTGTCTTGTGGAGGCCCCAGTAGAGTGCATGGCCGGGGCCGTTCTTGGGCCCATGCCTGAGAGAGGCTGGCACTCCATATCTGCGGGGAGTGTGGGCTGTCCCGAATTGGTCGAGGCCTGTCCAGTTAGAAATCAAGAGGCTGGGACAGCAGTGGGCTCCTAGAGCTGAATTCTGGGGTCCAGGGTGAGCCACACACGGATCAAGGAAGAAACAGAGTCCAAAGTGTTTCACCAGGTTTGAGAGCTCCTAGGGCTCCTCGGCACACTCCCAGTCTGAGGGGTGGGGGGAACTGTTCAGTAGGATGCTGGCAGTTCCACAGGCTACCTTTGAAGAAGAGTAGCAAAGGGACTGGGCCCAGCCTGTCCTGTTCCTTGTGATGGTTCACAGAACAGCAGTCCATGGGTGGCCGACATGTACCCAGCACTCCTGTTTGGGCAGGAGCACCGGCCCCAGCAAACCTCCTGTCTGGAGTTCCTGCAGAGGAACAAAGAGATTCAAGCCACATGGCCACTGGAGAACCCGACAGTCTAAAACTGGACGAGGTCCCGGCTCTGGTAAGGAAATGAGTGGCTGGGCTCGGACAACATGGCCAGGCTGCAGGATGGGAGGTCACCCGGGGACCAGGGCTGGCTCCACAACACTTGGCCCAGAAAGGGTAGAAGCCCTAAGCTAGAGAAACCCCAGGATGCCCCTCTCCAGCACCAACCGCAAGTACTGCCATGATGGGTCCCTGGGACCCCGAAAGTTACCCTAAGGCCTGTCTAAGAAGGTAGCGGGGGAAGGGGGACGTCAGCATGGCTGGCCCCAGAACAGGAGCTGTGGAAGCCAAGCCTGGAAGAGCTGTGACAGTGATTAATTGTCCATTAGAACAGAATGGGCAAAATTTGTCCCAGGCAGCAGCCACCGTAGGGCAGAGCGTCTGGCCCAGGCTAGAGAAGGGCTATTGGGAGCTGCTATTCTCCTGGCCTCAGAGCACAAGGGGCCATGCAGTGACATGGAGAGGTGAGGAATTCAAAACTGATCAAAGGAAACACCTTTTCACACAGCCAGCAATTAGCCTGTGGAACTCACAGCCACAGGAAGTCATTGAGGCCAGGCCTGGAACAATATTCGCAGAGCGGGAGTTGCCATTTCTGTAAACAACAGGACGAGCCAGCACACAAACATCCTGCTCTAGGGCTGAAGCCAAGCCACCTATTAGGGTCAGGCGGTGACCAGCTGCGGGGTGGGGGGAAGAATTACCCCACATCTGCTACTGCCCAGATCTTGCACCTTCCTCCGCAGCATCCGGTGGTGTTGCTGTCAGTGATGGAGCTGCAGGTAAACAAGTCTGGGGTCTGCTCTGGGGTTCCTGTGAGCCCTGCATACCCCCCACCATAGGCACCCCACACACCCCATGTCTGGGCTCCTGGACCTTGAGTCCGAGCCCTGCCCCCTTCACCCTCCTATTCATGGCACTGTCCCATTCCCCTCCCCCCACGCTGCTTCTGCACATGGACCCCCCAGGCACCAGCCCCCACCCCCAGCAACGCCTGTTGGCAGCATCAGGGCACCTCTGGCCATTTGAGCTGAACTGTGACCTCCTGCAGAAGTGGGCCCTGCTGTGCCGCGATAGGGGGACAGGGGCACCAGGGTTTGGGGGCCACACTGTGTCCATCCCAGGGGCAGGTGGCTCCCTTGTGCGGGGTCGGCTCTGCATCACTCCCGCTCAGGCCCAGCCTTGGCCCTGCTCGCTGGGGTGTCTCTCATGGTCCTGCTACGTTAGGGGAATGGCTCCCTCGTGTTGGGGATGCTGCACAGAAAGTGGCTCCGTCTCCCCACTGGCTGGCTGGCTGCAGAGTCGCCCCTGGGGTCAGACTGGGCTCTGGGTCTCCCACTCCCCAGCCTAGGGGCAACGGGTCTGGCTGAGCACAGCCCAGCGGAGCGAGGGCTCTGGCAGAGGCTGCAGCCAGGGGGCTCGCAGCTGCTTTGGCTCAGCTCTGGGTGTTTCAGGGCCTGGCCCCAGAGCCCCTCACTGGGGTGGGCAAAGCTAGAGGGCCTGAGGCTGTGGGTGTAGCTGGCCCCAGCGTGCTGGGCGTCATTGCCTCCTGGCTGTGGGCCATGGGAAGATGAGGATTTGTTTGCAGCTCTGGGGGCCAGCCCAGGCCCCAAGGGCCCACACCCCTCACAACCAAAGGCACAAGGGCCTCAGAGCGGGAGGCTGGGACAGAGCAGGCAGGGGTTGGTTCTCCAAGCTCCTCACATGGCCCCAGCTTTCCCCTATGCTGCCAGGAGTTTCCTGAATTAGTTCCTGATTTTGGTGGTTTCCGGAGAAGCAGCAGAAGTTTCTAGACACATGACAAATTGGCCCTGGCTCCGTGGGCCTTGGCTCTTGGCGGGTGGGGGTCCTCCTCCCAGCCCCACTCTGCTGCCAGGTTTCTCCTCACTTGCCCCCGCCCCTGGCACTAGGCAACACTGCAGCCAGGGGACCCGGGCCCACACTGGGGAGCCAGGGGCTCGACTAACTGGGCCTGGTGACCTCTGAGCTCCCAAGGTTGGTGCTGCGATTCTCCCCCCGGCCTGGCCGCCATGCTCAGAGGGAAGCCTGGGGAGCCCCAGGGGGACAGCCCTGAGGCCAGGCAGGGATAGACAGCAAGGCTAGGAGTGCAAGGAGCTGGGCAATGGTGCGCTGGGAGAGGGCGCCCGTATCATTGGCCCTGTGGTGGCTCCCACAACCCAGTGCAGGATGGGGCTGTGCTTGATTGCTGCCCTGCCCCAGAAGCCAGCTGTGAGCTGGTTTGGGGGTGGGCAGGCAGGCATCTGGCCTGTGGCCCCATGCCTCAGCTGTCAGACAGTTAACACAGGAACCAGGCCCACACTACCAGAGGGCTGCTGCTCACAGCAAGGGGCAGGGCCCCTGTCATAAATATAAAGGGAAGTGTAAACACCTTTAAAATCCCTCCTGGCCAGAGGAAAAATCCTCTCACCTGTAAAGGGTTAAGAAGCTCGGCTAACCTCGCTGGCACCTGACCCTAATGACCAAAGAGGAGACAAGATACTTTCAAAAGTGGAGGGGAGAGAAACAAAGGCTCTCTCTGTCTGTGTGATGCTTTTGCCAGGGACAGAACAAGAATGGAGTCTTAGAACTTAGTAAGTAATCTAGCTAGATATGCGTTAGATTCTGATTTCTTTAAATGGCTGAGAAAATAAGCTGTGCTGAATGGAATGTTGTCATGGAGTCCCCGGGCGATGCTCTGGAACGGTTCCCTACGAAGCCAGTCAGGACTCTGGGGAAGTCTCCTCTCTGGGAGCAGCCTGTCTGCAGGACCCACAGCTCACACGGCTTCCACCTTCAGCATCCTCTGCCCCTCCGTGCACTTCCCACGGTGAGTCCGCTCAGGCGGGGCTCTTGGGGAAGCCAGAGGGTCCTGCCCCGCTACTCCACAGTCAGACGTGACTCTCAACCAGCCAGCAAAACAGAAGGTTTATTAGACAACAGGAACATGGTCTAAAACAGAGCTTGTAGGTGCAGAGAACCGGACCCCTCAGCTGGGTCCATTTTGGGGGGCGGAGGGGGGCAGTGAGCCAGACATCCATGTCTGCCCTTCACTGCATGTCTCTAGCCAGCCCCCAACTGAAATTCCCTCCAGCCCCTCCTCCTCTGGGCTTTCTCCCTTTCCCGGGCCAGGAGGTCACTGGATTCCTTTGTTCTCCAACCCTTTAGCTCTCACCTTGCAGGGGGGAAGGGCCAAGGCCATCAGTTACCAGGAAACAGGGTGTCGGCCATTCTCTGTGTCCAGACCCCTGCACACACCTGCCCTGTAGGACTCTGCAACAATCATACACCCTTACCCCACCACCTAGATACTTAAGAACTGCAGAGGGGAAACTGAGGCACCCCCACACTATTCAGAGGAAACATTAAGAACAGTCCCACTTTGTCACATCTCTCCCCCCTTCGAGATCGAACTGAGCGGGGTCACTTTAGCCACTGACCTGGGGAAGTTTGAAGCCATCAACGTTCCCATGGATACCCCAACATCTCTCCCATTCCTTGGTAGGAGTTAGACCAGGCCCTTCCAGTTTCACGCCCTCCCTTAGGTCGGGGGTGGTCGATAGCATTCGCAGGCCGCATGTGGGAAGGTTTATGCGGCCCATGCCCTTTGGCCACCCCAAAACCCCAGGGCGTCAAACTGGGATTGGGTCTTCTCCCCGACAAGCTGGCCAAACACAGCCACTTGGTTATAGGACTGTTTAACTTTCTTAACAGCTTTCACTTCATCTGAGACCTTCTCAAAGCTATCCACACTGGATCTTTCAACAGGAAAGTTAGTGGGTCCATTCACAACAGAAAATTTCTGGCTGTTAGGAACTGAAACTGTCTTGATTAAATCACTTTCACACCCTTCAGTTGCAGTAAACTGCTTGTAAAGACTCCATGAGGATTCCTTTCCCTAGGGCTTTTCTATGCAACAATTCACCCCTCACAGAAATTCTGCTCTTACCCTCTTCACCTAGGGCTTGCTCTAGAGGAACACTTTCCCGAGCAACAACAGACTCTTTCTGGGTCTCCCTTACATCCAGAATTACATCTGGCCCATCAGGCGGATTCCTACACAATCCCCTTTCAGACAAAACTTACAGACTTCCTAGATAAAGGGTCAGAAGCATTCTCCTTCCCTTTGCCACACACAAGTTCAGGAAACTTTTCCCTCTTCCTACAGGTTTCTACACCCTCAGTAGGTAACATAATCACATCACCTTCATGCTCTCCTTGTGCCCTGGCTAGGATCTCACCCCGATTAGACAGAGTTGCGACACCCTTTCCCAACAACACACTAGCAACAGGCAAAATACAAGCACCAGAATTGTCTGGTCTCTGGGATTTTACATAGACACTAACTGGATGCAATCTAGTTACAGTGCCATTCTCCCGAGCAGACACAAACTTAGGACCCTTCCCTTCCTGGGCTTTAGCTGAATCCAGAACCAGCTCTGAGACAACTGCACGACCCTCAACCATCACAGGCTGAAAGGCCCCTTCTGTCTGCTCCACAAAGACAAAGACAAGCCGGACACACTTTCTCCTTTCCCAGACACACAGCTTGGGATCTCATTCCCCTGGTCCCAGGGCACAAGGCTGGTCACAGACAACTGCTTGGAGATCAGGGTAGCTCCCTCCACAGGCAAGTCAATACCCCTGACAGACACAGGCACGTTTCCTTCCCTGTCACAATTCTCCACTCAGCTAACAGGTAAGGTCCAGGGACACTCATCTTCCGCTCTCCTCGCCTTCCCACCCTGACTAGACACAGCCATCAGCTCACAAGGCTGCCTAGGCTCATCCAGACTTTCCTTACCAAGCACCTTGCTGACAGATCCCCTGCCCTGCCTGTGTCTCCCCTGCTCAGCTGGGGTCTCAGCTCCCACTGTGCTCAGCGCTGCCCTTGCTGTCCCAGTGGGGTAGGCAGCGAGCTCGCTGCTTTCCTCACTGCATCAGAGCCAGCGTGAGCCCCTTCTCCGGTGTGCAAGGGGGCGGGGAGCATCTCTCCATCTCACCCAGCCCCAGGGGTCTGGTTACAGGCAGGCAGGTACCCTGAGCCTAGCAGCTCCTCCCCGCTGCCAGCCAGGTCATCTGCATTTTCACTGACCATTTCCCTCTCCGCTGATTGGTTCCCTGGATTCAAATTCAAACCCTTGGCAGTTACAGAAGCAGGGCCTGGATCCTGTCCCAAAGAGACACAGTCACCCCACAACAGGGTCTCGCAGCTGGTATCCTGGAGAACCCCAACAACCAGCCAGCCCAACCCCTCCTGGGTCTGCACAGGGATCTGGGCCATAGGCAGGGTGAGGGGCTTCATCCCTGGGACCCTCACCCGGTTCACACAGCCCCTCAGCATCTGAAGGTGCACCACCAAGGGCCTGACACAGTTCTCTCTGTCCCAGGATCTCGCCACCCCAGGAACGTCTCCCCATTGACATCTACATTGTGTAAAGAGTTGTCACTTTGGATGGGCTATCACCAGCAGGAGAGTGAATTTGTGTGGGGGGGTGGAGGGTGAGAAAACCTGGATTTGTGCTGGAAATGACCCAACCTGATGATCACTTTAGATAAGCTATTACCAGCAGGACAGTGGGGTGGGAGGAGGTTTTGTTTCATGGTCTCTGTGTGTATATAATGTCTTCTGCAGTTTCCACGGTATGCATCCGATGAAGTGAGCTGTAGCTCACGAAAGCTCATGCTCAAATAAATTGGTTAGTCTCTAAGATGCCACAAGTACTCCTTTTCTTTTTGCGAATACAGACTAACACGGCTGTTACTCTGAAATCCCCATTGACTATCACCTTCCGCTCCCACTGGAGGTCTGAGGGACCTGACCCCCGGAAACTCCACACAGACATATAGGTTGGGGTCAGGAGTGGGAGCCTGTCCACCTCCCCACCCATCTGGCTGATGGAGTCTATGGCCTTGGGACCCCGCAAGGGAGCTAGACACCAGGGCTTTACCGCAGGGTCCCCCTGGTTCAAATCGCCAGCCTGCTCAAAGGCAATGAGGTGGGCCATCCACATCCCACCCGTCCTTAACCAGGGGCAGCAATTTAGTCTCGAGGTTCCCTGCGGAACTGGCCCCCCGGGATCTATCCCCACTCACCCCGGGGAGGTCCCCTAGGCCTCTCCGCCCCACCACCGCCAGTTCATGCTGCTGCTGCTTCTGCAGCTCTTTCTCGGGCTCTCGCTGTCTCCCACGGTCCTCTTGCTCTCTCGGACTCAGCTCCAATCCCGTCCGTCTCCGATCCCTGGATGGGGAACCCGATCGTGAAGACCCTCATCTGGTCGGGGACAGGAATCTTGGGGATGCCTGGCTCCCACTCCAGCTGCTCCCAGATCCTGCTATAGCCCCATTGGGGGTCAGGAATCTGCTCCTTAGAGCGGTCATCCTCCTCCAGCTGCACGATTAACTGTGCCTTGGTGAACTTTCCAATGCTCAACCCTCTCTTTCTGCACAGGGTAAAAATGTCCTTCTTAAGGAGACGGTGCCAGGCCATCACTCCACTCCTCCCAAGTTGTTGTGGACTCACAGGCCCATGTGTTCTCAGCTCCCCACGGTTTCCAGGGAGAACCCCTAGTGTGCCAGCCCTTCTTGAGGTCACCTCCTCTTTGCCAGGGTCGAGCTGCAGACTCCTCCGCCCCTGGGACCGCTCGCTGCAATCCCCCAGGGGACCCTGTTACTGCAAAAGTCCTTCTCTCTGGTCACACACTCCCAGGGTTTAACCGCCCCCTCAAACCATCTCTCTCTGAATCTTCAGCACGCCTGGTCCCTCTCAATCCCCCTTTGTTTTACTGCTCCCCAGTCACTTACTGCAGGAAGTGCCATCCACGGGGTGCAGTAGATCATGACAACTGGTGGTAGAGGTGTGGAGTCTCTGGGCGATGCTCTGGAACTGCTCCCCATGAAGCCAGTCAGGACTCTGGGGAAGTCTCCTTTCTGTGAGCAGCCTGTCTTCAGGACACACAGCTTCCACCTTCCTGGGTCTGACCTCGGACCTTTCAGCATCCTCTGCCCCTCCGTGTGCTTCCCACAGCGAGTCCGCCCAGGCAGGCTCCTGGGTCCTGCTCCCCAACTTCGCAGTCAGAGGTAACTCTCAGCCAGCCAGTAAAACAGAAGGTTTATTAGACGACAGGAACATGGTCTAACACAGAGCTTGTAGGTGCAGAGAACCGGACCCCTCAGCTGGGTCCATTTTGGGGGGCAGTGAGCCAGACAACCCCGTCTGCCCTTCACTCCATATCTCCAGCCAACCCCAAACTGAACCTCTCTCCAGCCCCTCCTCCTCTGGGCTTTGTCCCTTTCCCGGGCCAGGAGGTCACTGGATTCCTTTGTTCTCCAACCCTTTAGCTCTCACCTTGCAGGAGGGAAGGACCAGACCATCAGTTGCCAGGAAACAGGGTGTCGGCCATTCTCTGTGTCCAGACCCCTGCACACACCTGCCCTCCAGGGCTCTGCAATGATCATACACCCTTACCCTACCCCCTAGATACTTAAGAACTGCAGAGGGGAAACTGAGGCACCCCCACACTATTCAGAGGAAACATTAAGAACAGTTCCACTTCGTCACAAATGTAGATTCCTGTTTTTGTGTCTTTTTGTACTTAAGGTTTTGCCTAGAGGGATTCTCTATGTTTTGAATCTAATTACCCTGTAAGGTATTTACCATCCTGATTTTACAGAGGTGATTCTTTTACTTTTTCTTCAATTAAAATTCTTCTTCTAAGAACCTGATGGCTTTTTCATTGTTCTTAAGATCCAAGGGTTTGGGTCTGTGTTCACCTATGCAAATTGGTGAGCATTTCTAATCAAGCATTCCCCAGGAAAGGGGGTGTAAGGATTGAGAGGATTCTGGGGAGAAAGACGTTTCCAAACAGACTCTTTCCCAGTAATTATACCAGTTAGACGTTTGGTGATGGCAGCGATAAAGTCCAAGGGCAAAAGGTAAAATAGTTTGTACCTTGGGGAAGTTTTAACCTAAGCTGGTAAAAGTAAGCTTAGGGGGTTTTCATGCAGGTCCTCACATCTGCACCCTAGAGTTCAGAGTGGGGAAGGAACCTTGACATGGTGGCAGAGCGGTGGGATTAACTTGTAATCATTTTGAGATCACTTTGATATTTTTGAACCAGAAGCACAGATTTTAAAAGGGAATTTTTTTTTCCCCTTTGGGCTGCTGGAAAGCAGGTTTTCAGCTGAAAGCAGTTAGAGGTTTTTTTGGTCTCTGCTTGGGGGCCAGAGCAGAAACAAAAGGGAATTGTGTTTTGTGAGCTGGAGTTTTCTCTACCTAAAGGCAGGGTAGTTAACCTCCTGCAGGGAAATTCACAAGTCTTCACAGACCTGAAGTTGTTTTTTTACCTAAGAGCAACTAGAGGGGTTTTCTGTCTATTTGCCTGGAGACAAAGGTATTCGGGTTTTGTTTTTTGTGGTTTTGTGGGGTTTTTTAAATTTTTTTTTAAAAAAGGATTTTTCTGTAGGCTGACAATCCCTATCAGAGAATATAGGTATCATATTACAGCACAGCAAAATTTTACAAGCCAAGTTTTTTTATTTGTTTGTTTTATTTCTAACTCTCGGGTATGAAGTTAGTTAAAAACAGAGAAGCAAAGATGACAGAAACCAAGATACAACACAAATTGGAGTTAGCCAAACTGGAGGCAGTGAAAGAGGCAGAAAAAAGCCAAGAGGCTGCCCACAGGAGAACTATGGAGGCAAGGGCCAAAGAACTGGAGGAGAAAGAAAGAGAGGAAGCATGTGGAGGAGGAGAAGGAAAGAGAGAGGAAGCATGCACTGGAGATGGAGAAGGCAAAGGCTCAGCAGAATATACCAACAAACTCTAGCAGTCCTTCTCCAGGTGCCACTTCCCATCCCAGAAAGTTCCCCACCTACAAGGCAGGCAATGATACCGAGGCCGCCTTAGAAAACTTCGAAAGGGCTGGCCTTGGGTACAACATCTCTACAGACCAATACATGGTAGAGCTGAGGCCGCAGCTCAGTGGACCCTTAGCTGAGGTGGCGGCTGAAATGCCTAAGGAACAAATGAACCAGTATGAACTGTTTAAAACCAAGGCGAGAGTCAGAATGGGGCTAACACCCGAGCATTCCTGTCGACGGTTCAGAGCCCTAAGGTGGAAACCAGACGTGTCATTTACCCGACATGCCTACCACATTGTGAAACATTGGGATGCCTGGATATCAGGAGCAAGTGTTAAATCTCCAGAAGATTTGCCCTTCCTAATGCAAATGGAGCAGTTCTTAGAGGGTGTTCCTGAGGAAATAGAAAGATACATCCTAGATGGGAAGCCCAAAACTGTAATCGAGGTGGGGGAGATTGGATCCAAATGGGTGGAGGTGGCAGAAAAGAAAAAAACTGGGTCGCAGTTGGAGCGGATACCAGAAGGGACAACCTCAGACCACACCCTATTACCGGGGGCAGCCCAAGTCCCCAACTACCCCCCAAGGAACCCTCCAGACACCTTATCGTCCCACCACACCGTTCTCCAGCTACCCACCTCGCCCCAGTGACCCAGCAGCCGGACGATGTTTTAAATGTAATGAGCCGGGGCATGTAAAGGCCAACTGCCCCAAGAACCCCAACAGATTACAGTTCATTGCACCAGAATGACACCAGAGGTCCTCAGGCCCAGATACCTCCCAGATACCCTTGGAGCAGAGGAAAACTGTGACTGTGGGTGGGAAGAAGGTCATCGCGTGGAGGGACACTGAAGCACAAGTGTCAGCTATCCATGCTTCCTTAGTGGACCCAAATTTAATCAACCCAGAGATCCAAGTGACGATTCAACCCTTCAAGCCCAACTCTTTAAATTTGCCTAGTACCAAGTTGCCTCTCCAGTACCAGGGCTGGTCAGGAACGTGGACTTTCACAGTCTATGATGATTATCCCATCCCCATGCTGTTGGGGGAAGACTTGGCCAGTCACGTGAAGCGGGCCAAGAGGGTGGGAATGGTCACCCGCAGCCAGGCTAAACCAGCCGTCACGCCTAGCTCTGTTCCGGAAACTTCTACCAGGGCCCAGACAGAGGTGATGGACCCGGACCCCGGGCCAATGTCTGCAACAGCCGTAGTGGATCCAGTCCCAGAGACCCAGGCAGAGCCAGTCCCAGAACCAGAACCGGTGGAACAACCAGCACCAGACCCATTGCCAGCACTGAACCCAGTACTTGCAACCTCAACACCAGAGGGCCCCACCAAGCCTGAACCGGCAGCAGCCGATAACCCTACACAAGAGGCTCAGCCGGAGCCTGAATCCCAACATAGTGCACCAGCGGAGAGCGGTTCACAGTCAACAGAAACAGCCCCATCCCCTGCATCGCTTCCCAAGGCACCAAGCCCAGGTCCACAATCCAATGAGGAACTGATGTCTCCAGCATCAAGGGAACAGTTCCAGACCGAACAGGAAGCAGATGAAAGCCTCCAGAGAGCTTGGACGGCGGTACGGAGCAACCCACCGCCTCTCAGCTCTCCTAATCGATCCAGGTTTGTTGTAGAAAGAGGACTTTTATACAAGGAAACTCTTTCTGGTGGACACCAGGAAGGCTGGCATCCTCAGAGACAGTTGGTAGTTCCAACTAAATATTGGGCCAAGCTCTTGAGCTTGGCCCACAATCATTCTAGTGGCCATGCTGGGGTGAACAGGACCAAAGACCGTTTGGGGAGGTCATTCCACTGGGAGGGAATGGGCAAGGATGTTTCTACCTATGTCCGGTCTTGTGAGGTATGCCAAAGAGTGGGAAAACCCCGACACCAGGTCACAGCCCCTCTCCAGCCACTCCCCATCATTGAGGTTCCATTTCAGCAAGTAGCTGTGGATATTCTGGGTCCTTTTCCGAAAAAGACACCCAAGGAAAGCAGGGCATACTGACTTTCATGGATTTTGCCACCCGATGGCCGGAAGCAGTAGCTCTAAGCAACACCAGGGCTAAAAGTGTGTGCCAGGCACTAGCAGACATTTTTGCCAGGGTAGGTTGGCCCTCCGACATTCTCACAGATGCAGGAACTAATTTCCTGGCAGAAACTATGGAAAGCCTTTGGGAAGCTCATGGGGTAAGTCACTTGGTTGCCACTCCTTACCACCATCAAACAAATGGCCTGGTGGAGAAGTTTAATGGGACTTTGGGGGCCATGATACGTAAATTTGTAAATGAGCACTCCAATGATTGGGATCTAGTGTTGCAGCAGTTGCTCTTTGCCTACAGAGTTGTATCACATCCTAGTTTAGGGTTTTCCCCATTTGAACTTGTATATGGCCGGAGGTTAAGGGGCCATTGCAGTTGGTGAAGCAGCAATGGGAGGGATTTACACCTTCTCCAGGAACTAACATTCTGGACTTTGTAACCTACCTACAAAACACCCTCCGAACCTCTTTAGCCCTTGCTAAAGAAAACCTACAGGATGCTCAAAAAGAGCAAAAAGCCTGGTATGATAAACATGCCAGAGAGCGTTCCTTCAAAGTAGGGGACCAGGTCATGGTCTTAAAGGCGCTCCAGGCCCATAAAATGGAAGCGTTGTGGGAAGGGCCATTCACGGTCCAGGAGCGCCTGGGAGCTGTTAATTATCTCATAGCATTCCAACCAAAAGCCTAAGGTGTACCATATTAATTATCTAAAACCCTTTTATTCCAGAGAATTAAAGGTTTGTCAGTTTACAGCCCACGGAGGAGACGACACTGAGTGGCCCGAAGGTGTCTACTACGAAGGGAAATGTGGTGGTGGTGTGGAAGAGGTGAATCTCTCCATGACCCTTGGGCGTATGCAGCAACAGCAGATCCAGGAGCTGTGCACTAGCTACGCGCCAACGTTCTCAGCCACCCCAGGACTGACTGAACGGGCACACCACTCCATTGACACAGGGAATGCTCACCCAATTAGGGTCCAACCTTACCGGGTGTCTCCTCAAGCTAAAACTGCCATAGAACGGGAGATCCAGGACATGCTACAGATGGGCGTAATCTGCCCCTCTGAAAGTGCATGGGCATCTCCAGTGGTTCTAGTTCCCAAACCAGATGGGGAGATACGTTTTTGCGTGGACTACCGTAAGCTAAATGCTGTAACTCGCCCAGACAACTATCCCATGCCACGCACTGATGAACTATTAGAGAAACTGGGATGGGCCCAGTTCATCTCTACCTTAGACTTAACCAAGGGGTACTGGCAGGTACCGCTAGATGAATCCGCCAAGGAAAGGTCAGCCTTCACCACACAGGTTGGGCTGTATGAATTTAATGTCCTCCCTTTCGGGCTGCGAAATGCACCCGCCACCTTCCAAAGACTTGTAGATGGTCTCCTAGCAGGATTAGAAGAGTATGCAGCCACCTACCTTGACGATGTGGCCATATTTTCGGATTCCTGGGCAGAACACCTGGAACATCTACAAAAAGTCTTTGAGCGCATAAGGGAGGCAGGACTAACTGTTAAGGCTAAGTGTCAAATAGGCCTAGACAGAGTGACTTACCTTGGACACCAGGTGGGTCAAGGAACTACCAACCCCCTACTAGCCAAAGTGGATGCTATCCAAAAGTGGCCCGTCCCCAAGTCAAAGAAACAGGTTCAATCCTTCTTAGGCTTGGCCGGTTATTACAGGCGATTTGTACCACAATACAGCCAAATCACCGCCCCACTGACAGACCTAACCAAAAAGAAACAGCCCAATGCCGTTCAGTGGACTGAAGAGTGTCAGAAGGCCTTTAACCAGCTTAAAGCGACACTCACATCTGACCCTGTACTAAGGGCCCCAGACTTTGACAAACGGTTCCTAGTAACCACAGATGCGTCAGAGCGTGGCGTGGGAGCAGTTTTAATCAAGAATTCCACCCTGTACTGTTTCTCAGCAAGAAGCTGTCTGAGAGGGAAAGCAACTGGTCAGGCAGTGAAAAGGAATGTTACGCCATTGTCTACGCTCTGGAAAAGCTACGCCCATATGTTTGGGGACGGCGTTTTCACCTGCAAATCGACCATGCTGCACTACAGTGGCTTCATACCGCCATGGGAAATAACAGAAAAAACTTATTTGGTGGAGTTTAGCTCTCCAAGATTTTGATTTCGACATCCCACACATCTCAGGAGCTTCTAACAAAGTGGCTGATGCACTCTCCCGAGAAAGTTTCCCAGAATCAACTGGTTAAAATCGTCCTTGAGATGTGGAAAATGTTGTTAGTCTTTACATACTTGGTAGTATATTTAGAGGTGCATGTGTCTTATTAACTCTGTTTTCTCCTAGAGCTCCAGGAAGAAATCCCAGCCAGCGTTTCACCCTATCTGTGATTTGGGGTGTGTGTCATAAATATAAAGGGAAGGGTAAACCCCTTTAAAATCCCTCCTGGCCACAGGAAAAACCCTTTCACCTGTAAGGGGTTAAGAAGCTAGGATAACCTCACTGGCAGACTGACCACAATGACCAATGAGGAGACAAGATACTTTCAAAAGCTGGAGGGGGGAGAAACAAAGGCTCTCTCTGTCTGTGTGATGCTTTTGCCGGGGACAGAACAGGAATGGAGTCTTAGAACTTAGTAAGTAATCTAGCTAGATACGCGTTAGATTCTGATTCCTTTAAATGGCTGAGAAAATAAGCTGTGCTGAATGGAATGTAGATTCCTGGTTTTGTGTCTTTTTGTAACTTAAGGTTTTGCCTAGAGGGATTCTCTATGTACCCTGTAAGGTATTTACCATCCTGATTTTACAGAGGTGATTCTTTTTACTTTTTCTTCTATTAAAATTCTTTTAAGAATCTGATGGCTTTTTCATTGTTCTTAAGATCCAAGGGTTTGGGTCTGTGGTCACCTATGCAAATTGGTGAGGATTTTTATCAAACCTTCCCCAGGAAAGGGGGTGTAAGGGTTGGGAGGATTTGGGGGGGGGGGAAGACCTTTCCAAACAGGCTCTTTCCCGATTATATACCTGTTAGACGTTTGGTGGTGGCAGCGATAGAGTCCAAGGGCAAAAAGTAAAATAGTTTGTACCTTGGGGAAGTTTTAACCTAAGCTGGTAAAAGTAAGCTTAGGAGATTTTCATGCAGGTCCCCACATCTGTACCCTAGAGTTCAGAGTGGGGAAGGAACCTTGACAGCCCAGCATTGGGCTCTCAAAGGCTGGAGCTCCCACATCCTGGCTGCAGCACGTGGATTTGGTGCAAAGGGCCTAATCTTGTCTCCCTGCCCTACCGGTGTCCAGCCTGAGCGACAGGGCAGAGGGGGGCGTACCCAGGGGGTGGCAATTCAGAGAGTTGAGGGCAGCACCAAGAGGAGGCTGGCCCTGCATCTGCCGCAGGCCAAGGGGAGGTGGCAGTAAATGGGGGGAGAGGCACTCAGGGGCACAGGGACACATAGGGCAGCCTGCCCAGGCAGGGGCACAGAACATGCTCAGGAAGGCGGCTGGTTTGCATAGTTCTGAACATTTAATAACTCTCAGTCTCTCTAGTGTTATATCCACAACCATTAAATTAAGAACCAGGGGCAGGAGGCAACACCTACCTGATTAAATTACAAGAAAAAATTACTGTGCACCAAAAAGTTATGATAAAAACCAGGTGTGGGGGGCCCTGCCCCCGGCCCGGCCGGAGCCTATGCAGGGGCTGGAACAAGACGGCTGCAGCCACAGCCCAGGCCCATGGTGGGGCGGAGCGGTGTGCAGCTCTGGGCTTGGCGCTCAGGCCCCTTGCAGGGGGCAGATTGCGCTGAAGCCCCCCCCACTTACCCTAGGCCAGGCCTTGCCCTGCCACTATGAGGAAATGACTTGTGAACAGGGAGGGGATGGGGGGGGGCTCCAGCTGGGGAGCAAAACAGATTGTCACCACAGGGGAGGGGCAAGGCACATCAGGAGGGGGAGGGCAGGCAGACATGCCATGACTCGGTGCCTCTGCGGTGGGCTCCAGGGACTGACCCAGGCTGCATGGCCCAAGTCCAGCAAGTGGGGTACCAGCAGCCCAGCCCCACACACTGCATGGCCAAGGGAAGGGCAGCCAGCCCCCAGCCAGCCACAGGCAGGGACAGCGGGGGGCTAGGCCCATGGGGCAAGGCCCTGGAAACTTCCCCAGCAGGCAGGGAGCAGTGGGGATGTTGCTGCATGCCGCTGCAGGGCTGGGGACCCTGGGACCGGCCCTGGGCGAGACTGTGCTCCTGGCTCTTCAGCGCTGCAGAGCCTCACGCTCCCTCCTGGCAGCACCACAGCTCTGGCGGAGCCTGGCCCACAGCCCAGCCATTATTGCTGTAGAGAGAAGGAAACAGCTGCCACTCCCGGGCAGGGCCTCAGAGCTGAGGGAGTCCTGCTGCTCCCCAGAAGGGAGAGGGTCACAGAGAGAACAGGGCTTGCCCAGTGCCCTGGGCCTGACATGGGGACAAGCCCGGGGGGGCCCCAAGGCTGGAGAGGGAGACAGCACATCACCCCCTCACCAGAGCCCCCCCATAGAGACGCAGTGCCCAGCCCAAGGGCAGCCAGCAGCCTGGAGAGCCAGCCTGAGCAGACAGAAGCCCCAGCCCTGAGAGACACGCATCTGGCTTCCCCTGCCCCAGCACATGGGTGTGACGGGCACAGGCGAGGCTGGCAGACAAGACCCTCACCAGGCCCATGGGGCCGGCGAAGGGGGGGGGGGGCATGCTAAAAACACTTTGGCAAGTTAAAAGAAACAGAAGTGGAGGCTGGGCCTGATGCTGTGGGGGTGAGAGCCCAGGACGGTGCCAGGGGGCCCTCCCTAGAGCAGGCCGGGCAGCCGCTGCCCTTGCCCAGGAGCAGAGGTGCCCACAGGACGGTGCCAGCAGCTGGTGAAGCCCTCACCCGAGCAGGACGGGGCAGTGTCCAGGGCCCCTCAGCCTTCCCTGGCCCGGGGGCTGTGCCAGGGCAGGGCAGGGAGGGGCCGGGGGGCTCAAAGGGCACTTTGGTCTCTGATGAAGGCAGTCCTCTCGCTGTGCGCCTCGCAGTCCTCGCCCTCCGACTCGGAAGGCAGCTCCTCCTGCCACAGGTCCGCGGGGAGCCCCCGGTAGGAGATGAGCCCGCTGTCCAGGGAGTACACCTTGACGCCCCGCAGGCTGAAGCCCGAGCGCAACTGCAGCACCAGGAAGACTGTGATGAAAATGAGGACGATGAAGACGCAGCTGAGGCTGGCCACCAGGACAGCCAGTTTGGAGGTGGGAGGTGCCTCGGGCTGGCCCTTGCCCAGGGCGGGCGACGCGCGGCTGCTCTGCGTCTGGTGGGAGCACGTTCGGTCCAGGCTATTGTAGTGCGAGTGGGCTGGGCAGCTGAGGCAGGCGGTGGCCACGGGCCCCATGCAGGTGGCGCAGGAGGTGTGGCACGGCACACACAGGTGCGGGGGACGGGGCTCCACACTGTTCTCCAGGGCGTAGTGGGCACTCTGCAGGCTGGGCGTGAAGCCGGGGGGGCAGCGCTTCAGGCAGCTCTTCTGGTGCAGGTAGAAGCCCTCCTCGCACACTGCGGGGACAGGGGTGGGTTAGCGCTCGGCCTGGAGCTCTGCCAGCACCAGACCGGCATGCCCGCCCCATGGGCCGTGGCACGTCTGAGCCAGGCTGCACTGCCAGGGTTCGGCAGGTCGGGGTGCTCCTGGGCACAGCTCTGCCCCCCTCCCCTGGGCCTGGCTGGCCAGCAGCGGGAGTCCAGCCCCCTCACTCACCCACGCAGGTCTGGCTGGAGGCGAGGGTTTTGCAGCCGCTGCTCTCGAGCCGGTTGGAGAGGCTGGTGGGCTCTGTTGCGGTCCCGTACAGAACCAGCGTGAACTTGGTCAGGGTGCCTGCAGGCCAAGGCAGAGGGTGAGGAGCGCCCAGGGACCCGCCCACCTGGACTCAGCCTTGCTAACCCACCTGGCTTCCATCCTGGCGTTTGGTGCCCTCTGCTGGCCACAGGGCCGGTCGCACCCCCTTCCACTCCCACCCAAGCCCAGGGGAGCAGGGCGGGCTGTGCTCACGGCCCACAGCCCCAGTGACCGGCGCGAGACCTGGAGTGGGGCCCCAGCAGCAGCAGCTGGGATGGGGGCCCTGGGCTTACCCCACGCAAGGGGAGCACACTGCCACCATGGGGCCTCTGAATCAAAAAGTTCCTCCAAGTCCCTCCGAGGCAGATCCAGGTCACCCCTCTCACGGGTGCTTGGCATTGCGGGGCGGGGGCACCTGAGGCCACCACTGGAGCGCAGGCATTGCGGCCACAGGGCGGCCGTCTCTCTGCTCAGCACACGGCACCCACGCTATGGCAGCCTACCGGTTGCGACTGTGTGCTGGGCCAGGCAAGCAGCGGGGGCAGACTCCAGCAACGGGGGGCAGAAACGGTGCAGCAGGCACCAGGGGCAGCGGCCAGCAGGTGCCAGGGAGCTGGGCAGGCGGCCGGGGAGCCTGCAGCCCCTTGCACGCACCGTAGTTGTTGGCTTCACTAGTGTTTTCGATCTCCAGCACCCAGTCGCCGGAGGGGTCCTCGTCCCACGAGTGTGTGGTCATGAAGGCCCAGTCGTTGAAACCGTCGCCTGAGTAGTCGTGAGGCCTGGGGGACAAGGGAGAGGTGAGGCCTGCTGCCCGAGACACAGCCCTGGTAGCACACGGGCGGCGGCCTGGACAGCCCCCAGGCTGTGGCAGTCGGGGGCCTACCTGGGAGCCAGGAGGGTGGAGCGGGTGCCCATGGGGCTGGTGAGGTGGATGGCCAGGTCGCCACGCCGGTTGTAGGAGAGAGTCAGCCTGGCCTGGACGTGCTCCAGCCTGCCGATGGAGCTGGCCTTCCCCAAGCAGGCGTCCACCTTCCTCCGGACCTCCAGGCGCTTCCCAATGTCTCTGCAGAGCACAGGAGGTGGAGTCAGTGTGCAGCCAGCAGGGGGTGCCAGCCCCAACACAGCAGGGAAAGGGCCCCTCCACAGCACCCGAGCCGAGGTCCCAGGGAAATACCAACCCTGCTGCCTTCTCAGCTCACAAGCAACAACCCTCCAGACCCCCAAGGGAAGAGCAGACAGGAGGTGCGGGACGTGGCCCGGAGCGCCCGCCATTGCCAGGAATGCAGCGGCTAGGGAAGCCCCCCACCAGCCCGCACCCCAGGCAGCCAGCACCACTCTGGGGCACAGAACCCAGCCCCACCACTCAGGGCAGCCTAGGGCCCAGGAGCTGTGTGGGGGACCGGCAGGGCTGAGCAGTAGCTGAAGGTGACCCTGTGTAACAGTCAGACCCTGCCTGATCCTGGGCACCCAGGTCAGAACGCAGCCCCGCGGGACAGGACAAGGCTTGGCATGACCTTGGGAGATGAAGCTGGCTCTGGGGAGGGGCTGAGGTAGGTCTGCACTGCAATGCACAGCCACTGCTGGCCTAGGCCAGCTGACTCAGGCTCTGGGACCCTCCCCACTTGCAGGATCCCAGAGTCCGGGCTCCAGAATGCCCACATTGCAGCTTAGGGCCCTGTGAGCTCAGACACAGCCATGGGGTTTTCTTTGTGGACATTCTCTGAGAGGTCTAGCTCTGGGATGGACAAGATGGGACCTCCTGGCCTTTTCTGTGCCACAGCAGGCAGGCAGCTCCTGCAGCTCAGCTCTCGCTCCCCCCACTGCATGGGCACCACATTCAAATCAGCCCAGTTCCTGGAGGGCAGGGGGCTGCTCAGTGACTGCATCCTCCCCGTCCTGAATAGCTGCACTGTGCCAGCCATGAATGGCTCCTTTCTTCACCTGCAGTGGAGACGGCAGCATCCCCAGAGCTCGGCTCCTGCTCCCCGGCCTGGGCACCGCATCTCCTCCCTCTCCCCAAAGTTGCCAGGCTAAGCTGAAGACCAGCAGGGCCCAGCCGGTGCTGCGGTGGCAGGGAACTTCAGAGAGCACCTAGGTGCTAGAGAAGCCCAGAGCTATGGGGCAGCCAGGGGAGATGGGGGCCCTGGGTGGCTCTTGACTGAGTTCCGCTCCTAGCATGCCAGGTGGCTGCGCTCGGCCTGGCACGTCTATGCTCCGCAATGGAGGGGCTGCGGGTGCCAGCATGGCCTAGGAGCACTCGCGGATCCCAGGGTGCTGGTCCTGGCAAGCAAGCAGGGAGGGACAAGTGGAGCTAGAGACAGGCGCTGCTGCTGTCCAGGCCCCCCAAGCTCTGTGGGAAGCACTCAGCGCCCCAATCCCAGCCACACAGGGCACAGCGCAGGCGCTGAGGAGATGGGCAAGCACAAGTGAAAGGAGCTTCTGTGTGAGCCCTGAAAAGACCCTTGTCCAGCACCAGCTCACGCTGGCTGCTCCCAAACCACAGCACCCGCGGGAGTGGCGCTGGCAAGCCCCGGGCCAGCAGCAGAGCCCGACACCACTCTGCACGCAGGACAGGGACCCCAGCTCCCTCTGCACATGGCAGCGGCACTCACCGGCAGCGCTGGCCCAGCCAGTCCCCAGGGAAGCCAGATGGCCTGCAGCGGGCATGAGCCCCAGGGCAGGGAGCCAGAAGGGGGCTGAGCCGCAGACCCAGGCCCGACTCTGGAGCCCCAGTGCTCTGGCTGAGGCCTCTTTCCAGCTCTTCTCCTCAGCTCAGGATGCCCAAAGCGCCAACTGCAGCCTGCCAAGGGGGAAACGCAGGCCCCTCTCTGGCTCTGCCCCATGTCAGCCACGCAGGGAGCAGAGCATGGCTCCGAGCCCAGCCCTGCCCACCCTAGCACGCCTGGGCTCTACCCAGGAGCTGTTGGACTGTCTGGCCACACTGAGGGCTTGGACACAGTGCTGGAGAGCCCCCCCACCCCGCCCCCGGGACACACCAGCCCTCACTTTGGCTCAGTGAGGATGTCGATGATGCACTTCCTCTGGGGTCCCACCGTGGTCCAGTTCCTGGCCAGGGTCACCATGGCCCCCGCGTCCAGCAGGCCGTAGCCATAGGAGTGGCTGACTGCAAAGACAGAGAGAGGGTGAGGCGCAAGGCCCTGGGCGGACAAGGAAAGGTCCCTGGGGTGCCCCCCTCTGGGCACTGGGGGGTGCCTCTCATGTGTCCTGCAGCCAGCCCTGCCCAAGGCAAGCCGCAAACCCCACGGGCTGTGGCCCCCCCGACCCACTCCCCAGGGGCTCCAAAGGCAGTTTGGGGCACTTTGCGCACATACGGGAGGGGCCCATGGGGTGGCACCGGCCATGCCCAGACGATCACAGCCCAGGGGAGTGGGGTGGGCAGCATGTTACCTTTGCGGCCCACGCCGTTGGTGGCCCAGTCATTGGTGTTGAGATGCGCCGGCTTCGAGGTCCGCACCACCAGGTGCTGCATGTCCCGCCAGGTCAGGTTCTTACTGCGGAGACAGAGGTGGGCTTGGAGCACGCATGGCCAAGGTCCTGCCAGGGCCTACCCCTGGGATACCCAAATCAGACACCCGGGTTGCTCCCTGTTCATGCTGTGCCGTGGGGAACCCAGCCCGCCACCGCAGCCCTCGCCTGGCCTTACTTTGCTTCCAGGGTAAGTGCGATGATGCCAGCAGCCAGTGGAGCCGAGGCAGAGGTCCCCGTGTGCGACTCTGTGCACTTCTGCCTCAGGTCGGTCGTCACCTGCAGGGAGAGGCAAGGCGTGAGACCCCATTGTACTCCCACCCCAGTCCCTGTGAACCCAGGGCACTGCCAGGGGGCCCCAGTTCATTTCAAACTCTGCCTGGGGGACAGGCCCCTCCCCACTCAACTGTGGAGCAGTTTGGATTCCCCTGGGTTAGCAAGACTGAACCTGGGAGCAGCTCCCGGGGCCACAGTGTCCAGAAGCCCCATCCCTCAGGATCCCCACAAGACCATTTCCAGAGACGGGGCTGCCCTCAGCTCTCACTGGAGGTGCAGCCAACACAGACTGCCGCTTGCGGCTTGCCCTACTCCCAGCAAGGCACCCAGCCAGCCCACAGAGAGAGCCCCACTCCCGGCCAGTCCAAAGAAAGAGATGGCCGCTCCCAGCCTGGCGCCCGCCTAGCCTAGCCTGGCGCCCGCCTAGCCTAGCCTGGCGCCCGCCTAGCCTAGCCTGGCGCCCGCCTAGCCTAGCCTGGCGCCCGCCTAGCCTAGCCTGGCGCCCGCCTAGCCTAGCCTGGCGCCCGCCTAGCCTAGCCTGGCGCCCGCCTAGCCTGCACTCACAATCTGTTTCTCGTTCTGGTTGCCGCTGCTGTAGGTGGTGGCAAGGGTGGAGGAGCAGGCCTCGCTGTACCAGGGCACGTTGCCGTACTGGGTGGTGCTGCTGATGGACAGCGTGTAGATGCTGTTGGTGTAGCCATCGCAGTTGCAGCTGTCATGTTCGCGGCCCCCATTCCCAGAGGCCCAGACGAATATGGAGCCCAGTCCCGCCCGGCCCTGTAGAAAGAGGCAGAGTGAGGCAGGCCCCAGCCATGGCAGCCCACAGCCAGCCCAGCCCTCCTGCTCACCTGACTGACCCCTCGGAAGAACGCCTCTTCTGCCAGCCGGGCCGGCCCGTCCACCGTCTTGCCATCGTCCTCAGGGCCCCAGCTGGCACTGTAGATGTGGATGTGGTTGGGGTTTAAGCCCAGGGAGCGGGCCTCCACAGCATCGGTCACTTCCCCATCCAGCATGCGCACACCTAGAGCCACAGGAGACGTCACCAGCTTCTCCAGCAAAGGCTCTGTGGCTCGAGGGGCTCCCCCTGCAGCCCCCGGCTCCCCAGTGCGGAAGCTCTGGGATGGGCATGGGCTCCCCATGGCCTGCAAACTCGTGTCTGCAGCACAAACCCCATGCAGAGTCTCCACCCCGGCCCGAGGTAGCAGGCTGAGAGGCAGGCAGGCCAGGGCCCCAGATCTTCACCCATCAGGCCATGGGAAGCAGCGGGCAGAGGCTCCCCACCAGCCCTGGCCCAGGCACACACCCACCTCCAATCCTGGCGTTGTAAGCCACTCCCACGCCACAGATCCCATTGTTTGCCACAGCAGCCACTTCACCGGCACAGCGAGTGCCATGTCTGCACCAGGGAACAGCAACACAGTACGGTCAGACGCAAAGCCCAGGCTGGGTCCCCGCAGCCCCAGGGGCCGAGCTGCAGCCTCCCTTGCTGCAACACACACACCCTGGAGCCGGAGCTGCTGTCCCACCACCCAGCCAGGCTGCCCTGCCCAGCGCCCTGGGATCAGGAACTGAAGGGGGACAGGAACAGCCGGACTCAGCTCCAGCTGGCAATGAATGAGCCTGTGTCTGGGGAGGGGGAGGCAGGTACAGCTCTGCCAGGGCACAGGGGCTCCCCAGGCCCACCCCGACTCCCCACCAGCTGCAGATGCTCAGGGCCTGGAACCTGGTTTCCTGTGCTTGAGCCACCCTGATAGCCCCTGAATAGAATCAGGCTCCCACCACAGCTGGGGCCCCTGCTACTCCTCAGCTCACCCCCCACCTCCAACACCCAGCCCACTGGGTGCGCTCCCCACCCAGGACAGGCTCCCTGGAGCAGCCAGGCCCCATCCAGCGCACCACGCCCCCAGGCAGACGACTCCTGGCCCCCCTCACCTGTTATCGTTCATCTGTGTGTAACGAGGCTGTGGGTCTGGGTCCTGGTCGTTCACATCAAAGCTGGCCCCGGGGTCCTAGAACACAGAAGCTCTGTCAGCTCAGCAGAGCCCCACGCTCCCTTCTGGGCCAGGCAGCTGTCCACGGCTGTGCTGTGGTTCACAGCAAGCTCAGGGAGCCACAGGCCAGCCCCTGCCCATGGCATGGGAGGGGGAGACTTCATTCCTCTAGCAGCCAGGGCTGCCTCACCATACTTCTGCACTCTAGGGCCAGGCCCGAATCCTGCTCAGCCCAGGGCCATGTGCCAGGAGCCTGGGGTTGAGCTGAGTGGCAGGTGTGGGCTTCAAAGACAACAGATCCCAGCATGCTGTGTGCCCAGCTGCGGGCACAGTGCAGCACAGGGGCTGTCCCTGCACATGAGCGTGGTGGCCCTCACTCACATAGTTGTCCTCTAGGTCCGGGTGGTTCTTCTCAATGCCATCGTCCAGGATGGAGACAACAATCCCCCTGCCGGTGTAGCCCTGCTCCCAGGCCCCCCGCACGTTCAGGTCCCGCTGGTTCACGTTGTACTAGAGGAACGAGACCAGAAACCCACTGATCACACCCTGAAAGACCTGAGGGTGGGGGGCGGTGCGACCCCCCAATGAGGGTCATGGTGCAGCAGCTCCCACAACCCATGGCTGTCTACAAGCTACACCAACGTACGGGTAACAGAAAGGGTGCACCCCAAGCACCATCAGCTGCAATCAGACATGAAATCAGCTAACTTGGTTTGGCCCTTCAGAGGAATCAGGGCAAGTGGAAGGACCCCAGAGGATACTGCCCCACTGTGACCAAGTGAGCATGTTCCTACTGTTTTGTCTGAATACTGTGTGTGCCTCAGTTTCCCCTATGTGTTACTCAAGTGTCTAGGTGGTGGGACAAGGGTGTGTGGTTGCAACTGGTTGGCAGTCTCTCCTGGCCTCTAGGGGTTGCTGGCCCTGGCTTGGCCAGGCTGGATAATGGCTGAACCCGGGCGGCTCTGTGCTGCCCGAAGGCCTTCCCAGGCCGTGTGCAGGGACTAATACACCGGCTTTGGCTGGACAAGGCTGCCTGCCGGCACTGCAGGCGCGTGCTGCTGGGCATCGCTCGCCCAGAGACTGCAGCTCGGCCCAGCTGGACTGGCAGGGCAGAGCTCCTGGGGAAGACGCTGCAGGGCTGCGGCCAAGAGGCTCGGGCTCGGAGGTGGGGGGGAACACATGCCCTGCCCTGAAGGACGGGTGGGACCCCTCAGGGTCTGGGACACTGAAGGGCTCCTCAAAGGTGCTGTTTATGAGCTGGGACATAGAAGAGCCTGGGGAGCTGTGATGGGGGGGGGGGGAATCTGGCATCTGGTGAGGGGCGGACATGCTGCTGGGGGAGGGGCTATCTGAGCAGGAGCTGGCCCTGGCTCTGCTAATCCCAGCCATGTGCCATTAGCTGAAATGAAGGGATTAGGCGCGGGCTGCAAGGCTGGGAAGCCCCCCTCCCCAGGAGGGCATCAGTGACCCTCCTGGGCCCCGATGCGACTCGACCCCAGATTTAGCTACGCAGCCCTAGAATCAAAGCCCCCTCTCAGAGGCGGTCAGTCCTCACGCACGCCGTGCAGGAGAAGGGGACAGTGCAGACATGTTCCCAGACAGCCTGCCGCAGACGTTTCCCAGTAGGCACTGCCCCCCGTCCCAATCTGTAGCCCCCCCACTATTCCTACAACAACAGGGCCATAATAGCGAGGCTTGAATGAAAGCAGGAGCTTTGGAAGGGATGTAACCATTCCCGCTTCTGGGCGTTGACTGGCCTAAAGGATGGGGAGGAGGAAACGGTGCCTGGCCCCTGAACGGCCTGCTGCAGGGTTCCTTCCTCTCAAGCAGCTGCTTCCAGCCAAAGGCAGCGACAGGACACTGAGCTGGATGGCCCACAGGTCTGCTCTTGTCTGGCCATTCCCATGTTCCAGTTAGGGAAACTGAGACATGAGCAGGGCGATGCCTGGCACACAGCAAAGCAGCTGACTAGAACCCAGCTATTGCACCCCCTCCCAACTCCTCCTGTACTGCACCCCCTTTCCCCATCCTCCAGTGCAGCACATCCGAGCTGCTCCCCTGCACACAGCCCCCAGCCATCACCCACCAGGTACCACTGCTGAGGGAACTTGGGGTCTGTGGGCTCCGTGAAGGCGTCTCTCTTCGTCCTGCGCTTTGCCACCTGCTGCTCCAGCCAATGCACCTAGAGACCGACAGAGGAGAGTGAAGAGCGCCCCCCTCTGAGCAGACGGAGGAGCCAGCTCAGGCTCGGGCATCCACTCCTCCCAACAGCTATAGGCACCTGAGACTGACCCCAGCTAGCCTGGCACGCAGCTGTCACTGCCCTGGCCACCCAGCCTCAGGCTATACAAGCCCCCTCTTGCCCCGGGAGCGAGCGGGACACAGGAGGTTGCCTGGCAAGGGCATGATGGGGCCTGTGCAATACCTCAGGGGAGGGGGCGCTCCGGGTGGAGGCAGGCATTCTAAAGGGGCAGGGCTGCACCTCTGTCCGGGGCTCAGAGGGGCCGGGAAGGCAGGAGGAGGAAATCCCAGTGCGGGCGTTCTCTCACTCAGTGGAAGGAGTGGCTGCAATGGGTTGGCGCCATGTCAGCCCTGGTCTCAGGCCTGGCTGGGGGCCCGCACCATCCTGCTATGGACGAGCGCAGGCTTTCGGCTGGCACCCTCTCCAACACACGCCCCAGGGAGCCTTTCACAGAGCTGCCAGCACAGGGCCTGGGCTGCTGGGCCAAACCTGCCACAGCCCCTGGCTAAGGAGCTCTCAGGGCAAAGGCCTGAGGGGCAGCGTCTTGCACAGGAACGGCCAGCATCCCACGGCAGTGCTCACAGCAGGGCCTCCATCCCCAGGCACCGGCTCCCCTCCTGCCCACCCAGAAACCCAAGGCCCTGCCCGTTCCCCGGGGAGCACAGCAGCGGCACAGAGCTCTGAATCCCGCCAGCCAGCACCTTCCCCCACTACGTGGGCACCTCTGAAGCCACCACCAAAGTTTGTGGCCCACAGAAATGCTGGCGCGGGAGGGGGGGGCAGGGGAACCAGTCTCCAGCCCTCTGTAGTTTTGAGGCGGGAGTGCCAGGTGAAGTCATGCCCCCTCCCTGCCCCTCAGGGCTCCTGCATTCAGCACCAGCCTTGACAGAAGCCACGTGCCAGCCCAGGAGCCCATTCAGAAAAGGGTGAGGACACCGCGACTGGCCTGGGCACTGGGCACGGTCCAGCCGCTCCGCAAGACGCATGAGCAGAGCTGGCGACGAAGGGGTTGGCGTGATCCCAGCAGAGCAGATGGCTGATTAGGAGCAAGGCAGCGCCCGGCATTCAGTCCCGCTGCCTCCAAATGGCTCAGGGGAGCATGGAGCTCACGCGAGATGTGACCAGGCTGGTACAGCACCCGCCTGAGTACCAAGCCCAGTATCCGACAACCCTGACCCCCAGCCCCCTGCTCTTCCAGCCCTGGACCCCCAGCAGTGCCGGTGCCCCCCAGCCCTGACCCCTAGCCCCCTGCTATTCCAGCCCTGGACCCCCCAGCTCTGCCAGTGCCCCCCAGCCCTCTGCTATTCCAGCCCTGGACCCCCCCATCCCTGACCCCAAGCCCCCTGCTATTCCAGCCCTGGACCCCCTAGCTCTGACTCACAGCCTACTGTGATCACAGTCCTGGTCTGCTCCTCAACTCTGCTGATGACCCTAGCCCTGCCCCTGCCCATCCCAGCGCTGGACACCACGCAGGCTGGCAATTGGGATCAAACTACCATTGCCAGGTGGCTAAGCCCTTCAACCAGGAGCTTCCCAGCAGGGGCGCATGGGTCAGCCCCGCAGCCGACTCAGCAAGGACAGCATGGCAGACACCACCTACCTGGGGCTCCCTGGCCAAATGGCTGTGCCGGGACCGGTGGGGCGAGAGGGAACGTTTCACTACTGCATGGTGCCGGAAGTGGTAATAGTCACCGACAATCTGCAACACAGAGCGTGGGTGAGACCAGCACAGAGCCCTCCAGCCCCGCCCCGGCTCCCCAGGGCCCGACCTGCCACGCCATCTGTGGCCACACAGCAAGTCTGGGCAGAGCAGGGATTGGGAGCCTGGACTAGACCTGCCCCATCCCCGGCCCTCTTATTACATGTCCTACAGTGCTGGACAGAGAGCCCCTGCCCACAGAGCAGGGCTGGGAGGGTCACTGGAGGTGCTTGGGCAAGCCATGGGCTAGCACCTCGTGGTCTGCACACTAGACCTTGGCTGGGTTCTGGTTTCTTTCACAGTAACTAAGTGCGGCGGCTGGGGGTGGGCGAAGGGAGAGGGCGCAGTGAAGGGGGGCAGACAAGGAGGCCTGGAGCAGCCACACATGGATCCCCCCCAGGTTGTGGCCCTGCAGCCTGCTGAGGGGAGGGGCACACAACAGCCCCTGGCTTGTGGGTGCCCCCGTGCCCTGCTCTGTGCCCGGCTGGGGTCGGGGCTCCAGTTGTGAACATGAAGACCGAGTCCCAGAGCAGCCTCCCCAGCGACAGACCACCCCTCCCACCCCCACCCACTACAGAGAGCCCGGGAGCCTGCACCCATGCCCTCTGCTGTGCCAATGACCACTTGCCCCATGCAGAGCTGCAGCCCAACCTGCCAGGATGCTGCCTCCTGTAGCCTCTACCCCAAACCCCCAGTCTCTGCCTGACCGGGACACGAGGCCAAGGCACAGGGCCATGCCTGGACTGCTCTTCTCACCTCGGAGCTGGGGCCTCCGCAGCTCAGCTGCTGTTTGGGAGCAGCCAGGTCTCCCTACTCCCCACCCCCGCTCAGCAAGGGAGCAGGACCCCCCCCCCCCGTCCACTTCAGACACCCCCCAGAGTGCCCCAGCGAGGCGAGCCCCTGAGCGCTGCCCACAGGCTATGCTGGCTGGGGTGGGAGCAAGGGCTTGCTCCTCTGCCCAAAGTCGCATCCACTCCAAAGCAATCGCGCAGGGCCCCTGCCTTCCGGGGGCTGCTCTCGGGGGGCGCCTGCTGCCAAGCAGGCCTCTGAGCAGGGCGCACACTGTACGGGTGAGTGAGCCCGGCTGCAGCCCCAGCCCCCGGGCCGGCCTGCGCAGGCCCAGTGCTCAGTCACCTCCTGGGCTGCAGCCTCTGGCTCCACGAGAAGCCACGGCCAAGTCCAGCTAGCAGGGAGCTGGGCACCCCAGGGCTGGCAAAGGTGCTTGCTGCATACCCAGGGGCCCTGGTACTTACAGCTCCCCCTCCCAGCCCAGTGAGACCAGCAGCTTCTTCCCCCTCAGCCAGGCCTTGCTCTGGCCCCACCTGGCTGCGTCCCCCTCCCCGGGAAGGCACCTAGGGCCATCCCCTGCAGGACCAGCGTGCAGGCAAGGCTCAGGCATGTCCTCTGCTGGGCACCACTGCGCCATGCTGGGCGAGGCCTGTGCCTGGAGTGGGCAGACGCCACCGCCCTGGCTGCGGGGAGAGCGGACAGCAGGCTCCTCAGGAGGGGGCGGGCAGCGGGCACAGAGCCCGCTGTGCAGGAAGCTCCCAGGCTGGCTCAAGGACCCACTTTGGGACCCTGCAGGAGTCCAGCCCTGTTCTCTCTGCCCCAGGGCAGGGCTGAGCCATGCTGTGGTGGGCTGCTCCCCACCACACTTGGCTTGCTCCCAGTAGAGGAAGCAGGCAGCCACTGGCCGGGCCTATCCCAACGAGGGTGTCTCATGTCCTGGCCCAGCCTGTGGGCTGCTCCCCCCCGCCATCCCCGGGCACCGCGGCACCCCTCCTCACATGCCCAGGCGGGCACAGGAGTTGAGGCAGGTGCTGAGCCATGGGGGAGCTGGGCAGGGGCAGAGGGGACTGTGGGCCCCTTGGCTTCTTGGAGAAGAGACTCCAGCAAGGACCCTGCCCAGCCCAGGAGGCAGGCCCAGCCGGGCGCCTGCAAATCCCCCCAGAGCAGCTGCTGGGGGCCAGGCAGAGGCAGCGGCTGGGCTCTGCTCCCCGGCACGGCACAGCCTGGCTCCCTGCCCAGAGCAGCCACAGCACACGCCAGCGGCTCCCCCAAGCCCATGGGGTAGAGACCGGGCACCTCTGCAGCTCCAGCCCCTGCTGCCACCATGGGCTCCACAGCCCCCCACTTCCGCCTGCGCGAGGGCCCCAGCCAGAGCGCCAAGCGCTGCCCGTGCATGCAGCCCAGAGAGGGAGGGTGGCCATGGGGTCGTGCAGCTCTGGGTTCGAGGAGCTGCTCTGCCACAGACGCCCTGCATGACCTGGGCGAGTCCCTTCTGTGCCCACGCGGCAGCGCGCTGGGGGAAGGGCTACGGTGCCGAAGGCCAGAGACAGGCCCCCACGCATCCTGTCAGTGGGGCCGTGGTCCTGGTCAGGCGGAAGGCAAGGGATACGACCAGCACCACGTGGTACAGGAGCTGGGGGAGAGAAAAGCTACTTGGTTTCATAAGCTGCCCTTAGCCCAGCGAGCGCCACGTCCCACCTCGCCTGCCTGGGCCAGGAACAGGGGCCCATTGTTCCCCAGAGCAGCTCCCAGCTCTGCCTGGTCACCAGACAGGATTAGGGTCTGCCCGGACCGAGTAGCAACGCTCACAGGCAGCCACCCGTCCTGCAGGCAGCCCTGCTCCAGAACAAGCCCCCCAGACCCAGCACTGAGTGCCCCCGAGGCTGTGGGAACGGGCCACGCTCAGGGCAGGCTCCAGCCCAAGCACTGCTGGCCCAGGGCAGCTGACCCGGCCTGCCGCCCTCCCCCAGCGAGGGCCCCCCTGCCGGCCATAGGATGGGAGAGCAGCCCTTAGGGAGCTCCTCAGGTGGGCATGCCAGGCCAGTGCAATTGGAGCCCAGGATGAGCTGGGGGCAGAGGGTTGGCACGGGGCAGCAGGGGTCCAGGAGTGGGCTGCTGCCTGCCATCACCTCAGGAACTAGCCGGACAACAGGGCCCAGCACCCACGGGCCCCCGGAGACATGCTGCCATGGCAAGAGGCTGGAATGGACACCTGTTTGCTGAGCCGAGATGGGAGATAAGAGGACACCGCCCTCCACTGCCTGGCTGCAGGAACTGGCGGACAGCGGGAGCAGGGTGGGCAGGTGTCAGAGACACAGTGGGGCCGAGGGGCACTGCAGAGTCCTCTGCCTGCACAATGGCACCCCCCAGGCTAGCAGCTGTGCCAGCAGAGACACTGGGAGAACTGGGCCCTCCACCAGTGCCCTGTCCTGGCCCCGCCTGAGCCCCACGCCATCCCCAGGCACCATGGCACCCCTCCTTGCCCCATTCGAGCAGCAGCCCTACGCCCAAGCCAGCTCGCCACCTCAGAAGCCTCCAAGCAGGCCCCAGGCTTGGGGGGCACTGCCAGGTGCTCCCCACCCCCGCTGACTCTCACAGGCTCCTCCCCCATTGCTGCTGCATCCAGCCCCCCCGTAAAACCACCCCCAGAGAGAGCAGCAGGAAGAGCCTCCCAGAGAAGCTATGTGGGAAAGTGGCCACCTCCCCACATCCGCCCATGGGCGGGGACCTCGGCTCACCATCCAGCCATCTCAGGGCAGTTACTGCCAGGAACCCAGGCATCCCTGGGCTGGTCACTGAAGCACGGAGCTGGCAGCAGGTGAAGTGCTCAGATGGGTGCCTCCCACAGGCAGCCTATGTTCCCTCCAAGCTGGGCAAGAGCTCAGGGCTGCGGCAGGGAGAGGTGCTCCTCCCTGCCGGCCAAAACATGGACCAGCCGCGGTGGGGAGGGGCACCCCTCTCTCTGTCCAGCCCAGCCCGAGCTACCGCAGCGGGGAAGAGACACCGCTCCCCCAGCCGCTGCGGCGAGAGAGGGCTGGGGGGAGTCCTCTCTCCCACTGCAGCCCCAGGCTGCACCCCAAAGCCCTCATCCCCAAAGCCCACCCACCCACATCCGAACCCTCTGCCCCAGCCCTGAGCCCCCTCCCACAACCCAAATCCCTCATTCCCGGCCCCGCCCCAGAGCCTGCGCCCCACAGCCGCAACCCTGAGCCCCCTCCCACACTCCAAACCCCGTGGCCCCACCCCCACTGCATGAATTTTGTTATGTGTCACACCTCACCTCCATATGGGTGCACATAACAAAATTCATTCCGCACATGGACATAAACAATTAGAGGGAACACTGACAGCCCTGTGTCCTACCCCCTCTGAGCCTCACCCCCAGTCCCGCCGGCCTCCTGGCAGCCAGGGCTTTGCAGATAGGTGCTGCTGGGAGGCCCAGGCCAGCCCGGTGCCAGCCCGGCCCTGCCGGGCCCAGTGTCACACTGGTCTGCGGTGCCTCGCCAGGGAATTAAGTGAACTGGATGAGCCAGAAAAACACCATCCTTCAGTTGCGCTGCCAAGTGCGATCACTGCAGCAGGCTGGGAAGGCCCCTCCACAAACCCACGCAGCTCTGCTCCTCCCTCCAGGATCTCAGCACCAGCCTCAACAGCTCCCTGTCACCAGCTGCTGCTGCACGGCCGGAGGAGCAGAGGGCAGAGGTGGCACACAACCCAACCAGGGGTTCAACTGAATGCTCTGGCCAGGGGACCCCGAGCTCATAGCTTGGGGCTCAGCAAAATCTGCTGCATTTGGCAGAGGGGTCTGTGCAGCCCCAATGCACTCTGGGACCTGCCCCAGTGGGATGGAGACATGCAGGGCACGCCAGGAGACGCAGTCTGAGTAGCAGGGCACCCCACAGAGCAAGCTGCGGCCAGCACTGCCCTGCAGGGACCTCCTAGCAACAGCCCAGACCCAGCAGCATGCCAGCACTGCGGGGCCACAGACCAGGCAGCTTCTCCCCCAGGCCCTGGCCCTCCAGAAGCCAACCCAGCAGGCTCGGCAGCAATGCAACCTCCAGCCCAGCTCTCCCCCACTCGCCTGCATGGTGGCGGGCTGTGCCCTTGGGCCCCAACACTCCCCAGCAAGCACGGCCCTCCCTCGGGCAGCCAAACCGGCCCTATTGCCAGCGAGGAGGCATCTGCAGGAAGAGCAGCTCCGGGTGTAGAGGGGGAACCCTGGCACCAAGGGGCACTGGCCTCAGTGTGAGGTTTGCAGCTTTCACGCCAATTCCAAGATCTGTACATGGGTCAGGCCCCTCCATGCCACCACCCCCGCCCCCCAGCCCACACCAGCAAAGCAAATGCCAGGCCACTCCGTGCCACTCCCCCACCACAGCCCACGCTGTCAGAGCAAACGCCAGGCACCGGCTGCTCTGAGAAGTGCTGTGGGTGGGGGCAGGGGCTAGCAAGCGCACACGGTCCTTGAGCCCTGCCTGACGGTCCCTTTATGAGCCTGCAGAAAGAGGCACCCGGGCTATTCCAGAGGCAGCTGCTTTCCCTGCCCCCCAGCCGGCTGCAGCCGGATGGCTCAGAGCAAGGTCCCAGCTCTGCCGCCCAATTGTGAAACTTCCTGAGGGATTTCAACCCCCCGCCCACTTCCTTCCTGGCAGAGCGGCAGCCCTGCACCCTGCCGGCTGAGGAAGGCCCCCCTTGCAGGGCATGGAAGTCCACTAGTCAGACACCCACATGCACTCCCCACCCCCAGCTCTGCAGCCCCTGCCCCCAACCCACCCTCAGGGCAGAGGCTGGGCTGAGCCGGGCCAGTTGCTCTCCTTGCCACGTGCCTGGGACGGGCACAGTGGCAGCAGTGGTGATTCTTGCCAGACAGAGGCATCACGCCACAGGCTGCGGGGGCAGGGTAGCTGTGCAAGGACAGAGCCAGGAGCCCCGACTGGGCCCGGGCAGCCCAGCCCCCAACCGGACACCAATCCGGGCACCCCTCCCTTACTCCTGGGGGGACTGTAGGAGAATGGTCAAGAATGCAGGAGGGTTGGGTTCCCCTTCCCCCAAACGGGGGGGCAGGGGAACTCCCCATGGCCTGAGGCCCCTGCAGAGCCTGACCCCATGTCACTAGGGCAGAGCCCAACAGCAGCCGGTGCTGCCAGGGCAGGGTGCAGGGGCAGAGCCTGACCAAGGGAGCCAGCCCCCCAGATCACAGACATCCCAAGCCCCTGCTCCCCCCTCAGGACACAGGTGCTCCAGAGCACTCACTCCTCAGCCAGAGGAAGCCTGGCAACCTAGCAGTACCCCGCTGCCGGCCATCCTAGCCCAGGGGCCCCCGGCAGGCAGTGCTTCACCAGGGCTCCCAGGAGGGGCAGGGAGACATCCACAGCCTTCCCCCTTCGGTCAGGGACAAAGCAGGCAGGGAGTAGGGAAGTGCAGCACAGGCTGGCTCAGGGGGCTCAGGCAGCCTCTGTTTCCACCCCGCTGGGGGTGGTGGGTCCCGGCCGCCCACTGCTAGGCCCCAGCCGGTTCACCCCGAGGCGCACACCTGGTAGCGCGTCACGCTCTGCTTGCCACACCACTGCGGGCTGCACCCAGCACTCCTGAGAACACGTCACCTTTTACCCCCACACTTGAGCGAGGGACAGCGATGACGCCGGTGCCCTGGGGACAGCACTCCCACCGCTGCTCACGAGCCAGGGGCTCAGGGAGTGGCCTGGAAGAAAGAGCGGCCACCAGGACAAGAAAGGCCCCGCCCGTCGCACGCTCCAGCAGGCAAAGGAGCTCCACGAAGCATCGGCCCTGCCAAGGCCGGGACCTCACCTCCAGGCACATCTCTGGAGAGCTGCCTTCGCTATTGTCAGTGTGAATGGCAGCCGTGCCCCCATCACGGGGAGCGGGTGCTAAGCCAGTGCTGCGGAGATAGCAGGAGCTGCCGGGCTCCCAGGACAGAGATAAGAGAGAGGAGGGCAGAGCCAATGGGCAATAGACACGAGTCCCACGCAGCCCGCTGAGGGGCAGCTGCGGGCCAGGCCCGGTGCTCAGCCCCCATGCCCAGCCCCCATGCCCACACACTGATGGAAGGGAAACAGGGCCGGGCTGACACATGCATTTGCAGAGGACATTCCTGGGGAAGGACACAGGAGTCTTTGTCAACAACCCGCCTGGCCAGATCTCCTGTAGCAGGTTGCAGGTTTCAGCACCCACTGTCCCACACGGGAATGCTGGACCTTTGTGCCCAGCTCACTTGAGGGGGAGCAACTGGCATGGGTCCCAGAGACTCACCCAAACACTGCTCCCCCCACGATGCAGCCACCCCACAGCCCTGCCTCGCCCACTCAGTCTGCTAGTGCTGGGACCTGAATCTCCCCAGTCTGTGGGCAAGTCAGCTCCAGGCTGGGCTGAGGGGCAGCCCTGCTGGGGGGGTGGGGGGAAGAAGGGGGCAGAAGGAGGCCCTGCTCCCAGCTCACACCAAGCCAGGAGTGCCAACAGAGGCCTTGCCAGAACTGCACTGACAGGGCCCCAGGGACCTGCCTGGCCTCGTGCAAACAGGCCGCCCCTGCCCCCCAGGGAGAGCTGCCCCACGTGGCCCCAGGGCAGGCTCTGATGCCAGGAGCCAGAGGGCCTGCAAGGGGCAGGCTGCACACCAGGCACACAGGACCGTTCCAGGGGGGGTGGCGCCAAGCAGAGAGAGGCTCACTCACCGGCCCAAGATTGAGGAATCCATGCTTCCTGGCCAGCCTGTCAGCCTCCTGCGGCCCCGCTGGGACAAGCACGGCCCAGGTGTTGGTGTAGACGCGCTGGCCTAGCCCCTCCTGGGCCAGCCACGCCACCACCGCTGGAGTCCACAGCAGGAGCAGCAAGCGGGGCCCCAGATCCATCGGAAGGTTGGAGCCTCTCGCCGGGGCCCAGGAACACCAGTGCCCAGCGGTGCTCCCTGCTCAGCGCTCACTCTGCCCGGCTGGCCCTCCAGCCGGCCTGGGGATCATGGGGACGACATCCAAGCAGCAAGCTGAGAGCCGTGAGCCGGAGGCAGGGGCCGGACAGCACCACAGCGGATCAGAGGTCCCCTGGAGGAAAAGCAGCACAAGTCACGGCCGAGCCTCTCCACAGCGATCAGCCCCACAGAGCCCCCGGAAACACAGCACTGCCAGGGGAGCCTGCCCAGGCCCCAGCGCACAAGCAGAGCGCAGTCCTTGACCACAGGGAGCGCAGCGCCCCACGGGGGGCGAGACGCGAATCCCTCACAGTGGGGCCCTGCCCGCCAGCCCAGCTCCCAGCTGCAGAGCTCCAGGGGGCCAGTCTCATCTCACACTGTTTACCCTGCTATTGGCCAATGTGTGTTTATGCTCTAGGCTTACGAACAGGCAGACCCAGCTGGCAGGGAGTAGGGCAGGCCGTGTTTGCCGAAGGCAGGGAGAGGACAGCAAATGGCTCCCTCTGCCCAGGCAGAAGCAAACAGGAAACTCACCCCAAGCGCCCAGCTTGAGGCAGACCCCACCTGGGCAAGGGGCAAGCAGCCAAACCACAGCGGGGGAGGGGCTGGGGGAGAGAAACACACTCAGCCTCTCCGTAGCCAGCAATGGAGACAAGCAGCCCCAGCACCTCCCTCCCACCCACACCGGCCTTTAATCAGCTCCTTCACTCACAAGGGCACTGAGAAACCTGGAGCCAGGGGGCCTGGGAGAGCCACTTGGTGCAGGAGCACCATGCCCAGCAGACCCCAGCACCAGGTGATGCCACCAGGCCCAGATGACACTGGCCCAACCCCACAGCAGAGGCATGGCCATGCCTGGTCACATTCAGCCTGAAGCCACGTTGCCGCTGGCTTGGGAGAGGGATGAGGATGGGGATGGGGAAACTCAGCCTGACTGCCACACAACAAGTACACAGTCGCTCAACTCCTAAGAGTCAGGGCTAGGCGTCAGGGGGCCAAACCCCATGGATCCAGGTGACAACCTGGAAGGGGGAAATGGGGATCACACGGAGCACCTAGCACCTGGCTAGCAGAGGCAGCAACATAAGCCTGTAATTGCCTACGGGTCAAAGAACCTACTGATGGCGGAAATTACTCCTCTGCCCAGCTCAGCACTGCCCAGCACCCAAAACAGTTTACATGTTGGCACCCTAATGAGAAGTGATAATGGTGTGCAAAGGAGGCCTGGGCAGAGAATGGGGGACAGAGCCCTAGCATGAGGTGAGGGGCTGCAGGAAGTCCTTGAAATAGAGGGGGATGGGGAAATGCAAAGAACCCCGACGTGAGCTCTGAAGGCCGTGACCCCTAGTTACAATTCAGCGGAAGATTATTGCAGGGGAGATGAGTGGCCTTAGGAGGGCAAGGGGGCCCATGCCTCGGCCACCTAGCCAGGGACAAAGGGCTGCACCAAGTGGCATGAAGTGGGCCTGCACTAAGACCCAGGCACTGCAGGCCCTTGCCCGCCAGCTCCTGGAGCCAGGTGATGTGCTAAACAAAAGGAGCAACTCCTACAAAGAGCCTAAGCCCTGGGCCTGGGAAGAGACGCAAACAGCGAAGAAGTCGTGATGGCTCAGGGAGGGGTGTCCCCATGTTCCTCAATGAAGGGTTAACGCCACACCCCCAGCTGAGAGCAGAGTGCAGTGAACCCGGCCCACCCACAGACTCAAACACCCTGGCTGCGTGGCCCTGCTTCTCCCAGGGTGTGAGGAAGGAGGGAGCCCCTGCTCCTGCTGGGAAAGGAGGGGGGCCCACACCCCTGCTCCTACCTCTCAGAGAGGGGAAGACTCTCCTTGTGACTGCCCTTCTAAGTGGGGGCAGGGCTGATGGGTAGAGCTGTAGTGTGCCATGGAACGCCAGGGTCTGGCCCCAACTCCCACATAGACAGGCTCTCCCGAGCCCCTAGCACTCAGTGGGTGCCTGTTTCCACAGAGCAGGAGGGATTAGATTCCTCACGCTAGGGCCCAGAGACCTGTTGAGAGTCACCGCACAGCCCTCGGTGCCTGCCCCTTGCAACTTGCCGCCCTATTAACCACAAGGGGATGTCCCGGGGCATAGGCAGCAACACCTGGGCTACCAGAGACCAGCTTTGCACAAACCCAGAGGAAAGGCTACGGGGGAGGGTTTCACAAAAGGTTATTATGGAGTCACAGAAGCAGTTCAGCCAGTGATTCCAGGGTGGCTCCCACGGGCAGCACCGCAGCCAAGGCTATGCCGCTGACCTGACACGAGACAGACACCCACCTATAACTGGGTGGGTCAGCCAGTGCAGTGTCTCCGCCGAGCTCGAATCCTGCCTGCGAAACTCTGGCACTTAACGATAGCCTGTGGAATTCACCAACACTAGATAATTATGCAGTCCATTGCAGAGACGTGGCCACCAAGACTACATGGCCCAAAACAAACCACTTCCTCTTGATCCATCAGAGCATCGGCGGGGCAGCCAGTCCCTCCCCATGCCCAGTCGCCCACCTTCTGCAGGCACAGCACTCCCCCCTCCAGCCAGGGCTGCTCCAGTGCCCCACCAAAGCCAATGCCCACCGATGGCAGCAGGCGCTTTACTCAAGTGGGGGCCGGGGAGGCTGCTCTCTCCTGCCAGGAGCACCTTACAGCCACTGGTTTCCTCCCCAGCCCCGCCCCCTAAGACCCATGTTTCTGAAGAATGGGGGGGGGGTCTGGACCACAGAACCGCCCATCCCACAGGAGCAGTCAGGAGCCGCCCGGCATAAGTGGGAATAAGAACTGCCACTTCTAAGTGACTGGCCATGCAGCATGCCGGGTGCTTTCAGCCCCTGAGACCACCCGGCCCAGCCCAACTGCCCAGCGGTCCAGCTGGGGCCCTCCCTCAGCTCTGGCAAGTTTGGGGCACTAGGTTTGAAGGTGCTCTGGGGTCCCCAAGCAAAGCTCCCCTCAGCTCCACGCTCAAGCCCAGCTTCAGTCCAAGCCCAGCGTGCCCAGGGGGCCGGAGACACGGCTCAGAAGCCAAGACGCTGACGGGGGGCTGGCTCCGGGAAGAGCCCTGGGTCCGTTCCCACCTGCTCAGAGCACCCGGGACGGCGCCCCCAGCCCAGAGCCAGAGGAGGGGGCCAGCAGTAGCGTCCCACTGCACAATGGGGCCACCCCATAAGCGTCCCCGGCGACGGGAACGATTCACAGCTGCCCAGAGCAGCCGAAGCCAAGCCGCGGAGCGGGCACGCAGACCCCCGCCTCCCACCCGGGGCTCGGCCCTTCTGCCGCTGCTCTCGCTGGAGCCCACCCTGCCAACAGGCCCCCCGCGGCCCCCGCCCGCGGCCCCGCCAGGCAGGAAGCGCCAGGCCCAGGCCCGCGAGCAGGGCTCGCCCCAAGCCCGGCCAGCCCGCGACTCACCCACCCCGCTCGGGCGCCGCTCCCAGGCAGCCCGCGCCCCGACGGCTCCCCCGCGCCCGCCGGGCGCAGAACGGGCCCCGCAGCCCCAGCTCCGGGCCGGGCTCCCCTCGGACTGGGCGGAGCCCGGGAAACTGCACCGGGGCCCCCTGCCCGGCCCGCGCCGGAGCTGTCAAGCCCCGAGCCAGGCCTCTGCTCTCCGCGAGCGCTGCGGGGCGCGGTCCCCCCGGCCCGGCCCGGCCCGGCTCGGCTCGGCCCGGCCCGCGGCTGACGGGCACCCGGGGGAGACCTGCCCCCGGTCCCCGAGCGCGCTGCCCGCGGGCCGGCAGACGGAGCGCCCCGGACGGGCAGCGGGGGCGCCCGGCCCGGCTCGGCTCGGCTCGGCCCGGCCTTACCCTGCGCGGCGCTCGGCTCCGCTCGGCTGGCGGCCCTGGCCCTTTATGGGCGGCGGCGGAGCAGCGTCACCTCGCGGGGAAGCCCGGAGCCCCCGCCCCGGAGCCGAGCCCGGCCCAGCAGGAGCGGGGGGGCCAGGCCCGGCCGCCGCCTGGTGACTCGCCGCAGCTGTCAGCCCGGCTCGGCCCGGCCCGGCCCGGCCCACGGGCGCCGCCGGATGCCGTCACAGCTGCAGCGGGGCTCCCCCCGGCCCGGCGCCCGGCCCCTCCTCGGGAGGCGGCGCCCTCGGCCCCGCGCCGGGCCGGGGGGACCCTGCAGGTCTGGTGCGCGGACTGAGACCCCCGTCTCCCCCCCCGGTATGGGGGTCTCCCCCCCCGACATGCGGTTCACGCCCGATCCCCTCCCCCCCCCAACACCTCCTCCCACTCCAACCCCAGGGGGTGCATTGCTCCTCCTACGAAGCTGGGGCCCAGCTTGCTGTGAGGGCTCCCCTGGAAGGATTTGGCTGGGAAGTGTAATAACCTCCCCTGCAGGTCCCTGGGGAGGTTGAATCCAGGGCCTGCAGTAGACACCTCTGCCCTGAACTAGAAATGAGCTTCACCTTGAATGATCCCTGAGAATATGTATTTACTTACGCTGAACAGTCTGTTCCTCCTTCTCTGTAGCTGCCATGCTGAGTACCTTTCCCAGACCCGAGGAAGAGCGCTGTGTAGCTTGAAAGCTTGTCCCTTACCAGCAGGAGTTGGTCCATAATCTTACCTGACCCACCTCCACAGCTGTAGTAAACTGCCACCCTTTGAGGAACAGGTGGTGAAATGACACGCATCTTTGTGACAAACACAGGTCCCAGTTTGATGAAGAACATGAAGGGGAAGGGACTGGAGAACAGTAACCGAAGAAATCATGGGGCATAAACACCAAGGTCCCTAATGTTGGCCATGGGTATTATTTGCTCCTTGGGTCAGGGGCACTATCAGAATAATTCAGGCCCAACCACCATGTCTGGGGATAAAGAACAGTTTCTTCCAAACCAGCCACCAATAGACATGTCCCCAGAACATTAGCAAGTAGTGATGGGAACAGGGTGTTTCAAACATGAACCTTCCCTGCAGTTTGCAACCCAAGTGCTGCAGCCTTGAGCTTGCTCCTGCTGGAATGAGGGCCAGAATGAGAAATTGACTAGAAAGTGTCAGGGGGTAGCCCTAGTCTGAGTCCACAAAAACAATGAGGAGTCCGGTGGCACCTGAAAGACTAACAGATTCACTGGGGCGTAAGCTTATGTGGGTTAAAAAAACACTTCTTCAGATGCATGGAGTGACACATGAAGAGAAGGGAGTTACCTTACAAATGGAGAACCAGTGCTGACAGGGCTGATTCAATCAGGGTGGATGGCACTGGTTTTCCATTTATGCCTGCACCTGTAATCTTCACTCCATGCATCTGAAGAAGTGTTTTGGTATTTTTACCCACCTAAGCTTACACCCAAGTAAATCCATTAGTCTCTAAGGTGCCACCGTTCTGGACTAGAAAGTAACTCTGCACGGAAGTGAAACTGAGTGGTAGAGTTTCATCCTCACAGCAGAGAGAAATGCACCAAACAGCTGGGCGAAAAGGAAGGTGTATTTACAGCCCGAGTACATTTGCATTTTTAATATGACTGTGTACTGAGTCTATGTATAAAGAGCACGGGCAGGAGGCAAACCTGTTTCTGTGTCACTGATAACTTGAAAGAAAATGATCTTGAATGCTTACGGATCAATGTCCTAACAGATAAAGCATAAGATGGGGTATTAGTTGGTGTCTGCTACAGACCACCCAATCAAACTAGGGAACAGGATCACCAGTTCCTTACGCACCTATCTATAATGTGTAGGGGGGTAAACTGAGCGATCCTGGGGTACTTCAATTTTGAGTGAAATACGCTGGAGGTCTCATGCTGCCAGTATGAAAACATCCTTGGAATTCCTGAATATTAGAGATGACAATTTCCTAACTCAAAAAATGTTTCACCCAGCAAGGAGGATTCTATATAAGACTTTGTCCTGACAAATAAAGAGGAACTGATCATAGAACTGAACATGAATGGTAATTTAGGTACAAGTGATCATGACTTGATCATCACATTTATAATGTGCAACAGAATAAAATCCAGACCAGTGATGCATATGCTTGTTGCTTTAAAAGGGCCAATTTCACAAAGCGGAAAAAAATTATGAGCCAAATCATCTGGAAGGAGGAATTTAATCAGAAAAAAATGAATAATTGGGAATTGTTTAAGAACATTTAACTAGATGCCCAAAATGCACAACTGAGGAAGAAGGTTGCACTGGTTAAAAATGGACTTCCCTTTGAGGGAAAGTGAAGGCAGTGATAAAAAATTTAAATATATAACAAATGAAAGAAAGGGGAAGTTGATAGTAGCAAACGGATAGTAGTAAATATAAATCAGAAGCTAGGAATTTGAGACAATTGATAAAGGAAGCAAAAAGACACAAGGAGAAATCTATGGCCAGCATTGTTAAGGACAGTAAGAAGGAATTTTTAAAGTATATTAGGAACAAAAATAATCCTAATAATGGTATTGGTCCACTATTAGATGGAAGTGGTAGAATTATCAATAATAATGCAGAAAAGGCAGAAGCATTCAATAAATATTTGTTCTGTATTTGGGAAGAAACAGATGATGTAGTCATATATGATAACACACTTTCCATTCCACTAGAATCTCAGGATCATGTTAAACAGAACCTACTAAAATTAAACATTTTTAAAATCAGAAGGTCTGGATAACTTGCTTCCAAGAGTTTTAAAAGAGCTGGCTGATGAGCTTGCTGGACCATTAATGTTTACTTTCAAGAAGTCTTGGAACACCAGGAAAGTTGCAGAAGACTGGAAGAAAGCTAATGTGCCAATATATAAAAGCATAAATGGAATACCAGTCTGACATTGATCCTGGGCAAGATAACGGAGTGGCTGATACAGTCTCGATTAATAAGGAATTAAAGGAGGGTAATATAATTAATGCTAATCAACATGAATTTATGGATAATAGATCCTGTCAAACTAACTGGATATCTTTTTTGATGAGATTATAAGTTCGGTTGATAAAGTGATAGTGTTGATGTAACATACTTCTGTAAGGCATTTGATTTAGTATCACAACATTTTGATTTTAAAAAATAGAATACAGAAATTAACCTGGCACACATTAAATGGATTAAAAGCTAGCTAACTGATAGGTCTCGAAATGGCACAGGTGTGACAGCAGCTGGAATACTGTGCAGTTCTGGTGTTCACAATTCAAGAAATTATTGGCGAGTGTTCAGAGAAGACCCACAAGAATGATGAGAGGATTAGAAAACCTGCCTTACAATGATAGACCCCAGGAGCTCAATCTCTTTAGTTTAACAAAGAGAAGGTTAAGGGATGACTTGACTACATCTGTAAGTACCAAGAAATATTTGATAATGAGCTTTTTAGTCTAGCAGAGAACAGTCTAACATGATCCAGGGGCTGGAAATTGAAGCTAGACAGATTCCAACTGGAAATAAGGCATACGCTCTTAGCAGTGAGGGTAACTAACCATTGGAACAACTTACCAAGGGTTGTGGTGGGCTCTCCATCACTGACAATTTTTAAATCAAGACTGGGTGTTTTTCTAAAAGCTTTGATCTAGGGATTACTCTGGCCTGCGATGTACAGGAGGTCAGACTATAATAGTCCCTTCTGGACTTGGAATCTATGAGGATGTGAAAGCCTCCTCTTTACCCCAAACCCCAGGATGGGGACTTTCATGTAACAGAATAGATTCTGATCATGCATCTCCTTACAAAGAAGAGGAAACCACTTATGTGTCAGAGGAGTAATTAAAACAAACTAGCAATTGCACAGGAAACAGTCACTGGTAATTTGATGCTGCTGAGAATAACAGTGAATCGGCATTGTGACTGGAAAGTGGACTCACAGGGGTAAGTTTTGGGAGTTTTGTTTGTTGAGCCAATTGTTAACTGGGTCATCACCACACAGGGCCCAGCTGGGAAAGGTCAATTATTACTTTCTGATACAAATTAAATCTCCCTGTCGGGAATCCGGCCTCTCCACTGGTAATGTGCCCATCATTGCAGGAGCCCCACCCACACGAGGGCATCACACGTGGGACAGGAACTGAGCCCACGGCCAAGAGGTCAGAGGCTTACACATGAGACTGTAGAGAAGCCCAGGGACAGGAGGGGATGGGACAAGATTGTCCTGGCCTCTCACGTGCCTTTTCTGGGGGCCATATGTGCTGTGAGTTCTCATCCTGCCTGAGGCTGCCAGCCCTCCAAGGAGGCCTGTGCCACTCACCTGGCTCAGCAGGGATGGCCCTGGAGCAATGGAAATATTGGTGGTACCCCAACCTGCACAAGGCACGGTGCTCTGGAGCCAGGCCTCTCTCCTGACTGGCTGGAAGCTTCAATTTGTAACTGCATCCCCCACCTTGCCACAGCCCATCAACACAGCTTGGGCTTAGCCCTTCCTAGCGGCTCTTGGAGCAGGAGTGGAGGGATGTATGTCACAAGCCCAGAGAGAAGGCAGGCTGCCAGCTCACACTGGTCCAGAGAGGGTGCATTTCTCCACAGGCTCAGGCTACCTGTGAGCTACCTGCCACTGAGAGGGAAGGGCCAGGAGACGTGGAATCCAAAACCTTGGCTAAGAACAGCCCCCACAATCGAGGGATCGTCACAGTTGCTCCTATTGGTCACCCTGACAGAATCCAGCCCAGGAAACCTAGTCCCATTTGTGGCCAACAGCCAACTGTACTGATTTTACGACAGATTCATCTGCAGCACTTGCTGCTCTGGGGACGGAGACCCTGGTGATTTGACTTCTGCAGACAGAGGGAACTTGCAATTTCCAAACGCACCTGGATCAAAGCAGGCTGGTCCAGTGCTGATGCCCACCTCTTACGTTGCGTAATTGTTAACTTCCAAGGTCATCTGGAATGACAGCCAATGAGAAAGAGCATTTCCTGGCTTGCTGAAATTCTGACTGAAACTCCAGCCCAGTGGGACATCATGTGCTTTGCATGTTATTGTCGAGCTTTTTCCTGTTATATCTACATTGTTCACCAGCTGAGTTATGTGCTGAAGCCCTATCTGAGCTGTGGTGACATAGCACTATTTTGGGGGGATGCACTGTGATACTCTGCCAGGGCAGGCAGTACAAGCTGTGCCCCGGCCCACAGCTGTGCTGCATCAGTAGCGTTAGGGCTTCCCTTGAATCAGCGTAACCCTGGGGGTGCCAGGGGTCTGTTCTGCCCTCACTGCAGGGCGGGGGGCAGGGGAGCTCTTTGATGGCCAAGAAGTAGCTACCAGAGATCTCCCCTCCCCACAGTCTAGGACGGGGCAGCAATGACAGGACAAACCCATGTCCGGCTAGCTACTGCCTATGAAACAAGTCTCACCAGATACATAAAGCCCTGGGGTTTGGATATGGATTGGGGTCCCGGGAGGGGTTGGGGGGTCCATGGAGGGGGCAGTCAGGGGACAAGGATGGGGGGGGTTGGATGGGTCAGGGGTTCTGAGGGCGGGAAGTGGGAGGGGCAGATACAGGGTGGGGCCCAGCCTGTTTGGAGTGGCACAGTTTCCCCTACATACCGTTTCACAATCCTGATGTGGCCTTCAGGCCAAAAACTTTGCCCACCCCTGGTCTAGACGTTAGGGCAGCACCTGAGGGTCACAGAGTACAAAGCCAGAAGTGGCCATTGTGCTCCTCAAGTCTGACCTCCTGTCTAGCAGAGGCCAGTGACAGTCACCCAACTACCCCTGCACTGATTCCGTACCTTGTGGGGATGGACACTCCTCCACCACTGCCCTTGGCTGTTTGGTCCAATGGTTATTTTTAGTCCAATGGTCATTCTCACTGTTAAACATTTGGGCCTAATTTCTAATCCGAATCTGGCTTGTTTCCAGCCACTGGATGAGAGTTTGACTTTCAGATCCATATGAATGTCCTGCCAGGTGCGGACTGGACCCATAAGTGGGTCTTTCCACTGGGGAAAGAGGGCAGCTAGCAACAGGCAGGAGCAGCACATAGCTCACCACCTTTCCAGCTCCTGAGGCCCCCCAGCTGTGGCTTCCGCAGGAAGGCTCACCAGCATGCAGCTCAGGCTCTGCCACCCCAGTGGTTGGGTTTCCTGGAAGCAGAAACCTCTTCCTTTCTTCCAAGAAGGTAGCAGAGAATTGCAGAAATTAGGTCAGTGCTTGTGACGCGGCCTGAAATCAATTTCTAGGGCAACCCAGGGCGGGGTGGGACCAGATAGGACCGAGGTAACCCTGATGCAGCCTTACAAGGGCTCCTGGAATTGCCCCACCTCCTCTTGACGGCTGTCCAACATGAATCATGGCAGCAGTTCTCTCCAGAACGCTGACCAAGCCAAGCAGGTGCTCCTGTGATAAGGTGTGGCCACACCCCGTGGTTAACAAACAAGTGCTCCCGTGACGTGCCACCGCACTGCAATGGTTAACACCTCAGCTTCTCTGTGAAATCCTGGGTATCTGCTATGACAGTGCATCATGGCCACTCCCCCGGAGCAGAACCGTGATGGCACACACAGACCACAATCACTTCTGCTGCCTGGCACTTCTGGGAAACACCAGCCACGACAGGCTCTATCAGTCCCAGGCACCCGAGAAAGGCTTCCTGTGCCCACTCCCCCAGCCCAGGAAAGAGGCTGCCCTTTTATTAAACCTTTGGGGCCCCTGCCCTGGAAGTCCCTATTCAGACACTGAGCTACGGCTGCTATGCCCCTCTGAAGGGCAGGCTGGGGGGCCCTGAAGGATGAATAGCGTGGCTGCAAATCAGAAGTGTGGAGGCCTGGGAAGGGGCATCAGGCTTCTTGTTTCCTGCGCAGGGAAATGGCTGCAGTGACTGGCCATTCCGTTGGGTTCACCTTTAATTTGTAGCCAGAACGGGAGTGTCAGGGCCGAGGGGCCTACTGATCGATACAAGACCCATCTCATCATGGCTCTGTCTCTGGAAGCAACTTGGTACATATTGACACCTGGCTGGGTGGCAACAGGATACCATGTGCAGCATGAATGGGCAAGGGGGATGGCCATGCTGTTAGCTGTCAGGTGAAAGGCAGGAGGTCTCCAAGCCCAGCAGGCTGTAATACAGTATATAGCTCACCCCACTGCACAGGGGCACCCCTATGGGAGCTCCTCACCATGGAGATATTGGAGACTTCAAGGCTCTGAGTGCTCAGCAATTTAACATCCAGGCTGATGAGTTTTATGGAATAGCCCCAAAGTTCATGGCCATCCTAGCCTGGCACTGCTGAGTCAGCTCTGGTATTGGACAATGGGCATCTGAGAGGCAATCACTTCCGCCCCTGCTTTGAGGGAGGAGCTAACCCGCCTCCTGGCATGAGGGCAGGTTCGGTGAGTCGCCCTCAGGACTCAGATGCATAAATGGTCCCTGCCCAGTGGAGCTCACAACATCCCAAACAGGGATGCAATGCAGCAAAGAGCAAACCCACCCTCCTGCCTCCCACTTCTTGTGGCTGGTGCAGGTCACCGCAGGGCAATTAGGTTCTTCCACTGCCCAACAGGGACCAAGACCTGGCGCTAACAGCAGGGATGTGACTCGTGCTCCTGGAGATCAAAACTAAGCTCCTGCTCTTTCCTCCACCAAACTCTTTGCTCTCCCTTATTCTCCATCATCACCGCCCCGCCTCCATGCCTGAATCCCATTGCTGTACTCCACACCGCCCCTTCCTCCCTTGTCCGGGGTCTTGTTATCCCTCCTGATCACTGGCCTCCCTCACGCCCACGCCCCAGAGGCGGCTGCAGCCCCTCTGGCGCCCCTAACCCCAGCCTGTCCCATACAACTGCTTACTCAGCCTGGGCCTGGCTCTCGGCTCTCATCCACCCGGCCCGCCCCGGCCCCGGCCCCCGGGGCCCCCGCCTGGGACGCCTCCCAACCCGAGAGGCCAGGCCCCCTCTGGGAGCAAACACCGCGGCTCCCCGCCAGGCCGCTCCGCTCCCCGCGATCCTCGGCGCTGCCCCGGGCCAGGCCCTCGGAGACGGGCGAGGCCGGCGAGGGAGGAGCCGCCGGCTGACCGGGCCCGAGCCCCCAGGGCTCCCGACTAGCCCTGTGTCCAGCGCCACCGTCCCACAATTCCCTGCGGCGCGGGGCCGACAGTCTATCATCTGCTTCCGGAAACTCTATCCCTCCTCCCGGACCCGTTCTGACGCAGTTCCGGTCAGTGGGAGGGCGAGAGCTCAGCTAGTTTCCGGTTCCGGGTCTTGGCGGTGATGCCGTGAGAGGGTGGTTCCGGTTCCGGTTCGGACGGTTGCCGGAGGCTGTCTGCGGTGTCGGTGGGTCCCGCGTTTGGGCCAGAAGCTGCCGCCATGTCGGTCCCCAGCGCCCTGATGAAGCAGCCGCCGATCCAGTCCACGGCGGGGGCCGTACCCGTCCGCAACGAGAAGGGTGAGAGCGGCCGGGGTGCGGGACGGGGGGGTGTCGGGCTCAGCCCGGGGTGCGGGGGGGTGGCGTCTCAGGGGAGGGGGGCGTGTGGAGACGGGGGGGGCGTCTCAGGGGAGGGGGGGCGTGTGGAGACGGGGGGCGTGTGGAGACGGGGGTGGCGTCTCAGGGGAGGGGGGGCGTGTGGAGACGGGGGTGGCGTCTCAGGGGAGGGGGGGCGTGTGGAGACGGGGGTGGCGTCTCAGGGGAGGGGGGGCGTGTGGAGACGGGGGGGCGTCTCAGGGGAGGGGGGGCGTGTGGAGACGGGGGGGCGTCTCAGGGGAGGGGGGGCGTGTGGAGACGGGGGGGCGTCTCAGGGGAGGGGGGGCGTGTGGAGACGGGGGGGCGTCTCAGGGGAGGGGGGGCGTGTGGAGACGGGGGGGCGTCTCAGGGGAGGGGGGGCGTGTGGAGACGGGGGGGCGTCTCAGGGGAGGGGGGGCGTGTGGAGACGGGGGGGGCGTCTCAGGGGAGGGGGGGCGTGTGGAGACGGGGGGGGCGTCTCAGGGGAGGGGGGGCGTGTGGAGACGGGGGGGGCGTCTCAGGGGAGGGGGGGCGTGTGGAGACGGGGGGGCGTCTCAGGGGAGGGGGGGCGTGTGGAGACGGGGGGGCGGCGGCGTCTCAGGGGAGGGGGGGCGTGTGGAGACGGGGGGGCGGCGGCGTCTCAGGGGAGGGGGGGCGTGTGGAGACGGGGGGGTGGCGGCGTCTCAGGGGAGGGGGGGTGTGTGGAGACGGGGGGGGTGGCGTCTCAGCATGGGGGATGGGGCCAGGTGGGTTTTCCCCAGCGTTAGTTGCTCTGGTGTCTTGGGAGCTGTGCCCTTTTTGTCCTGGGGTGCTGGGGCGGTGAGAAGCACAGGTCTGCAGTAACCCATCCCCCTCCCTCCTCACAGGTGAGATCTCCATGGAGAAGGTGAAGGTGAAGCGCTATGTGTCGGGGAAGCGGCCAGACTATGCGCCCATGGAGTCCTCGGACGAGGAGGATGAGGAGTTCCAGTTTATTAAGAAGGCAAAGGAGCAGGAGTTGGAGCCAGAGGAGCAGGAGGAAGATTCCTCCAGTGACCCCCGTCTGCGGCGCTTGCAGAACCGCATTAACGAGGATGTGGAGGAGAGGTGAGCTCCTGTCCATGACAGCCCTGGCTTAGTCAAAGAGAGAGACACAGCAAGTAGTGTCAGGCCCACCTGCCCTTGAGAGACCCTTACAGCTGTGGCTTTACAGTCACCTTCGTTACGTTTTCGGCAGTTTCTCTTTGTGAAAGACTGAGCCTTTGAAGCTGACTCTGCCGACATGCTGTCCAAGGCACTGTAAACAAACTGAAAATACGAAGAAATATATGGAAAGAAAAGGTTTTCTCTCAACTTTTTGTTATGGTAACTAGACTTTGCTTGAGTCAGTTGTAGGGATGCATTTTTCAGGTGTGTAACTTTTTGAAGTGTCCTTTTTATATATTCCCCACATCTTAAATAGACGGGTACAGGAAGGAAAAAACAGCCCTACACATTGTCACAAATAATTCTTTAGATGTAGGCTAGGGCAATTAGTCAGCAAGTTCTGAAAGTGACCATAAATAATACAGCTAGCTCCTTAAGGTCTTAACATGGGGAGGAAAGCAAAATCTATAAAACAGGATAACATTCTTGTATGGAGATAGGGGGACGTCATGTTACTGCATCTAATTGGGATAGACAGATGAGTAATGTTTGTTTAATTCACCTCAAGTCACTAATTCATGTCTACGAGGAGTATTCATATCTATGGGTCAGTTCTAGCATTGCCTCAATGTTTACAATTGCTAATGAAGACGCAGGATCCCAGCGGAAGCTGCATTTGCTAAGGTGGGATGAACAGAGGTGTCTATTCCTGAGCAATCCAGCTACTGGATCTTAAATGTCACCGTGTAAACCAACCTTCTGAGAAGAAATGTTACTTTTTCCAAACTTTGCTGCTGTAGCTCTGCCTGCAGCCTAGGTGCTCAGACTGCCAAGGAGAGTAACCCGTGGTTTGCACTGGAGCAGCATGTACATAAGTGCTGTGATTGTTACTGTCTCGTTATATTTCAGACACTGGTGGGTCTAGCCACGTTTTTTAGTTACCTGAGTATTTGAGATGAACGCATGTTCAGCTTGGCATGCTGAGATACACCTTTGCTGTGATTATTGGGCTATAACAGTGGGGTTAGGAGGGTTAGGACAGGGTCATTGTGGGGTTGGAATGGCTTGAGAATTCCTGGCTGGCTTATAGATTTTAAAGTCAGAAGGGACCATTATGATCATCTAGTCTGACCTCCTGCACAACGCAGGCCACAGAATCTCACCCACCCACTCCTGTAACAAACCCTTAACCTATGTCTGAGCTATTGAAGTCCTCAAATAGCTTGGATGTGTATGTATGGGGACTTCAGTTTGAAGCGCCCCAGAGCATTTAGATGGGCTGTGGCCTACGGTTGCTGCTTTATGGCAGTTGAATTGCAACGAAATGTTAACTTTGGTGTCTGTGCATAGACTCGCAAGGCACCGCAAAATTGTCGAGCCAGAAGTAGTTGGAGAAAGTGACTCGGAGGTGGAGGGAGATGCCTGGCGCATGGAACGGGAGGATACTAGCGAGGAGGAAGAAGAAGAGATTGACGATGAGGTATGTGCAGAGCTGCAAATGTGCTGGAAGCACCAGTTCCCCACGCTCTCTCAGCTGAGTTTCCACAGGGTGGGGTCCAGCTTCCTGCAGCTGAAAGCAGTACCAGATCCATGGGCAGATGGGTCTGGCTAATATGCGAACGAATCTGAAAGAGGTTAACTGTCTGTCTACAGATGGCCTCGACTTGCTATTTGGGTTACATGGGATAAGTATCATAGGATGAGAGGGAAGGTCCTCTCATGGATCAGTAAAAGATATGAAACAAAGGGTAGGAATAAATGGTGCGTTTTCACAATAGAGAGAGGTAAATAATGGGGTCCCCAATACTGGGTTGTGTGCAGTTCGACATATTCATAAATAATCTGAAAAAGGGAATGAACAGTGAAGTGGAAAAGTTTTCAGATGATACAGAATTATTCAAAATACGTAAGTCCAAAGTTGACTGCAAAGCGTTACAAAGGGACCTCAGAAAACTGGATGAGTGGGCAACAAACTGGGAGAAGAAATTCAACAATTGATAAGTGGAAAGTGTAATGCACATTGGAAAAAATAATTCTAACTACACATGTATAACGAGCTTTAAATTAGCTGTTACCATGCAAGAACTTTGAGTCTTCGTGGCTAGTTCTCTGAAAACTTCATCTCGGTGCACAACTGCGGTCAAAAAAGCAAACAGAATGTTAGGGACTATTGGGAAAGGGCTAGATCATAAGATCGAAAATATCATAATGCCACTCTATAAATCCACAGTACGCCCACACCTTGCATACTATGGGCAGTCTGGTTGCCCATCTCAGGATATAGTGTAACTGGAAAAGGTTCTTAATGGGCAACAGATGATCAAGGGTACGGAACGGCCTCCCTACAAGGGGAGACTAAAGAGACTGATGCTGTTCAGCCTAGAAGAGAGACGATGAAGGAGGGAGGTGATAGAGGGTTATAGGAGCGTGACTGGTGTGGAGGAGGTGACTGCAGAAGCATTATTTACCCTTTCACATAATACAAATGCCTTATTAAATTAATAGGCAGAACATTGAATACAACAGGAAATACTTTTTCACACAATGCACAGGCAGTCTGTGGAACATGTTGTCATGGGATGTTGTGAAGGTCAAAAGTAAAACTGGGTTAAAAAAAACCTACCTAGGTAAGTTCCTGGAGGACAAGTCTATCAATGGCTATTAGCCAAAATGGTAAGGGCTGCTACCCCTTGCTTGGGGTGACCCTAAATCTCTGACTGCCAGAAACTTGTTGGGGAAGATGGGGTGGATCTCTCCAAAGCTCCCTGTTCTGCACACTCTCCCTGAAGCTCTGGCAGTAACCACTGTCAGAGACAGGATACTGGTCTGGCCCAGTATGGCAGCTCTTATGTGCAGATGTCTCACCACTGGCCTTGCTGTGGGAGAGAACATTGGCTGAAGCCCACCCTGGTTTGCATGGTGAGGTATGCAGAGCAGTGGATCAGAGTGTGGCCTCTATGGAACAAGGAATCAGTACTGTTAATGCCAGTAAATTCCATCCATTTCACCCACTGCATGAAGGAGTTAGAATGGACTTAGGGCCTCTGCCCCTCTCGGGCTTTCCTTGGGGCAAACATCCTCCCCCACCCCTCTGCAAGAGAACTGGGGGTGAGTGGAAGGTCAGTAGTTCCACTGACTCCCTTTGGGTTTGGTGTGCCTCAATTAGGAAATTGAGCGTCGTCGTGGGATGATGCGCCAGCGAGCTCAGGAGAGGAAGAATGAGGAGATGGAGGTGATGGAAGTGGAGGACGAGGGCAGGTCTGGCGAGGAGTCTGAATCAGAGTCTGAGTATGAGGAGTACACAGACAGTGAGGATGAAACAGAGCCACGGCTCAAACCTGTCTTCATCCGCAAGTAGGTGGCGTACTTTGCTGTTGGGGGGTGGGGGATTGCTCACACCTGAAGGAGGACAGAATGCCAGCCTAGACGGAAAACGTGAAGGATCAGCCGGTGCACAGAGAAGTGGTGCTCGAGTTCGTTCTCATGTAACTGAGAAAGCAACTGGGGCACATGCTAATAGCACCTCAGGTTCTATCTGCAGGTCAGGTGCCGTCTCGGCACAGATATGCAGCATTTGTCTGTGTAATGGAGTGTCTGGGTGTGATAGATTCCAGGCAGCTGTTGTTTTTAGTGTCTGACACTGCAGCGTACGCAAGCTGGATGGGCTCAGAGTCTCTTCATGGTACTAGCTGTTATTTTTGGGTTGGTGCCGCTCAATGGTGATAGGGTGATTGCCAGTGAGGTGCAGAGTGCCACAGGAAATGGTTCTCTCCCCAGATCTGGGGGTGTTAGAGGCCGCTCGGAAAGTTGCTAAGGCAGCTGGGCCTGGAGCAGCACCAGACAGGTGAGGATCCCAGGGGCAGACACTGACTCCAGAGGAGCGAAATAGCCAGTGCTGGTGTGGGACTTCGAGAGGGATGGGTCAGGTGCGGTGGGAGGGGAAAAGAAGCCTGTGATGGCCCCTCTGTTCCAGGAAGGATCGAGTTACAGTCCAGGAACGAGAGGCAGAGGCCGTGAAACAGAAGGAGTTGGAGCAGGAGGCAAAGCGGCTGGCGGAGGAGAGGCGGAAGTACACGCTCAAGGTAATGGGGGACTGTCCAGTGGGGCAGAATATCTGTGGGAGGGGGAGAGGGTTGGTCTTGCAACAGGCTCAGTTCCCAGCTTGGTCCCCTCTGCAGATCGTGGAGGAGGAGACTAAGAAGGAGCTGGAGGAGAACAAGCGCTCGCTGGCTGCCCTGGAAGCGCTTGATACGGACGACGAGAACGATGAGGAGGAGTACGAGTCCTGGAAAGTGCGTGAGCTGAAGCGCATCAAACGGGACCGCGAGGAGCGAGAGGCGTAAGTGCTGCTGCAGCCTGGGCTTGGGGTTGAATGTCTCTAGTCCCTGACCCAGAAGACAGCGGCCACCAGGGGGCATCTTCCCTTCCCCATTTCCTGCTCTGTCTGCGGCCTAAGGCAGAGCAGAGGGCACCCGGTCTTAGCTCCTGGAGGGACAGGGCATTTGGTGCGTGCCCCTGGAATTTAGTGGGTTGAATTGCTTCCTGGAGCTTCAGTCTCTGGCCAGGGATGTGAGTGGGACAAGCTTTCTGTCCTCTGGGCAGAGCAGAGGGCATGGTGAGAGTAGGGCTGGCTCTAACGAGCTTCATGCCTCCTGCACAGACTGGAGAAGGAGAAGGCTGAGATTGAGCGCATGCGGAACCTGACGGAGGAGGAGCGCCGTGCTGAGCTCCGGGCCAATGGCAAGGTCATCACCAACAAGGCAGTGAAGGGCAAATACAAATTCCTGCAGAAGTACTATCATCGTGGGGCCTTCTTCATGGTGAGTGACTGCTGGGGCCCTGCTCTGTGGCAACCACGCCTGGAACAGTGCATTCCGTTCTGGATGCTTCAGGGGAAGGATTGGTTTAAGGGAAAGATTACAAGGGCTACAGCTGCATAGTGGCAACACAGCCACCGAAGAGTGTGTGGTGTCAGGAGACTAGGATGAGTCTGCTGTGTTTGACAGGTGTGAATCCCTAAGAGGGGGAAGGGTGTGATTTGGGCTTGCCTGAAGGTGAAGTTACATTGAATGCCAGGAAGCTTCCTAACAGTGAAATTGATTGTCACTTGACCTCCTGGGGGGTTTTCTCATGCATCCACTAATACAGGGGTGCTCAAACTGAGGGTCGGGACCCCTCAGGAGGTTGTGAGGTTATTATATGGGGAGTCATGAGCTGTCAGCCTCCACCCCAAACCCTGCTTTGCCTCCAGCATTTATAATGGTGTTAAATATATTAAAAAGTGTTTTTAATGTATGGGGGGGTCGCACTCAGAGGCTTGAGAATCACTGCACTAATACCTCTCTGGTAGTGACTGACAGATCTACGTGGATGTCTCGTCACTATTTGATCTCATATGGCCCAACACTCTTTCCACTCCCCCTTTCTCTGTCATTGTCAACCCGAATCTCTTCCCTGGCATTCAGGCCCGTAACCTGGGCTGATTTGTGTCTCCTCCATGTCCCACACATCCAGAACTTGCTGCTGTTTCCTCCACAACATCTCTAGAATCTGTCCTTTTTCGTTTCTACCTTTACAACTCAAACTCTCCTTGAGGCCCTCATCACTTGCCATCTCGCTGCAGTGACAGCCTTCCCACGCTGCCTCCTGCTGCCTTACGAAGTGTTGGTGCCAAAATCCATTGCCTTGTCTGTTCTATGCATGCTGTCCCCCCTGAATCCCTCCACTGGTGCCCTTCCTTTACTGGATCCTAGGCAAGCTTGTCACAGCTGTCAGAGGCAGAATCAAGTGGCCTGTTGTTTTGTCACTTCTGCCACATCATTAAAGCTAGCCTCATCTGCCCTTCTCATAAACAGACCCCTGCTTCTGCTGGCTGCACACACTGCCCTTCCTGAGCTCATCCACAAAGCCCCTGCCCTCAAGGAAGCTGTGGATAAACTGGAGAGGGGTCAGAGAAGAGCCATGAGAGTGATTACAGGATTAGAAAACCTGCCTTATAGTGATAGATTGAGCTCCTTGAGTCTGTCTGGTTTAACAAAGAGAAAGTTAAGGGGTGACTGATCCCAGTCTATAAGTACCTACCTGAGGAACAAATGTTTACCAATGGGCTCTTCAGTCTAGCATCAAAAGGTATAACATGGTCCCATGGCTGGAGTTTGAGACTGGACACATTCAGATGAAAATAAGGGCCTTGGAATCTGAATGGTGAGACCCCTTGCACACCTGCTTACATTTTGTTGTCTTGTGTATCCCAGGACTCTCCCCTTATGCTGTGACCCTTCCCTCTAACCTAGTGCAGTGCCCCAGAGCAGGAGGGTTGTAGGATGTTTGGAAAGTGCCTAAAAGCTACAAGAAACAAATGTGGTGGGAGGTTCTTTGCTTGCTGTATTTGCCACTGGTCTGAATAAAGCCCTGAAATGTGGACTGTTGAGGCTAATCATGTTCTAGACCCTGGAGATGGACTAGATGGGACACAAGTCTTGTCTCCAATTTCTGTGATTCTGACACAAGGAGGGAATCTTGAGTGTTGTTACCAGGACTCTTTGAACTATGCTGTTTGTGAAGAGTGTCCCTACCTGGTTTCCCTGGGGGCTTACTATAAATGACTGCCGCATGTCCGTCCCTCCCTAGGATGAAGATGAGGAAGTGTACAAAAGAGATTTCAGTGCCCCCACACTGGAGGATCACTTCAACAAGACCATACTGCCTAAAGTCATGCAGGTGTGTGTGCTGGAGATGGGCTTAGGGGAGTTGGGTGGGCTCTCAGCTAGCAGGGCCTTAGAGGGCACCTGTGCTCTGGGGTGACACGGAGGCTTGGTCCACAGTGGAGCAGTGGTGCCGTGTACTCTGAGGATGCTGCAGGTCCTGCTTGCGGGGGGGTTGCTGCTCACACAATTTTTTTCTCCCTAGGTCAAAAACTTTGGGCGCTCTGGGCGGACCAAGTATACACACCTGGTGGATCAGGACACAACCTCCTTCGACTCTGCTTGGGGCCAGGAAAGTGCACAGAACACCAAGTTCTTCAAGCAGAAGGCAGCCGGTGTGCGGGACGTCTTTGAGAGACCATCGGCTAAGAAGCGGAAAACTACCTAAGGGAGTGCCCAGGACAGTGTCATGCTGCAGACAGCAGGGTGGAAAGGCACTTGTCTGACATGGGTCCTAACCCTGCCAGAAATCTTGCGAGTGCGTTGGGGCATAAAGTGCACCTGTCTTGGCCAATTCCTTCTACTCTCCATTTGTTGAGCTGGGTGTTGCATTCTGTACTCCAGCGCTGAGCTCTCACCATTCTGCCTGGTAACCTGCGCGGGGCTGCACAGACTTTCCACCTGGCTCAATTGGAATTAGAGGAAAAGTCCATCCTTGTGCTAGGCTAGCCAGACCCAGTGCTGAATGGCTTTCGCCCCCACCAGCCCCAAGGAACTAGACAGCTTCCCAGATTCCCACTGCCAGAGGGCAGCAAATTCCCAGTTCTCTTGGAATTAGCAGCAGGGTCCTACGGGCTGCTCCAAAGTATCTCCCCACCTCTGCACCACACCCCATCTACAGTTGGGAATGTAGTTCCCTTTTGTTCTCTGGAACAGCTGTAACAGTCTCCTCTGCCCCACCTCTGAGGGGCTTCCAAGTCTCTTTGGCCTAGCCCTCTGCTTGGCTCTAGGCTCCCCTACCTGTACAGTCGGGTATGGGGCTCTTCCAGGCCCTAAGGCACAAGACCTGAGTTTTGATTAAAAGCTGTTTTCTCACAAGACTGGTGTTGCTATCCCTGTGGGGGGAGGGAGGGGCACGTTGGTGGCTGAAGCAAGGCACTCTTCCTTCTCTCGGGGCTGCGGACCTCAGCTCACAGCAGGTGCAGGGTTAGGGCAGTTGTGCTCACTAAACCTGCTGGTGTGCGCTGGATGGAATCCTGGCTTTGAGTGAGGAGGTGACTCAGCAGCTGTTCCCTTCAGCCCTGCCTGCTACAGCTGTGTATCCCAGCACTGTTTCTGCTCTCCTTTAGGGGGTATTCTGTGCTGGTGCCCTGGCTTTGTGCTATTCGGCTGTTAGAGCTACAGCCCACCATCTCCTCTGGGAAGCAGCTTTCTCACACCAAGCAGTCAGTGCAGGCAATAAACAAATTCCCCACGAGCCAGTCTTGGCCACAGCTAGAGACTGAAGAGATGCTCTGCCCCTCCAGCAGCTATTCAGAGGAAGGGTGAACACACAGCCCCCTAACTGGGCACAAGTTGAAGCTAGTTTTCTCTCTCGCCCTTCAACTCTACACTGCCTTTAAGAGCCAAGTCCCTGCTGCCAGGACAAGTTTTTTAACAACCAGGCTTGCCAGGGAGTTTCAGTAGGGAGCTGTGACCCTATAAAGCAGCCTGTGAGGTGTTGAAACCAGGGGCATGCTCTGAGTCAGCCAGAACCTCCCCTTAAATTAACCCCAGACATGTTACATGCCACACACCTCAGGGCTTCTAGCATGGTGTAAATAGAGAAGGTCTCTGCCCTAAGCCCATGTGGTTTTAGGAGCTGACAAAAGGGGAAGATAATATGGGCTTAATGGAGGAAAGACTGAAGCCAGTGGAGCTCAGATAAGAACTAGAAAGGCTCTAGACTGCAAGCCTGTGAACAGCATGGAGAGAAACAGACTTGGGGGTGATGGAGCAATATAAAGGCAGAAGGGAATAAAGTTTATATCAAAGAACCATTCAGCAGGGGTGGGAATGTTACCCCATCTCTTCCTTTTGAGAGCTCAGCCATTGTTCTCTGAAGGGGGTTTAAGTGAACACTTCATTCAGAAAATGCTCCCTCAGCTCTGTACTCACCACCCTGGTGAGCTTTACAGGCCAGATCTCATGTGTCTCATTTCTGACACCATATTCATTCCTAACACAGCAGAGCACCATGTGACACAGGTGTGCAAGTAGCCTGCCATCTACACAGAGCACTGTGGTCAAAGTTGTCTACAACAGGTGGATGGTAGCACACTTTCAGGTTTCTCAGAGCCTGTTCATAGCTGCTTTACAAACTGCATCCACAGAAGGTTACGGATGTCTTTATTTCAATAAGTTAATACATGTAGCATCTGACTAGTCTCACTCTGTCAAACAGTTATTGGGAAGGCAGTGCACATGGCAGGGGTGACAGCACAAGACATTTCATGAAGTCCCAATAAGAGTCTTCCTCCCTCGTTCCCTTCTCAAAGTGGTCCAGTAGGAATGTGGTTAGTTGGTGAGGGTGATCAGAGCCTCCACCACGTTGCCCATATGTTCTCGCAGACTACGCTCCGCTGCTGCCCGAGAGATCTCCATCTCATTCATCTGCAGGGAAGGGAGCAGAGATAAGAGACGCTGCACAACAGCACACAAGAAAAGGGTTGGACTCAATTAAGGTTTGGTACTCCAGCATTACTGAGGCCTCAACCAAGAGTATGAGTCACACAGCTGCTGCAGAGTCCAGCTACTGTTCCTGGCCTACTACAGTGCAATGCAGCAAAGCAGGGTGGATAAAAATCAGTGATTTGTAAAAAAGTTTTTGATAGGCTTTTTCCTCAAAAAGCATTTTATCTAACGATAGTTTTAATTAAGATACATGATAGCTCAAAGATATCTCACTACGGAATAGGGATTATTAATTCTATAGTATGAGAATATATTCATGCAATGTTTACAAAAAGTTTTGTACATGAGTTCCCATAGTTCATGGATTAGGGACCCAATCTTATGGAGTTCCAGGGGCTTCTGTATAGATTATTTAGGTTAATGTTTCTATCTACCCAATGGGACTCAGTGCTCAGTCTAGAAGATACCATCAGAGATTAGTTTTGCAGTTCTCAAACTGTGGATTTGTGTCTCCAGAGATAACATGCTTGTTAACAGCAAAAATATTTATAAATATATAGAGGTGAGAAACAACAGACCTCAACCCTATTGTCCCTCCACAAATTTGTGTACACAGAGTCAATCCCTTACCTCTCTCTAAAAGTGCAAAGTTTCAAAAAGTTCAATGAATAGAAGATTGTTGGGGGGTGGAATAGATCTGGACAAGGAGAAGAAGTCTGGAGATAAATGTGAGAAGGGAGGGAGAGGCAGTAGAAACAAAAGTGAAACTGTTTGAGCAGCATATTCCAAAGTCTTGAGGTCTTGCTGAGTGTAGCCTTCTTTGATTTGAGATCTACTCTACTGTTCTCTCACTAGAAGGGAAAACCCATAATGGCAGCAGGCCGTAAAAGAGACCCAGTTTGGGAATATTTTAATGAACTTCCTCTACCTGTGGGTAAGACAGGCATGCGTGCAAAATGCAAACAGTGCAACAAAGAAATGCAAGGCCTGGTTGCCCAAATGAAACAACACCATGAGAAGTGTTCCTTCTCAGGAGGAAGCTGCATAGATGATGATGAAAGGAACATGTCTGAACATGCAGGATCTTCAGGTTGATAAACTTTTTTTATTTCATACTTCTTTCTTAAGGACTGCCTGTCTTCCTTCTGGACTATTCTTGAATTCTCATGTTTGAGCAAAAAATATAGCTGTTACTCTATGATACTATCATTTTAGATGCAGTTGTGATAAAAATAAATAGCTGCAACAGGCAGATCTTCCTTTTACAATTTCACCTTTAGAGTAGTACTGAGTGTCAGTGAATGCAATGAGTAACACTAAATAAGCAGTATGGTAATAATAATTAAATAATGGCATGGGCTTATTTTGTTTAGGAGAATCCATCCTCAACATACAGGATTCTGAAGACTATCCACCTTCAAGATCACCCTCATTTTCTATAGTTTCAGAGTTATCTGCCAATGACAGTGTTTCAGTCACATCATGTATGTCACATAGCCACAGTATATCTATCACCTGTAGCAAAAAGAAAAAAAAAATCTCCATCATCCAGAAACAACCATAGATAAGTTTGTGATAAGAACCAGCAGATTATAAAAAGAGGTAATTGATGAAAAAATTGCCTGATTTGTTTATGCAACAAACTCTCCTTTTTCTATGATTGAGAACCCACACTTCATTAACATGGTTCAGTCATTAAGACCAGGATACAGTCCACCCAACAGAGCAGATGTCTCAGGCAAACTGTTGGATAAAGTGTATGAAAGAGAAATTGAGCAATGTGCAAACGGTCTAGAGCAAGGGTAGGCAACCTATGGCACGTGTGCCAAAGGCGGCACGAGAGCTGATTTTCAGTGTCACTCACAGTGCCCAGGACCTGGCCACCGGTCCAGGGGGCTCTGCATTTTAATTTAATTTTAAATGAAGCTTCTTAAACATTTTAAAAACCTTATTTACTTTACATACAATAGTTTAGTTATATATTAAAAAGACTTATAGAAAGAGACCTCCTAAAAATGTTAAAATGTATTACTGGCACGCAAAACCTTAAATTAGAGTGACTACATGAAGACTCGGCACACCCCTTCTGAAAGGGATGCCAACCCCCTGGTCCAGAGGGTAAAACTGTTAGCCTGAGTCTCGAAGGGTGGAGCAATGTCCACAATGATCCTGTTGTATGCGCTTGTGTGACCACAGAAGAAGGGAATGTCTTCCTTACAGAAACAATTGATACATCAGGAAATGCACACACAGGAGAATACTTACAAGAAGTAGCAGTAAAAGCTTTAACAAACTGTGAAAAAAAATGTCTAGTACGCAGCTTGGTCACAGACAATGCTGCAAATGTATCCAAGATGAGAAGAAATTATTTAGAAGAGAGTCCTAAGCTAATAACAGGTTTCAGAGTAGCAGCCGTGTTAGTCTGTATTCGCAAAAACATACGGTTGCAGTGCTCATTTGATGCACCTCCTAGCCAAAGACTTCAGTGTTCCTGAAATAAAGGCTAATGTTGTTGAAATTGCAAAATACTTCCATAACAACCACTTTGCAGCAGCTGCTCTGAAAAAAGTGGGAGGAACCAAGCTAACCCTCCCACAAGACGTGAGATGGAACTCAGTAGTGGACTGTTTTGAGCACTATGTCAAGAACTAGCCTAATCTGATGACCGTTTGTGAACAAAATCGTGAAAAAATAAATAGATGTCACTGTCACAGCCAAAGTTCTCAACATTGGGCATAAGAGAAATGTTGGACACATGCTGAGTACCCTGAAGCCTATTTCCGTAGCCTTGAACAAAACGCAGGGAAATAGTTGTTTTATTCCTGACACTGTTGAAATTTGGAAGGAATGGAGTGAGATCTTTAAAAGAGAAATATGCAGTGACAGAGTTAAATTACAAGCATTAAAAAAAAAAAGAATGGGACAAGCACTATCTCCAGCTCATTTTCTTGCAAATATTCTCAATACTTGGTACTAGGGTCAAACCTTAACTGCTGAAGAAGAGGAGTCGGCTACAACATGGACATCCAGCAATCAGCCCTCCATAATGCCAACTATAATAAACTTCAGGGCTAGGGGTGAACTATTCAAGAAATATATGTTTGCTGACGATGTTTTAAAGAAAGTCACACCAGTGAACTGGTGGAAGTCAGTTAAGCACTTGGTTTCAGAGCCTCTTGAAGTGATAATCTCACTAACAGCAGTAGCTTCTTCTGCCAGTGTAGAAAGAATATTTTCTTCCTTTGGACTAATTCATTCCAAATTGAGAAATCGTTTGGGACCTAAAAGATCAGGAAAGCTTGTTTTTCTTTTCCAGATTGTGAACAAACAGGAAAATGAAGGTAAAGACGACTGAGTTAGACACAGAAGCCAATATTTTAAGTTTCTCATGTTGACCTGGCTGACATCGTCAATTTAATTTTTGGTTTAAAAAAAAATTAAACTATTTTAGTTAAAAACAATTTTAACAAAAACAAACCTTATTTTAAAAAACTTAAATGTTTAACTAAATTCAAAAATTCATATGCTTGTTTTGTTAAAATATTGTATGTTTGCTGTTGAAGAAAAAAATCCAGAATACATAACGTTGTTGTTTTAGTTAAATAAAACAATTTAAATGTCTGTCTGGTGATGTTCTCTTCCTAATACAGCATGGCAAAAAAAATCTTCCAAATATTAATGATTAACCTGTTGAATTGGAGATAGTTCACCTCAAATATCCATTTCAATTACCTTTGGTAAATGAAATAAACCAAACAATCATTCATTTTCTGATATAGCTGTAAAACTAATCTGAAAAGTTTTCAATATAAATCACTTAAAATGTATAGTGTGTTCCGTTTAAAAATGAAACCTACATCTCTCTCTGAGTTGTGAAGAATATGTATTAAGGTTATAACAACCAACAAGAATGCATTTTTATGTAGAAATCCACGATTAAATTGAGTCTTCCTGACTAGCGATTTAAATCAAATCCACCCTGCCTTCCATACTCACAATCAGTTCCAAATCTTCTTTCTTGATAGTAACTTTTGCCAGTTCCTTTTCCCTGTAACAAAAGGAATCAGAACATCAAGCACCAACACCACAGGCTCCAGACCAACTCAGTCACAACTGTAAAGTACAATCAGAAAGCTTGCAGCAACTCCTTGTTGAAGCATAAAGCCACCAGTCTTGAGACTGGACTTGGACAGGCAGGAAGTTTAACCAGAAAAACTACCCTGGTCCCCTAGGCCAGTGGTTTTCAAACTTTTTTTCTGGGGACCCAGTTGAAGAAAATTGTTGATGCCTACGACCCAGTGGAGCTGGGGATGAGAGGTTTGGGGTGTCGGAGGGGCTCTGGGCTGGGGTGCAGGCTCTGGGCTGGGGCCAGGATGAGGGGTTTGGGGGGCTCAGGGCTGGGGCTTGGGAGGGGGTCAGGGCTCAGGGCTGGGTGGTTTGGGGCTCTACGTTTGGGGAGGGTAGCGCTCAGGGCTGGGCAGAGGGTTGGGGCACGGACTTACCTCCGACAGCTCCCTGTCAGCGGCACAGCCAGGGTGCAGAGGCAGGCTTCCTGCTTGTCCTGGCACCATGGACCGCACTGTGCCTGATGCGGCCAGCAGCACGCCCAGCTCTTAGGTAGAGATGCACAAGCAGCTCTGCAGGGCTCTCGCCCACAGGCACCGCCCCCTCCAGCTCCCATTGGCTGTGTGGAGCTGGTGTCTGGGGCAAAACACAGAGCCCCACGGCCCCCCTGCCTGGAAGCCAGACCTGCTGCTGGCCGATTCCGGGCGCAGTGCGGTGTCAGAACAAATAGCAAGGCAGCACCACCAACAGGACTTTTAATGTCCCGGTCAGTGCTCACCAGAGCAACCCAGTGCCTTACATGTGACCCGCACTTTGAAAAATGCAGCCCTAGGCCTCCTGAAGAAGCTTCTGCATGTGCAAAGCTAAGTCACCTATTGCTGGACTGACTGGCTCAGGAACTGAAAGCCCTGCTTGGCATGGACCAGAATTGTCTGAGCTTCAGCTCCAAAGAAGCTATTTTAACCTACAGCAACAAATAAGGCTGATCCTTAACCTGTGGCTGCACTGGGCTCAGACTAGGGCGTGGGGGTTGCGTCTCAAAGCTCTATGCTGGAAAGGGGCAAGAGGTGCAGGGAGCGCTTACCTCTCTTGTTTTGCTTTCTGCTCTCTGGATCTTCGGTCTCCAATCACGGACATGGCCTGGGCAGGAGGAGCAGGGACGGTTACCGCCAGCACACAGAGGGAGCGGTCTCCCCGCAGCCCAGGAAGGCAGCACAATCACTTCAGCATACACTACCAGGCCAAGCTGAACATCTTCCCAACACCCCGGCCCCGAGGAGCCACACGCTGCAGCCTCTCGGGCTGGAATCTCAGGCCACTGCCAGTGGGTGGGGAAGAGCCACAGGCAGCTTCTACGCCCCAGCTCCAGGGTCAAGTTCTGAATGGGCCCCCCACGCGTCCGCGTCCCCACACCCACGCCCGGCCGGCCCCTCCCCCACGCCCCGCTCCCCCGGCCCCTCCCCACGCCCGGCCGGCCCCTCCCCCACACCCCGCTTCCCCGGCCCCTCCCCCACACTTCCCCACGCCCCGCTCCCCCACGCCCGGCCGGCCCCTCCCCCACACCTCCCCACGCCCGGCCGGCCCCTCCCCCACGCCCGGCCGGCCCCTCCCCCACGCCCGGCCGGCCCCTCCCCCACACCTCCCCACGCCCCGCTCCCCCGGCCACTCCCCACGCCCGGCCGGCCCCTCCCCCACGCCCCGCTCCCCCGGCCCCTCCCCACGCCCGGCCGGCCCCTCCCCACGCGCCCCGCTCCCCCGGCCCCTCCCCACGCCCGGCCGGCCCCTCCCCCACGCCCCGCTCCCCCGGCCCCTCCCCACGCCCGGCCGGCCCCTCCCCACGCGCCCCGCTCCCCCGGCCCCTCCCCACGCCCGGCCGGCCCCTCCCCCACACCTCCCCACGCCCCGCTCCCCCGGCCCCTCCCCCACGCCCCGCTCCCCCGGCCCCTCCCCACGCCCGGCCGGCCCCTCCCCCACACCTCCCCACGCCCCGCTCCCCCGGCCCCTCCCCACGCCCGGCCGGCCCCTCCCCCACGCCCCGCTCCCCCGGCCCCTCCCCACGCCCGGCCGGCCCCTCCCCCACGCCCCGCTCCCCCGGCCCCTCCCCACGCCCGGCCGGCCCCTCCCCCACGCCCCGCTCCCCCGGCCCCTCCCCCACGCCCGGCCGGCCCCTCCCCCACACCTCCCCACGCCCCGCTCCCCCGGCCCCTCCCCCACGCCCGGCCGGCCCCTCCCCCACACCTCCCCACGCCTGGCCGGCCCCTCCCCCACGCCCCGCTCCCCCGGCCCCTCCCCACGCCCGGCCGGCCCCTCCCCACGCGCCCCGCCCGCACCGTCTCCAGGTTCGAGCTCTGAATCTCCTTCTCCTCCGCATAGTCCGTGACCCGCTCCAGGTCCGCGGCGCCGCTGTCGTGTTTCCGGGGCTTCTCAGCCGGCCGCCCCCCGGCCCCGTCCGCGCCGCCCCCGGCGCCGTTCGGCTCCGTCTCCAGCTCCAGCTCCACGTCCCCCTCCGCCGCCATCGCGTCGCCGGCCCCGGACTTCCGCTTCCGGTCACGAGACTTGGGCCAGTCGCGGCGGCGGAACCAGCGAGACGCGCCCGGCGGGACAGAGCGGCCGGGCGCCACCCGCGGCCGGGCGGGGAATAGCGCCCGGCGCGCGGCCGCGGGGACTCGGGGCTCGCCCGTGGCATCAGCCCAGGCCCGTCTCTGCCGGCGCGGGTGCGAAGGAGCGCGGGGGTGGGGGCCGCGGGGACACGGGCCTGCCCGGAGCCCCTCCCTGGGCACCGGGGGACGGGCTGGTCGTGGCGCAGGGCACCAGCTGGCCCTGCCCCGCTCCCTCCGGACTGGGGATTGCCCGCGGCGAGCCGGCCCCCACCGCCCCGACTCGGTATCCCACCGCTGACACCACTGAGACTCGGCCCCCCACCGCCCCGACTCGGTCCCCCACCACCCCGAGTCGGTCCCCCACCACCCCGACTCGGTATCCCACCGCTCCCACCACTGAGACTCGGCCCCCCACCGCCCCGACTCGGTCCCCCACCACCCCGACTCGGTATCCCACCGCTCCCACCACTGAGACTCGGTCCCCCACCACCCCGACTCGGCCCTCCACCACCCCGACTCGGTATCCCACCGCTCCCACCACTGAGACTCGGCCCCCCAACGCCCCGACTCGGTCCCCCACCACCCCGACTCGGTATCCCACCGCTCCCACCACTGAGACTCGGCCCCCCACCGCCCCGACTCGGTCCCCCACCACCCCGACTCGGTATCCCACCGCTCCCACCACTGAGACTCGGTCCCCCACCACCCCGACTCGGTCCCCCACCACCCCGACTCGGTATCCCACCGCTCCCACCATTGAGACTCGGCCCCCCACCACCCCGACTCGGTATCCCACCGCTCCCACCACTGAGACTCGGCCCCCCACCGCCCCGACTCGGTCCCCCACCACCCCGACTCGGTATCCCACCGCTCCCACCGATGAGACTCGGCCCCCCACCACCCCGACTCGGTCCCCCACCACCCCGACTCGGTATCCCACCGCTGACACCACTGAGACTCGGTCCCCCACCACCCCGACTCGGCCCTCCACCACCCCGACTCGGTATCCCACCGCTCCCACCACTGAGACTCGGTCCCCCACCACCCCGACTCGGCCCTCCACCACCCCGACTCGGTATCCCACCGCTCCCACCACTGAGACTCGGCCCCCCACCGCCCCGACTCGGTCCCCCACCACCCCGACTCGGTATCCCACCGCTCCCACCACTGAGACTCGGTCCCCCACCACCCCGACTCGGTCCCCCACCACCCCGACTCGGTATCCCACCGCTCCCACCATTGAGACTCGGCCCCCCACCACCCCGACTCGGTATCCCACCGCTCCCACCACTGAGACTCGGCCCCCCACCGCCCCGACTCGGTCCCCCACCACCCCGACTCGGTATCCCACCGCTCCCACCACTGAGACTCGGTCCCCCACCACCCCGACTCGGTATCCCACCGCTCCCACCATTGAGACTCGGACCCCACCACCCCGACTCGGTATCCCACCGCTCCCACCACTGAGACTCGGCCCCCCACCGCCCCGACTCGGACCCCCACCGCTCCCACCGATGAGACTCGGTCCCCCACCGCCCCGACTCGGCCCCCCACCACCCCGACTCGGTATCCCACCGCTGCCACCACTGAGACTCGGTCCCCCACCACCCCGACTCGGCCCTCCACCACCCCGACTCGGTATCCCACCGCTCCCACCACTGAGACTCGGCCCCCCACCGCCCCGACTCGGTCCCCCACCACCCCGACTCGGTATCCCACCGCTCCCACCACTGAGACTCGGTCCCCCACCACCCCGACTCGGTCCCCCACCACCCCGACTCGGTATCCCACCGCTCCCACCACTGAGACTCGGTCCCCCACCACCCCGACTCGGCCCTCCACCACCCCGACTCGGTATCCCACCGCTCCCACCACTGAGACTCGGTCCCCCACCACCCCGACTCGGCCCTCCACCACCCCGACTCGGTATCCCACCGCTCCCACCACTGAGACTCGGCCCCCCACCGCCCCGACTCGGTCCCCCACCACCCCGACTCGGTATCCCACCGCTCCCACCACTGAGACTCGGTCCCCCACCACCCCGACTCGGTCCCCCACCACCCCGACTCGGTATCCCACCGCTCCCACCATTGAGACTCGGCCCCCCACCACCCCGACTCGGCCCTCCACCACCCCGACTCGGTCCCCCACCACCCCGACTCGGACCCCCACCGCTCCCACCGATGAGACTCGGCCCCCCACCGCCCCGACTCGGCCCCCCACCACCCCGACTCGGTATCCCACCGCTAACACCACTGAGACTCGGTCCCCCACCGCCCCGACTCGGTCCCCCACCACCCCGACTCGGTATCCCACCGCTCCCACCATTGAGACTCGGCCCCCCACCACCCCGACTCGGTATCCCACTGCTCCCACCACTGAGACTCGGCCCCCCACCGCCCTGACTCGGTCCCCCACCACCCCGACTCGGTATCCCACCGCTCCCACCAATGAGACTCGGCCCCCCACCGCCCCGACTCGGTCCCCCACCACCTCGACTCGGTATCCCACCTCTCCCACCACTGAGACTCGGTCCCCCACCACCCCGACTCGGTATCCCACCGCTCCCACCGATGAGACTCGGCCCCCCACCGCCCCGACTCGGCCCCCCACCACCCCGACTCGGTCCCCCACCACCCCGACTCGGTATCCCACCGCTCCCACCACTGAGACTCAGCCCCCCACCACCCCGACTCGGTATCCCACCGCTCCCACCACTGAGACTCGGCCCCCCACCGCCCCGACTCGGTCCCCCACCACCTCGACTCGGTATCCCACCGCTCCCACCACTGAGACTCGGTCCCCCACCACCCCGACTCGGTATCCCACCGCTCCCACCAATGAGACTCGGTCCCCCACCACCCCGACTCGGTATCCCACTGCTCCCACCACTGAGACTCAGCCCCCCACCGCCCCGACTCGGTCCCCCACCACCCCGACTCGGTATCCCACCGCTGCCACCACTGAGACTCGGCCCCCAACCACCCCGACTCGGCCCCCCACCACCCCGACTCGGTATCCCACCGCTCCCACCACTGAGACTCGGCCCCGCACCGCCCCGACTCGGCCCCCCACCGCCCCGACTCGGTATCCCACCGCTCCCACCACTGAGACTCGGCCCCCCACCGCCCCGACTCGGTCCCCCACCACCCCGACTCGGTATCCCACCGCTCCCACCACTGAGACTCGGTCCCCCACCACCCCGACTCGGCCCCCCACCACCCCGACTCGGTATCCCACCGCTCCCACCACTGAGACTCGGCCCCCCACCACCCCGACTCGGCCCCCCACCACCCCGACTCGGTATCCCACCGCTAACACCACTGAGACTCGGCCCCCACCACCCCGACTCGGTCCCCCACCACCCCGACTCGGTATCCCACCGCTCCCACCATTGAGACTCGGCCCCCCACCACCCCGACTCGGTATCCCACCGCTCCCACCACTGAGACTCGGCCCCCCACCGCCCCGACTCGGTCCCCCACCACCCCGACTCGGTATCCCACCGCTCCCACCAATGAGACTCGGCCCCCCACCGCCCCGACTCGGTCCCCCACCACCTCGACTCGGTATCCCACCGCTCCCACCAATGAGACTCGGTCCCCCACCACCCCGACTCGGTCCCCCACCACCCCGACTCGGTATCCCACCGCTCCCACCACTGAGACTCGGTCCCCCACCACCCCGACTCGGTATCCCACCGCTCCCACCAATGAGACTCGGTCCCCCACCACCCCGACTCGGTCCCCCACCACCCCGACTCGGTATCCCACCGCTCCCACCACTGAGACTCGGCCCCCCACCGCCCCGACTCGGTCCCCCACCACCCCGACTCGGTATCCCACCGCTCCCACCACTGAGACTCGGCCCCCCACCGCCCCGACTCGGTCCCCCACCACCCCGACTCGGTATCCCACCGCTCCCACCACTGAGACTCGGTCCCCCACCACCCCGACTCGGCCCCCCACCACCCCGACTCGGTATCCCACCGCTCCCACCACTGAGACTCGGCCCCCCACCACCCCGACTCGGCCCCCCACCACCCCGACTCGGTATCCCACCGCTAACACCACTGAGACTCGGCCCCCACCTCCCCGACTCGGTCCCCCACCACCCCGACTCGGTATCCCACCGCTCCCACCATTGAGACTCGGCCCCCCACCACCCCGACTCGGTATCCCACCGCTAACACCACTGAGACTCGGCCCCCCACCGCCCCGACTCGGTCCCCCACCACCCCGACTCGGTATCCCACCGCTCCCACCAATGAGACTCGGCCCCCCACCGCCCCGACTCGGTCCCCCACCACCTCGACTCGGTATCCCACCGCTCCCACCAATGAGACTCGGTCCCCCACCACCCCGACTCGGTCCCCCACCACCCCGACTCGGTATCCCACCGCTCCCACCACTGAGACTCGGTCCCCCACCACCCCGACTCGGTATCCCACCGCTCCCACCAATGAGACTCGGTCCCCCACCACCCCGACTCGGTCCCCCACCACCCCGAATCGGTATCCCACCGCTCCCACCACTGAGACTCGGCCCCCCACCGCCCCGACTCGGTCCCCCACCACCCCGACTCGGTATCCCACCGCTCCCACCACTGAGACTCGGCCCCCCACCGCCCCGACTCGGTCCCCCACCGCCCCGACTCGGTATCCCACCGCTCCCACCGATGAGACTCGGCCCCCCACCGCCCCGACTCGGTATCCCACCGCTCCCACCAATGAGACTCGGCCCCCACCACCCCGACTCGGTATCCCACCGCCCCGACTCGGTATCCCACCGCTCCCACCAATGAGACTCGGCCCCCCACCGCCCCGACTCGGTCCCCCACCACCCCGACTCGGTATCCCACCGCTCCCACCACTGAGACTCGGTCCCCCACCACCCCGACTCGGCCCCCCACCACCCCGACTCGGTATCCCACCGCTCCCACCAATGAGACTCGGCCCCCCACTGCCCCGACTCGGTCCCCCACCACCCCGACTCGGTATCCCACCGCTCCCACCACTGAGACTCAGCCCCCCACCACCCCGACTCGGTCCCCCACCACCCCGACTCGGTATCCCACCGCTCCCACCAATGAGACTCGGCCCCCCACCGCCCCGACTCGGTCCCCCACCACCCCGACTCGGTATCCCACCACTCCCACCGATGAGACTCGGCCCCCCACCGCCCCGACTCGGACCCCCACCGCCCCGACTCGGTATCCCACCGCTCCCACCGATGAGACTCGGCCCCCCACCGCCCCGACTCGGTATCCCACCGCTCCCACCATTGAGACTCGGCCCCCCACCGCCCCGACTCGGTCCCCCACCACCCCGACTCGGTATCCCACTGCTCCCACCACTGAGACTCGGCCCCCCACCACCCCGACTCGGTCCCCCACCACCCCGACTCGGAATCCCACTGCTCCCACCACTGAGACTCATACCCTCACCACCCCGACTCGGTATCCCACCGCTCCCACCACTGAGACTCGGTCCCCCACCACCCCGACTCGGTCCCCCACCACCTCGACTCGGTATCCCACCGCTCCCACCACTGAGACTCGGTCCCCCACCACCCCGACTCGGTATCCCACCGCTCCCACCGATGAGACTCGGCCCCCCACCGCCCCGACTCGGCCCCCCACCACCAAGACTCGGTCCCCCACCACCCCGACTCGGTATCCCACCGCTCCCACCACTGAGACTCAGCCCCCCACCACCCCGACTCGGTATCCCACCGCTCCCACTACTGAGACTCAGCCCCCCACCACCCCGACTCGGTATCCCACCGCTCCCACCACTGAGACTCGGTCCCCCACCACCCCGACTCGGTATCCCACCGCTCCCACCATTGAGACTCGGCCCCCCACCGCCCCGACTCGGTCCCCCACCACCCCGACTCGGTATCCCACTGCTCCCACCACTGAGACTCGGCCCCCCACCGCCCCAACTCGGACCCCCACCGCCCCGACTCGGTATCCCACCGCTCCCACCACTGAGACTCGGCCCCCCACCGCCCCGACTCGGACCCCCACTGCCCCGACTCGGTATCCCACCGCTCCCACCACTGAGACTCGGCCCCCCACCACCCCGACTCGGTCCCCCACCACCCCGACTCGGTATCCCACCGCTCCCACCACTGAGACTCGGCCCCCCACCGCCCCGACTCGGTCCCCCACCACCCCGACTCGGTATCCCACCGCTCCCACCGATGAGACTCGGCCCCCCACCGCCCCGACTCGGTATCCCACTGCTCCCACCAATGAGACTCGGCCCCCACCACCCCGACTCGGTATCCCACCGCCCCGACTCGGTATCCCACCGCTCCCACCAATGAGACTCGGCCCCCCACCGCCCCGACTCGGCCCCCCACCACCCCGACTCGGTCCCCCACCACCCCGACTCGGTATCCCACCGCTCCCACCACTGAGACTCAGCCCCCCACCACCCCGACTCGGTATCCCACCGCTCCCACCAATGAGACTCGGCCCCCCACCGCCCCGACTCGGTCCCCCACCACCTCGACTCGGTATCCCACCGCTCCCACCACTGAGACTTGGTCCCCCACCACCCCGACTCGGTATCCCACCGCTCCCACCGATGAGACTCGGCCCCCCACCACCCCGACTCGGTATCCCACCGCTCCCACCAATGAGACTCGGCCCCCCACCGCCCCGACTCGGTCCCCCACCACCCCGACTCGGTATCCCACCGCTCCCACCAATGAGACTCGGCCCCCCACCGCCCCGACTCGGTCCCCCACCACCCCGACTCGGTATCCCACCGCTCCCACCACTGAGACTCGGTCCCCCACCACCCCGACTCGGTATCCCACCGCTCCCACCAATGAGACTCGGCCCCCCACCGCCCCGACTTGGTCCCCCACCACCCCGACTCGGTATCCCACCGCTCCCACCAATGAGACTCGGCCCCCCACCACCCCGACTCGGTCCCCCACCACCCCGACTCGGTATCCCACTGCTCCCACCACTGAGACTCAGACCCCCACCACCCCGACTCGGTATCCCACCGCTCCCACCACTGAGACTCGGTCCCCCACCACCCCGACTCGGTCCCCCACCACCTCGACTCGGTATCCCACCGCTCCCACCACTGAGACTCGGTCCCCCACCACCCCGACTCGGTATCCCACCGCTCCCACCGATGAGACTCGGCCCCCCACCGCCCCGACTCGGCCCCCCACCACCAAGACTCGGTCCCCCACCACCCCGACTCGGTATCCCACCGCTCCCACCACTGAGACTCAGCCCCCCACCACCCCGACTCGGTATCCCACCGCTCCCACTACTGAGACTCAGCCCCCCACCACCCCGACTCGGTATCCCACCGCTCCCACCACTGAGACTCGGTCCCCCACCACCCCGACTCGGTATCCCACCGCTCCCACCATTGAGACTCGGCCCCCCACCGCCCCGACTCGGTCCCCCACCACCCCGACTCGGTATCCCACTGCTCCCACCACTGAGACTCGGCCCCCCACCGCCCCAACTCGGACCCCCACCGCCCCGACTCGGTATCCCACCGCTCCCACCACTGAGACTCGGCCCCCCACCGCCCCGACTCGGACCCCCACCGCCCCGACTCGGTATCCCACCGCTCCCACCACTGAGACTCGGCCCCCCACCGCCCCGACTCGGTCCCCCACCACCCCGACTCGGTATCCCACCGCTCCCACCACTGAGACTCGGCCCCCCACCGCCCCGACTCGGTCCCCCACCACCCCGACTCGGTATCCCACCGCTCCCACCGATGAGACTCGGCCCCCCACCGCCCCGACTCGGTATCCCACTGCTCCCACCAATGAGACTCGGCCCCCACCACCCCGACTCGGTATCCCACCGCCCCGACTCGGTATCCCACCGCTCCCACCAATGAGACTCGGCCCCCCACCGCCCCGACTCGGCCCCCCACCACCCCGACTCGGTCCCCCACCACCCCGACTCGGTATCCCACCGCTCCCACCACTGAGACTCAGCCCCCCACCACCCCGACTCGGTATCCCACCGCTCCCACCACTGAGACTCGGCCCCCCACCGCCCCGACTCGGTCCCCCACCACCTCGACTCGGTATCCCACCGCTCCCACCACTGAGACTCGGTCCCCCACCACCCCGACTCGGTATCCCACCGCTCCCACCAATGAGACTCGGTCCCCCACCACCCCGACTCGGTCCCCCACCACCCCGACTCGGTATCCCACCGCTCCCACCACTGAGACTCGGCCCCCCACCGCCCCGACTCGGTCCCCCACCACCCCGACTCGGTATCCCACCGCTCCCACCACTGAGACTCGGCCCCCCACCGCCCCGACTCGGTCCCCCACCACCCCGACTCGGTATCCCACCGCTCCCACCGATGAGACTCGGCCCCCCACCGCCCCGACTCGGTATCCCACCGCTCCCACCAATGAGACTCAGCCCCCACCACCCCGACTCGGTATCCCACCGCCCCGACTCGGTATCCCACCGCTCCCACCAATGAGACTCGGCCCCCCACCGCCCCGACTCGGTCCCCCACCACCCCGACTCGGTATCCCACCGCTCCCACCACTGAGACTCGGTCCCCCACCACCCCGACTCGGCCCCCCACCACCCCGACTCGGTATCCCACCGCTCCCACCAATGAGACTCGGCCCCCCACCGCCCCGACTCGGTCCCCCACCACCCCGACTCGGTATCCCACCGCTCCCACCACTGAGACTCAGCCCCCCACCACCCCGACTCGGTCCCCCACCACCCCGACTCGGTATCCCACCGCTCCCACCAATGAGACTCGGCCCCCCACCGCCCCGACTCGGTCCCCCACCACCCCGACTCGGTATCCCACCACTCCCACCGATGAGACTCGGCCCCCCACCGCCCCGACTCGGACCCCCACCGCCCCGACTCGGTATCCCACCGCTCCGACCGATGAGACTCGGCCCCCCACCGCCCCGACTCGGTATCCCACCGCTCCCACCATTGAGACTCGGCCCCCCACCGCCCCGACTCGGTCCCCCACCACCCCGACTCGGTATCCCACTGCTCCCACCACTGAGACTCGGCCCCCCACCGCCCCAACTCGGACCCCCACCGCCCCGACTCGGTATCCCACCGCTCCCACCACTGAGACTCGGCCCCCCACCACCCCGACTCGGTCCCCCACCACCCCGACTCGGACCCCCACCGCCCCCACCACTGAGACTCGGCCCCCCACTGCCCCGACTCGGCCCCCCACCGCCCCGACTCGGTATCCCACCGCTCCCACCAATGAGACTCGGCCCCCCACCACCCCGACTCGGTCCCCCACCACCCCGACTCGGTATCCCACCGCTCCCACCAATGAGACTCGGCCCCCCACCACCCCGACTCGGTATCCCACCGCTCCCACCACTGAGACTCGGCCCCCCACCACCCCGACTCGGTATCCCACCGCTCCCACCACTGAGACTCGGCCCCCCACCGCCCCGACTCGGTCCCCCACCACCCCGACTCGGTATCCCACCACTCCCACCAATGAGACTCGGCCCCCCACCGCCCCGACTCGGACCCCCACCGCCCCGACTCGGTATCCCACCGCTCCCACCGATGAGACTCGGCCCCCCACCGCCCCGACTCGGTATCCCACCGCTCCCACCAATGAGACTCGGCCCCCCACCAACCCGACTCGGTCCCCCACCACCCCGACTCGGTATCCCACCGCTCCCACCAATGAGACTCGGCCCCCCACCACCCCGACTCGTTATCCCACCGCTCCCACCACTGAGACTCGGCCCCCCACCACCCCGACTCGGTATCCCACCGCTCCCACCACTGAGACTCGGCCCCCCACCGCCCCGACTCGGTCCCCCACCACCCCGACTCGTTATCCCACCGCTCCCACCAATGAGACTCGGCCCCCCACCGCCCCGACTCGGTCCCCCACCACCCCGACTCGGTATCCCACCGCTCCCACCAATGAGACTCGGCCCCCCACCGCCCCGACTCGGACCCCCACCGCCCCGACTCAGACCCCCACCACCCCGACTCGGTATCCCACCGCTCCCATCAATGAGACTCGGCCCCCCACCGCCCCGACTCGGACCCCACCACCCCGACTCGGCCCCCCACCACCCCGACTCGGTATCCCACCGCTCCCACCAATGAGACTCGGCCCCCCACCGCCCCGACTCGGTCCCCCACCACCCCGACTCGGTATCCCACTGCTCCCACCACTGAGACTCGGCCCCCCACCGCCCCGACTCGGACCCCCACCGCCCCGACTCGGTATCCCACCGCTCCCACCACTGAGACTCGGCCCCCCACCACCCCGACTCGGTATCCCACCGCTCCCACCAATGAGACTCGGCCCCCCACCGCCCCGACTCGGTCCCCCACCACCCCGACTCGGTATCCCACTGCTCCCACCACTGAGACTCGGCCCCCCACCGCCCCGACTCGGACCCCCACCGCCCCGACTCGGTATCCCACCGCTCCCACCATTGAGACTCGGCCCCCCACCACCCCGACTCGGTATCCCACCGCTCCCACCACTGTGACTCGGCCCCCCACCGCCCCGACTCGGTCCCCCACCACCCCGACTCGGTATCCCACCGCTCCCACCGATGAGACTCGGCCCCCCACCGCCCTGACTCGGTATCCCACCGCTCCGACCCGGTCTCCCACCGCTCCCACCACTGCGACTCAGTCTCCCACCACTCCCACTGCTCCGACTTGGTCTCCCACCACTCCCACTGCTACGACTCGGTCTCCCACTGCTCCCATCACTCCAAGCCAGTCTCCCACTGCTCCCACCGCTGCAACTCGGTATCCCACCGCTCCCACCACTCCGAGCCGGTCTCCCACCGCTCCCACTCGTTCCTCACTCAGGGCACGACTGAAGCTACTACTTGGTCACGGAGGTCATGGAATCCATGACTTCCAAAGACCTCCTTAACTTCAGCGCCAGTGGCTGGGAGCTGTGAGGTAGCCCTGCCACCTGAGGCAGCGGGCCCCCAAGCTCCCAGTTGCCATTGGCAATGGGGGTACCTCGTAGTTCCCAGCCCCCGTAGATGGGGGAGTACCCTACAACTCCTGGGTGCCGCTGCAGGGCAGGTGGATCCCAGCAGCTCCCTGGCCACTGCCGCGTGGCAGAGGGACCCTGGCAGCTCCCCACCGGCACCGTGGGGCAGGAAGACTCAGCAGCTCCCCTCTGGGGTGTGGGGCTGGGGACACTGGAGCTCTGAGCCCCCATGGATGGTGGGGACCCCAGAGCTCTCAGGTGCCCCACAGCTGCCTGGTCCCTTCCCATTTTATCATGGATATTTTTAGTAAAAGTCAGAGACACATCACGGGCTTCCGTGAATTTTTCTTTATTGCCTGTGATGTGTCCCTGACCTTTACTAAAAATATCCATGGCAAAATCTTAGCCTTAGCTATGACCAGTGTGTTGCCAGTAATTACAAGTTACCACATGGCTCTTTGTAAGCAAGCACCTTTATTCTTAAAGTAAAAGCATCACATATCAAAACACAAACCAGATTTAAACACACCAGGAATCACCCATCTTCCTGAGGAGTCTGATAGGCCAGTGTCCCTTCCAACCCTTCAGCAAGGACTGGGCCCTCCAAGGGACTCAGTTGTAGTAAGATGAAGCCCTGAAACATAAACCCTTATATCAGAGGCCTGGTATGACGCCTAAGGCCTGAGCTAGAGTAATGGTCAAGACTTTGCTAACATAAAGCAAAGTTAAGCTGTGAGCCAGAGGCAGGCCCTGCTCACAGAAGCTGGCAAGGAAAGGGCTGATGTTGCATAAGGATATGCTGTTGCGTAAACCTATATCTAAAGTGTATTGGATACCAGAGCCATACACAAATGGTACAAGAACATTCTTATATCATCCACATAGATAACAAGGACAGGGGTAAAGGCTAGTATGATGGATAGAGTTGTTTTGTTTGAACCAACATGTACAAGGTGAGAGGCGGCACCTTTCTGCATAGAGGGGTTGCACCTCAATACATCAGGAGTGATGTGTAACTTGTTTGTACCTGTGTATAAGATGCATCCCTGGAGCGGTGTCTCTGTCTGGCCTAGGGGGCAGTGGAGTGTCCCACCACTGACTGAGCTGTGTCCATTGCCAGGGGGCACATATTCATAGTATGTCCTGTAGAGTCTGTGGGAAACTATTACTGTGCTTTGTTTGACAGTAAACCTGGCCCGGTGCCTTCGTACCTTACTAGAGTCCGTGGTCTTTGGGGTTCTCTCGGGGTCTGCTGTGTCGGCTATCTGCACAGAGCTGGGGCAGCACACAGAGGGAACACGCACGCAGCCGACGGTTATTAACTTTGGATAGAGCAGAGCACCACACCGGTAACTCTGACAACAGCAGTCACGTCCATATGCTGAATCAAAATGAAGGCCCCATCCCATGTCAGTTCAAGCTCATCCTTTTATACTGTCACGCTGTCTGGAGTGGGAGTGCCAACCTCAGGGCAGACTGGCAAAAAGCAGCACAGACTCCCCAAACTGGCGGTGTGTTCTATCATTAGATGAGAACTCCTGCATCACTGGGACAGTCTTACCATGGAATCCCAGACAGTCCCCATGGCACTCCAGTCTGTCTTGCCACCCAGGTGAGCCCACCTTTGTTATAAATGGTCATTTACACCAAAAATCACAAAATATTCAGGTTGTTCCCAGTCCCAAGAGACCAGTCACTTATCCCAGGTTAATTTGTACCTTAGATCTCACACCAAAGGCAATGCTGGTAGCCTATCCTATAATAAACTAATTAAGGATTTATTAACTATGAAAAATAAATAAAAGTTTATTTACAGGTTAAAGCAGTCAACATATATACCCAAATGAGTTCAGTCTATAGTCCCAAGAGGTAACAGAGATGTAGCAATCTGTCAGCATTGAGTGTCTTTAGGGCTGGGGATCTCTGCTTTTTGTTTCTTAGCTCCAACACTTGTAAGCATTCAAACAGCAAAGAGATGAAAATTCTTCATGTCCATTATCTTTATTTCCCTCTTCAGAACTCAAGCTGGTGGGATGTGATCTCTTGCACATAGCACCTTGGCGGGTGTAAGAGGGCCATTAAGCCAGCCTTTGTGTTGTGATGTTCCAGAATGGCCCGTTTAGTCTTGATAGTTCTGGATGGGTGGGGGAACCACTTTTCCTGTCTGGATTCACAAGTTCAGAACAGGCACTTTTTACAGTTATTTAAAGCAACCTTACATGTTACCTTGTAGCGCAGGATACAGACATTACAAGTAAGATTAATGCATGCAGCAATTTACAAGCAATCTAAATACTAAACACATTCTTACAAGTTCAGCATCCATCTTGAACAATATATAAGCTACTCTGGTTTCCAGCTATGAATTTGTCTGTACTCAGCGGATGCCTACAGCCTTGGCAAGGGCTGGCCCCTGGTTTACTAGCCTCATATATACCAAAAGCCTTTTGTCTCCTACTCTCTGGCAAAATCCAGCTTGCACCAGTGTATGCAACCCAGCCTGGGGGTGGAGCTTCCAGGCTCAGGTGTAATCAGCCCTGATGTTATTTCCTGGAGGAGCAATGCTAGCCCTCCCCCATAGGGTAGAACACAACCCTACATAAACTGTCATCAGTTTCATACTGTGGTTCCAATATCGGTCCCCCGCATAGGTCCAGTCTGATCCTTAATATGTGGAGACTGGCTTAAGACTTGGAGCAGAACGTGTACCGTGTCTTAGTATTCCCTTTTGTTGCATTAACTAGGGTAACTGAATATTCTTGTTCTCTATAGAAATGCCCAACCCCTTCTTAGCCACAATGACTTCCTGTGGCCATGAGTTCCTCAATCTATTTACAGGTTAGGTGACATAAGTTGTTTCCTTGCCTGGGTTTTAAATTGCTCACCTTTCAGTGTCACTAGGGCGTTCCCTCTTTGTTGTGTTATGAAACAGGGAGAACAGATGCTCCCAATCTGTCTGCTATAAACTTTTATCACAGCCTCTCTTATTGGTCTCCTCTCTAGAGTATCATTCCAGGCTCTTCAATCTGCATTCATAGGGCAATTTCCTCAGGCTCCAAATGCTCTCACCACCCTTCTCTGTGCGCCTCTAGTCCCCTCTAGTTCTGTGATGAGGTGACTTGGGGTGTGCACAGGATCCAAATGAGGCTGCTCCATATATATATATATATATATATATATATGCATTAGAATATTCTCTGTATTATTTTCCATCCCATTCCACACAAACATCTGTGCTCTTCTGACTGCAGCTACGCACTGAGCCAGGTGCTCAGACCCCAGGTCCCTTTCTTGCATTGATACTAGTAGTTTAGAACCCGGTCAGGTGTAAGCGTTTTCCCTCTGGGTACTTTACTTTGCACTGATCACTGTGGCTTCGTGTGCCTGGTGCTGTCCATTCCCCAGGCTGGAGGGGCACAGGGAGGGGAGAGCTGGCACTGCTAAAACGATTGTTGTAACGGGTTGAAATTGTGCTGCTGACCCTGGGTTCGGGGCTGTTGGTCCTTGACCCAAGGAGCTGACTTAGTGACTATTTCTCCAGTGCTGATGTGGTACTGGGACCTCCATCAGCAGCTCTCAGACGGCAGCATCTGCGTCCCTCTTCCACAGAGCTCAGCCAGGCACAGCGCAGGGGGAGGCCAAAAGAGGCTCTGTTCTCCCTGTCTGCACCGGGCATCTCATATGGTCCTTTGCATTCTTCGCACTTTCTGGAGGTGACAAACTGCCTCCTGCGCTCGCTGTCTGTGCTGGCAGGAGCAGACTCCTTTCCAGGGATTGCTAATCTCTCTATTTCTGCTGGGTAAGAGGGTTAAAGAGACTGATTTGGTTTCCAACTTAATCACTCTTGATGGAAAGACAAGAGTCAGCAGGAGATCATGGATGGGGGCGGGTCTACCAAGCCTCAGCCAATCACAGGCTGCTCTCTAATTGGCTTCCACTTTGGATAGTTTTTCTGAAGCAGGGAGGTGCGGGGGGGCGTTTGCCAGTCTCCTCCTGTTCTACAGGGATGTGCTGTTAGCAGGACAGTCAGGCCCAGACAGCCCAGGACTGATGACCAGGAGGCTGGAGCAGCACATCCGGCATCTCCACTGGGGAGCTGGTGGCTTCAGGCCTGCAGAGGGGATGGTAGCCAGCTGCTGTAAGGCACAGGTAAGCCGGAGTGTGACCCCCTTCCAGGAGCCACAAGGAACGCCCTGCTGGTATTTACAGGGCTTGTCTCTGAACCACCCCAGGGATCGCTGCCCTCAGTGAATTGCAGCCACTTCTGGGGTGCGATGTGGCAACTGTTTTAACAGCCAGGCAGCAACACTGCCCTAGCCGGTTAGGACTCACCCAAATGGGGTTCTGGCCTGGATGCCAGATTAAACAAAGGATTAAACACAGACTGTGACTGGCTCGCCAGCTACAAAAGCCGTTTCTCCTCCCTTGGTGTTCACACCTCAGCTGCTAGAAGAGGGCCTCATCCTCCCTGATTGAACTAACCTCGTTATCCCTAGCCTGATTCTTGCTTGCATATTTATACCTGCCTCTGGGAATTTCCCCTACATGCATCTGACGAAGTAGGTATTGACCCACGAAAGCTCGTGCTCCAATACGTCTGCTAGTCTATAAGGTGCCACAGGACTCTTTGCTGCTTCTATTGTCTGGTGGTTTATTCTTAATCCCATTGACCAAGCCCTCCCTGTGGTGTGTGCCTGCTTCCCTACCCCAGCCCCAGTTTGTGCCCCCTCTCCTCCCTATGTGGTGCCCTGGGAGCACACAATTAGCTCTTTCTGCCCTGAGGCGCTGGGTGCCCCGCCTGCCGCGGTGCCAGCTGATGCCTCGTGTGGTGATGCTGGATGCCCGCACCCCAGGGACATTTCAGACCCAGAGCCCCAGCACATCAGGGGGAAGGAGACCAAAGCCCTGAGGTAAGTGGGGAAGTGGGATACCGGGAGGAAGCACGAGCAGGAGAGGGTGAGAGGGGAGGGCTCCTGCCTCATACTGAGAAAGAGGGACGATCAGCGAGTTATCTCAAGTGCCTGTACACAAATGCAAGAAGCCTGGGAAACAAGCAGGGAGAACTGGAAGTCCTGGCATAGTCAAGGAATTATGATGTGATTGGAATAACAGAGACTTGGTGGGATAACTCACATGACTGGAGTACTGTCATGGATGGATATAAACTGTTCAGGAAGGACAGACAGGGCAGAAAAGGTGGGGGAGTTGCACTGTATGTAAGAGAACAGTATTACTGCTCCAAGCTCTGGTATGAAACTGCAGAAAAACCTGAGAGTCTCTGGATTAAGTTTAGAAGTGTGAGCAAGAAGGGTGATGTCGTGGTGGGAGTCTGCTATAGACCACCGGACCAGGGGGATGAGGTGGACGCGGCTTTCTTCCGGCAACTCCTGGAAGTTACTAGATCGAATGCCCTGGTTCTCATGGGAGACTTCAATCACCCTGATATCTGCTGGAAGAGCAATACAGCGGTGCATAGACAATCCAGGAAGTTTTTGGAAAATGTAGGGGACAATTTCCTGGTGCAAGTGCTGGAGGAACCAACTAGGAGCAGAGCTCTTCTTGACCTGCTGCTCACAAACCGGGAAGAATTAGTAGGGGAAGCTAAAGAGGATGGGAACCTGGGCAGCAGTGACCATGAGATGGTCCAGTTCAGGATCCTGACACAGGGAAGAAAGGAGAGCAGCAGAATACGGACCCTGGACTTCAGAAAAGCAGACTTTGACTCCCTCAGGGAAATGATGGGCAAGATCCCCTGGGAGAATAACATGAGGGGGAAAGGAGTCCAGGAGAGCTGGCTGTATTTTAAAGAATCCTTATGGAGATTACAGGGACAAACCATCCCGATGTGTAGAAAGAACAGTAAATATGGCAGGCGACCAGCTTGGCTTAACGGTGAAATCCTTGCTGATCTTAAACACAAAAAAGAAGCTTACAAGAAGTGGAAGGTTGGACATATGACCAGGGAAGAGTATAAAAATATTGCTCGGGCATGCAGGAGTGAAATCAGGAGGGCCAAATCACACCTGGAGCTGCAGCTAGCAAGAGATGTTAAGAGTAACAAGAAGGGTTTCTTCAGGTATGTTAGCAACAAGAAGAAAGTCAAGGAAAGTGTGGGCCCCTTACTGAATGAGGGAGGCAATCTAGTGACAGAGGATGTGGAAAAAGCTAATGTACTCAATGCTTTTTTTGCCTCTGTCTTCACGAACAAGGTCAGCTCCCAGACGGCTGCACTGGGCAGCACAGCATGGGGAGGAGGTGACCAGCCCTCTGTGGAGAAAGAAGTGGTTCGGGACTATTTAGAAAAGCTGGATGTGCACAAGTCCATGGGGCCAGATGCGTTGCATCTGAGAGCGCTAAAGGAGTTAGCGGATGTGATTGCAGAGCCGTTGGCCATTATCTTTGAAAATTCATGGCGATCGGGGGAAGTCCCGGACGACTCGAAAAAGGCTAATGTAGTGCCCATCTTTAAAAAAGGGAAGCAGGAGGATCCTGGGAACTACAGGCCAGTCAGCTTCACCTCAGTCCCTGGAAAAATCATGGAGCAGGTCCTCAAGGAATCAATTCTGGAGCACTTAGAGGAGAGGAGAGTGATCAGGAACAGTCAGCATGGATTCACCAAGGGCAAGTCATGCTTGACTAATCTAATTGCCTTCTATGACGAGATAACTGGCTCTGTGGATGAGGGGAAAGCAGTGGACGTGTTGTTCCTTGACTTTAGCAAAGCTTTTGACATGGTCTCCCACAGTATTCTTGCCAGCAAGTTAAAGAAGTATGGGCTGGATGAATGGACTATAAGGGGGATAGAAAGCTGGCTAGATTGTCAGGCTCAACGGGTAGTGATCAATGGCTCCATGTCTAGTTGGCAGCCGGTATCAAGTGGAGTGCCCCAAGGGTCGGTCCTTGGGCCGGTTTTGTTCCATATCTTCATTAATGATCTGGAGGATGGTGTGGATTGCACCCTCAGCAAGTTTGCAGATGACACTAAACTGGGAGGAGAGGTAGATACGCTGGAGAGTAGGGATAGGATACAGAGGGACCTAGACAAATTGGAGGATTGGGCCAAAAGAAATCTGATGAGGTTCAACAAGGACAAGTGCATAGTCCTGCACTTAGGATGGAAGAATCCCATGCACCGCTACAGACTAGGGACCGAATGGCTAGGCAGCAGTTCTGCAGAAAAGGACCTAGGGGTTACAGTGGATGAGAAGCTGGATATGAGTCAACAGTGTGCCCTTGTTGCCAAGAAGGCCAGTGGCATTTTGGGATGTGTACGTAGGGGCATTGTCAGCAGATCGAGGGACGTGATCATTCCCCTCTATTCGACTTTGTTGAGGCCTCATCTGGAGTACTGTGTTCAGTTTTGGGCCCCACACTACAAGAAGGATGTGGAAAAATTGGAAAGAGTCCAGTGGAGGGCAACAAAAATTATTAGGGGACTGGAACACATGACTTATGAGGAGAGGCTGAGGGAACTGGGATTGTTTAGTCTGCGGAAGAGAAGAATGAGGGAGGATTTTATAGCTGCTTTCAACTACCTGAAAGTGAGTTCCAAAGAGGATGGCTCTAGACTGTTCTCAGTGGTAGAAGAGGATAGGACAAGGAGTAATGGTCTCAACTTGCAGTGCGGGAGGTTTAGGTTGGATATTAGGAAAAACTTTTTCACTAGGCGGGTGGTGAAATACTGGAATGCGTTACCTAGGGAGGTGGTGGAATCTACTTCCTTAGGTATTTTTAAGGTCAGGCTTGACAAAGCCCTGGCTGGGATGATTTATTTGGGGACTGGTCCTGCTTTGAGCAGGAGGTTGGACTAGATGACCTCCTGAGGTCTCTTCCAACCCTGATCTTCTATGATTCTATGATCAGGGACCTGCCTGAGCAGCTTTCTTGTTGACCCTTGGGAGCCTGAGCCCCATGCCTGTGGCTAGCAAGCCAGGCTGAGAACCAATCACCTCTTTTCCCAGATGTGACCAGCGTGTCCCCCCCCAGGCGTGCCCTGTGCCCCGGGCAGCCCAACGGCTTTGGGGTGGGCAGCCAGCTCCATGACTCCTTGGATGCACAGTGTGTGTAGGAGGATGCAGGTAGCCAGGATGTGCTGCTGGGGATGACCATCGCCGCTATGTGTGGGCACACATCCCTTCCCCACAGCATCCTGCCTGACACCCTGTCATAAATATAACGGGAAGGGTAAACCCCTTTGAAATCCCTCCTGGCCAGGGGAAAGCTCCTCTCACCTGTAAAGGGTTAAGAAGCTAAAGGTAACCTCGCTGGCACCTGACCAAAATGACCAGTGAGGAGACAAGATACTTTCAAAAGCTGGGAGGAGGGAGAGAAACAAAGGGTCTGTGTCTGTCTGTAGTCGTCTTGGCCAGGGATAGACCAGGAATGGAGTCTTAGAACTTTTAGTAAGTAATCTAGCTAGGTATGTGTTAGATTATGATTTCTTTAAATGGCTGAGAAAAGAATTGTGCTGAATAGAATAACTATTTCTGTCTATGTATCTTTTTTGTAACTTAAGGTTTTGCCTAGAGGGGTTCTCTATGTTTTTGAATCTAATTACCCTGTAAGATATCTACCATCCTGATTTTACAGGGGGGATTTCTTTATTTCTATTTCCTTGACAGGAAAGGGGGGGTCATGTCAAGGTTCCTCCCCCACTCTGAACTCTAGGGTACAGATGTGAGGACCTGCATGAAAAACCTCCTAAGCTTATCTTTACCAGCTTAGGTCAAAACTTCCCCAAGGTACAAAATATTACACCCGTTATCCTTGGACTGGCCGCTACCACCACCAAACTAATACTGGTTACTGGGGAAGAGCTGTTTGGACGCGTCCTTCCCCCCAAAATACTTCCCAAAACCTTGCACCCACTTCCTGGACAAGGTTTGGTAAAAAGCCTCACCAATTTGCCTAGGTGACTACAGACCCAGACCCTTGGATCTTAAGAACAATGAACAATCCTCCCAACACTTGCACCCCCCCTTTCCTGGGAAATGTTGGATAAAAAGCCTCACCAATTTGCATAGGTGACCACAGACCCAAACCCTTGGATCTGAGAACAATGAAAAAGCATTCAGTTTTTTACAAGAAGACTTTTAATAAAAAATAGAAGTAAATAGAAATAAAGAAATCCCCCCTGTAAAATCAGGATGGTAGATATCTTACAGGGTAATTAGATTCAAAAACATAGAGAACCCCTCTAGGCAAAACCTTAAGTTACAAAAAAGATACATAGACAGAAATAGTTATTCTATTCAGCACAATTCTTTTCTCAGCCATTTAAAGAAATCATAATCTAACACATACCTAGCTAGATTACTTACTAAAACTTCTAAGACTCCATTCCTGGTCTATCCCCGGCCAAGACGACTACAGACAGACACAGACCCTTTGTTTCTCTCCCTCCTCCCAGCTTTTGAAAGTATCTTGTCTCCTCACTGGTCATTTTGGTCAGGTGCCAGCGAGGTTACCTTTAGCTTCTTAACCCTTTACAGGTGAGAGGAGCTTTCCCCTGGCCAGGAGGGATTTCAAAGGGGTTTACCCTTCCCTTTATATTTATGACACACCCACTCCCCACCTGTCCTGCTCTACCTCCCACCCCGCCTTTCTGCTTAGAGCCATCCAGGCAGCCACCGCGTAGACACTCCCAGTGCAATTTGCTGGGAAGGGGGCCATGTTCGGCGCAAAGGGGGAGCGCTGCATGCAGCAGGAGGTGCGGGAGTTTAGTGCTCCCCAACTCTGCCGCCCGCCCTAGAGACTGATCTTCCTGTCACAGCCTGGACTTAGTCCCTCTCCTGCATGGTCAGCAGCCCACTGCAATTGGCTCCCCCACACTCCCAAGCCGGCTAGGACTGTGCAGCGTTCAGGCCCCGTCTCTGGCTCTGCTCACGTGCAGACTCCCTGTCTGAACCCCTTCCCTGGGATGTGAGCCTCTGCAGTGCAGCTGCCCCAACCCCACGACCCGTGGAGAGACTTCCCCAGCCTTCCCACTGTGGGTGCCTGGCACCTAGGTTCACCCTTCGGGGACACCTTGCAGGTGAGTCAGGAACGTGGGCTTTGCACAGGAACGTCTCACGTACGCACACGCTGTACTGTGAGACAGCACAGGAATGGCCAAGCTCTGCAAAACAGTGAGTGACTCACTGCAGTCCCTCCTGAGAGCCCTGGGCCCTCCTGCCACCTTCTCTAGCTGGGTCCCCTCCTTCAGGCGCTGGAGAGCACCAGCCTGCAGTCTCTTCTGTTCAGTTCCTGCTTCCAGCCAGCTGGCTGTTGGGCAGAGCCATCAGACGTCCATGGCTCTCTGGTAGCAAACCCTGACTTCACCAGTGCAGAGCTACTTAGTGGGGGGCCCCTTGATGGCCCTGTTTCAGCTGCTGCTTGTGTCACTTTGTGGCCCAGTCTGTCCTGCTGTGTGCACCGGCTGTCTCTTGTCCTATGCTCTGGTTGTAGCTCTGTGGGGCAGGGCAGGCTCTCTTGTCTGTACAGTGCCCGACACAGTGAGGCCCTGGGACTGCAGCCAGGCATAGAGTACAGAGCAATGAAAAGAGCCCTTGGCAGCCTGCAGGGCAAAGTTGTGTCTTACTGCACCGTTTCACTTTGGCTCCGCATGGACAGCGACGGGTTTGAGTTTGGCTGAGTAGCCGCCAGCCATTGACCCAGTGGCGAAGGATGGAACCAGACCAAACAGCCTTCTAGCAGCTGGTATGTTCTGAGTCCCCTCCCTCCTCAGCTGGTTATATATCCAAAGCATCACCCTTGGGAGAGCCTGTGGATGTCCTCACCCACTATCCCACCTACCACCGGTACCTGTCTTCCCCCATTACTGGAGTGGCTGAGCACCTGGCAGTCCTTGATGTGTTCATCCTCACAACCCCTGTGCAGCAAGGCCAGGCTGTCAGCCCCCTGCACAGACGCCAAGTGACTGTCCTGGGGCCACACTCGGAATCTGTGGCACAGCCAGGAACTGAACCCAGGTCTCCCTAATCTGAGGCTAGCACCTGAACCGCTGGACCATCTTCTGTCCCCCCACAAGCCTTCTTGGAGACCCATCTTCCCAGGAGACCGTTCCCCATCCTCCCTGGACCCGTTCTCTTGTATTCGGCTGGATTAAGGTGCACTTAGTTTGAATAGGCCCAGGTTACCAAGCAATGCCGATGGCACTGTCCTCCCTGTTCGTTACCACTCCACGAATCCTTGTTTATCCGCAGACGTGATCAGCAGGGATTTTATATTTACGTCCAGGTCACTGATCAACATGTGGAGCCCCATCAGGCCGAGTACTTAGCTTTGTGGAGCCTCCCTAAAAACTCCCAGTTAGCCAGTTCTTAATGCACTTACCATGTAATCGATTAATATTGTGTAGAGCTCGTTATTTAATCAGAATACCATGAAGGCAGTATGAAATGCCTTACTAAAGTCAAAGTACATTTGGTTGATAAAGGTAACTATGGTGATGTGATTGTAATCTCATCAAAGAAAGAAATTGGGTTTGTTGGCCATGACCAGGTTTTCATAAAACCATGTCGACTGACATTAGTTCTATTTCTATACTTTAATCCTTTATTGACTGAATCCCATATCAGCGTTTCCATTATTTTGCCTAGGATTGATGTCCAGCTAGCTGGCCGTTAGTTATCCCGGTCATCCCGGTCGCCCCTTTTGAATGTCAGCAGCACAGTAGCACTCTTCTAATCTTCCGGAATTTCCCCAGTATTCCAAGATTTATTAAACATTAACGTCAGCAGGCCAGAGGTCTCCTCAGCCACTGCTTTTAGGACTCTTGGGTATACGTTACCTTAGCCTGATAACTAACTTCTGGGTATAAATATGTTAAATTATTTGACATCCTCATATAATTACAAATGGACTGGAAAATACTTAAATCATCCTCACATGATATGAGTGTGTCATTCTGCTGCTTTCCAGATACAGAATAGAAATATGTATTGAACACTTCTGCCTTTGCGGTATCATTAACAAATTTGCCATCTCCGTCTAGTGATAGGCCTATGCCATTATTTGGATTTTACTTTTTCTGATATAGTTAAAGAAACCTAGTTGTCTTTAGCCTGCCAGACATGGATTTTTTCCCCCATGACGTCTTCATCTTCCCTTATGAATTTTCTACACTGAATGTCTTTTAGTTTATATTGATTGCTATTTACTTCCCATTTTTCCATTTGTTACATTTTGCTTTGTTTCTAATTGCTGCCTTCACTTCCCCTTTGAACCAGGACGGGTTTTTAACCAAAGTTGTCCTCTTTCTCTATTGCGGAATCGGGTCTTTTTGGCCATGTATGTCCCAGAGCCCCCCGGGCGATGCTCTGGAACTGCTCTCCATGAAGCCAGGCAGGACTCTGGGGAAGTCTCCTCTCTGGGGGCAGCCTGTCTGCAGGGCACAAAGCTCACACGGCTTCCACCTTCCTGGGTCTGACCTCGGAGCATTCGGCATCCTCTGCCCCTCCATGCGCTTCCCACAGCAAGTCCGCTCAGGTGGGGGCTTGGGGAAGCCAGAGGGTCCTGCCCCCCAACTCCGCAGTCAGCCGTGACTCTCAGCCAGCTAGTAAAACAGAAGGTTTATTAGATGACAGGATGTCACGGAGTCCCTGGGTGATGCTCTGGAACTGCTCCCCATGAAGCCAGTCAGGACTCTGGGGAAGTCTCCTCTCTGGGAGCAGCCTGTCTGCAGGACACACAGCTCATCCGGCTTCCACCTTCCTGGGTCTGACCTCGGAGCATTCAGCATCCTCCACACCTCTGTGCGCTTCTCACAGCGAGTCTGCCCAGGCGGGGTCCTGGGGAAGCCAGAGAGTCCTGCCCCACAACTCCGCAGTCAGACGTGACTCTCAGCCAGCCAGTAAAATAGAGGTTTATTAGACGACAGGAACATGGTCTAAAACAGAGCTTGTAGGTGCAGAGAACAGGACCCCTCAGCTGGGTCCATTTTGCAGGGCAGTGAGCCAGACAACCCCATCTGCCCTTCACTCCAGGTCTCCAGCCAGCCCCAAACTGAAAACCCCCTCCAGCCCCTCGTCCTCTGGGCTTTGTCCCTTTCCCGGGCCAGGAGGTCACTGGATTCCTTTGTTCTCCAACCCTTTAGCTCTCACCTTGCAGGGGGGAAGGGCCCAGGCCATCAGTTGCCAGGAAACAGGGTGTCGGCCATTCTCTGTGTCCAGACCCCTGCACATACCTGCCCTCTAGGGCTCTGCAATGATCATACACCCTTACCCCACCACCTAGATACTTAAGAACTGCCTAGGGGAAACTGAGGCACCCCCACACTATTCAGAGGAACCATTAAGAACAGTCTCACTTTGTCACAGTGTAATAAACTCTTTTTAAAGAAGAGTTTTGGCTGCAGTTTCCACGGTATGCATCCGATGAAGTGAGCTGTAGCTCACGAAAGCTTATGCTCAAATAAATTGGTTAGTCTCTAAGGTGCCACAAGTACTCCTTTTCTTTTTGTGAATACAGACTAACACGGCTGTTACTCTGAAACCTCTTTTTAAAGAGCTCTCTATGTTCATTCACATTTTTCAGTCTAAATTTTTCCTCTCAATTAATTTCACTTACAATATCCCTCAGCTTGGGGAAAGCACCAAGTGTGTGTGTATATATATATATATATTTGAGTTAATTCAATATGGCCAAATGGAGCACAGTCCCAACTAGTTATATATATTGAATGTATTGAAATTATGATCACTGGTCCCTAGGCAACCACCAACTTCCAGTCCAGTGATTGATCCATATGTATCCAAAGGTCCAAAATAGGGTTGCTCCGCATTGGCTGCAATACCATTTGTGTTACAGTCATCCTCCATCATTTATAAAAACTCCAATGATGTTTTACTAGTGGTTGCATGAGACCTCTGACACATCTCCCTGACTGAAGTCCTCTGCCATAACAGAGCATTTATTTCCCCACATTACAGACAGGTGTTTAAGGAGCATCCTGGTCTCTGGTTTGATTCAGTGGTCTGTAACAGATGCCCACCAGTATCCCCAGCTGGGCTTTAGTAGTTAGCACATTGATCCATATGCATTAGAGATGCCGTGGTCAGAGTTATCAGTGAATCTGAACAGCAAATGGTGTTTGAGGCTGAGTGCCCCCCACCCCTGTTACCCACTCTTGCCTTCCTGAGCAGGTCAGAACCAGTGATTTTGAATGTTCCAATCATGCAGACATCCCACCAGGTTTCAGAGATGCCAGCTGAGTCATGGGCATACACATCACTCACCAAACCCCACTGCATCCCAGAGCTGCCCCAGCCGCCTGGAGGGCGGATCCTGCTTGCCACAAACCCGTCCTTTGAGCTTCGGCAAAGACAAACCAACAGCAGAGTTTGTTGTGTGCCACATCTCAGGAACCTGCTTTGCGGCTCTGGCCAGCTGGAAGAGCTCTCCGAAGCGTAGCTAGGAGCTCACTGCATCCCAGTGCTGCTACACCTCCGGGGTCCAGGAAGCCAAGGGGGTGGCCCCCTAGGGTAGGGCACAATCTGGATCAGGGCAGGACATAAGGCCCGATGACTAGCAAACACAGCAAAGCTCCAGGTAGGAGCCAAAGGATGCCCATGCCCTCTGCCTGGCCCAACTGCATTGCAGGGGCTGGGTGATGTAACCTCTCCCTTCCCCTCCCCTAGACCACCCTGCCTGGGCCTTCTGGTGGGGGCCATGTGGCCAGCCCTGGGGGGTCCAGCCCATTCTGCATGCCCTGCCCTTCCAGGTGAGGGCATCAGGCACAGGAGGGGCTCTGGGGAGCTGCAGCTTATAGGGCGTCCTGAACGAATCTGGGTTTGCTGTCCATGCCCCCTGTGGCCAGGGCTTGGGTTACTGGGGGAGGTAGTTCTCTGCTTCCTGGCCTGGACTTCTCCATGGGGAGGTTAGGGGCAGGGTCTTTCCCATCTCCTGGGCTCTGGCCACCCACTAGGAGGTGAGTCTGGAAATCCTGAGCCAATTAGCAGCCCTAATCCCTCCCAGAGCAGGGGCTGCCTCCCCCTGGAAGGCCCGGGGCAGTCAGTGGCAGCTGGGGTGGGGAGGGGGCCGTGCTCTGCTAGAGAGGCACCGTGGGGAGCTGTCCAGGGCAGGGGGTTAGATCAGCTGCCGGATGGGCCCAGGGCAGCTCTGTGCCTCTGTCTGGCATCACCTGGGGGCAAGGAGCCTGTGCAGGCCGGGTACCCCGTCAGAAGAGTCCTGGGCTTGGCCCTGCCCTGCAGCGCTGCCCCCGGCCCGCCGGCAGGAACAGATGGCCAGGGCTGGCCGAGCCTCCCAATCCCCCGCTAATCCCACTGCGGAGCAGCTCAGCTCAGCTCCCCCTTCGCATTGGCCATTCGACAGAGGAAAGACACAGGAGGCAGCCGCCTCCGTGCAGCCCCTTCGGCCTCCTCTGGGTCAGGACAGCCCCTTCCCACTGGCGCTGGTGCCACCAGGGGCCGTCCCTGAGCCTGCCTCCTTGCCACCGCCGGAGGAGCAGGGCCCCTTGGCGCAGCCGGGCCGGCGCAGCCAGCCATGTCCCTCCCCCAAATGCTGGGGTGCAGCCACCTCTGCAGCTGCCTCGTGAACTCGCTCTTCGGCCAGGTGAGCCTGGCCCCAGCACCCCTTTCCAGGCCCCTTGCTATGCCTGGCGCAGCCCCCTGGCCTCCCTCCGAGACGGTCTGCCTGTGGAGCCCCCTCCCCGGGGTCGCCATCCTGCAGGGCAGGGGCCTGCTACCAGCGGGGCCCAGCTCCCCACCTGAAGGTGGCTGGGGCCGGTGAGTCAGTGTCCACACAGCGCTGCCCAATAATCCCCAGGCCCGGGGTGCAGCTCAGCGGCCTCTTGGCTCACTCCCTCTGCTGCCCCATCACCCCAGCCAGCACCGCGGTGACCCCCAGCCCCCACGCCCTACGCCTCGCCTGGGGCAGCCGGGATGCAGGCCCAGTGACTCCGCTGTCTTCCACCCCTCAGATCGGCTGCTGCTGCGGCCCGGCCCCCTGCGGCCCCTGCGGCTCCTGCTGCCCCAGCATTAAGGTGTCCACGGGGAGCCGCATCCTCTACACCCTCTTCCACGTCCTGGCCTCCACGGTGTGCTGCCTCGTGCTCTCCCGCACCATCTCCGAAGCCGTCAAGGAGAACGTGAGTGGAGCCTGGCTGCAGGCCCCCGTGCTGGCCTCCGGCTCTGCGGCGCGTAGGTCTGCTCTCCCCAGCTCCCCGGGGAATCGCCCTGGCTGTGAGCCCCAAGGGGCAGGTGTGGCCGGCATTGTCCCAGGCTGTCTCGGGCAGGCGGCAGCGCCGGCTGATCTGCCCCTGTGATTCCCCCTCTGCAGGTGCCTTTCTACGCCCTGCTCTGTGAGCGCCTCCCCCGGGGCATGGACTGTGACATGCTGGTGGGCTACTCGGCAGTCTACAGGGTCTGCTTCGGCACCGCCTGCTTCTACCTGGCGCAGGCCGTCTTCCTGATCAACGTGAAATCCAGCAGCAGCTTCCGCGCCCTGCTGCACAACGGGTAAGAGACCCCCACGCCCATGGGCCTGGCCCTGCGCACTGAGCTGGAGCTGGCCCCAGCGGGAAGGGTCTGGGGCTGGGGCTTAGGCTCCCTGACTTCTGAGCTTCATTGCAGATTCTGGTTCCTGAAGCTGCTGATTCTGGTCGGGCTTTGTGCAGCAGCCTTCTTCATCCCTGATGACCGCTTCCTGCAAGGTACCAGCCCATGGACACGAACCCAGCCCCACCCTGGAGCGGGCCATAGGGACTGCCCCAGCAGCACGGCCAGGAGAGCAGCTGCCGTCAGTTACTACAGACCTGGGGCCGGGTGGGAGCCGGTGCCCGCTAGTGGGGAAAGGCCCCAGGTCCCATTCCCCACCCCCGTGAGCCAGCCAGTCCCTGCCCTGGGACTAGATTGGAGTCGATACTCCCAGAGGAGAAAGCCCCTAGGGTCACTGCTGGTCCCTGCTCCCGGCCCTGGCTTGGGGCTAGAGCCCTCAAGGCGAGGGGTCAGCACAGAGAACTGGGGCCTGGCACACAGCCCCACTTTCTCCAGGTCAGCAGCTTGAGCTCACTCCCCTTTGTTTAGGAATTAGAGATGGGAAAGACCTAACAGCCAGCCCAGAGCCAGTGCCTGGCTAGACCCTGTTGGCTGCTCTGCACAACTGGGCAGGTGTCCTGTGTGCCCCTCGGCTCCACCTTGTCCCACTGAGCTAGTCGTCTCACCCCCCTGCCCCCCCGCCATGAGGTTCACCACCTCACTCAGCTGCCCAGGCCCCTCCTCCTGGCGGGGAGGGGGTGTTATCTGCCCGTGGGGAGGGGCTGGGTGAGGTGGAGCACAGTTGGGCTGGCTATGTGGCATGGCCAGGTCCTGGTGGCTCTGTACAACGGGCAGGGATGGGCTCGGCCGTGGCCGTGGCCAGGCTTGTGTCTGACCTTGCTCCCTCTCTCACTGCTTCACCTACTGATAGCCTGGCACTACGTGGGCATCTGTGGCGGTTTTGCCTTCATCCTCGTCCAGCTGGTGCTGATCACAGCCTTTGCCCATACCTGGAACAAGAACTGGTGAGTCTGCTCCCCCAGTGCATGGTGGGGTGTCCTGGGGCTGGGCCATGGGGACTCTTCCGGGTACCTTTTTCTAGCTCCTCTGCAGCTGTGGTTTCTCCCATTGCCTCTGGGAGTCTGTGCCCTGCAGGGAGACTCTGTATGCCAGGCTTGCTGGGCCTGTGCCCTCCCCAAGCTGCTAAAGATTTGCATTAGCCCCTCACTCAGCCTGTTCCCTTCCTCTGCAGGCTGCTGGGCGCGTCCCAGGACAAGCGCTGGTACCTGGCCGTGCTGCTGGCCACGCTCGGATTCTACACCATCGCCTCCGCGGCCGTCTCCTTCCTGTACAAGTATTACACCCACCCAGCTGGCTGCCTGCTCAACAAGGCCCTGCTCACCCTCAACGCCAGCCTGTGTGGGCTCCTGTCCTTCCTCTCCATCACACCCTGCGTGCGGCTCAGTGAGTGCCCCGGGTGGGGTTCCTCCCCACTGAGACGCTGCCTGCCGTGTGGGCTGCCGCTCAGATTTCTAACCCCTCTCTGGGTGGGTGGCTGTAAGCAGGGCCTGGACTGTCCCACCTGCCCCCAGGCTGCGCTGGGTGGGGTGCTTTTCACGGAACCCGAAGGGGGAGGTGGTAGCTCCAGGACCCAGGGTTGGGGCTGAAACAGAACTGTCACTCTGGATTGTTCCGTGTGTGCGATGCCATGTGTGTGTGAGTGACACCGTGTGTCTCTGTGAGTGCAGCCATGTGCGCGCGTGTGTGCAAACAATGACTTGTGTGCATGTGACAGTGTGCGCTGTCAAAACAGATCTTTCATGGCCCACAGCTGGGCAGATGTTTATCGGTACCAGTGAAGACCCGGCTGCAGATGGTTAATGCACAGTCGTTTATCTGAGCGAGACTCACACAAGCAGTTAAGGTTACATGGTCTACATCCTTTCCTGCAAGCCTTAGCTTCCCAAGCATAAGCCCTCAGTAACTGTGTTAGCTCTATACAGTTCCCTGACTGGCAAACAAAGCAGGCGTATCTACCACTTCTAGATGAAGACTTCTTCTCTTCTTTCCCCTCTCAGGTACTTGTCTGTCCCCCGAAGCAGAGTCTTGGTCACTCTGAGCCCTCTGGTTCTAGGCTCTCACAAACGTCCCTCGAGGCGGGGTCTCCGTTACCCCAACAACTTCTGTCTCCGTCTCAAACCTCTTCAGACGTTAATTGGGGAAATTAGTCTGACTCATTTACTTTGCTTAGCACTTCTACCGTTTGTTCTCCAAGCAGTCACATGTCCCAGAAATATGCCTCGTAGGCATTTATTACTGATATATTCTCATTAATATTTTGGAAGGGTTTGCAAAGCAGACACGCAGACCAATGCTCAGCCATCGTTTACCCTCTCATAAATCATTCACTTAAGCTCGTAGCGTGATGTTATCCAAAAACTAATGAGCTAGTGTTCTGCTGTTTTCCAAAATTTGGGGTCAAAACACACGCGCCTATCGAGCCGTTGTTAACCATTCCAGTGCAGTTTCAGCACCTCCAGTAAATTTGCACTCCATTTATCTAATGCTAAGAGAATCCTGCTCCCAGAATCCTCTCTCACATTCAGCCAAGCCATACCAAAATCATGCTTGTCACATTTATTCATATCAATCGCAGCAATTCATAATAATTTGGCACCATCTCAACATGTGCAGGTGTGAAGCCACATTCATGTGTACCTGTGTGAGCAATACCATGTGTGAGTGACACTGTATGTGTGCAAGAGATAGTGTGTGAAGCCACGTGTGTGTGCATGCAAACTCTGTGTGTGTGTGTGAATCCGTGTGTGTGTGCACAAGTGACTATGCATGAGCGACACCGTGTGTGTGTGTGTGTGTGTGTGCACAAGTGACTATGCATGAGCGACACCGTGTGTGTGTGTGTGTGTGTGTGCACAAGTGACTATGCATGAGCGACACCGTGTGTGTGTGTGTGTGTGTGTCTGCTAGTGATGTTGTGTATGTTGGTGAATGACACCAGGCGCATGTGTGCGAGTGACTGTGTGAAGTCATGCATGTGTGATCAACACTGTGTACATGTGCAAGCGACAGTGTGTGCGAGTGAAGCCATGTGCGTGTGCGAGCATAGCATGTGTGCATGCAAGAGATGCGGTGAGTCCTGCATGCCCAACCTCTCCCAGCCTGCCTGAGCCCTGCATGGGAGCCTGGGCAGTGGGTTCTGGGGCTGCTGGAGGACTGGTGTAAGGGGCAGAGCTGGGGATGGGGAGGGCTGCTCTGGCCAGTTTCGGGCTGTAGTTGACCTCAGACCTGTGGGAAAGCAGCTGACTCTCCCGTCTCCGTGCAGAACAGCCCCGCTCAGGCCTCCTGCAAGCGTCTATCATCAGCTGCTATGTCATGTACCTCACCTTCTCGGCCCTGTCCAGCCGCCCGCCCGAGAGAGGTCAGTGCAGCCTAGGGCTGCCAACTTTCTACTCACACAAAACCGAACACCCTTGCCCTGCCCCTCACCCTGAGGTCCCACCCCTGCTCACTCCACCCCCCCATCGCTCACTCTCCCCCACCCTCACTCACTTTCATGGGGCTGGGGCAGGGGGGTGAGTGTGGGAGGGGATGAGGGCTCCGTCTGGGAGTGCAGGCTCTGGGGTGGGGCCAGAAATAAGAGTTCAGAGTGTGTGTGGGAGCTCCAGGCTGGGGCAGGGGGTTGGGATGCACGAGGGGGTGAGGACTCCAGCTGGGAGTGCGGGCTCTGGGGTGGGGCCAGGGATGAGGGGTTTAGGGTGCAGGAGGGGGCTCGGGGCAGGGGTTGGGGTGTGAGGGCTCTGGCTGGGGGTGCAGACTCTGGGGCGCAGGAGGGTGCTCCGGGCTGGGACTGAGGGGTTCGGAGGGTGGGAAGGAGATCAGGGTTGGGGTGTGTGGGGGTGGAGCGAGGACTCCAGCTGGGGGTGAGAGCTCTGGGGTGTGGAAACCTTTTTTTTTTCTGTCATGGGCCATTGACCCACAGAAAAAAATCAAATGTGGGCCACTCGCCCGCCCGGAGGGATGCGGAGGCTCGGGGCTTCCCCCTGCAGCAGGACAAGCTGGCACTCGCAGCTCCTGCCCCACAGTGGGGCGCCGTGAGCTGGATGATAAATTAACCACGGGGCTGGATCTGGCCCTCGGGCCCTAGGTACCCCGCCCCTGCCCTACGCGTGGGAGCCAAAGGAGGGACATGCCAGCTGCTTCCTGGGAACTGCGTGGAGTGGAGGCTAGCAAGGAGTCTGCCAGCCCTGCTGCGCCACCAACCAGATAGTCAATGGCCTGGCCAGCCAGGACCCCTTTTCGACTGGATGTTCCCGTCGAGAACTGGACACCTGATCGTCTTAGTGCAGCTCCATGCGCCTGCCTTGGCAAGGCAGCCGGGAGCCCAGCCAGGGATCCAGGTCTGCAGCCCCCTCACTACCTGTCTTGCTGTTTCCCCACCCTGCAGTGCTGTACGAGGGGCAGAACCTCACCATTTGCTTCCCTAGCGTCAGCAAGGACGGGCTGCAGACAGAAGACACCACAGTTGCCATCCTGGGAGCCACCATCATGTACGCCTGTGTTCTCTTGGCGTGGTGCGTATGCTTCTCTACTGCTCCGGTCAGCTGTAGGGGCCGCCTGAGGCAGGCTGTGCGGGGAGGTTCCCACAGACCCTGGGGCTCCGTTTCCACTTCAGAGCTTCTGGAGTGTCACAGATTGTAAGGCCAGAAGGGCCCCCTGTGACCATCCAATCTGCCCCACTCAGCACAGCCCAGAGGCCCTCCCAAGCCATCCCTGCGCCCCGCCCCTCACTGCCAGCTGGGCTACAGAGAGACACCCATCAGGACTGAAAGACTCCAAGTGAGGGAGAATTCACCACATTCCCAGGGACCTTGTTCCTCCCTGGCACCTCTTCTCTAGCCTGGCTTCAGCTTCCAGCCACTGGATCTTGTTTTGCCTTGGGCATTAAATTAAACAGCCCTCTGCTCTCAGAAACTTCTTCGGGTGAGGGTTCTTCTAGACCAGAAGCACGTCACTTGGGCAAATGAAACCCGTTAGTGCCACTGGGGCTCTGTCTTTGTCAGACCTTCCAGACTAACCCTGGTGATGTGAGTTTGTCCTGGAGGGGAACTGGCCAAGCAACGGCCAGGGGCTCCATGGAGTGTGGGTGACGTAGTCGTGGTCCTGGCACCATGCCCAGGGAGTGCTGCTGTCTGTCAGGTTAGGGGATAGAACGGGGCCCCCCTGCCCACCCAATTAAACTGCCGTGCAGACAGCTAGGGAATAGCTGTAAGCCCTGGTCTCCTGGCCTGACTCCATTCTGCCGTGTGTTTGTTTGGAGCCAGTGGGATACGAGCAATGACGCTGCATGCTGGTAAGCGTAGGGTGGCCAACAGCCCCTTAGTACAAGGGACGTCCCTTATTTCTTCCTTTCTGGACAACAAGTTGGGGAGTTGTTGAGTGCTGCAAAGAGCAGCAAGAAATACCCCAGCAAATGGAGGGGAGTCCTGATTAGTATTAATGTTGACGATAACAACGGTAATAATAGTATTACGAGATGGCAGAGGGTGGGGTGCAAGAAAAACAGTCCCTTATTTTTGAAATACGGTGTTGGCAGCCCTAGTTAAACTGGTCCTGTGTTCCACCCCAGAGGCAGGTGCATTGCAGTGGAGGACGAAGGGATCCCTGTTACAGGCTTATGGAAAACAGATCTTGTCACACTGATTTGAAATCTTTTTTGCTGAGATTAGAAGTTTCGGTTCATAAAGATCATAGAATAGAATCTCAGGGTTGGAAGAGCGCTCAGGAGGTCATCTAGTCCAACTCCCTGCTCAAAGCAGGACCAACACCAACTAAATCATCCCAGCCAAGGCTTTGTCAAGCCCAACTTTAAAAACCTCTAAGGATGGAGATTCCACTACCTCCCTAGGTAACACATTCCAGTGCTTCACCACCCTCCCAGTGAAAATGTTTTTCCTAATATCCAAGCTAAACCTCCCGCACTGCAAGTTGAGACCATTACTTCTCGTTCTGTCATCAGCTACCACTGAGAACAGTCTAGATCCATCCTCTTTGGAACCCCCTTTCAGGTAGTTGAAAGCAGCTATCAAATCCCCCCTCATTCTTCTCTTCTGCAAACTAAACGATCCCCGATCCCTCAGCTTCTCCTCGTAAGTCATGTGTTCCAGTTCCCTGATCATTTTTGTTTTCCTTCGCTGGACTCTTTCCAATTTTTCCACATCCTTCTCGTAGTGTGGGGCCCAAAACTGGACAAAGTACTCCAGATGAGGCCTCACCAGTGTTGAATAGAGGAGGATGATCACATCCCTCGATCTGCTGGCAACGCTCCTACTTATACAGCCCAAAATGCCGTTAGCCTTCTTGGCAACAAGGGCACACTGCTGACTCATATCCAGCTTGTCCACTGTAACCCCTAGGTCCTTTTCTGCAGAACTGCTGCCGAGCCATTTGGTCCCTAGTCTGTAGCTGTGCATAGTAGTACATAGTGCTGATGTAATAGAATTTTGTAAGACTTTTTGATTAAAAATTAAAACAATACAAAATTAGCATGGCACAGGGTAAAGGGATTAAAAACTGGCTAACTGATAAGTCTGAAAAAGTCAGTGTATGTGGGGAACCATCACTGAGTGGGAGTGTTTCTAGCGGTGTGCTGCGGGGACTGGGGCGTGGCCCTATGCTGCTTAACCTTTTTATTAATGACCTGGAAGAAAACTTCTCCTTGACACCATTTGCAGAAGCCACAAAGGCTGTGGGTGTGGGAAATAATGGCAAGGACAGGGCACTGTTCAGAGCCATCTGGATTGCTTGATAAGCTGAGTGCAAGCAAATAATATGCATTGTGCTGCAGCTAAAGGTAAATGCAGACATCTCGGAACACCGAATGCAGGCCACGGGTGCAGGATGGGGACTCTATCCTGGGAAGCAGGGACTGAAAAAGATTTGGGCGGAGGTGACATGTGGGGGGCATGCAGGGTCACTTGCTCCCCCAGATTTCTGCCTTCCATTTCGCAATAGCTTTGGCTCGGGCCAGGCGTGTGCAGCGGGGCCTGGGGAGGGAGAGCCGCTTCTACCCCGACTCAAGGCTGGCCCAAGCCTGGCAGCAGCACAGCACCCCTTGGTGGTAAGTGGATGCTACACCCCTGGCCGTAGGTGTGGGTGGCACATCCCTGAGGGCTGAGTAGACTGTACAGGAGAATGAATTGCCACTGAGTTACAGATTCTGCCTCTCTATTCCTGCTGCAGTAATGAGGCCTCCTACCTTGCCGAGATGTTTGGGCCCCTGTGGATGATCAAAGTCTATAGCTTTGAGTTCAAAGTGAGTAGGAATTCTACCTGCGCCTGTCTGGGGTCCTGGTCCCCATGCCCCATCTCATCCCTCTCTCATCCTCACACCCATTTCAGCTGTGCACCCTGCCTTGTTCCTCATCTCCTGCCTGTCTGCGGGATGGGCTATCCACCCCAAGACAATCCTGTCTGAAACCCTAGGCACCTTCCTGGCACCCTGCAGCTGCTTGTGCCATGGTGGTTACGTGGCTATTTTTAGCATGCTCGCACGCTAGACCTACCCAAGCTGGAAAGTACCCACCAGCTCCCATGCAGTCTGAGTACAGCTAGCCCACAGCAGGCGGTGTCTAGGCCTGGCCAAGGGGCTTCCGTTTTCTTTGCATGACCTGCTATTAGAAATGAAATGTTCTTCTGGAGGTGAACCCCCCGGCTTTGCCTCTGAAGCCATTCTGTCCCAGACAGCCCAGCCTAGTCCAGATGAAATTCCACCCTGGTCTGGTTCTGATTCCGATTCCAGCCCTGTAGCAATGTGGCTCCAGCCCAGTCCCTGTGCTCTGTTAACTGTTCCCCTTCCAGATGCCACAAATCTTCTTTTTTTCTTTACAGAAACCCTCCTGTTGCTTCTGTTGTTCTGACAAGACAGGGGAAGAGCTAGAAGGTGAGTGCCGGGGCTAGGGGAGGTGGGACAGGCCTGGGGAAGGTGAGTGTGAGCCCTTAAGGAGCATGGCCTGGAGTAGGGGGCATGGGCCCTAAGGAAGCATGGCTTTGGGAGGTGGGCCCTCGGGATGCAGGCCCTAGGGTGTAATCTAGAAGTGTCATGTCCTCCAAAGGGGGAAGTCTCGGATATGGAAATGTCCGCAAAGAGCATATGAGGGCCTTGACAAAAAAGCCCTGAAAGATTTGTGCAGCAGGGGACAGGTTCTGTTGCATGGCAAGTGTCCCTGTCACCAGACTGCATGCATCGTGCGCACGTAGGCATCGTGATGCTGGTCCCACTCACAGTATGTGTAACAGCAGCCGCGCTTTCCTGTTGATGAGAACAGCGGGAAAACTCATTCTACTGGGGGGGGGAAGACCTGTGGCCCCCACAGAACCTGAACCAGCCCCTTAGTAAATAGTGAGATGGGGCTGAGCAGAAAAGGAACTTCCATCCCTGACAGAATCCCTGGGTCTGGAGTTAGGGGTGTGGGTATCCGAGGCTCCTGCACCCCCACCTCATCAGCCTGGTAGTGCCCTGGTAACCGGGTGCTCTCATTGGACGCAGAGCGGGTATGTGAGCGGGAAGGGTCACTGGGGGCGGGGCTGTGGGTTACCGGGTGCTCTCATTGGACGCAGAGCGGGTATGTGAGCGGGAAAGGTCACTGGAGGCGGGGCTGTGGGTAACTGGGTGCTCTCATTGGACGCAGAGCGGGTATGTGAGTGGGAAGGGTCACTGGGGGCGGTGCTGTGGGTAACCGGGCGCTCTCATTGGATGCAGAGCGGGAAGGGTCACTGGGGGCGGGGCTGTGGGTAACCGGGCGCTCTCATTGGACGCAGAGCAGGTATGTGAGCGGGAAGGGTCACTGGGGGCGGGGCTGTGGGTAACCGGGCGCTCTCATTGGACGCAGAGCGGGAAGGGTCACTGGGGGCGGGGCTGTGGGTAACCGGGTGCTCTCATTGGACGCAGAGCGGGTATGTGAGTGGGAAGGGTCACTGGGGGCGGGGCTGTGGGTAACCGGGCGCTCTCATTGGACGCAGAGCGGGTATGTGAGCGGGAAGGGTCACTGGGGGCGGGGCTGTGGGTAACCGGGCGCTCTCATTGGACGCAGAGCGGGTATGTGAGCGGGAAGGGTCACTGGGGGCGGGGCTGTGGGTAACCGGGCGCTCTCATTGGACGCAGAGCGGGTATGCGAGCGGGAAGGGTCACTGGGGGCGGGGCTGTGGGTAACCGGGCGCTCTCATTGGACGCAGAGCGGGTATGTGAGCGGGAAGGGTCACTGGGGGCGGGGCTGTGGGTAACCGGGCGCGCTCATTGGACGCAGAGCGGGAAGGGTCACTGGGGGCGGGGCTGTGGGTAACCGGGCGCTCTCATTGGACGCAGAGCGGGTATGCGAGCGGGAAGGGTCACTGGGGGCGGGGCTGTGGGTAACCGGGCGCTCTCATTGGACGCAGAGCGGGTATGCGAGCGGGAAGGGTCACTGGGGGCGGGGCTGTGGGTAACCGGGCGCTCTCATTGGACGCAGAGCGGGTATGCGAGCGGGAAGGGTCACTGGGGGCGGGGCTGTGGGTAACCGGGCGCTCTCATTGGACGCAGAGCGGGTATGCGAGCGGGAAGGGTCACTGGGGGCGGGGCTGTGGGTAACCGGGCGCTCTCATTGGACGCAGAGCGGGTATGTGAGCGGGAAGGGTCACTGGGGGCGGGGCTGTGGGTTACCGGGCGCTCTCATTGGACGCAGAGCGGGAAGGGTCACTGGGGGCGGGGCTGTGGGTTACCGGGCGCTCTCATTGGACGCAGAGCGGGAAGGGTCACTGGGGGCGGGGCTGTGGATAACTGGGCGCTCTCATTGGACGCAGAGCGGGAAGGGTCACTGGGGGCGGGGCTGTGGATAACTGGGCGCTCTCATTGGACGCAGAGCGGGAAGGGTCACTGGGGGCGGGGCTGTGGGTAACCAGGTGCTCTCATTGGACGCAGAGCGGGTATGTGAGCGGGAGGAGGGGCCTGCAGGGCGGCAGAGGATCATCTACAATGAGCATCAGCACGTTGTTTACAGCTACTCGACCTTCCACTTCATCTTCTTCCTGGCCTCGCTCTACGTCATGATGACCCTCACCAACTGGTTCAGGTAAGGCCCTTGCCCTGCTGCGTGGCCCCAGCCAGCCTGGCACGTCCAGCAGCCAGGCCCCTGGGTCTCCAGGGCATCTACCCCCAGGGGATGGACCTGCCTCTCCTTTCCACATTCTCGGCCTGTTATGGCTCCAGGCTGTGATCTCAGCAGTGCTGCTAGCAGACCGGGTCTGGCCTGCCCTTCATGTGCCCTCCCAAGTCTGCTGGCCCCAGCGCGGTTCCAGGGCATGCTGTGTCGTAGGAAGAGGGCCGGGGACTCGTTAGCCTTTCTCCTGAGTTCATGCTGACTCCAGCGCCCCAGCGTCATGCGGTGAGGGACTGCTGAATTGCACAAAGATCCAGCTTTTGAAGGCTTGTAACAGGTCCTATGACTGATGATCCCCAGTCACTGCCAAGCATCGGGGTGTCGGTCCTTCTGCCCTCATCAAAGCCAGGGGCGGTGACTCCATGGTGCGCCAGATGTGGCTCCTTCACCTCCTGCCCTGCCTGGAAACCTCAGTGCATGTATGCCCATGACAATGGATGCAGCTCAGTTAGTGGTGGGACTTTCCACTGCCCCCTGGGCTGGCCAAAGACGCTCCCTCTGAGATACCTCTTTATACACAGATAGAAACAAGTTACGTACTGCCCCTCTGACGTGGCTAATTACTGCCCCCTGACGTACCTAGATACCACCCTCTGAGGTAGCGAACCATCACCCCTTGCCTTGTACCTGTTGGTTCGAGCAAAACCTCTCTATCCATCATGCTGTCGTCCTGACCGTCTCTCTAGGATGGGTCAGCATGTTCCCGTTCTCTATTGAGCATGTGCTGGGCTCGGGGTGTTCTGGTACCACCCTTCTGGAGTGTGTTTGCATGTATATTCTTGTACTTTGCACTACTTAGGAATGTGTGTTTCTGCTATATCAGCCCTGTTCTTGCCAGGTTCTGTGAGCAGGGCCTGCCTAGCTCGCAGCCTGACTTGGCTTTATATCAGCAAAGCTTTGACCACGACTTTAGTTCAGGCCTCACACCAGGCCTCTGGTACAAGGGCTTATGTCTCAGGCTCTCTTCCTACTACACTCCAGTTGTGGATTAACGCACAGGCCCACGAGCACCATGCCTGGGAGCCCTGGCCAATTTGGGCCCCCCCTCCAGGAGTGCTGGAATCTGGGTAGAAGGGACGAGGGGGCATTGGCACTCTGGCTCTGGCCTCTGCTCCTCCTCCCCCCGCCCCGATTCTGCCCCCATCAGGCCAGAAACTCTATCTGGGCAGTGGTAAGAGCCGCCCAGGTGCCCCGGACCCTGGGCCTCCCCTTGGGCATACCGCTGCCAGTGGGACCCAGGGGTGGGGGCTCTGGTCTGGCTACCTGCCCCCTCCCCAAGGCCTGTAGACATGCTCTGCGGGGGGTGGAGGCCCTGGCCTGGGAGGTGGCAGGGAGCAGAGGTGGACTAAGGTCTCCTGGGGCCCTGGACCAGAGCAAGGGGAGGGGCCCCTTCTGCCTGCAGCCCTGCCCCCATTCTGCCCCTTCCGCCTGCAGCCCTGCCCCCATTCTGCCCCTTCTGCCGTGACCCCTCCCCTCCCCCACCCATAACCCCACCCCATTCCATCCCTTCCCCTGCGGCCCTGCCCCTGTTTCACCCACAGTCCCACCCCATTCTGTAGTGCCCCCCCATGACCTCACAACCTGTTCGCTCCTTTCTGCCCCTCCCACACTGCGGCCCCAAGACCAGAGAAGCTCTGTCCCCTGACCATGGCCCCAGCGGGGAGCGAGAGCTCCTCCCGTCCCAGACCCCCTCCCCCGGCTTCTGCGAGGGGTTTGGGCTTCTGCCACCCCATGGCAGATTTCTGCTGGGGTGCCCATTTTTCTGGGGCCCCTGGGCACAGGCCCCAGGGGCCCATTGGATAATCCGCCACTGTCGGGGAGTCCCAGGAAGGTCACAGGCAGCGAGGAACCGGGCAGGGAGGGCTCCTCCAGTGCAGCTCCAGAGTGTGGGGGGCCAAATGTTCTCTGTGCCAGGGTTAATCCCCTTTGGGCTCCCCCCGCCTCAGTATCTCTTCTCTCCCACCCACCAGCTACGAGAATGCGGAGCTGGAAACGACCTTCACGCATGGCAGCTGGTCGACGTTCTGGGTGAAGATGGCCTCATGCTGGGCCTGCATCCTGCTGTACTTCGGGCTCCTCCTGGGCCCCCTGTGCTGCTCCGACTTCCGCCAGCACCGGAGGGGCAGCCTGCGCCTGCTGCGACGCCGGCGCCCCCTCCAGCCGATCAGCGTCTCCACGTAGCCCCGGCTGCTGGGACCGGACAAGGTGCTGGCTGCTGAGCTGCAGCCGCCCGGGGCGAGTGCTGGGCCGGGCTGCTGGCTGCAGGGCAATGGGGATGGAGGGACCGGGGCAGGGCCCAAGCAGCCAGTTCAGGATCGGGGGCTCTGGACTGGACATCGGGGGCTCTGGACATGGCTCTGGACTGGCTCCATGTACCAAAGAGCCCCCAGCCGGGGCTGCGGACTCCGGCAAGTGCAGCACCCACCAGCCCTGCTCTGCCCATTGGCCTCGGCCTTGAGGATGACCCACACTGGCTCGTCCCAACCACTGCCATTGGGGAGTAGGAAACTGCTGAGAAATCCAAGCCAGAGCCCAGGTCAGGTCCAGGGCCGCCCCTGGGCAGGAACTCCCCCAGCGCCAGCGGTCCGGGGACATCGCCTCAGCATGGAGTCTCACAACCATCATCACGGACGCCTAGGCCGGAGAGCTGGCCTTCAGGGACCTCGCACAAGACAGGCTTGTCTCTAACAGCTTCTGCTAGTCAGACCTGCCCCTCTCTGGTCCAGCCGAGGGCTCCTCGGGCAGGATGTCTTTCATGTGAGGCCCAGAGCACGGGGCAGTGGCTGGGCTGGGCAGTCGCCATGCCCCTCACACCTCACCTGCAGCTCCTGCTGTCTTGGCCTTGAGAGGGCATCTGTAAGACTCTGCCCCAGCCTGCCTGGAGGCCTACAGGTGCTGTGGCCTGGCTGCCCCACTTTGGTGACTGACTGTCCTGCTTCCTGGAGGCACACCAGCCTGCCCTCCAGTCATGCAGTGCAAGGCGAGTGGGCCTGTAAATAGCTCCAAGGTGACTGTTTCTACATAAAGCCTTGAGCTGAGCCTGTGTGGAACTGTGTGTGGGCCTGCAGGCCCTGGCTCAGGGGCCAGCCCCCCCGTGCCTGAATGGGCCCAGGGAGCTGCACCAGCGCCCATCCCCACCCCACTGCCGTTTGCCTGTGGGACACGAGCTCAGGCTGCAGCTGCTGAGGGTGACTGGGGAGGCAGGGTCAGCCCCTCTGCAGAGGGGCTCGGGTGTTGAGGAATGGGCTGGTGTCATGGAGTGTGGGGGAGTCCAGGCCCTGCACCCCTCTTCCTGGGATTCACTGAGACTCTCAGCCAGCCAGTAAAACAGAAGGTTTATTGGACAACAGGAACACAGTCCACAACAGAGCTTGTGGGTACAATCAGGACCCCTCAATCACGTCCTTCTGGGGGAGCAGGGAGCTTAGACCCCAGCCCTGGGGTTCCCTGTGTTCCTCCACCCAGCCCCAAACTGAAACTAAACCCACCCGGCAGGTTCCCTGCTGCCTCTGTCCGCATTCCTGGGCAGAGGTGTTACCTCCCCCTCCCCCTCCTGGCTCAGGTGACAGGCTCTCAGGTCTCCCATCCCCAGGGCACATTCCCAGGTCAACACTCCCCCCCCCCCCCTCCCTGCTGAGTCACATCGTCACAGCTGGTTGGGCTGATCACAGGGCACTGGAGAGTGGGGAAGAGCTGGGTGCTAGTTAGTGGTAGGGCATGGGCAGGGGGAGCACAGGTGCCGACTCCATGGGTGCTCTGCACCTACCAGCAGCCAAGCTCCTCTCCCCCCTCCCCCCTACCTCCTTCCCTGCTGAGCAGGCCGCGTCCCTGCTCCTCAGCCTACCTCCCAGTGCTTTCTGCCCGGCTGCTGCCAAACAGCTGTTTGGCAGCGTTAGCAGCCTCTGGGAGGGGGAGGAGTGGGAATGTGGCATGCTCAGGGGAGGAGGCAGGGCCAAGGCGGGGATTTGGGGAAGGAGTTGGAATAGGGGCAGGGAGGGGGTGGAGTTGGGGTGGGGGGACTTGTGGAAAGAGGCGGGGCAGGGGCTCACTGAAGGGGTGGAGTGGAGTGGAGGCAGAGGCAGAGAGTGGGGTTGAGCACCCACGGGAAAGAGGGGAAGTCGGTGTCTGTGAGTGGGAGCTGGGGTCTGTGCTAGCGAAACTCTGTCTTGTGGGGGCAGGTGGCCTTGGCGTACTCCTGGTTCAGGCCTCACCCAAGCTGGCCCTCTTTGGGCCTGTGGGGTGCACAGCACTGTGGGGCTCCAGCAGGATCCTGCCCAGGGTGCATTGGGAGCTGATCTGCCTCCCTCCCCTGGAGCAGGGTGGGGTGCCTACAGTGCCCTGGGCCCACACGTGCTCCTGCCCCGCCGCGGGGAGCTGCTCTTGTAGGCTGCTATCACTTGGCTGTCACAACAGCTCCCTGAGGACCCTGCCCCAGAACACTGCAGGGAAGACACCAGAGGCGGGTCACAGGCTGCCTCTGGCAACAGCCCCGTGGCCAGGCCCCAGGCCTCACCAAAGCCCTCGCAGAACTGCTTGATTTTGTTCTGCCCCCACACGTTCTGTAGCGGGCAGGAGACGCAGAGGTGGTGCCCACACACCCTGCTCGACCCAAACTGGGAGCCCTAACTTAATGCAGCTCGGCCCTTCCTGGATCCTGGGCATTGCGTCAGCTCCCCTCCCTCAGCAGCCAGTGTGAGCCCCATGGTCGGGAATTGAGGCCGTGGGCACTGGCTGGTGTCCCATGCTCAGAGCCGGCCTGAGGGGGCTGGTGAACCGTTCCTGGCCCATGGTGCAGGGGTGTTTGTTGGGGGGCAGGGGAACAAACCCATGTGCGCTTCAGGCCTTACCTGCTGTCCAGCTTCATGGTAGTGGTGGGTGGTGCTGGGCAGGGGGGCCTTGTTGGGAGCAGGGGGAGGCCTGGTGGCTCTGCAGGGCTCTGCGAAGCCAGAACTCGTCGTCAATCTCCAGGTTCTGGTGCAGGAAGAGAACCGCCGAGGGAGAGCAAGTGCAGAAGCCTCCCCAGACCCTCTCTGACCCCCAGTGTGTGTGTGTGGGGCGGGGGCTATTCATGCTCCAGGACAGCCTTCTCTAGAAAGTCCCTTAAGCGTATCTGATAAAGGGTCCCGGAGAAAAGGCACAATGCAGGGGGCCAGGGCTGGGGCTGGCCCTGGAGGGAGGAGGCAGGGTGCTGGGAAGGGGCTCAGTGTTGGGGGATGGTGATAAACTGTATGGTTAATTGCCTGACCACACTTTGGTCCATTATGAAATACACTTAAGAGCTCAAATAACCAGTGTCAGTCAGGTCAATGGCCCTAGGCCCACTGCAGCTAATCCAGGGAAGAGATTCTGTGCCATCCCAGTCACTGGGAAGCTGTCGTGGGCAGTGTTCTTACATTCTCCTTACGCTGAAGGTAAGCTCCTGGTTACCCCAAAGTCACTTCTGTATCTCCTACCCATCTCCTGGAACTGGGTACTAGGACATCAGCTAAAATGAGCTGTGACTAATCTGCTTTGAGCCTGGCCTCTCTGGTTCCCTGCTTTGTCCTCAACACCAACAGCCCAGGGACCAAAGGGTATGAAGGGCCCCCCGCCAGGTCCACACAAGGCCAGAACAGCCCTGTGTCTTGTCCTCTTCCTTTGGCCAGTCCAGTGCTGGCCTATGAGAGGGCTCCCTCCTGCTGCTACGGCAAAGCACGCATCTGGCCTAACCTTGATCGCTTGATAGAAGTAGGTGGCGGGGGAGCGTAATTCCCAAACTCCACCTCTTTCTGCCGCATAGCCCAAGAGGAGTGTGGGGCCACGCTGGCTGGGGGCCGGCTAGACCCCCACTCCTTCACCCAGGAGCTATCGCTGTCACCACCTGGCATCCAAGGGGTCTGGCAGCCAGAGGAACAGTCAGGCCGGGGCCCTGCAGGCCAGTCCCTGGCCGGGGGGAGGTGCCAGGAGGCTGGGGAGGGCTCAGTGCTTGGAGTAGGGTTGCCAGGCATCTAGTTTTGGACCAGAACACAGGTCGAAAAGGGACCCTGGCGGCTCTGGTCAGCACTGCTGACCAGGCTGTTAATAGTCCGCTTGGTGCCATAGCAGAACGAAGGCAGGATGCCTGCCTGTCCTGGCTCTGCGCACCTCCCAGAAGCGGCCAGCAGGTCCCTGTGGCCCCTAGACGCAGAGGCAGCCAGGGAGGTTCCAATCGCTGGCTCCACAGCTCCCATTGGCCGGTGCGCCTCTGCCTAGGGGCTGGACATGCCGGCTGCTTACGGGAGCAGTGCAGAGCCAGGGCAGGCAGGGAGCCTGCCTTAGCCCCACTGTGCTGCCGACTGGGAGTCGCCTGAGGTAAGTGCCGCCCAGCTGAAGCCTGCACCCTGACCCCCCTGCCCTAGGTCAGAACCCCCTCCTGTACCCAAACTCCCTGCCCCAGCCCTGAGCCCCCTCCTGCACCCCAAACCCCTCATCCCAGGCCCCACCCCAGAGCCCAAACCCCTAGCCAGAGTCCTCACCCCCTCTCACGCTCCAAACCCCTTGGCCCCAGCCCAGATCCCACTTCCGCACCCTGAACCCCTCATTTCTAACCCCACGCTGGACCCCTCACCACCTCCTGCACCCCTGCCCCAGCCCAGTGAAAGTGAGTGAGGGTGGGGGTGAGGTGAGTGAGTGAGGAGGGAGAGGAGCTGGAGCCTAAGAGAAGGGAGGGGGCAGGACAAGGGTGTTTCAGTTTTGTGCAATGAGAAGGTTGGTAACTCCAGCCTGTAGGCTTGGCCGGGTGGGTGGGGATCTCACTAGCCCTTGGCCTGGCTGGAGCTCAGCCTGCACATGGAGCTCCTGGGCCCTGGGGTGGGGCAGAGCTGAGGGGCAGGCAGCCACGCGTGGGCGGACTCCGGACTGTGCCAGGGGGCAGCTGCGATACCTGCGGCCAGGGTTGGGGGAGCAGGGTCGGGGCGTGGGGAGCAGGTGCAGGACTAAGAGCAGGGGGTGGGGCGTGGGGAGCAGGGGGCGGGGCTGGGCAGAGATCCTGAAGGTGGCCCCGCCACGTCCAGCAGGTGCTTTCCCGGCCCCCCGCTTTGCGGCTCCTTTGCCTGGCTGGACAGGGGCAGCGACAGGTCTGGCTCAGACCGCGCCTGCAGGGGCAGCCGGGCGAGCAGCTGAGCGGGGGGCCCACGTGCCAGTGGGCGGGGGCAGCGGCCAGGAGTCATTGCGGGGGTGACGGACCCCAGGGAGGGGCTGCCCCAGGGTGCTGTGGAGGGGGTGTGATGGACCCCTGGGGAGGGCTGCCCCTTTGGGCTGTGGGGGGGGGTGACGGACCCCAGGGGGGAGCCCCTGGGGACTGGGGTGTGTGTGTGTGAAGGACCCTGGTGGGGGGGGCTGCCCCTGTGGGGGGTGTGTGACAGACCCCGGGAGGGGCTGCCCCTGGGTGCTGTGGGGGGGTGTGAGGGACCCTGGGGGGGGAGCCCCTGTGGGCTGTGGGGGGGTGTGATGGACCCTGGCGGGGGGCTGCCCCTGTGGGGGGAGGGGTGTGATGGACCCCGGGGGGGGGCTGCCCCTGTGAGCTGTGGGTGGGGGGGTGTGACAGACCCCGGGAGGGAGCCCCTGTGGGCTGTGGAGGGGGTGTGATGGATCCTGGCGGGGGGCTGCCCCTGTGGGCTGTGGGGGGGGTGTGATGGACCCTGGTGGGGGGCTGCCCCTGTGGGCTGTGGGGGGTGTGTGATGGACCCTGGCGGGGGGCTGCCCCTGTGGGCTGTGGAGGGGGGCTGATGGACCCTGGCGGGGGGCTGCCCCTGTGGGCTGTGGGGGGGGCTGATGGACCCTGGCGGGGGGCTGCCCCTGTGGGCTGTGGGGGGGGTGATGGACCCTGGCGGGGGGCTGCCCCTGTGGGCTGTGGGGGGGTGATGGATCCCGGCGGGGGGCTGCCCCTGTGGGCTGTGGGGGGGGGTGATGGATCCCGGCGGGGGGCTGCCCCTGTGGGCTGTGGGGGGGGTGATGGACCCTGGCGGGGGGCTGCCCCTGTGGGCTGTGGGGGGCTGATGGATCCCGGCGGGGGGCTGCCCCTGTGGGCTGTGGGGGGGGGCTGATGGACCCCGGCGGGGGGCTGCCCCTGTGGGCTGTGGAGGGGGTGTGATGGACCCTGGCGGGGGGCTGCCCCTGTGGGCTGTGGAGGGGGTGTGATGGATCCTGGCGGGGGGCTGCCCCTGTGGGCTGTGGGGGGGGGTGATGGATCCCGGCGGGGGGCTGCCCCTGTGGGCTGTGGGGGGGGGTGATGGATCCCGGCGGGGGGCTGCCCCTGTGGGCTGTGGGGGGGGGGTGATGGATCCCGGCGGGGGGCTGCCCCTGTGGGCTGTGGGGGGGGGGCTGATGGACCCCGGCGGGGGGCTGCCCCTGTGGGCTGTGGGGGGGGGGCTGATGGATCCCGGCGGGGGGCTGCCCCTGTGGGCTGTGGGGGGGGGGGTGATGGATCCCGGCGGGGGGCTGCCCCTGTGGGCTGTGGGGGGGGGGGTGATGGATCCCGGCGGGGGGCTGCCCCTGTGGGCTGTGGGGGGGGGTGATGGATCCCGGCGGGGGGCTGCCCCTGTGGGCTGTGGGGGGGGGGTGATGGATCCCGGCGGGGGGCTGCCCCTGTGGGCTGTGGGGGGGGGCTGATGGACTCCGGCGGGGGGCTGCCCCTGTGGGCTGTGGGGGGGGGGTGATGGATCCCGGCGGGGGGCTGCCCCTGTGGGCTGTGGGGGGGGGTGATGGATCCCGGCGGGGGGCTGCCCCTGTGGGCTGTGGGTGCGGGGTGATGGACCCCGGCGGGGGGCTGCCCCTGTGGGCTGTGGGGGGGGTGACGGACCCCGGGGGGAGGCCGCTGGGGGCACGAGGGGGGACTAGGTAGCACGGTTGGTGCACTGTCACTGGCTGGGCGCACAAGCAGGCCTGTGTGAGCAGCCTGTATTGCCGTATAACAGACCGGCCGGGGAGTGGGGCAGGGAGACCTGTGTGAGCAGGTGCTATGCCAGCAGCCCACGCTGACCCAGCTCCCAGGGCGTCACTTGCTGTCTCGGTGGGGGCGAGCGTGGCTGCCGTCCTGTGTGGCAAGGGAGCTGATGAGGCACACGGGCTGCCCGGGCAGAGATGGGAAGGGGGAGCGAATGCCTCTGTCCCTGGACATGTGACTCCCCTTCAGCCACGTGACTGACCCCGAGCCACTGCTCTTGGGGTCCCTGTGCTGCCCCAGGCCTGGGTCCCCCATGGCTGCTGCTGGTGTTGCTGCATGAATGCCTGGCTTGGGGGGGTGGAACCGGTGCACCAGGTCCCTGTGTCCCCAGGCAGAGCCGGAGCAGAGTGCGGAGACGTGACACAACCCCATGGTGCCCTGGCTAAGCTGGCAGAATGTGAGACTGGCTGGCACTGGGAACAGAGCAACTGCAGCCTTGTCTCCCCTCAGCACCTGCTCCCCGTGCTCCTGCCATGAGCCCTGCCCCATCTGTAGGGCCCTGGAGCTGGACAGAGCTGTGATCAGACAGACAGCCTGCTGACCAAGGGGGGCCAGTGTGACAAAGCGGGACTGTTCTTAATGTTTCCTCTGAATAGAGTGGGGGTGCCTCAGTTTCCCCTAGGCAGTTCTTAAGTATCTAGGGGGTGGGATAAGGGTGTATGATCCTTGCAGAGCCCTAGAGGGCAGGTGTGTGCAGGAGTCTGGACACAGAGAATGGCCGACACCCTGTTTCCTGGCAACTGATGGCCTGAGCCCTTCCCCCCTGCAAGGTGAGAGCTAAAGGGTTGGAGAACAAAGGAATCCAGTGACCTCCTGGCCCGGGAAAGGGACAAAGCCCAGAGGAGGAGGGGCTGGAGAGAGGTTCAGTTTGGGGCTGGCTGGAGACATGGAGCGAAGGGCAGACGTGGTTGTCTGGCTCACTGCCCCCCAAAATGGACCGTTCTACCGCCGGCCGTCCTTGGGGGAGTGGCCCTCCTCAAGTTGGTGAGAGCCCTGTGCAGTACCCTGGCCTCAGTACTGCTAAGCTCATAGAAAAGTGCTTCTTCGGTCCCATGCCAGGATCTGAAGGTTCTAGTTCCGTCCCACCCCAAATTCCCTGGTCGTAACAGCGGTAAGCGACAGGACCCTAATGACAGAGGCTCCAAGCGGTCGGATCTTCTGGGCAGGAAGAGCTGTAACTCATCGGCCCTACAGATGAGGATTGTGAATCAACAAGCTTTGCTAGCTATGTATGATTTCCTCAATTCAGCCCCATCTAAATTGGAGGGCCAGTTGCCTGAGGCCTCGTGGGGAGTTCTGGGCATTCGTTGTGGAAGGCTGTTTGATGGCCAGAGCATCCCTGCAGTCCGCCCTCAATGTTGAGGACACCTGAGCCAGGGTGGTGGCCTTGGCGGTAACTATGAGGAGGGCTTCTTGGTTGCAAAACTTTGGGATCATTTTGGATGTCTGGCAAGCCACTGCGGCCTTGTCCTCTGACAGCGAGTCTTGTTCTTGGACAAGGCTGATGACGCGCCGCACTCCCTGAGGATTCCAGGGCTACCGTGAGGTTCCTGGGAGCGTCTGCGTGTAAGCAGTGTCAGGATGAGCTCCACCCTGACATCTGGTGGTGAGGTGTGGCAAGTTGTGGAAAAGAACTTCAGGGGCTGATCTCATTTGCATAGGCACACCCACCACGCCTAGAATGAGACCATAGCTGCCCAAATGGTCACTTTGGCTGCTGTGGGAGCCTCAGTGTCTCTGTTATTGGGGCAGGAAGAATACATTGTTATTACCCTGAATATGGGAACTGTGCTTGGAACTGTACTGGGCCTTTTGTTATGATGGAGGGACTCACCATCAACTAAGTAGCACTAGCTAGGCAAGGGTCATGGGTTCCAAAACTGTGGCTGAAAGGAGGCTGGAGACAAATATTCATACTTGGTGAGGGCCTTACATGCTAATTGTACTGCTTTCTCTCTCCACTGTGGAATATCAGAGCTAATTTTGATCCTATTAGAGTCTAATTACAGGCTGCTGAGCTCACTTTGGACTAATGATGCACCAGCACTGAGGCTCTTCTACCACAAGCTGAATTCACCAAAGAGCTGAACTGACTAAGAGCTGAAATCACTGAGCGTTGTGTTAAGCAGTGGGGGAGCCTGAAGATATATTGTGGAGCAGTTTGCGGGATGGCTGGAGTGCCTTGTGGACTGGCTGGTGGAGCAGTTTGTGGGACAGTGGGAGCTGCTTGTGGGCTGCGGAGCCGAGTGAAGCAGTTTGTGGGGCGGCGGAGTGGAGCGAAGGCCTGTGGAGCTGTGGGGCAGTCAGCTTCAGATCACGTAAGGTGCCCCTTACCTCTCCCCCCCCCGTTAGGAGGTAAAGATCTGCAGATAAACTTTCGAACTCTGGGGCTGCCCTGACCAGGGACAGAGACTTTTGGGTCATTGGACTTTTGGGACTTTGGGTGATTTGGGGTTGCTGGACTCAAGAACCAAAGGGAAAGGGGCATGCCCCAATTTGCTTGGGGTGGGGTTTTTGCTCATGGGTTGTGTTATGAATCCTGTTGGTGGTGTTTCCCCAACATCATGCCACATTGCCTCTCTCTGTTATTAAAAGGCTTTTTGCTACACTCAGACTCTGTGCTTGCGAGAGGGGAAGTATTGCCTCTTGGAGGCGCCCGGCGGGGGTGGTATATATTTGTCCCAGTCACTGGGTGGGGGCTCGAGCTGGTTTGCATGGTGCTATTGGAATGGATCCCCTAGATACCGAACCCAGCCCTTGTTGCTGCCAACTCTGAGGGGCAGCAGGGCTACAAGCGCAAAGATGCTGCGATGGGGGACAACAGCACCACAAACCTGCAGCACTCCTTTGCACAGCCTTTCCCCGAAGCAGCGGCCTATCCTAGAAAGAGGGAGAGATCCCACAAGAGGAAGCAGTCGGGCCCAGGCTTTGGCAGTCCACTTCAACTCCTTAGTCCAGTGCACTGGCCTGGTTGTTACTCTACTCACAGGCATAGTTTGATTTCTATGTTTGGGGAGGCAGGGCCCTGGGAGGGAGCATCACCTCCACCCCTGACTCACCTCAGTAGGCCACCCAGCCTGTCTGGGTTGGGAAGGGATAGGGGAGCACAACCAAAAATTTATAACTCAAAGTGGGAGACTCAGCTCAAGAAGTTAAAAAAACACAGGGTGCAGGCAGGGGTAACTAGGGGCTGTGTGCGGGCAGGGGGTAGCTCAGTGCAGGGAGGGGGTAACAAGGGGCTGTGTGCAGGCAGGGGGTACACCAGGATGCAGGAAGGAGGTAGCTGGGGGCTGTGTGTGGGCAGGGGGTAGCTTGGTGCAGGGAGGGGGTAGCTGGGGGCTGTGTGTGGGAAGGGGGTAGGTCAGGGTGCAGGGACGGGGTAGCTAGGGGCTGTGTGCCAGGAGGGCCCCCCTGCAGTCGCTGGTCCTGGGTGGCTCTTAGTGGCTGTGTGCGCAGTCAAAGGGGGCTGGAAGCTGAGGAGCAGCCGCAGCCCCGGGCATCAGCAGCAGGAGATGGGGGAGTGCTGCGGCAGCCTGCTCTACAGGACCAGCCAGAGCATCCGCCTCCCGGCACTGCCCAGCTCCTGTTTCCCACCTCTGACCAGGCCAAGGGGTGGGATGTTGGTGGGGAGGGAGAGGTGGGGGTGGGTTTGAAGCTGCCACGGGGGCTGCCCCACTCTGGTTACAGCACTGCAGGTTTTTGGGGGAAACACCCTCCTATGTCCCCCCAAACTCTGCCCATGACTCCACCCTCTTTGTCCCCCTCATCCTTTTGTGGACGGGCTGCTCATTTTTACAATGCTTGGGGCTCAATTAGCTCTGAGAGCTGGGTCCTAGACACGGTCAGATCAGGCTACACAATCCAGTTCCTCTCCATGCCCCCTTCCCACCCCTCTCCCCATTCCCCTCCAGGGCCCCCTTTCATGAGACGCTGCTGATCCCAACTTTGGGGGCAGTGGGTGAGGTTCTGCAGGAACACCAGAGCCACTGCTTTTACCCCTGGGACTTCCTGATACCAAAATCCAAGGGGCGGGGAGGAGACACATTCTTGACCTTTGTGGCCTCAACAAATTCATGGAGTACGTGAGTCACTCTGTTGGCTATCCTCCCTGTGCTGTCTTACAACTCTTTCGCTGCTCTGGATCTTCAGGACACTTACTTTCAAGAGGCCATTCTGCCAAGCTACAGGAAATTCCTTCGTTTTGTGGTTGGAGAACCCCAATTTCAGTATACTGTTCTCCTGTTCAGCCTCTTCTGCCCCCTGAGTCCTCACCAAATGCATGGCAATGGTCATGGCATATCTCACGAGGAAGGGAATCCACATCTTCCCACATCTCAATGACTGGTTCCTGAAGGGCAGCTCCATAGAGAAGGTTCTCACCCACATCAACACGATGTTGTGTTTGCTCAAGAATCTGGGATGCATTTTAAACACTGCAAAGTCAACCTGGGCTTCCACTCAAAAAATTGAGTTCACTGGGGCCCTGTTAAATTCCACAAGGCCAAGAGTGTTCCTGTTGACCAACTGTTTCCGGGTAATTCAACAGCTCTGCCTCTGTTGGTAATCTCAGCCCTCCATGCCACTCCGGGTGGGTCTGAACTTGCTGGGACACATGGCCACTTATACACATCTGGTCCAGTTCACCACACTGCACCTTTGCCCTCTTCAGATATGGTTTACCACCCTGCCTTGCCTTCTCTGGAAAGGGTAGTTTGCCTGCCTCCACCCGTCCCAGATCTTTGCACAGGTAAGAATCCCCATATGAGATTTCTGTAAGGGATTCTCCACTTACATCCTCTGGTTTGAGAGTTGGGCCCCCCTTTTAAGCCTCTTGCTTCCTGTCTGGTAGCGAATGGCTACGCAGGTGGTGGTGGAGAGAAGGCTTTGGATTCTTTGACCATGGGATGGTGTTCCAAGAAGGAGGAGTGCTAGCCAGAGACGGGCTCCACCTAAGGAAGAGAGGGAAGAGTATCTTCGCAAGCAGGCTGGCTAACCTAGTGAGGAGGGCTTTAAACTAGGTTCACCGGGGGAAGGAGACCAAAGACCTGAGGTAAGTGGGGAAGTGGAATACCAGGAGGAAGCACAAGCAGGAGCGTGTGAGAGGGGAGGGCTCCTGCCTCATACTGAGAAAGAGGGGCGATTAGTGGGTTAGCTCAAGGGCCTATACACAAATGCACGAAGCCTGTGAAACAAGCAGGGAGAACTGGAAGTCCTGGCAAAGTCAGGGAATTATGATGTGATTGGAATAACAGAGACTTGGTGGGATAACTCGCATGACTGGAGTACTGTCATGGATGGATAAAAGCTGTTCAGGAAGGACAGGCAGGGCAGAAAAGGTGGGGCAGTTGCACTGTATGTAAGAGAGCAGTATGACTACTCAGAGCTCAAGTATGAAACTGCAGAAAAACCTGAGAGTCTCTGGATTAAGTTTAGAAGTGTGAGCAAGAAGGGTGATGTCGTGGTGGGAGTCTGCTATAGACCACCGGACCAGGGGGATGAGGTGGACGAGGCTTTCTTCCGGCAACTTCTGGAAGTTACTAGATCGCACGCCCTGGTTCTTATGGGAGACTTCAATCACCCCGATATCTGCTGGGAGAGCAATACAGCGGTGCATAGACAATCCAGGAAGTTTTTGGAAAGTGTAGGGGACAATTTCCTGGTGCAAGTGCTGGAGGAAACAACTAGGAGCAGAGCTCTTCTTGACCTGCTGCTAACAAACTGGGAAGAATTAGTAGGGGAAGCTAAAGAGGATGGGAACCTGGGCAGCAGTGACCATGAGATGGTCGAGTTCAGGATCCTGACACAAGAAAGAAAGCAAAGCAGCAGAATACGGACCCTGGACTTCAGAAAAGCAGACTTTGACTCCCTCAGGGAACAGATGGGCAAGATCCCCTGGGAGAATAACATGAGGGGGAAAGGAGCCCAGGAGAGCTGGCTGTATTTTAAAGAATCCTTATGGAGATTACAGGGACAAACCATCCCGATGTGTAGAAAGAACAGTAAATATGGCAGGCGACCAGATTGGCTTAACAGTGAAATCCTTGCTGATCTTAAATACAAAAAAGAAGCTTACAAGAAGTGGAAGATTGGACAAATGACCAGGGAAGAGTATAAAAATATTGCTCGGGCATGCAGGAGTGAAATCAGGAAGGCCAAATCACAGCTGGAGTTGCAGCTAGCGAGAGATGTTAAGAGTAACAAGAAGGGTTTCTTCAGGTATGTTGGCAACAAGAAGAAAGTCAAGGAAAGTGTGGGCCCCTTACTGAATGAGGGAGGCAACCTAGTGACAGAGGATGTGGGAAAAGCTAATGTACTTAGTGCTTTTTTTGCCTCTGTCTTCACAAACAAGGTCAGCTCCCAGACGGCTGCACTGGGCAGCACAGCATGGGGAGGAGGTGACCAGCCCTCTGTGGAGAAAGAAGTGGTTCGGGACTATTTAGAAAAGCTGGATGTGCACAAGCCCATGGGGCCGGATGCATTGCATCCGAGAGTGCTGAAGGAATTGGCGGATGTGATTGCAGAGCCATTGGCCATTATCTTTGAAAACTCATGGCGATCGGGGGAAGTGCCGGACGACTGGAAACAGGCTAATGTAGTGCCCATCTTTAAAAAAGGGAAGAAGGAGGATCCTGGGAACTACAGGCCAGTCAGCCTCACCTCAGTCCCTGGAAAAATCATGGAGCAGGTCCTCAAGGAATCAATTCTGGAGCACTTAGAGGAGAGGAGAGTGATCAGGAACAGTCAGCATGGATTCACCAAGGGCAAGTCATGCTTGACTAATCTAATTGCCTTCTATGACGAGATAACTGGCTCTGTGGATGAGGGGAAAGTAGTGAACATGTTGTTCCTTGACTTTAGCAAAGCTTTTGACATGGTCTCCCACAGTATTCTTGCCAGCAAGTTAAAGATGTATGGGCTGGATGAATGGACTATAAGATGGATAGAAAGCTGGCTAGATTGTCGGGCTCAACGGGTAGTGATCAATGGCTCCATGTCTAGTTGGCAGCCGGTATCAAGTGGAGCGTCCCAAGGGTCGGTCCTGGTGCCGGTTTTGTTCAATATCTTCATAAATGATCTGGAGGATGGTGTGGATTGCACCCTCAGCAAGTTTGCAGATGACACTAAACTGGGAGGAGTGGTAGATACGGTGGCAGGTAGGGATAGGATACAGAGGGACCTAGACAAATTGGAGGATTGGGCCAAAAGAAATCTGATGAGGTTCAACAAGGACAAGTGCATAGTCCTGCACTTAGGATGGAAGAATCCCATGCACCGCTACAGACTAGGGACCGAATGGCTAGGCAGCAGTTCTGCAGAAAAGGACCTAGGGGTTACAGTGGATGAGAAGCTGGATATGAGTCAACAGTGTGCCCTTGTTGCCAAGAAGGCCAATGGCATTTTGGGATGCATTAGTAGGGGCATTGCCAGCAGATCGAGGGACGTGATTGTCCCCCTCTATTCAACACTGGTGAGGCCTCATCTGGAGTACTGGGTCCAGTTTTGGGCCCCATGCTACAAGAAGGATGTGGAAAAATTGGAAAGAGTCCAGCGGAGGGCAACAAAAATGATTATGGGACTGGAACACATGACTTATGAGGAGAGGCTGAGGGAACTGGGGATGTTTAGTCTACGGAAGAGAAGAATGAGGGGGGATTTGATAGCTGCTTTCAACTATCTGAAAGGGGGTTCCAAAGAGGATGGCTGTAGACTGTTCTCAGTGGTAGCAGATGACAGAACAAGGAGTAATGGTCTGAAGTTGCAGTGGGGAAGATTTAGGTTGGATATTAGGAAAAACTTTTTCACTAGGAGGGTGGTGAAACATTGGAATGCGTTACCTAGGGAGGTGGTGGAATCTTCTTCCTTAAAAGTTTTTAAGGTCAGGCTTGACAAAGCCCTGACTGGGATGATTTAGTTGGGGATTGATCTTGCTTTGAGCAGGGGGTTGGACTAGATGACCTCCTGAGGTCCCTTCCAACCCTGATATTCTATGGTGCCCCTCCTTTCCTGTCTCAGAAAACCCCATTCCTGATAGCCATCACATCTGCAAGAAGAGTTGCAGGCCCTGATGGCTGAGCCGCCCTTACACTCAATGCTCCCGGGACAAACAAGGTAACGTGACCACATTTATCCAAAGAGTGTTCTCTCTGTTTCATCCTGTATCAAGACTGTGTATGAAATATCTTTGGCTGCGCTTCCTCAGCCGATATGGGCTCACTCCATGAGGGCGCAATAGCATTCCTCAGTGACTGTTCCATACTGGACATTTGCCGGTCATCCATACATACGTTTACGGACCATTATGCGATTACCGCATCTTCCAGAGCGGACACAGGCCTCAAGGGCAGCCTTGTGATCCGCATTTCAATAGACTCCAAGCCCCACCTCCAGACTGGGGTACTGCTTGTGAGTCACCAAAGTGGAATATGTGTATCCACTCAAAGAAGAAGCGGCTACTTACTGTAATTGGTTCTTCAGGATGGGATGCAGCTGTATTCCACAACCAACCTTCCATCCCCTCTGCAGCGGAGTCTTCTCTCATGGGCTTTCAGTGAGAAGGAACTGAGGGGGGTTGGGATGGCACTGCCTCAGATAGCCAATGGAGCGGTCACAGCCATGCGCACCACCCCTCTACACGTACTGCTCGGCAAAAGGCTCCGGCATGCTGGGCACGCACACACCTCAGTGGAATTCCCATCTCCGGCACATCTCAAAGAGCCACAGTTACGGCAAGTAACCATTTCTTTCCTGTATTCTCAGGCCTACAACTCACTGTTCTGCGAGACCAGCGCCAAGGATGGCACCAATGTGGTGGAAGCTGTGCTGCACCCGGGAGGAGAGAGCCCAGCAGTAGGAGTGGGTGCAGCCCCTTCCCTGGGCCTTTGGGGTGGGAGACTGTTGGCAGCAGAAGAGCACCTTGCTTGCCACCCAGAGGCCCAGCCACACTCAGCCCAGGGGGAAGAGTTATATGTGCACCATCCCCCTCCCTCTGGGGGGAACGTCCTTTGCCCCTGCTGGGAGGTGCTTGGGAGATGAGGGTTTGTTCACAGGGCCCCGCTTCCAGCACGGGGGGCAGGAGGCTGCATGCTGGTAACATTTGTGCCCCTTGGCTCTGCAGGGTGGTGCAGACGACCATGGAGCCAAGTGAAGATGCTAGTGGAATCCTAACTGACCTGAGTGCCCCTGCCAGGCAGGCACCTCACTCTAGCTGCTGTGGGACCTAGTGCAGAAGAGAAGGGTTGAGCCTGTGGCTCCTTCAACCAAAAGAGGCAGATGGTGCCCTGCTGTCGCTTGGGCAAGACACCCCATGGAGTGGGGCGGGCCTAGGGCCCTGGCTGCAAGCTGAGACCACCCTGGGGCAGAAAGCAGGCACCTTCGGTACTTACCATGCTCGAAAGCCTGGGCATGCAGGGCATGGTTTGTTCCTGCGTGGAGCAGCTCTGGGAACTGTATTCTGAGTTTAATGTAGGTATCGCTGTCACTATGTCCCAGGATAGTAGAGACAAGGGAGGGAAATAATAATATGCCCCCCTGGCTGACACCCTGAGAGCAAAGGGCTACGAGGTGCAGATGACAGGTTTCAGAGTAACAGCCGTGTTAGTCTGTATTCGCAAAAAGAAAAGGAGGACTTGTGGCACCTTAGAGACTAATCGATTTATTTGAGCATAAGCTTTTGTGAGCTACAGCTCACTTCATCAGATGCTGTAGCTCACGAAAGCTTATGCTCAAATAAATTGGTTAGTCTCTAAGGTGCCAGAGGTGCAGATGGACTCCCTGATCGTCGGAGCCTTGGGCACTTGGGAGCCCTGCAATGAGCATGCGTTGCGGACCCGTGGGATCGGTCGATGCTACGCACAGCTCATGTGGCGCCTCATGGTCTCAGACACCATCCGATGGTCCAGGGACATCTACATCGAACACATCACCGGCCACCAACAGTACCAGGAGGGGTGAGCTGGTACGAGATCGTGCATCCACTACGGGAAAGGGACTGAGAGACTTTTTCCATTGGACCGTATGAACTGGAACCATAAACTCACTGAACATTAAATCCCACCAAATGAGGGTAAATCCATCCTCATCATCGTATCTACTCATTATACTCCACACCTGAACATAGCCATTATATGGACAACATACCCCCATAGCTCAATGTCTGTACTTTGACCCGTTAACCTTTTACCCCCAATCGGGGAGATTGCAGATTATGTATTCCTTACGTCACCCGTTCCTAAACTGAATTTCGCAGCCCTTGATAATCTGTACCTTATTCCCTGATAACCAGAAACTTCTATGCTTAAACTCTGTACTGTTTTCTTTTTACTTCAACGTCATCTTAATAAAATTATTAAATCTCTTCTTGGACCGACTTCTGGGGGTAAGAGTGATAAGCTTTTGAGCGCCACAGGGACTGGAGGAAGAGCTGGCTCAAAAGCTTGGCACTCACCCCCAAAAGTTAGTTCTTATTGGACAATTACCTCCCCATTTGGCTCTGAGATCTTGAGTTGAAGTGGGACATCATTCTGCTGCCCCAGGCAGACCCCTCTCCATGTTTAACCCTTTGCTGGCTGCAGGGCTCTGGTTGGGTTGCCTTGATATTTTAGCAGCTGCTTTGCCTTACGGTACAGGGGAGGAGAGAAATGGGCATCAGGCTTGTTCTGGCCTCTCCTGGGGCAGTCTTTAACAAACTTTTTTTGTAATCTCCCTCTGGCTGGGTGGAGACTGTCCCCTCCCTCTGGGAGTGATGCAGGGCTCTCAGTTCAGCTCACCCACCATAGGGCTCCTTTCTTTTCCCTGGGTCCCCCTGCCATTGAGTGCTTGGGGCAATAGGACCTAAACTGTTGCTTCCCTGCTCATGCATGACCCAGGATGGGGTGCTGCCTCCTCCATGAGCACCTGGCACCAGCCAGCTTGCTCCACCCCAGAAGGCTAGGGTCAGGCTACATCTGCTCAAAGGATAGCCTAGCCTACAGCTTGGCATGGTGGGCTCCATGCCCAGGGAAGCAGCCAGCAAGGGGAGAGGTGGTCTGAGCCTGCTGCCTCTCAGACACATAAATCCCCCCCCCAACCCCCAAATAAATAAATCAAGCCTGCCCTGCACCCTCTCCCCTGGCTCCACCACTGCCTCCCCCATTTCTCTGGGGCTGGGACCCAGCTTTGACCACTGGGTGCCAGAGAAACACCATCGCTGCCTGTTGACAGCTCTAGGGGAGGCAGAGGAGAGAGTGGGGTCACCCCTGGCACTGCCAGTGCATTGGCCTTTAAGGATTCAGCCTGTGGCTTCCCCTGCCCCTCCTGTCATAGATTCCCCTAAGCCCTGCCTTGATGCTAGCTAGGTCCAGGGCCATGCTTTCAGCTTGGGAGGGCTTGAGCCCTTCCAGACTCCCCTGAATATGGCAAGCAGCTCCCAACCCAACCCCTCAGTGGCAGGAGCAGGGAGGGAATGGCACGTCAAGGTGGAAGGCTCTGCGGGGTCACGAACACCTACCAATAATCCAGCACCCCTGAAGAATCCAAAAGCTACTTTAATACATAGAAGTGGGTCTGATGTGACTAAGAAGGGTGAGGGGCTCCTGCAGCTGCTTGGCTATGCAGCCATAGGCCAGCCCCTCTGGGCCAACACTGGCTGCACATTGTAGAGAGTGGGGAGAACATACATCGGGGCAGACAATCCCGGCAGGGCTACATGCTTTGCATTCTACAAGCAAGAGGGCCAGGAGACTGTGGTGGGCTGGAGATGAGGGCAGGGCAAGCGCAAAGGTGAACGGCAGGGATGCTGCCTCACTTCTCCTGCGACAGACCAAGTTCCCCACACATTATTTTGGTTGCTCCTTCTTCTCACTGGCCTTTTTCTGCTTCTGCTGCATTATCTCAGAGTCTCTATTGGGAGAAAAGGAGCCTGTTAGTGGTGGGCCAGGAGGGAACAGGGAGAGCATCTCAGGTTTTCTGATAGCAAAAGTAGTAGTTTCTGGAGGCAGAGGATTTCAGCACGAGGGAGCTACTGGCCAGAGCAGGAGTGGCAGATCCAGGGCACCCAAACTGCAGATTCAGGAGAACTGAATTTGGAAACCTTGGGTGGATGGATGGGGCAGGCAGGATGCAATTAGTTGAGGGAGGTGGGGATACAACAGGGCCTTCTCAAAGCAGTAAGAAGAAACACAGGACAAAAGCCTCTGCTGGGGAACATAGGTGGTGGGGTGGGTACATGCTGCTGGAGGACAGGAAGAGCAAGTTACTGAGCATGCCAGAGAAATCTGATTGATGAAAGAGACATCATCCCAGAGAAGGGAAGACACTGCAGGAAGGAGGGGAAATGAGAAGACAGGGAGGCAGGACACTTATTCACCGTTATTTCAGAGAAAGCTGATGTTCTGCCCAGGGCCCAGCTCTATACACATTGCAAGTGAGAATGCTGGGCTGTGACCCCCCATGCTAAGCCTGGTTCCCGGCAGAGGATGCTACTTCCATGGCTAGACCATGGACTGACACAGCATGCAGGAGCCCAGGGCCCATTGAGCATGAACCTCACTGTTAGAAGGGAGCCAAGACCCTGCTTCGTAGGAGCCCTCCAGAAGCAGCTCTGGCAGGTGGAGTTGCTGCAGGGAGCATGGGGTTGCAGCCCCAATCAGGAACCTAGGGCCTGGTTAAGTCAGATGCTGTGTACCAGAGTCACAGGCCAGGAGGGGGAGAGAAAAAGCCAGCCTCTTGCCTCTTCCTCTCATCATGGACAGTTACCTCTGCTTCCGGGCAGCAGCCGACAGGCCGTCATCGCGCCGCTTCCCCTTGCCCGAGTCAGTCTGCTTCTTCATGTTCTTCTGACGGGCCAGTTCACGCTGGTTACCGCCTGCAACGACACCAGCAGAAGACTGACTCGCTGCACCCTGGATGAGATAAGGCCCCACGACCCAGCCCCACTGGACATCAGCTGCCCTCCTGTCTGAGGTACTTCTGGAAGCAAGGAACACAAGCCTGAGATGAGAGGTTACTGGGAGTTCCCCTGGTGCCAGCGCTCAGGCTGGGTGACTGGCACAGCCATCGGCTCACAGAGAATGGTCGCCCGACCACCTGTCTTGAAGAACAAACTGGTCAGTATCCAAGGGCAGCAGCACTGCACTCTCAAAGCGGGCAGTCCCCGTGGAGCCCCAGGGAAGGGCTGTGTGCAGGGTTAAGGAGCCTGACTCAGGGTGGGGCAGCTGGGTGTGTGCCCTGAAGAGCCTGGTTAATTAAACAGCCAAGGCAGCAGCCGCTGGAGGAGGTATGCGGAGAACAGTCACTTGGGCAAGTGCGAGAAGAGCTCCACCTAGAAGCCCTACTGAGCTCTGACAATGGCGTTGCCAGCCCGCTAGCAGAGGGAGCTCTCGGGTATCCTGGCACCAGGACGGGCGCTGCTTCCAACAAGCCTGGATGCAAAACCCAGGCCATTCACGCAACCTTTCAGCCAGCACTGAGAGGGTGACCCCTTGACCCCACAGCCTCTGGCTCTCACAAGTAGGGCTGCCTACTCCCACACCCCTGCTCCCTACATAACCCCCCGGGCTCTCCAGAAACCTCCCCCCCGCAGACTGCCCCCAGGCAGAGACCTGGGCAGCCCTGCCCCACATCCCCCTGCTCCCCACATAACCCCCCGGGCTCCCCAGAACCCTCCCCCCCGCAGACTCTCCCCCTCCCCCCAGAACCCTCCCCTCCGCAGACTCTCCCCCTCCCCCCAGAGAGCCCTGGGCAGCCCTGACCCACATCCCCCTGTTCCCCACATAACCCCCCGGGCTCCCCAGAACCTTCCCCATGCACAGACTCCCCCCCTCCCCCCAGAGAGCCCTGGGCAGCCCCGCCCCACATCCCCCTGCTCCCCACATAACCCCCCGGGCTCCCCAGAACCCTCCCCCCCGCAGACTCTCCCCCTCCCCCCAGAACCCTCCCCTCCGCAGACTCTCCCCCTCCCCCCAGAGAGCCCTGGGCAGCCCTGACCCACATCCCCCTGTTCCCCACATAACCCCCCGGGCTCCCCAGAACCTTCCCCATGCACAGACTCCCCCCCTCCCCCCAGAGAGCCCTGGGCAGCCCCGCCCCACATCACCCCCCCGGCTCCCCAGAACCCTTCCCCCCGCAGAGAGCCCTGGGCAGCCCTGCCCCACATCCCCCTGCTCCCCACATAACCCCCCAGAACCCTCCCCCCCGCAGACTCCCCCCAGAGAGCCCTGGGCAGCCCCACCCCGCATCCCCCTGCTCCCCACATAACCCCCCGGGCTCCCCAGAACCCTCCCCCCCGCAGACTCTCCCCCTCCCCCCAGAGAGCCCTGGGCAGCCCCACCCCGCATCCCCCTGCTCCCCACTTAACCCCCCCGGCTCCCCAGAACCCTCCCCCCCTGCAGAGAGCCCTGGGCAGCCCCACCCCACATCCCCCTGCTCCCCACATAACCCCCCCGGGCTCCCCAGAACCCTCCCCCCCGCAGACTCCCCCCAGAGAGCCCTGGGCAGCCCCGCCCCACATCCCCCTGCTCCCCACTTAACCCCCCGGGCTCCCCAGAACCCTCCCCCCCGCAGACTCCCCCCAGAGAGCCCTGGGCAGCCCCGCCCCACATCCCCCTGCTCCCCACATAACCCCCCCGGGCTCCCCAGAACCCTCCCCCCCGCAGACTCCCCCCAGAGAGCCCTGGGCAGCCCCGCCCCACATCCCCCTGCTCCCCACTTAACCCCCCCGGCTCCCCCGAACCCTCCCCCCCCGCAGAGAGCCCTGGGCAGCCCCGCCCCACATAACCCCCCGGGCTCCGCATAAGCCCCGCCCCGCCCGGCAGGGCCACGCCGGGGCCGCCCGGCACCTACGGGTCATGGCTCCGCTCGGCTGCGTCCGCTCGGCGGCCACGTCCCGGGTCCCCCCCAGGGCCGCTCCTCATTGGCCCGGAGATCGCGTCAGCGAGGCCCCAGGCGGCCCAACCGCCACATAGACCCCGCCCACTGGAGGCTCCTCATTGGCTCAACGCAGTGAGGGGCAGACTTGTGACCGGCTTGTGATTGGCTGCAGGAAGTGGGGGGGCTCCAGGCTTTCTGAGGGCGGGTGAGGTCCAGGCGCTCTGAGGGGGGGTGCTGTGTTGGGGGGGGGGTGAGATCCAGACGCTCTGAGGGGGGGTGCTGTGTTGGGGGGGGTGAGGTCCAGGTGCTCTGAGGGGGGGTGAGATCCAGACGCTCTGAGGGGGGGTGCTGTGTTGGGGGGGGGTGAGGTCCAGGCGCTCTGAGGGGGGGTGCTGTGTTGGGGGGGGGGTGAGATCCAGACGCTCTGAGGGGGGGTGCTGTGTTGGGGGGGGAGTGAGGTCCAGACGCTCTGAGGGGGGGGTGCTGTGTTGGGGGGGGTGAGGTCCAGGTGCTCTGAGGGGGGGTGAGATCCAGACGCTCTGAGGGGGGGTGCTGTGTTGGGGGGGGAGTGAGGTCCAGACGCTCTGAGGGGGGGGTGCTGTGTTGGGGGGGTGAGATCCAGGCGCTCTGAGGGGGGGGTGCTGTGTTGGGGGGGTGAGATCCAGGCGCTCTGAGGGGGGGTGCTGTGTTGGGGGGGGTGTGGTCCAGGCGCTCTGAGGGGGGTGCTGTGTTGGGGGGGGTGAGATCCAGGCGCTCTGAGGGGGGGTGCTGTGTTGGGGGGGTGAGGTCCAGGTGCTCTGAGGGGGGTGCTGTGGCGGGGGGGTGAGGTCCAGGTGTTCGGGGGGGGGTGCTGTGTTGGGGGGGAGTGAGGTCCAGACGCTCTGAGGGGGGGGTGCTGTGTTGGGGGGGTGAGGTCCAGGCGCTCTGAGGGGGGGGTGCTGTGTTGGGGGGGGAGTGAGGTCCAGACGCTCTAAGGGGGGGGTGCTGTGTTGGGGGGGTGAGGTCCAGACGCTCTGAGGGGGGGTGCTGTGGCGGGGGGGTGAGGTCCACGTGTTTGGGGGGGGTGCTGTGTTGGGGAGGTGTGGTCCAGGAACTCTGAGGAGGGTGCTGTGTTGGGGGGAGTGATATCTAGGTGCTCTGGGGAGGGTGCTGTGTTGGGGGGAGTGAGATCCAGGAGCTCTGAGGGGGTGCGGTGTTGGGGGTGAGGTCCAGGCGCTCTGTGGGGGTGCTCTGTTGGGGGCAGGGATGAGGTCCAGGCACTCAGGGCTGGGGTTCAGTATTCACTCCCTCAGCTGGAAGGGCCCATTCCTTCCCAGCTCTGTGCTGCCCAGTGTCTGGGGCCTGTCAGCAAGGCAGCAGCCGGAGAGCAGGTCCCGTGAGCCCTCTGCACACCCCAATCCCCCGCGCTGAGATCAGGCCTGGCTGCAGGGCTCTGGCTAAACAACAGCCACGTTTATTTACAAAGACACAAAGGTCACTGCTAAGTCCTGTCAGCTGGTGACCCTGGCTTCACTGAGAACATGGTCTGCGTTCTGTGCTGGACAACCCAGGGCTCGCACAGGAGGAGCCAACAGGATCATACCTCCCTGGCCCCCCCCTTTGCCGGTGGAGGGGCTGTAAACCCCCTGCATCTCTGGTGTCCTTGGCTAGTCTCAGCTCCGTGTTGTCAGGAAGATGGAGGTCACCATGCTGCCCAGAGCCACAGCCACAGCACCAAAAAGCAGCTTCCAGGGGGTGACCTGGAAAAGACAGGAGGCAACTCAGCTAGTGTCCTTAAACGGCAGTGGGTCATTGGGGTCCATCTGCAAGAGGAGAAGAGAGAGATGGAGCGAATGAGCTTCACAACAGCCACCTGCACTGCGAGATCCCCACAAGGCAGCCCGGGGCCACGCCGTGTGCAGGCTGGCCATGGGCAGGGGTCACCAAGCCCGTTGCCTTGGGAGGAGAACGCAGCCCCTGTACCTAAGAGATGGAGGTTCTCTTTCCATTTCTGACTCCACAGGTCATCTGACTGGCCTGTGGTCTTGCTACTTGTGATTCAGGGACAGTGATGCTGACCTGCCTTGTGGGGAGAGGGTGCAGCTAAGGTTGTTATTGTGTGTCAAGAGCTTTGAGATGACAGGGGTGGGCCAAGGAATGCTCTGATTCATCTCCCTCGCCCCTCTCCCCCTAACCCGACTGGCAGCCAGGCTGCTTGTTCCTGCCTTAGTTTCTGGGTTTCATTACTGGGTTAGGGGCAGTTCTTCTCATGCCCAAATGGAGCCTCTGCAGCCTTCCAGCCCATCCCTGCACAATGCCAGATGGGGCTGGGAGTATCTCTGCATGGGCCCTAGCTAGGCAGGGACCTTGTGAATGGGTGTGATGGGATGTGCAAGCCCCACACTGGTGAGGGAAGGGGTAAGGAGCAGCCCTGGGCCCAGAAAGTTCTGCCCAGCGGCCCCTGCTGGGTATGCTTTCGGTGAAGGCTGAGCTCAAAGGGGACAGCTCAGCTCATTCTGGGGGGCAGTTGTGTGTTGCAGGCTCCTGCTGAGAAGCTGCTGGGGCCCGGGTGGCCGGGCCCAGGCCCTGCTGCCAAGCCACCGCAGAGGATGGCATTGCTGAGCCACGATGGAGAGAGGAAAACTCTCCAGCGGGGACCTGAGAGGACTCCAGGGAGGACGTAAGATGGCACCAGCAGAGGAACCGAAGCCAGGAGAGGAAGTGGCCCAGGGAGTAGGTGTACGCCACACATTTTTAAACTATCATTTGATGTGCCCTGAGTTGGAACCTGGTAGAGCAGGGACGTCCTGGGTTCCTCTACCCAGGCCCTGGCCTCTTGCCACCTGATCAGACACCACCTCCCTCCCAGTCCCCTAACAATGAGGACCTGGGTTCTGCACCATCAGCATCAGCCCCTGGGAGAACATGGGGAACTATAAGAGCCTCACGGCTCCTTTCCGCAGTGCTAGCATCCACCCGCCAGCTTTCTGCTCACATACACTAAACCAGCAGGCGGCCCCGTGTGTAGACCATGTTCTCCTGTTCGTGGGCAACAGGAGAAGTGTCTTCACCCACGAAGAGGTGACATAGCCTCTACCTGAGCCTTCCAGCTGGGAATGAATCCCTCTTTGATAAAACTCAGGGCCTTGGGCCAGGAGTTCCAGCTAGGCAGGCAGGTTGGGCAGGTCCAGGTTAACAAGGCAGGGCCCTAGGTGATCAGGCTTTGGACGCAGACACAGGCATAACTGCGACCAGGGACAGTAATGGGGAGGCAGAGTTCTGGTTCCGGAGCAGCACCAGTGTCCCGGTTGGGCCGGGCCAAGCCAATGTACCCATCTGCTCTGGCACGCTGCCGGCTGCACCAGGTCGCCCACGTCTGTGGGGGCAGGGCATTCCGCCTGCCCTTTCTGATGCTTCGCTAGCTTTGAGAGCTCAGCATGAATTGCCTGGAAGAGACCAAGAGAGGACAGCAGGTCATTAACCCTGGAGCACTCCACCTGCTTCCTTCTGGAGCATGAAGAGAGTTCTTCTGTCCTGCGACTGTCATTCCTCCTGCCTCCCCACCCTTTTATATGGCAGCAGCTTCAGTAGGAAGTCTACTTGAGTTCACTCCTGGTTAGTCAGGGCTCCTGGCCTCTATTTCCTGTTCTGCCAGAGACCCGTATGACCTTGGGTAGGTCACTGCCCCCTGGGCCTGTAACATGGGGGGAACAACACTGAGTGCCTGGCTAAAGCACTTTGGGATCTTTGCGTGAAATAAGCAGGATATTGGCCACCCCTGTAAATGTGCTGCTTGCCTACTGTGCAAGGTAAGCCTCCCCTTGGAGCCAGGAGGGACGGCGCCTCGCTACCCACCCGCTCCAGTGCGAGTGGATAATTCAGGAACTAGCCCCTGGAGGGGGGCCCTTGCTCTGCTCTTTACCTTCGTGGTGGGCTCAAGCTGCAGGGCTCTCTTTAGGATTTTCATGGCTTCCTGGTCCTCTCCTCTTTCTGACAGCAGCTGCGAGAGGGAGGAGACAGTAAAGAAAAGAAGGGAGACAGATCAGGAGGCATAGAGCTGTGGGGGATGGGACACAGTGATAAGGGGGAAGGGCTCACAGAGAGAGAGCAGGAGTGTAGGGACATGGAGAGAGCTTCAGATACACCCAGAGGAAAAGCTATTTGGTTACTAACTCCTAGTACTTTCCTCTTTGCTTGTTTTCCTTCTCTCCTGCTGCCTATTCTCCCCCTGTCCCCTTCTCTCTAACTCTGACCTTGCTTTCTCATACAGTCCCTTTGGTGTAAGGCAGGGGTTTGTGACCCCTCAGTCAGTCGTGAGCGGTCAGCCTCCACCGCCAAGGCCTGCATCGCCTCCTGCATTTATAACAGTGTTAAACATAAAAAAGTGTTTTTAATTCATAAGGTGGGTCACATTCAGAGGCTTGCTTTGTGAAAGGGGTCACCAGTACAAAAGTTTGAGAACCACTGGTGTAAGGGTCTCCAACCCAGACTCCGAGAAGTTGGAGAAAGAGGGCCTGACTGGTGAGATCTCTTCCTGGAACCTGCAGATCCAATGCTTCTAGTCTTCTCCCTCCCCTCCATCTCCTACCAGCCTTTTCCCTCGTCTCCCAGGCCATGCCCCAGTCTCCTGGGTTCCCTTGGTGCGAGTGCTGGGCTGTACCTTTCCTTTCCTGTAGAGAGCCTTCACGTTGTCGGGGTCGATGTGCAGTACTGCACTGCATGATGCCAACACCTCCTCAAACAGCTGCAGCTTCAACTGGGCAGCTGCACAGTTATTAAGACATTTCACTTGATGCTCTTTCAGCTCCTCTTCCTCCTCGGGGCTTGGAGGGACTGGGAATGAGCCCAACAACAAGGTGGTCAAAGCCAGCTGGGAGACGAGCGCTCTGCAGCTCACTCAGAGCTGCTAGGGAGAGGAGAATGTGCAACCCCAGTCCTGTGCCAGCCTCTTATCTCTGACTCTCTCCCTGCTAAACCCAGATCCTCTTAGGGTGAAGCCCCCAGACTCCCCTCCACTCAACTCATGTGCCCTGAGCCCAGGTGGCCTCTTATTTTACCTGCACCAGGTGAGTCCAGGATGCCCAGGGCCAGCTGGTAGGATTGCATAGCCCACTGGTACTCCTCCCGCTCAAAATGGAAGTTCCCTCGCTCCCTCTTCTGCTTGCTGAGGCTGATTCGCGTGGAGGGTGACAGGAGCCCCAGATCAGGGCTGTCCCGGATCTGTAGCAGGGTCACCTCATACAGTAATGAGGCATCCGATGGGATATCAGGGTCCCTGGAGGGAGGAAGTGAGATTTTTGCCTTTCCCCAGTACTCCCGTCCCTGGCCTCCTGCACTCTGGGAGTCAGGGTGCAGAGCCCGTTGTCTTCTGGAACCACAGAATCACGAACAGTGCAGGTAGCTGTGATTTTACTAGGGACAGCTGGGCCAGGACGAGAGGACCCCTTCAGGCAACCAGGGTTGGGATTACTCTGTTCCTTTTGCCAAAGGAACAGTGAGAGGTGGGCAGCACCTCGCTGCTCTAAGCCTAGAGCAGGGAAAGGATCAAGTCCAGCCTACCTGCCCAGGTGACCGTATGCATACTGGAAGCTGGTGAGAAGGAAAGACACCTCTCCTAGCTGCATGGACTGGACACCGAGCTCCAGAGCCTGTCGAGAGGGGGACAAAGTGGTTTATTCCTGCCCCAAGACTTGCACCCACTGCACTGCATGGAGGCTCCCCTTGGCCCAGCATGTTTGACATGGCATGCTGCAGAGAAGTTGGAGCTCAGCAGTGCCTATGCTGAGTTCCACCATCTGCCCCCTGGCATTGGAGGGAGGTGGCTGGCTCCTGGTGCTGGGAGTTCTCTAGGGAGTGGGAGTAGGGTCTCTACTCCTCTCCCTGTCGCTGCTGAATGCCAAAGTCAGGGGAGGAATCTGCCCCACAGGGCCCCATTTTTGTGGCATCTGTTCCCTTCCTGCTGCAGATATGGGGTGGAACAGTGAGGGGGTGTGGTAGAGAGGGGTCAGATCAGGTTCTGAATTGCCGCTGAATTGCTGGACCTTGCATCAATAGCAGGGCTTGGGGTGGTTGTGGTTCTCTTCCCCCTGACCTGGGGTCTCGCTCTGGGCAGAGGAGATGTGAAACTGGGAGTGTCTCTCCTCTGAGGAACCCTGGGGTCAGGATGGGATGGGAAATCTCAACTACTTCCCCCTGCCCCCACCTTGCCCCAGGAGTGTTGATTCTAGCCGGACCCAGAGGGGCTTCTTGACAAGAATCTTTTTCTGTACCTGTCCTCACAGTTTTCGAGGTGTTGGCTGAACCACAAGCAGGGTGAGGGGTGGGAGCAGCAATGCCGCAGGATAGGTGTGCAAGCAGGGTGTAAGCCAGAGACCCCTGGGTGGGTCTGGCAGCAAATCTTGTCACTACACCTCACATGTTTGTCATGATAGATCCCCAAAGGTGGCATGTGAGCTATCACTGGGAAACGAATAACTTACTGCTCATTAATATTCTCGTGTGATGTCTGTCTGGGGGATGTATGAACAGTTACGTATGTGCGAGACTTATGTTCTCAGCCATGCACAGGCCCAGTCTGACCTAGACACTGCAAGGTATTTGCTTGGCTGACCAGCCTTGGCGTCAGGCAGGGAGGATGAACGTGCATGTACAATCAAAGGTAAACAGAGCCGTCTGGCTACTAGGGGGGTGGTAAGAAGTCAACTATCACCAGCGGGCCGGGGAGGAACCAGCCTGACATCTGAGAATGCATGTCAGTGGTTTACAGCCAGGGCTTAAGTAGTTGAATCAGTGGATTGTGTTATACACGTGTATCGAGTATGAAAGCTGATGACACACTGGTGATTACCATCTTTGTAAGGTATCTCTACTAACACTGTTTGAGGAACTGTGGACACTCACTGATATTCTGCTTTATAGTCTGTGACCGAACAAAGGGAAAACAGCCTGTCTCCCAATGACATCAAACAAGGTGTGACCAAAACCAACGGAAGCCCCAGTTATATATGGCTCAATGGGATGGGAAGTACACAGCAGGGAAGACCAGCCTGGGGTCGTCTGAGTCTCGGGACAAAACAGTGAGTTTGGAGAGAGAAAAGAAGCCATCTTGGCATCCATCACTGGCCAGACACAAGGGGATAGCACTCTGCAAGCTGAGAAAGACAGGTCCTTCAGCTAACGGGGTTGGAGTCTCTATGAACTGATTATAAGTGAAAAAGCTGCTTAGTCAAGGGTCTTTCATCTAAGAAGCCAAGGGAAACCACCCCCTTGTACTTCTGTGGAAGGTGACCGAGGGACAGTCATCCCAGTACATCTTGCATCTGTGTGGGGCAGGGACTGGCTCCATTTTGATCCCTGCACAGTCAGCTTTTAGCAAGTGATCAGAAAAACAGGGCCTTGGTGGGGCCTGCAAGCCACTGTGTGAGGCTGGATCCCGTGCAACCCCACAGCCGTCTCACTCCCCCCTTCCCAGGTTCTCCAGGAACTGAATATAGGTGAATACTGACTGGGACCCATTGCAGATGTGTGCACGTGTGGGTGTTTTAATAGAATTCTAGAGCCTGCAGTTGGCTGCTACTTCAGATGACACTTAGGCATGCACCATAAATGTCTGAGTTACACGCCTGTGGTCGTGCTGAGCTCAGGGACTGGAAGGGCCCAGGAATGATTTTAGACGTAACAAATCCTGCACTTGGCAGCGGGTTCAACTGGATGACTCTTGCAGATGGTCCCTTGTTACCCTGTTGATCTGTGATTCTCGTTGGCTGGACTGGCCCCCTGGGCAGCTTTCCAGCCAGTCAGCCCTTCCCCTGGGCTGAACCCAGGAGCTGGGAATTGACACCAGGATTTCATTTGCCTCCCTGTTTATGCCCCAGCACAGCCTGGAAGAGGTTTTGTTACTGCCTTGCAAAGCCAGCAGGAGGCGCACACGTGTGTTGTGTAGGTTTCACACAGCTGATGTCTTTGCAACAGCAAGAGGAGATTAGAACATGGCCACTGATGCCTGTGGCTGGAGTCGGGCATTTCAAAGCTGGCAAATGCCAACCTGCAGGGGCACCAAACCATCCAGCCTTGATGGTGACTCTGTCCTTAGGGTGCAGGAGGAGACCAGACCTGTATGACGTCCCCCTGCTCCAGGGTGAAAGTCAGCATCGGGTCCTTCTCCACCAGGCTACCATCCTCCAGAACCCCCAGCAGCTTCACAGTCACCTCCTGGCCTGGCTGGGGCCTGCCGGCCTCTCCTTGGCCTTCTCTCACCAGCAACTTCCTCAGGAATCTGTCCTCTGGGGGAAGCAAACAGGGAGAGGGGAATCAGCCCAGGGAGCAGGAGCCCCTGCCCCAGGACCTGTGGGACTCACCTGGGCAGAGAGGGACCCGTTCTTCCCTCTCCAGCCAGGGGCACTCCTCGCTCTCGCTCCGCCTCCCCCTCCCCTTAGGGGGTTCCTTCATATTAGACCCCTTGTTTTAGTGTTTCTGCTCCTGGCTTTGCAGCATGGGGGGACCTCAAGGAGATGACTGCACTTCCCTCAGGGCAGTTGTGCTTTATTATGTGTATTACAGTAGCATCGAGATTGGTGCCCCACAGGGCCAGGCGCTGCACAGGCAGCGGGAGAGATGGGCCCTGCCCACAGGCTCTTTACTCCAGACAGAGCCAGGCTGTGAGGAGAGACAGGCCAGGAGAGGGGAAGCGACTTGCCCAAGGGCACCCAGCAGCTCAGTGGCTTAGCCAGGACTAGAACCCAGCTCTCCCGAGGCCCAGCCCCATGCCCGACCCTCCGGCCCACACGGTTTTAAATGCATGTTTCTTTGGCAGCAGTGTTGTGGCCTGGAAACCAGCCCAGGGCCCCTGAAGCTCAGCTGCTGGAGTTCGGGCCACACCCCCGCTGCCCAGCAGCTGTGAAGGGGCTGAAAATGCCCCATGCTCAACACTGGGTGTCTGTGCACCCAGCAGATGCCATGCTGGGGGCTCGCCCATGCCATGTTGCCCCGGACTGGCCAGCCGAATGGCACTGTGCCAGGCCCAGCTGGCAGGCCAGAGACCCACCATCTAGCAGGGCCATGCCCCCATGATGCACTGCAATCCAGTGCCAGTCGGGGGGCAGCCAAGCGAAACGTGGCACTGACAACGCCAGTGTGGGTGCTCCGGGAGTCCGTCAACTCTCTGCCTTGCTCTCAAGAGACTGGGGGGTGCAGTGGCGAGGGTGGGGGGCAGATGGGAGCTTCCCCAGAAGTGGCTCTGGGGTCTTGTTTTCCGGTCACCCCTTCCTGCCTTCCCTCCCCCCAGTCTTGCTGACTCACCTGTGACATCTGCCCAGCCGGTGGCGGCGAACAGCTGCCGGAAGCAGCCTTGCTTTGGCCCCAGCAGCCGCTCCAGCCCCCGGTAGAATTGCTGCTCCTCCTCCTGGGGCAGGGGGGCCTCAATTGCAGTGTGAGGCAAGAGGAACCTGACCACCCTCCCCAGACAAGGGCTCCCCTCCAGCTCCAGGGCCGCTGCTGGCCCAGCTGATGCGGGCTGCTTGGCCCGCTGGCTCGCCCCTCCTCCCTCCTCCGCCACCTCCAGAGGCTCCAGGGCTTTGGCCCCGGGAGAGGGGCCCTGGGGCTGCGCGCTCGGCTGCGGTCCGATCATTCCCGCGGGCCCCTCCGCACGCCCCAGGCCGGCCACGCGGCAGACTCGCAGCCCAGCTGCCCAGGGGCTCTGCCGAGCCGGACCGGCGGCGGCGGGGAGTCCGGGCAGCGACGCCCTGCCCCGGCTCTAATGCCATCCCTGCGTTCGCCGGGCGGATTAGCCTAAGCCCCCTGCAGCCTCGGGCCCGGCTGCGCTGCCCTCAATCCGGGGCGCTGCCCGCTCAGCCCGGCCCCCGCCTGCCGGGAGGGCTCGGGTGGCTCCTGCGGACACGGAGGCTGTGTCCGGGTCCCGATCCCGGCCCCTCAGGCCCAGCCGTCAATGAAAGGGGCGCGGGGGGGCAGCCCAGCCCCCGGGCCGGGACCGCGCAGCGCGGGGGCGCGGCTAATGCGCTTAGGGGATTTGCTCAGGCTGCCGCAAAAATAGCCCCGGCGGGCTGCTACCCCGCTCCAGGCCCGCCCCGCTCGGACACGCCCCTCCCGCCCCAGCCCCGCACCGCTCCTCCCGTCCCGCTCCCGCCCCGCCCCACCCCCGCTCCAGCCCCGCTCCTCCCGGCCCGCTCCCCAGCCCAGCCCCGCTCCTCCCGGCCCGCTCCCGCCCCACCCCACCCATCCTGCCCCATCCCGCCCCAGCCCCACTCCTCCCGGCCCGCTCCCGCACCGCCCCGCACCGCTCCTCCTGGCCCGCTCCCGCCCCGCCCCAGCCCCAGCCCCACTCCTCCCGGCCCGCTCCCGCACCGCCCCATCCCGTCCCTCCCCAGCCCCGTCCCGCCCCGCTCCTCCTCGCCCGCTCCCACCCCGCCCGTCCCGCCCCAGCCCCGCTCCCGCTCCCACCCCGCCCGTCCCGCCCCAGCCCCGCTCCTCCCGGCCCGCTCCCGCACCGCCCCAGCCCTGCCGCAGCTCCGCCCAGGCCAGACCAGACTCCGCCCCTCGGCCCGCCGGGCGTCTGGGGGTGCCGCAGCCCGGCCCCACTCCCAGCCATGCCGTGGCCGCGAGCGGAGCTGTCCGGGCGGCTCCGGTACCGGGGCGGCTCCCGCGGGCCCTGCCTCAGCCTCCTGCACCTGAAACTCACCGACCCGGCGCTGCGGGCGCTGCGGGACTGTCAGCGGCTGCAGGTGAGGGTGGATCGGCGCCCCCTCACCTGGGCCGGGTCCGGGTCAGCGGCCCCCATCTCACCCCGGGCCAGTTCAGCGCCCCCCCTGTGTACTCTGCCCCGCGCCGCGGGACCGGGTCAGCGCCCCCGCCCCCTACCCCCCCCGCGCCCTACCCCCCCCCGCGCCGCGGGACCGGGTCAGCGCCCCCGCCCCCCCCCGCGCCGCGGGACCGGGTCAGCGCCCCCGCCCCCTCCCCCCCCCCGCGCCGCGGGACCGGGTCAGCGCCCCCGCCCCCTCCCCCCCCCCGCGCCGCGGGACCGGGTCAGCGCCCCCGCCCCCCCCCGCGCCGCGGGACCGGGTCAGCGCCCCCGCCCCCTACCCCCCCCCGCGCCGCGGGACCGGGTCAGCGCCCCCGCCCCCCCCCGCGCCGCAGGACCGGGTCAGCGCCCCCGCCCCAGCCACCCCTCCCCGACTGGGGTGGCAGCAGGTGGGGTCCGCTCCTGCAGGCGGGTCGGTGACCCCAGACCAGCCTCTGAGGGGCCTGGTGGGTTCCCTGTTGCTGCTGCCCGGCCAGGGCAGCCCCGGGCGGTGCGATGCAGGGCCCGGCTCCGTGCTCCCCGGGGCAGGGCTGTTGGATGTGGGGGGGTCTAGACAGGTGCAGCCGCTAATTGTCCCTCTTGTTCCCTTTGCAGGGCTCAGCCCGGCCTGTCATCGCCTTCCAAGGGAGCCAGGGGGTGAGTGGGGCGGGGCTCCCTGGGGAGCGTGAGACTCACTGGGGGGGTTGAGGGGGGCCGCTGGGCTCCCCGAACACGGAGTGAGTGTGAGAGGGCTGCCAGCCCAGCCCCCGCTGGCTTTCCACAGCCCTGTCTCCGCTCCGCTTTCCAGTCTGGGTCCGCTAGCCCCAGCCTGTTCTGGGCCTGTCCCCAGATCCGCAGCCCAGCGCCCTGGGCAGTGACCTTGGAGCAGCGCTGCCCTCACAACCCCTTGGGCTGGGCTTGGGTGAGGGCAGCGCTTGTTCCTCCTTGCTCTGCTTCCTTGCCTCCCGCTGGGGCAGGGGCTGGGGGCTGGGGGCTGAGCTGTGCTGAAGGAGAGACATGGGGCAGTTCAGCAGCAAGGGGGAGCCCAGCCAAGCCCTGCTCTGGGGGAGGGGCAGGGTGCAGCTGGGCGGTCCTGGGCTGAGCGCTCATCCTAGGCAGGTGGGAGCTCTGTTGCTTGGGACAGCTAAAGCTGGACACGGCCTTGGCACTGCGAGCGGGGTTGGTCTCTAGCCCCAGCAGCAGAAGCTGTCGATGGGACCCATGGGGTTTCCCCACCTCCATCCCCTGTGAGCCTCCTTCCAGGACTGTGGGGCCCCTCAGAGGCTGGGGAGCAGCTAGGCTGGGGGGGAGAGGGGCCCTTTTGATCTGTAGCCAGGGGAGGGGCCCACAACACTGCCTGGGGGGTGCCATGGCCTGTCCAGGCCTGACTGGCTCTCGGCAGCCCTGGGGTGGGGGTGGGGGCGGAGTGATTGAGCTCTTGCCAGCCGCAGCCTTCCTTGGCAGCTCAGGGCCCCGCCCTGTGCTGGGCCTGGCCGAGTCTCTTCTCTGCTGTTTTCTGGGGGCTCTGGGGTCGGGGATTTGCCTCCCTCCCCTTTGGCTCCAGGCTGCTGCAGCACCTCAGCTGCGCCACTCGCTAACTAGCTCTGCAGGGGATTCCTGCGGGGAGCTGCTGCCTGAAGCTCAGATAAGGGTCCCTCTGGCCTTTGCTTGCAAACACATTAAAGTTCCCTCACAGGGGGGCCGGGGGGGCAGGTGCTGGGCTGCGAGCTCAGCAGAGGCAGCTGGAATGAGAAGAGGTAAAGCGCTGGCTCCCCCCACGTACCCCCCTGCCTGAGCTGGGGCCGGTGTGTCTGGGGGTGCCTGCCCCATGTACACCCCCCACCTGAGCTGGGGCAGAGCCCCCCCAGGGTGTGTCTGGGGGTGCCTGCCCCATGTACACCCCCCACCTGAGCTGGGGCACAGAGCCCCTGGCTTGGCCAACAGTCCCCTGCCCAGGACGCCAGCCCTCCCTTCTGCTAATCCCTCTTCTGTTCTTCCACTCAGAGACCCAGCCCCAGCACCCTGGCTATGTACCCCACTGCTGGGAGTAAAGCCATTTCAAGTCTCCCATTGGCTTCCCCAAATCTGGAAATGGTCCAGCATGGTAAGGGTTAAACCTCTGCTGGTGATCTGCCCCCTGGAGAGCTGCTGCTAAAAGCAGGCTGTAGCCTCCTGGGGGGATCCTGAACCAGACAATTAGAGGGCAGTGCTGCTGGGGTCCTTCGTCTGTAAACATGGGGTCTGGGGAGCCCCCAGTCCCCCTCCCTGGGAGAGCCTGGAGCGTGTGCAGCTGAGCCCGCAGAGAGCTGCCGAGCCCCAGGCAGGGATGGGGATGTGGGGCAGGAGGAGGATGCAGAGGAGCAAGGACAATGCAGTGCACCACTGTGCTGGAAATGGTCCCATGCACTCCCTCTCTTCTGGACAGTATATCAAGATCCCCTGTGCCCTGGGCAGCCCTGGGGAAGGAGCTCGCCTCTTCACCTTCTACCTGTCCCGCTACAGCAAGGACAAGCCGCAGGCCAGCTTCGACTGCATCCGGCAGTACGTCTCCAGGTGAGTGAGTGGGCAGTGCCCAGCCTGGGGCCGGTCTGTGCCCCAGAGGCCCTGTCCTGCAGACTTCCTGGAACTGGAAGCTTTTTTCCTGACCTGAAGCTCTAGGCAGGTAACCAGATTCCTGGCCTCTGCCCAGCTTGTGGCTGGGGGCAGGGCCAAGGGCTTGCGGGAACCTGACCTGGCTGAGTAGGGGCATGGCCAGCACCTGAGTCCGAGGCAGCTCTGAGAGGGGTGGTGTGTGAGGCTGGAGATGGGGCACAAGTGGTGGGGAAGGGGCTGTGTGCTCTGGTGTCAGGGAGGGAGCTGGCTCTTTGCAGATGCACCTGCCTGGCCGTGCTGTCCTGTGACAGTTCTGTATGGTGCTGCAGCCCCTGCTCTCCCCAGATCCACTGGGGCACTGTGTGCCAGGAGCTCCCTGCCTGTGTAGCCTTTCTCCTCCCCTCCCCGCCCCCGAGGACCATCTCCTTCCGGACAGCGGAGGGGGGTAGCAGTGACCAGGTCGGGGCTGCTGTCCCCACACAGGCATTGCAGCTGCTCCTGAGCAGAGGGCAGTGCCGAGTGAAGGGGTGACTGACGCTCTCCGGCTGTTCAGCAGGGCGGGAGGTGGCTGGGAATTGCCTCAGCATGGCAGGAGCAGGCTGCGTGAGTTGCTTGGTGAGAGCTGCCGCAGTCTCAGAGCAGCCCGATCCCCTAACTCTTCCCACTGACCCCTGCTAACTTGCAGGGAGAGGGGAGGGGGCGCTGCCCTGCTCTGGGGGCGGTTGCTGTTTGTTCAGGGTCAGGGAGGAGTCACTGGTCCCACTTCAGAGCCACGAGCCAGCCCAGTGCCCCTAAGGTGGAGAGGGCCTGCCATCCTCACCAACCGGAGCCTGCCAGAGAGGCGGGGAGGGAGGGAGGGAGGCAGCAGGGCTCTGAGACCTACTGGCCTGTGGGAGGGGCAGCCCCACATCCCTGCTGACTCCCCAGTGGGGCGTCTGCAGAGAAGGCGCTTCCATTCCAGAGTGTGTAGGAGTCACACGCCCACCGAACTGGTGCTGTGACCCCAGCTTTGGAACAATCTCTGGGAGGGCTGTTCAGTGATTCAGACCCCCGAGGGGTCTCACTCTTCCTCCAGGGTAAGCCACGCAGTGTCGCTGCCTCCTTAGGCTGCATCTCTGGCCTGTCAGCCACTCTGCTTCCCACCATGAGCTCTGGTCAGCGAGTCCCACTGAGGCAGACCCCTGAGGGAGACTTGTACTATCTTAGGGAGCAATGCAGCCCCACCAGCATCTGCAGGGGCACTCACACAGTGCTGAGAAAGTTGGTTTATAGTCGGCTGGCACACAGCATAGGGAGGTCTTCGGTAGCACAGAAAACAGACAGTTACAGCACAGTCCATCCTGGTCAGCGTGAAGCCTAAAGCCCTGTCCCTCTGACCCCTCTTTGTCCCAGGTCAGGTGAGCCCTGACTGCTTCCCACACTTCACTTCCACCTCCACCCTCCACGCCCCAGTCCCAGTTGTTTGTTCTCCAGCTGGGCAAACTCGACTTGGCTTCCAGCAGAGAGGTGGAGCCATCCATGGTCCCTAGCCGCTAGGTATCGAAGTCCTGGTGACTGGATTTGCTGTTGTCGTCATGGACTCGATTGATGAGGTGCCAGCCCAGTGCCATTCACACCTGCGCCAAAGCCTGCCTCCGGGCCTCGTTAGCAGTGCAGCATATAGGGGAACCCGCGGCAGGCAAACTAGTCACACACACAATGGGACAGAAAATCTCCGCTCCACCACAGCAGGAGGCTGCCCTGGGGAGTGGCCGTGTTGGGCAAGGACTGGGGATGAGACAAGACAAGGGCATACCACTGGCTCTGACCCCTGCCGTGTGGTAGCCAGTGCCCCCGGTCTGAGGGTGTGTCTAGGCTCCCTCTCCTAGGCATGTTCTCAGGGTGTGGCTAGCAGAGAGCAGGGGCCAGGCCAGTGACACAGGCTTCTGTGCTCTTAGGCTGGGTCAGAACCAGCTGGACTGCGTGGGCAGCATCCAGGAGAAAATCACCATCTGTGCCTCCGAGGACTCGTACCAGCTGACACGGGAGCGTGTGTCCCAGGCAGAGAAGGAGGCGTGGAGCAGAGCTGCTATCGAGATCAAGCCAGCAGCCCCAGGCCATGGTAAGGCAGGATCCTGCCTGGGTCAGGGCGTGGCTCAGGAGTGGGGCTGACCTTGGGAAGCAGGAGGAAGCACTGAGAGAGCAGAGCAGCCCCTCCCGCTCTGCGCATGGGCACGGGGCAGCGTGTGGCCTGTGGGAGTGCTGGCAGCTGGCTCCGTGCCATGCATGGGAGAGTGGGCAGAGCTGGGCTCCCATGGCCAACTCTCTCTGTCCCACACCGCGCACAGCTGTTCTGTGCCCAAGGTGCGGGGCCCTGGGACTCGGCCTGCACCCTGCTGGCTGCCCTGGGCCTGCTGGGCGGGGCTGGCAAGGCTGGGTTCAGGAAGCAGCTGGGCGCTGAGCTGGGGTTGCAACAGCTACTGGGTGAGCCCAGCCGCTCTCTCTGGGTGCCGTCTCACCTCCACGACCCCTACTCAGTCCCCCTGAGCTGCAGCAGAAGTGCCAGACCGCAGCTTGGCAGGATTTAGCCCAGACTCACAATGAAGTGGAGGGACCCAGGGGCTGCAGAGGAGAAGGCTCTTGCGCCAAGGGGGGCCAGCTGTGGGCGGGCAGAGAAGAGTCTGGTGCTAGCTGTGAGATCCGGGATGAGAGGCCTTAGGGGCACATCTGGAGGGGTTAGTTCTTTATTAGCAGCCATTTGTGCATTGATTCCTCTGCAGGTAAATGTGTTACCATCCCGAAGAAGCTGGGCATGAGCACCCCATTGGGGAAGTGCCCCGCTGGGAGCCCTGCTCCAGAGAGCAGGAAATGCAGCCCCATGGGGACAGATCGCAGTGTTCTTGTGAAATGCCTAGTGCAGCTTCTGGCCCTGCGGCCCCACTGCAAACATGAGCTCCTGGAGCGGCTGGACAGGGTGCAGATCAGCCTGAAGGACAAGGCCCAGCTGCTGCCCATGCTGGAGGAGGTGAGTGCGGGTCAAGGGGGCAGTGCGGCGTCTCCTGCCCCCTGAGCTCTCGCTGACTCTGCTACTCTCATCCACGCAGGTGGGGCAGCTGAACCCCCGGGAGAGCAGCTACAGGCTGAAGGAGGAGCTCTTTGGGCAGGTGCAGGAGGACTGGCTGGGCTACACGGCTGAGGAGCGGCAGGAAGTCAGGCAGCTCCTGCGCAGGTGCAGCCCTGGGGCAAGGGGCAGAGAGCTGCCCTGGTGCCCCCAGGGTTAATGCAGAAGTCCCGGCTGTCTGTGGGAGGGGGCCAGATGTTTCAGAGCAGGGAGGGTTGCAGAGCACGCCTGTGTGTATAGTTGGCTTTGGGCACAGAACGCTTCACAGCCAGATGGTGGGTTCACACCTGGTTCCCCTCCCGTGAGCTCAGTGCCATCCCAATGCCAAGGCCCTGACCGCAGCCTGCCTGGCCCCATGGCCAAGGCCTAGGTGCTGACAGGGCATCTCCTCTCCTGTTCTTGGGTGATACTCAGCCTTGGCCCATGGTAGCTGCCCCAGATCTCTACTCTCTTCCGCTGCAGGAAACAGGCCCACGGAGCCGTGGCCAGGCCCTTCTTGGTGCCTCTGGAGTGCCCGTCTTGCCAAGGTGCCAGCAAAAGGCCCTTGGGTGTGGTAAGTATTGGTGGTATGAAGCCTTAGGCAAATGGATGGCCCGGCGCAGGGACCAGAACCAGGCAAGGGCAGGAGAACAAGAGCTGAGAACCTGCTAAGGCTAAACGTCCAGAAATCTGGAGATCATCAGGATGACTTAATATCCTGATTTGCATATTTGAATATGCATGGCTTTATTTGCAGAAATTGCAGATGTCCTGATTACGAGAACTGAGCTGATTTGCAGATATGTTGGTGCCACTTCTTGAAGCCACTGTGCCCCCCATCCGCCTTGGGGCAAGATCAACTCCCTGCAAAATCCAGAGCCCCAGCATCCTCCTCCACTAACCCTGGGCAGGCCGGACACTTGTTCCCCCTTGTTCAGGGCCACTGCAGCTGTCCGGCCACTGCAGCTGTCCAGCCACCCCTGGGCAGCTTCCACCCACCACCCTACTGCTTAACAGCGCAGCACAATTCCCCGAGGTCCCAGCTGCAGCAGGGAAGGAGCTGTAGAGTCATGGGAATGACTGTGCCCAGGCCACTGGCTGGGCAGCTCCTTGAGGCTCTGCCTTGGGCTGAGTCTTTCCTGGGCTGGGAGGGGTCTGGTCCCAGCTGTGTGCTGGGCCTGGCCCTTGCTGCTGAGCCATGGCTACTGCCCGGTGTCACTAGCCATAGCACCAAGTCTCTGGCCTTGGGTGGGTTGGGGGGGAGGCTCTAGGCTCCAGCTGGGGGGCTGGAGTCCTGGCGGGCAGCAGCTGCAGGGGGCTGGAACCATTTGTACTGTGGGTTGCTGAGAGCCATTGAACGAAACGGTTACCCTGTGGGATGGAAACCGTGGGATGGAACCACTGCAAGCCAGGGGGTGTAGCAGCCTCCCAGCATCCTAGTTCCAGCACCTGTGCCTGGCTGGCCTAGAACATCAGCTCTGCCCTCCAGAGCGGGGAGTGAGAGCACTGAATGTGGGGAGGGGTAGCCCCGTGGGCCATGATGAAAGGGGTGGATCCCTCCTTGCTCACCTGTTTCCTGCAACAAGGACTCCAGCCTGGGGGGTGAATCCAGGGCAGCCCCCACAGCTGGGTGGGTTTGTCTTTCAGAAGCGGCTGGCACTGCTGGATGCCTCGGACCCACAAGGGCTGAAGAAACCCTGTGCCCCAGAGCACCCCCCCAGCTCTCTGGGATCCCACCGCAGACTGCAGGAGCCTGTCCTGGAGCATCAGAGAACCCAGAGCCAGCAGCAGCCATGCCAGCTTCCCAGGCCCAGTGCGGAGCTGCAGAGCTCAGAGGAGGAGCCGAGCGAGGGGGAGGGAGGCGATGACTGGGAAGAGGGAGCTCTGCGCCTGGAGCAGCACCTTTCTGCCCTGCAAGGTGAGGGGCTGCACTGCTCCCAGCTCACCTCGGGGATGTCCTGCTGCCTGCCAGGCTCTGACCCACCTTGTCAGCCGGAGTGCCCCTAGCCAGAGCTGTCTGCCACATAGGGCTGCACGGCCCCCAGGCAGCGAGACTAGGGAAGAGCAGCCAGAAGCCCGGGGGGGATGAAAAAGGACTTGGGGTGAGTCCAAAGTGAGGCTCACATCTGCTTCCCTGGGGCAAGTCACAGCAGTGCTGGGCAGAGCCGCACCTACTGCTCACATGCCACCCGATAACCTCCCGGAGCACCTCTGGGCTGCGCGACATCAGGGCACCATCCCGTCCCTTCCACACACCAGCATGGCTGAGGGGCTCTGCTGGGGGCAGCGCAGGTGTCTGGAGCTCATGACTTTTCAGGCAGCTCCTGCTGGGCTTGTCGGTGGTTCTATAACCCCAAGGAATTGAGGGACAGAGGCTGGGGGTGGAGGGGAAATTACTTTGAAGAGTTTCTACCCAAATTCTTTTGCTTCCTCCCCAGACAGCGGCTCCCAGGCAAGCCTCCCAGCCTCCTTTGCTGAGCTCCCAGATTACTGCCGGTAAGCATGGCCGGGCGGGCAGTCCTTGCCAGGCACATTGCTCCTCCTCACCTGTGTGACAGGCTAGCCACTCTGCAGGTACCATGAGGGGGTCCCTGTCCCAGCTCCCACAGTCTGAGTAGAGGGGAGAGGGCTGGGGCGTGGAGCTAGGCTGAACTGCAGCTTTCCAGCCTGAAAGTCCAAGTTGTAAATGGAATCTCAAAGCTGGACAAGAAGCAGACCAGGCCCCACTCCCTTAGGCTATGGAGCTACCGTGTGGGCAGTGGTGTGACAGCTCCATCTGCTTCTGGGCAGTGCCCGCCTTTTCTCTTCCTCATGCACAGAGAAGCTGCAGTGGTGCGGGTCAGAGAGATGGAGTTGCTCCTACAAAGCAGCATTCTGGCATGTGCTCCTCATACAGAGCCCCTGCTGCTCAGCTCACCTGGCCTGATGGAGGGACTAGTCAGTAGTTTCTCCCGGTTGTGCTAGGAAATACAGAGCCATCTGCTCCGTGGAGCAGCATCACGCCTACGTGGAGGCATTCAGTGCGGATTACGCAGAGTACCGGCGCCTCCACACCAGGATCGGGCATGTGAGCAGGACATTCATCCAGCTGGGAGCTAAAATCAAAATGCTGCCACGGGGGACGCAGCAGCATAAGGTGAGGCTGGGCTGGGCGGCAGGGCAGCGCGCCTAGGCCGAGTGCTGAGTCAGCTCTCTTGGTTTGCAGGCAGTGGAAGACAGAATCTTACAGGAATACCGGAGGTTCAAGCAGGTGAGGCTGGCAGTGGGGGGCTGGGGCTGATGCTCCCTGGCAGGAGCTGATGTGGGTGCTCTCTTCCTCTTGCAGACCTACCCCAGCTACAGGAAGGAGAAGAACCGCTGCGAGTATCTTCACCAAAAGCTGTCCCACATCAAGGGCCTCATCCTAGAGTTTGAGAAGACAGGGGCTACCTAGGGGAGCCTGCGGTGCTCTGAGCCTGCAGGAAGCGCTGCCCGTTCTCCTTTCCCTTTGCAGGGGAGCAAGGGGTGGGGGTTAGTGAACTCTCCTGCAGTAGTAGTTGCAGTCCCCCAGCCTAGTGTCCAATGCAGCCATTTGACTGATCTGGGGTGGGGTGAGGGAGGGGTTCACAGGACAGAGCATGGGGCTGCCACAAAGTACAGAGAGTGGGTGATGGTCTCAGTGAATTGTCCCCTGTGAGCTGCTGTCCCGCTGGTCCCAGCTCCCAAGGGGCACCCGGGCCTAGTGGTGCAGCTCCAGGTTAGGGGCAGCCTGTACCATAGAGCTCTGCTGGGGAGGGAAGGCTGCTGGGTCAGGGCAGGCTCCCTGGCTTCAGGCTTGTAACAGCCAGCTCCATGCATTGCCCAGCCTACGCTGCCTGCTGGAGAAGTAGGCTTTTGCCTTCCATCACTGGCTTCCTCCCCCAGGCGCTTAGAGCTAAGGGCACCATGCCCCTGGGGCTGAGTCTGGGCTGGGGTTTGATTACTGACACCTGCTTGAGCAGTGTTCTGTAACAGGAGTTGAGGGGACAGGGAAGTGCCTCACATTCCTTGGCTGTGCACCCCATTGTTGGTGTATTTCAACTCTCTCCCTGCTGCCATCAGAACTACCCTGGGAACCTGCTGACCTTGCTACATGGAACTGCAAGGTGTGGGGGCGGGAGAGATGGTAATGATTGCTTATGAATGCAGGAGGAAATGAGCAGGAGGGGTGAAGGCCCTGGAAGTTCTGCCTTGGTTCTGGTTTATGGCCCTGGGTTAAACAGTTCATTGTACAATATGGAGGCACGTGTGGTTGTGCCCTTCAGCCCTCTCCCAGCACCTGCCTCAGCTCCTCCTGCTTTCAAAGTAACTAGCCTGCCCCAACCCAGCAGGAGAAACTGATGTGTCAGGGCCTGGCTGCAAGTGACTAAACCCTTTGCCTTAATTACCAGCCGGCCTCAGTGGAGGGGATGGAGCCCTCACGCACAGGCTCTGCTGCCTTGTCCAAGGAAGTGTGTGCACAGCACCCTGGGGCTGTGCTGAGGGTTCCTGGGTGCTCTCTGTAATAATAAAGCCACTCAGCCAGAGTGCCCTGCTGCCAGGGATAGGCCCAGGGTGCATTAGCTGCAGGATGGGCCTAGCTTGAGCAAACAGGAGCATTAATATGAACACTCTACTGGCTAGGTGGGTAACAGCTATTCATGGCTGACATGAACAGCTGTTACCCACCTGACCAGTAGAGCATTCATATTAATGCTCCTGTTTGCTCAAGCTAGGCAAAGCCAGTGTGGGAGGTGGGGAGACCTCGTAAATGCTATCGTGCAAGCTACTGTACCTAGAGCGTGCCCTAGTAATAAAGGTGTAGAGACCCAGCCATGGTGTTTTGTAAAACACAAGTTACAGGGGAGGAGAAGCCCTGCTGGAGTGGTTTGAGTGCAGAGCCAGAACACAGCAGTACTCAGATTTACCAATCCTCCCCTGCAGTTCTCTGCCTCCAGGACTAGGAAACCACTCATCTCTCATTCCTGCTGCCCAGCACAGTGGCTCCTACCTGCACCAAGGTAAATACAGAAGGCCATCTGTTCATGGTAGTTCAAACACCTGTGCACAAAACCTTGGAAGGGATGTAGGCTTGGAGCAGCCAGCCAGCAGGAGACAGGACAGCAGGCTACAGTCAAAGGCTAGCTCCTTAGCAGCAGGGTTAGGAGCCCTGTGGCCAGCAGAGCTGTGTCTTAAAGAGGCCCTTGTCTGAGAAGTAAGAGGCACCTAGAGGCTGGCTCAGCTGCAATCTCAGCTCTGGCCTGCCCTCAAGGGAGCTGAGCACCAAGCAAAGTGCCCTGCCCTTCTATCTGGCTGGGGGATGCTTTCATGGCTGGTCCTAGCCTCTTGTGGCACAGCAGGGTTTGCTCACACCATTGCCACACCTCTGGCTACTTGCCAGGGAGAGCTGCTGTGCCTGCCAGGCCCAGCACCAAGTGAAACCCACTTAATGTTTGGCACAGCTTGAGCTGCTCCCACGCAAAGCCCAGACTCAAGCCCTGGAGACAGCTGCAGGAACACCAGGAGCAGCCCACAGCTACCAGGTCACCTGCAGCCCTGGGCTCTAGCAGACCAGGCCTGGACCTCAGGCAGGCTTCTTGCCACTTCACCACTGCCATCTGGGGCATTCATGATGGCAGCTGTGCCCTGCCACAGAGCTTGTGTTCTATACTCAAAGGGATGAAAGGACTCCTCTGCACCTCCTGCCCCTAAGCAGCATGCAGTCCTACCCACAGGCCCCATTCTAGGCCAAGTTCCCACAGAAGCATAGCAGTAGCCAGTTCCCCACCAGCCTCTTGTACTGGACCTCATGAACCACAGGATGAAGTGCACGGTTGGGTGGGATCTGTTCCCCATGCAGTCCCACAGTTGTCAGGAAACACCCAGGCAAAGCTTCCAGCTGGGAGCAGGGCAACACACAATAAACCATGGTCTCCTAGCCAGCGCATGGATGCTGGGGCCACTTACACAGGGCTCTCAGCAGCAGCCAGTTGCAGCACTGGGCACAGATGTGTGGTTTAAAGGGGTCCATTTTATTGTCTCACTTCTCCAAATGTACAAAAAAATTAGAAAACACATCTCCCCCTGCCCCACCCCCCTTCCCCACCCCCCCAATCACCACCCAAGTCTGGGGCAGCCCCATAAGAATGCAGCAAAGAGACAGCAGGAAATTAAACACAACTAGGTACAGCAGTTGGGTCCCTTCAGCCCACATTGCATTGGGCACAGTTTCTTCACTCCCCACAGCTGGCCCCAGGACACCCAGGGCTTCCCCAATGCCCCCACAATTCCTCCTCTGACACACTGGTAAGTTGGGTGCTTTACAGATCCTCCTGGGCCTTCTTCCTTTTCTTGGGCTTTTCCTCCTCCAGCAGCACAGGGGGGCTGGTTGCCTCCCGCTTCAAGTAGCTAATGAAGTCGCTCACCTCCCGGCCCCCCTGCAAACAGCACAAGAGCATGAGGCCATGGCTGAGCACTAGGATCCTGGCTTTGACACTCCCTGTGGTCTTGGGAATATCTGGACCTGCTGGCCCCAAATGGGGAGTGTTCACTGCCTCAAGAGAGACCAAACTTCCCCAGACCATTTCCCTGAGAGCCCTTTAAGGCTCTCCCGCAGGATGCACCAATGTGTCCTAGAGATGCAGCTACAGTGCAGGCATCCCGCAATGTGCAGGGCAGCGTTCCCAGGGGCCTGTGCAGCCCCACAGCACTCTTCAGCTGCAGGAATGCAGCTGAATGGGTGCTGCCCACAGCTACAGCAGCAAAGAGGAAACCTGCATACAGAGCTCCCAGGACAGGAAGTAGACACTCACCTCATATTTCTTTGGATTCTGCTTGTTACCAGCTGGAGCAAAATAGAGAGTGGGGAAGCTGGGGAGAGAAGAGACATGTCAGCTCCACTGAGTTTATCATTCTTCAGGTCCCAACCCCTCAGGAGTGAGTCTAGCACTCACTGTGCAGGACACCAGGTTTGCCTGGAGCCACAGAAAGGGGAGAATCACTGTTGCATGGAGTCTATTGCCACGCAAGTCAAGGGACAAGCAGTTCAAGGCACCTTCAGCCAGAGGAAGCCCAGAACAGTAGCAAGCCATGCCCCAGGAGGAGATATGAGCACCTTCTGTTTGGCCCTGGGAGCAGGGCTGACTGAGCACCTGGATTCAGGTTTGCAGAAAGACAGGTGCCCAGTGCAGTTCATCCTCAAGAACAGTCTCAGAAGTAGAAGGAAGGAAGGGCCAGAGACATTCAGGAAGTTGTGTGCAGGTATGGCTGGGATACACAACACCCTGCACAGGAGCAAGGGCAGATGCTTTTGTTTGGGTTACTCCAAGTCTAAATTTCTGCTGACAGCTGCTCAGAAGCAAGACAAGCAAGTTCCCAGCGACTATAACAAGCACATCGGCCCCCAGCTGCCATCAGAGCCAGTCTCTCCACCCGCAAAAAAAACCCAGAGAGATTCCCTAGCCCTTCTGTAGCACAGTCACTGGCTCCCCTGCCACCCCACCCAATATCATACAAGCTGAAGTTCTTACCCTCGAACTTCATATGGAGAAGGCACATCATTGGCTGTAGCATCCATCTTGGCTATGACAATGTTGGGGTCTTTGCTGAGCTGTTGGTAGGATAGCACATTAGTGAACAGATCATCACTAGTGTATTGTGGACACTGGGGGAAGATGCTGACCCCCCATGTTCCACTAGGGCCAGGAATGTGTGTTCCAAGGCCAAGGGGAGACAGGGGGGCTCTTGGCTAGATGTCTATCAGAACAGCTGGGGGAGGCTGGGGCAGGATCTGGGACAGCAGCATTCATTTGTACAGCGCCTAGCACAAAGGCTGTGGTAATACAAATAATCTAGTGAGTCCAAGCTTTGTCCTGGTGAGAGACTGGGCAGTGCCAGTTCAGGCTGGTATGGGTAGTAAGGAGGGCACAAGCTTGCTGTTGATATCCAGGCTAGCCCTAGAGATACATGGGCAGGTTTAGGAGGCTATCCTTCCAACTTACACCCTTACCCATTGCCTGTGGGAGAGAAGGCCAAGGCTTCCTGGGTGAGCAGGGGGAGTTGCTGCCTCTAACAATGTATAACGAGTTCACAAACTCTTGCCATATAAAGATCAGAAATAAAATCATAACAGGAAACTTCTGTTTAAAGAGACATTATACAGGAATAGATTCATCAGATTTTTCTATTTAGCAGGATGTTACCATATTACAGAGTGGGAGCATCACTACACCACCTTGTCACTTCTGGTGCTTTGATTAAGTTGGTTGCTGCCTATGCTTGTCCCCATGTGCCTTCGCCCTGTCCCAGAGAACTAAGAACTGAGGACTACAGGAGCCAAGGGACCAGACCTGAGCCAAATACAGCCAACCCTTCCCTCAGGCAGGCATCTTTCTAGGAAGGATTCCCTGGGGACCAGCTCTCAGCAGTGTTTGGACAGAGGACAGTAACCTGGAGACATGCAGCCACTGACCAGGGAATACTGGTGTGCCCTGGCCAGCGCCAAAGGAGATGCTCCTGGTGGTGCCCAACCTCAAATGTAACTAGAGGGCAGAAGTAGCCAGCTGCTTACAGACCAGTGCCAGTTTAGATAGCAGTCAGAGGAGGCCCCTTAGGCACATTCATGCCACCTTATGGCTCGGCCAGCTGAGCACAACCCTGGGACCGCTCAGTTCTGGGGGAGGACTGCTGCCTTCAAAGCTGGCAGGCAAGAGCTCCCAGCTTACCTTTTCTCCAAGTTCCTTGTACTTGGGCTCCAGGTTCTTGCAGTGGCCACACCATGGGGCATAGAACTCAATCAGGACGTCTTTGTCCTCTGCATTAACAAGGTCATCAAAATTTTCAGCAACCACCACCTGGAAAGATCGAATTCTCCAGATGAGCAGCATTTCTGCACGTTAATAACCACATGCTCACTCTCCAGGCTCTGACCTGAGTGAGCCTGATCCTCATGCAGCAAACTGCAGGCAGTGGTCCTTGAAGCCTGCACAGAACACTTCTGTCAGCTCAACATACAGTGTTCTAGCTAGAGAGAGGCAACAGCCACATACAGCCTTTGGCTGAACAGCATGTCTCAGCTGCACTTACCTTCACAGGGCCATCATTGTTCTCAGGGATGGGTTCCGATTTCAGGTATTTCTTCAGGTTACCATCAAAGTAATCCTGCAAGAATCTTTCCAGAGCTTTCCCATCACGGCTACAAATCAAATACAGGTGACATTTCAGAGCCATCTGGCACATAAAACTAGCAAGTGCACCCTACAAATCGAGGGAGTTTTGTTCTACCCACAGACAGCAGCACACTGAAGAAAACGACTCAGATCCTCAGTGCTAACCCAGAGCTCTAACTCCCACAGATGACCCAGGGCACAAAAGCCACGTGGCCACCTCCAGGATTTTGGGAAAGTCTGCCTGGTGCACATGTTCACCCTGGTAAGTCAGGCTTCCTGCCACCCACGCTCCTCCCACCCAGGAGATAGGCTGAAGTGTCTCTCCCATGCCCTTTATTTTAGGTATTCACTCTTTCGGCTGTTCAGTCTCATGTTATTTTCTATGCCGGTCTCTACGTTTTAGGTATCCTGGAATTAAACCCTCAAACCTTAGAGCTTGCAGCTCCTAATGTAATCCTTCCATAGTGTGTAACTACCCAGGGACAGGCTTGGCCTACAGCCACAGCTACTCCTCTGAAACACAAGCATCCAGCTCAGGTGTCCTCCCAATGAGCCCAGATGGGTAGTAAGTATCTGAAAGGCTTTGCCTGTGACTGGACCAGGAGGGTGCGCCACGCCCAGGACTTACGAGAATTCCTCCTGCATGACATATTTCTCTCCCTTGGCAGTTCTGATGGCAACGACAGGAACCTCCCCTGTGCTGCTGTCCAGGCCAAACTCTGAAAGCTCATGGCCAAAGGTTTTTCTACTAGCAACAGCAAAGTAGAGCTTGTGTCCAGCATCCAGGAACTTCTGCGCCACCATCATCACTCTGAGTAAAGCAGAGGAAATGTGCTGTTATGCTTACGAACATTAAACAGTTTCTCCAAGACAACAGAGCACTTGGGGAGAGGAAGAGAACCACCTCTTTCAGCTGAAACGGAAAACAGCTAGAAACATGAATTAGTGGGGGGGGATCTGCTGGTTAGGAGGTTCTGCAAAGAGAAGGAACATGAAAATGCAGCTGGAGAAACAGGAAAGAAGAACATGCTACTAAACTGGGTGTAACCTAGGGATCTCCCGATGCATAGCTTCAACAAGTCTACATTTTGCACTGAATACCCCATAAACCATCAGTCAGCTCTGATCAACCAGGTCTCCTGTGGCTGCAGCACTGCATAGGGAATCAAGTCCCAGTAAGGTGGAGTACGAAAAATGGAATCGAGCATGAGCCTCCTCAGCAAGATTAGTTGTTCTGGGCCTCAGTCAAGCAACTTTGCTATGGACAGATAAAGGAATCAGAGCTCCTGATAAGCATGCCAAATGCACTGTCTACACCTGATGCTGAATTAATGCTCCAGACATGTTAGCGGGCTGCCTGCAACCTATGGAAACACCAACTGCTTGCTACAGAAGCACAAGTTGGGAGAGTCAGTTTTCCAGAATCAGAAGCAACATTTCAAGGAACTGGATGGTGGCCTGCAATGCCTCTCTACTTGTAGTGACAACACACCCTGTAGACAGAGCCAAGTGAAAGAAGAATTTACTAGAGTCTCAGAAATGATTTCTGAGTTTGCACACTGGGGACAGCGTTCTGCCAGATAAACCATAGGAATCCACCAAAACAGTGCACTGCAGAAGGGAGGAAGACTGGATTAGGATCTATCTTCCTCTGCTTACCTGTTGCGCCAGTAGTTGGAGCCCTTGGCATTCTTCTCATAGTCCACGTCATAATAAGCCACCAGCAAGTCCTTCCCTTGGATCAAGTCTTTGTTATCTTCCGTCATATGTGGACAGATGCCAAAACTATCAACAAAGTAGTAGTTAGCAACCTGCATCTCACTATCTGAGCCCTTCCTCCCCACCCAGAAATAACCTTGTCCTAGCACAGTCTCGTTCTCATTCAAGATCACAGGATCCATACAATTGCCGATATCCAGCAGGCCTATTTGAAAAGTGTTTTCTTCAAATAGCTCATTTGTGCATCAGGCCAGTTTGTGGGGTTCTGCTACTGTAGCTGGACATACAAAGTTACACACAGGTTTTGATCAAATTAGGGACCTACTTTTATTTGTGACAAAAACTGACCTAAAATCAAATGAGCAAACCAGGTTACTGGAATGCTAGATCAAGTGCCCAGCAGCCATGGTTAGTGCAGAGGAAAAACCCACATAGAAATCTCATTCTTGAGAATGAATGATGGACCTGTAGTGCACTAAGTGCCCACAAGCCAACTATTCTGTGTGTTCCATTAGAAGAGAAGAACCCCTAAGTTCAGCTAGAATTTAGTAGCCCAGAGGCAGTGCTACTAGCCATGCCCAGGCAATAGGGCTGAAGCCAGACTGCTCACAGTGTAGGGAATTTAGCTGAACTCTATCACCCACCCAAGCCCTGAGATGGAAGTGAGACATCACTCACATGTTCTCCTGGAGAAACTTCTTGATCTTGCCACTGGTGATTTTGTCCTCTGTGTACCTCAAAGTGCTGTCCTCAAATTTATTTGCCAGGCGTTGAGGACGGAATAAGATAACACCCCTGGACGGAGGTGGAGAGCACAACATGAAACAGCTGAAGGAACTAGCAGTATGGGGATACGGTGGCAAGACGACTGGTCGACACCTTTCCAAGTACACAGTGGAATCATCCAGGTCCTGAACAAAGCTACCTGTACCTCAGCCACCTGGCCGAGTCTTATGCTACTAGCCAGAACAAGCAGCACGTTTTCTTGCAGTTAACAAGTAAACAACCCCCACCCCGTGGTGACAAGGGAAGAATAGGATGGGCAATAAGGGAACAAACAGCCAGGCTTGAAAAGCCAATTTAGGTCCTCCTGGTACAGTACTTTCCATGTGAGGCAGGAGTCTGACACGCATACACCAGCCCAGCAGGTAAGGGAGACCTTACAAGTGTTTATAGGTCAGCTTCTCTCCCCTGCCCCTCCACAAGAACCATGACCCACTCACTGTAGTTTATGGCTCAAGGGCCTCAAGTGCCCAACAGCAGGACATAGGCAGGCTGCTCTGAAGGGATTTCCAGCTGGACCCAACAGTACTGATTTTAGAAAGATTAACCTCCTCTGGTCTTGGCCCACATGGGAAGCTATGAAAGGAAATCACTTTCCAAAGCACAGCTGTCTGAGAGGGGTCTTTGAGGTTGTCCCTGCTGCCCCAACAAGAACCATGAGTACACTGAGCCACTTACTCTCCATCTGCCTCATACTTCTGTATCAGCTCCTCCTCGCTGGTATGTGCAAAGCGGTAGCTCTCTCTTAGGTTGCTGGCTGCTTTCATGAACTCTGAATAAGCATCACCAAATGCATCTTTGAAGAAGCCTGCAACAGAGAGAGACACGGGGACCCTACAGAAACTCTGCCTCAGCACATGTCATTTCCCTGTTTGACTCAACTCTTCTGTATTTACTCTGCCTGAGAATCCGTCACTTCCGAATGGGCTCTTCTCTGCCCAGCTCAACTCCTTCTGTTTAGCAAGGTTCAATTTCCCTGTGTTCCTTTAGAAATACACCAGCATTTCCTTCCTTCTTTCTGCCCCAGCAGGAGCCAAGCAGCTTTCTTTGGGAGTACATCCGGCTCAATCACCAGCCCAGAAGAAGTTTGCCACTTGCAGCCAGAGATGGAGCTGCACGCTGGGCAGCTGGGATCTGGACAGAGGCAGTGCCCTATAGCACTGGTTCTCAAACTGTGGGTTGGGACCCCAAAATGGGTTACGACCCCATTTTAATGTGGTCACCAGGGCTGGCTTATACTTATTCGGGCTCAGGGCTGAAGACTGGAGCCCCACAGCCTTGGGTGGGTGGTGGGACTCGGGCTTCGGTCCCCATCCCAGGGTCATGTAGTAATTTTTGTTGTCAGAAGAGGGTCGCAATGCCACAAAGTTTGAGAACCCCTGCCCTATAATACTACTCCACAGGAGACAGAGGGCAGTTTTTCCACCCAGTTCTGGTCTCCTTCAAGCTCCCATTTGAAATGTTCCTTGGATTAGCAGAGCTGCTGGTGCGATGACCTGAGTCAGGCTAATGTGGCGAGACTGTTGAGTGCTACAAGGCTGATGTGACAGCCATCCCTGCATGTGTCAGGTATGGCTGGGTACAGTATGTTGCCCCCAGGGGATGAAGTCAGAACAGGGTCCTTGGGGAGACCTGGCTATTTCTTCACATTTTAAATACATCTACAGGTGCCTATCCAGTGCTCCAGCACGAACCTTACCCCGAAAGAAAAAGCAAAGCCTTGTGATACATCATCCAGAACTGTTCACCAAGGCATTATTCTCAGCTAAGCGGGCTGCTTGCTTTGTTAACCTTAATAGTCCAGCACCAGCAGTTCTGAGGCTATTTCACCGGCTATACTGGTGACTCATCCAGATATTTTTTGGACGCCACTGTCTAAGGCAGGGTTTCTCAACAACCGTTCCGTGGACTGCACCCTGGGACCCTGACACAGTTTAGCAAGGCAGCAAGCCATTCCCAGGTATCACAAAGGTTGAGAAATACTGGTCTAAGATACTTACCCAGTTAGAGTGGGTGTCAGTGGATCTGCATAAGTGATGGGGAAGGATGTTTTGGTATCATCCATATGCCATCATCAGATCATGACTTGAAATCAGGATACTCTGGAGGCATCTTGTGATATAATACGGAATGGGGGTGCGGAAATTGGAATCATGTTTTGCTAAAGGGGGAAATGGGAACAGGGAATGGGAGTAAGGAAGTTGGAATCATGTTTGGCTAAGGGTAGGAATGGGAACAGGGACACAGGTGTAAGGCTCTGTGGTGTCAGAGCTGGGAAGGAGGATACTAAGGAAGGAAACTGGAATCACGTTTGCTGGAAGTTCACCCCAATAAACATCGAATTGTTTGCACCTTTGGACTTCGGGTATTGTTGCTCTCTGTTCATGCGAGAAGGACCAGGGAAGTAAGTGGGTGAAGGAATAAGCCCCCTAACAGGGAAGAATGTTTTGGTATCATCCATATGCCATCATCAGATCATGACTTGAAATCAGGATACTCTGGAGGCATCTTGTGATATAATCCTTGATGTTCATGTTTGGCTCCAAGAGCTCAAGGCAATCAGATTCCAGCAAGCGGGGAGAGATGGGAGAGAAGGAGTGGGATGGGGACTGGTGGATGCGTAAGTTCAAGGAGAGATCTCCAGCTATTTACAAGTTTCTGAGAGCAGTAGCAACATACTTTGTAGGGGCTCGGGGACTTGAAAGACAGACTTCCCCCAGGACAAAGTATCCAATGTAGTTTAAAGGCTGTGTTGGCTTGTACTACTCACCCACCACAGAAGCATCTTTATCACTGATGAATTTTTCAAAATCTGCCACAGAGCGGAGAGCCACTGAGGCAGGTCCTGCCTGTTTCTTGAGGTGACTAACAATCCCATCTAAGGAAGAAGGAAGCGAAGCATACAGCAGTGTTAGAGTGATGGTTTTATGGAGTTCTAGGAGACTGATTCTATGCTTTTAGGAGAGGGATTGTTTCTGCACCATATGCCTGTTCAGTACTTAGCTAAATGGGACCCCAGCCAAGTCTCTAAGCACTACTGTAATACAAATATGTATGCATCCCAGCCCTACAATGGAACTTCCATGAAAGCATGTTGAGCTGGAAGAGATCCATAGAGGATTCCCAGAGCATCAACATCCCAGCAGGACCTATTCACCCCCAAGTTTACCATGCAAATGTAAAGCCTTCCTCCCCTAGCTACCAGTGCAGTAGCATAAGGAGTCAAAAGACTTGCAAGTTTCAAGAGACCAGTGCACAATGCTCATCACAAGGCATTACATAAACAGAGTGTCTTTCTGTCTACTCTGAAACCTGACCTTGGAGCACTAAACCAGTGGCTCTCAACCTTTCCAGACTACTGCACCCCTTTCAAGAGTCTGATTTGTCTTGTGTACCCCAAGTTTCACCTTGCTTAAAAACTACTTGCTTACAAGACCACACCTAAATACACAAAAATGTCACAGCACACTTACTAAAAAATTGCTGACTCATTTTTACCCTACAGTTACAAAATAAATCAATTGGGATAGAAATACTGCACTTACATTTCAGTGTATGGTACACAGAGCAGTATAAACAGGTCATAGTCTGTAGAAAATTTTAGTTTCTACTGATTTTGCTAGTGCTTTTAATGTAACTTGTTATAAAACTAAGCAAATATCTAGGTGAGTTGATATACCTCCTGGAAGTCCTCTGCATACCACTGGCCGAGATCACTGCACTAAGCAACAAGCCCTGGGCAACAGCTACACTGCAGTAGAATTTCAGAGATAGGCAGATACATTCAGCAATCTGGTACACTCAACATGCAGCAATATTCTCTCCTTCCCATGTCTTTTGGCCACTGGATCTCTCCCACTGCTGATCAGATGTTGTGGACAAGGCAGACTTGCAGTGCCTCATCTTTACCAGGAACCAATTAGATACTCAAGTATCCAGTGCTTCTACCCCCATCCCTCCCACCAACAGGCAGACAAATAAGTTGAGCCTAGTACTGCCATGCAGCCAGGACACTCCCATCTCCATAGCAACAAGTCAAATACAATCCAGATGGGAAAGTGCTGCAGCACCATGCCAGGATCCTTACCTGCTGTCCTGGGCCCATCATAGGCACCTGCCTCTTCACCATCCCTGAAAACCTTCAGGGTGGGATAGCCGCTGACTCCATATTTGTTACAGGTGTTTGAGTTTGCTGTACAGTCAACCTGAAGAAGAGAAATACTGCTCCTTAACACACCATCACATTCATGCAGTGTTGGCACATAGCACAAACTCCTCTGCTGCAGAAATCAGAAGCAGCACAAGGCAGCTTCCCCATAGAGGGCCCACCACATAATCCTATGAAGCAGAGAAATGCAACCTCAACAGGGCATTAAAAGGCAAAGTGTCTATCCACAGGGAGGGGACTTCTGGCGGAAAGTTACAGGAACAAAAGCAAGCTTCGGCTGCCACCTTGTATTCCTTTACTTGCGGAACATGCAATCAGTGCTCTAAAAAATATGGAGCAGACTATCCATGCCCATGGAAGCTTATAGGCCAGATCTAGTGCACCCACAGGGTGGCTGGGACATGGACTTTGGGAGATCTGAAGATTTAACCTGGCTAACAAGGCTAGGGAAGTACATGGTAGGACACTACAGGAGAGACTAAAGTGCACCAGATGCAATGTGAGAGACTCCACTGATAACCCTAAAATTCCGTTCATCACCCAATGTAACAGTGCCTAGAGATGGCTGAAATCGAAGAACGCTCCCCATGCCCAGAGGGACGGATACGAGTAAACTGGGACTGGATGGTGTGAAGAGACTGCGATGAGGCACTGGCTTAGTGGAGTTGTACAAGTTAGTGATAGGTTCCCTGTACTTCTTAACCACCTCACAAGAAAGCTTCCCTTTATAGCAGCCCTCTGCCTCAAGGCAGTGCTGTAAGGCACATCCCTACATTGGCCCCCTGCAGTGAGCTGAGTAGGGCCTAGGAGAGCTTCTCCATCACGACTTAATGAGGAAGGAGTTTGTTTGCATGCAGGGATACAGACTCTTTTCTAGTGTTCTGCACAGTAGAGAGGGAGAGGCAGGAGATGCAAGTGCATTAGGCCTCAAAATCCCCTAAACCCAGGATTTGAGCGTATCATTTACTGCATATAATGCCTGCAGACACGTCCTTTGTTTTTCCCAAGCCCTGAGTAGTAGGGTACGAAAAAGGGAATTTCATTGCCGCAGTAAAGGGACGGGCTCTCTAGCTTGCCCTGCACAGGAACAGACCAATCCTCTTGGCAGCAATGAACACCGAGCGCTCCAGAGGCGGACAGCACACTACTTGCACAATACTGCCTCCAGTGGAGGAAATCTGCTTAAGATCTGGGGCAGGAGGACTCAGGGCTTTGTGGACTATTCCCTCCATACGGAGCAGAACAGAAACCCACCCCCTCACATTTATGAAACAGAGGAAATTAAGTCAGACCCTAAATCTCCATGGAACCACTGGATGCACTAGTCAGGGTACAGCCCCAAACACAAACTTTTAGTAAGTGGACTGTAAGTGTAAAAATCTGCTGCCACAAAAAGGTTCCAGCCCAGTCAGAGCAGGTAACTTGTCACAGAACCATGAACTCGGGCTAGGTCCATACCTTTACTAGAGGGACAATTCCTTTCAGTCTGGTAGCAGCAGCCTCGTACTCCGGGGCTAGTCGTTTGCAGTGCCCACACCTGAAGGGGAAGTGACAGTTCGGTTACAAGGAAAAGCCTCCCTACAATTGGGCAGATGCCATGTTTCCATTTACCAAGGATCTTCACACGGTCACACACAACCGACCCAAACAGCCTTCATAGAAACAATGAGGCTTACTGGAAAGATTTTCAACTTGGAGCTCAGGCAAGGGCTGAGGGAAAGAGATGGGATAAGTCACATTGACATTATTCCTTCCCAACATTTTGGAGTTCCCCTACTTGACCAGGGTGGGAAGAAGAAAAAAAAGTGCTGATCTTCCCAAAGACTTTACTCTCTTTGCTAGAATACACGCCAGCGCACTATTGTCTTCCTACAGATGCCGAACAAACATTAGCACTAAGCACTGCAATTTAACTCCTGCCCACTGAGATGAGTGGAATTAAGTCTGAAACCGAATATTCATGAATCATCCAGTCAACATATTTACCTACTGTGAATGGACTTGCCATGTCCTGACTTTCTATCCATTGCAGTAGAAGATACACAGGATCAAGACTTAAGGTAAATGTAAGAGCACCTGAAGATTCCATAACTTAATTCTCACACTAACCACAGAACCATGATATAATTTGATGCTTAATACAGGCCTGAAACACCTTGTATTTGCAGCTTTGTCACCCAGTGAACTGCTGTCTAGTTTACAGAGGTCTGACATTTTCAGCAACAGGTAAGTTAAATTCATTTTAATAATCCTGAAAGTTGAGTAACTCCTTACAGAACTTAAAGTAAAAATAAATCACTATTTTAATCATCCCAGCTAATCAGTAACCCAAACTAACAAAATGGCAACATTAGTCAAACATCTTCTGGTGCCAATAGTATTATCCACCACACACTGTAGCTTTCCATCCTCTGGCAACACATAGCGAGATAGATACTGCAAAATCTAGTGGCACAGAATGAAAGGGACTATATCCAAGACATCCAGTTCCGAAGTTCCTAGAAATCCTAGGTTTCTTTTGCTCTGCTTCCCTCAAGCAATTTAACTAATGAAAGCTTGTCCATGAGCTAGTATTTTCTCCTTAATTCAAAAGGATCTGTGTAAGTGACCAAGATTTGCTGTTCCATTTGTCTAGCCAAACAAACGTACTCAGTGAGTTGCTGACTTATTCACTATTCCATAGTGTGGAAGGGATTTTTTAGGAAGTCCTGCATATTTTTGAAGCTGGATATTAATTGAGAAGTATAAGATAATACATCAAAATGGGTCCACTCCTATTTCACCAATGACTTGCAAACAAAAACCCATTTTCTAACCAATTAAAAGCAGACACCACAGCAGAGATCCTCCTCATCTTCCTGCAACCTAACGCATGATGGAAGTTGTAGTTCTCATTCTATACCAGGCAGTTCAATTAGAAAATTGTGTCAAGTCCGTAAGTAAAGCAAGCAGTTAGTACTTCCTAGAAATGCAGAACATAGTCCCTTATCTTAAGCTAGAGAACACAGACCCTTATTTTAAGGTGTCCAATTTCCAACTAAGAATTGTTTTGATACCACAGAACCCAGTGTTTTATCAGATTAAGCTGGAAGTAGTCTACCATCATATACTGCAAACACCCTGTTTAAAGTAAGTTGCGATAACACTGCACTTACGCTTTTGTTTTGTATTTTGGAAAAAGACAAGGCAACAAGCAGCACAGAGTCTGCCAGAGTGAACCTTGATTGCCTGCCCTAGGGTCCCTGTGCTGGAGCCCAGTGTAGAGGGAGGGCCGGGGGGTCCTCCACCAGCCACTTCGAAGCATGAAGCCCTTGAGAAAGGAATAAAGATGCCCAGAAAGAAGCACGGACTCGCCACTGGGCCCAGAATCAAGGGCTGCACACTGGACATTCGGTTTTGCCGGATTTTGTCACCCCACAAGGGGTGGGACTAAAAGCCAACCGGGGGGGGGGGGGTTGGGTGAATGCCAAAGGCGGCCGCCCACCGCAGGGCGCTCAGCAAGGGGTGCTAAGGCAGGAGAGCCGGCTACGCCACACCCAACTCGCGGCCAGGGGGTCCGGCTCCCCACAGAGAGGCGGAGACCCAGGGCCTTGTCGACGCGGGGCGCGTCAGGCCCGTGCTGCGGCCCTCCCGGTCCCGGCGCACGAAGGGGCAGCGGCGTCGCCCCTTCCCGGCGCGCTTCGGCCACCACGCGGCCCCCCGGCCCGACAGGCCCCGGGCCCCCCGGCGCGCTTCGGCCACCACGCGGCCCCCCGGCCCGACAGGCCCCGGCCCCCCCGGCCCCGGCCCCCCCGGCCCCGGCCCGACAGGCCCCCCGGCCCCGGCCCCCCCGGCCCGACAGGCCCCCCGGCTCACCAGGGCGCGTAGAACTCCACCAGCACCAGCCCCGGGCGCTCGGCCAGGCCGCTCTCGAAGTCCGAGTCCCCGAGCTCCAGCACGTCGGAGGCGCGGCCCGCGCAGGGGCCGAGGGCCAGGAGCAGCAGCAGCGACCCGGGCAGAGCCATGGCGGGCAGCGGCGAGTCGGGGCGGGCGGCTCCGGCTTCGCTCCCTCCGCGGCGGCGGCCAGACTCCACTCGAGCGGCCTCGGCGGGGCCGGAAGTCCCGCCCCCGAACCGGATCTGGAGTGTGGCAGCTCCCCATTGGCACCCGCGTAGCGCGTCACGGAGGCTGGGCGGGGCTTGGGGACCTCAGAGTCCCGCCCCCCGGCCCGTGCCCTATAAATGGGCTGGGTCACTAGCGCAGGGGCTGAGAGAAGGTCGTGCCCCGCGCGCCCCTGGGCGCCATGGCAACGGCTGGGCTAGGGCCCGCCCCCGCCACTTCGCGGGCCCCCCACCCCCCCTTCCTGGGCCGGCTCTCCAGGGAAGAGCCGGGGCCGAGCCAGGCCCGGGTGCGCTGGGAGGCCCGGCCCGGGTGCGCTGGGAGGCCCGGCCCGGGTGCGCTGGGAGGCCCGGCCCGGCCCCTGTCGTAGCTCGCCTGTGGGGCGAGCCCGGGCGAGGCGACTCGGCCTCAGGCGGAGGGACGTGTCCTGGGCGAGGGGGCCCCGCCGCTGGCCCTGGCCCGAGGCCGTAGTAACCCGCGCCCCGAAGCGCGGCGAGACGCGCCCGCGGTTCCCGTCGCTACGCGGGCGCTTCAGCGGGACCCTGGGCGGCAGCGGCGGCGGCGAGAGCGGCGGCCAGGGCCCCGGCGTCTGCTGCCGCCGGAGAGGCGCTGTCACGCTCTCCAGGGAGCGCTGGGGCTGAGGAAGGGCTCTGGGGGCTCGAGTTTGTCTCCCGCCCCAGCAGGAGCTGGCCCCATACAAGAGATTCCCTCACCCAGCCTGTCTCTAACGGCCTGGGAGCGCCGTGGCTGCGGCGCGGTTGCATGCAGTCTGGAGAAGAGCACAGCTAGAGGGGTCAGCCCCATGGTCCGTCTACCCCAGCGTCCTGCCTCCCAGCGGTAGCCAATGCCACTTGCTTCGGAGGGAATGAACAGAGCATGCAACGGGCCAGTCCCTCTTGTCCACTTCCAACTTCTCACAGAGGCTAGGAAGAGTCGGAGCATGGGGTTGCATCCCTGGCCATGTTGACTAACAGCCATTGATGAACCGACCCTCCATAAAGGAAAGGAGTACTTGTGGCACCTTAGAGACTAACCAATTTATTTGAGCAGAAGCTTTCCTGAGCTACAGCTCGCTTCGTCGGATGCATGCCGTGGAAAGCGTAGAAGATCTTTTTATACACGCAAAGCATGAAAAATACCTCCCCCCACCCCACTCTCCTGCTGGTAATAGCTTATCTAAAGTGATCGCTCTCCTTACAATGTGTATGATAATACAATGCGTATGGCCATTTCCAGCGGGAGAAAACCTGGATTTGTGCTGGAAATGGCCCAACTTGATTATCATACGCATTGTAAGGAGAGTGATCGCTTTAGATAAGCTATTACCAGCAGGAGAGTGGGGTGGGGGGAGGTATTTTTTCATGCTTTGTGTGTATAAAAAGATCTACACTTTCCACAGTATGCATCTGACGAAGTGAGCTGTAGCTCACGAAAGCTTATGCTCAAATAAATTGGTTAGTCTCTAAGGTGCCACAAGTCCTCCTTTTCTTTTTGCGAATACAGACTAACACGGCTGTTACTCTGAAACCCGCTCCTCCATAGTTCTTTTATGAACCCCATTATAGTTTTGGCCTTCATAACATCCCCTGGCAATGAGTTCCACAGGTTGACTGTTGTACCAATAAAATAAAAGCCAGCAGGATCTTATTAAAGGGAAAAAGGCAAAATACCACATTTATTGTGAATACAGAAAGAATCATAGTAAGCAGTTAGTTATAGCTATAACATTCCATTCAATCTCATATTTATTCTCACATTCATTCATACAAACACACACACCCACACACACAGGTTCTGCAAGGTTGTTATCATAGTTACCAGCCTTAGAGTTGCTCATGCCAAGCCACTGGCCAGGTGGCCTGGACATGAGGAGGGAGCAGGGCCTTGTCAGATGCTCATCTGATGCTCCTGGAAGTTGGTTTGCAGAATCAGACCCCAAAGTTCTCACTTTCTAGAGTCTATTTTTATAGGAATTTCTTCCTATGCCAGTCTATGGGAATTGCTTCATCATGCTGTTGCTGAATCAATCAGCAGATAGCACATTCCTGACGGCTCCAAGATGTTATCTTGTTCTTTGGTTCTCCCATTCTTGAGGCTGTTGGGTGGATTCCAGTCTGCCCTCCGGGTGGGGTCCTCTGGTTATTTCCACTTGACACCTTCTTCAGCCGATGGACACTGGATTCTTAGGCTGGCACCTCCCTGATCATTCAGTTATTATCCACACCAAGCATCCATCCACATACATCCTCTATCTCTATTTTAATCACAATGGTTAATACAACAAAAGGGTGGGGAGTCTCTGGGTGCTGTTTCTGTTGTTAGAGTATTGCTTTGAGTCTCTCTCTCTGTGAATTGCTTTGAGAACAGACTCTGTCTTAGAATGTACTAACACAGTTAGCAGCTTGCAAGTTTCACACATAGAGGGAGAGAAACAGCACCAAAAACCAAGAGACCTCTTCATTAGTAATACCCTGGAATTTAAACTCTGGGGAATCAAACTCATTTGTGATTTTAATACAGAACTTCTTTAATATGATCCAACATGACTGCGCATTGTGTGAAGAAGTACTTCCTTTTGTTTGTTTTAAACCTGCTGCCTGTTAATTTTGTTGGGTGACCCCTGATTTGTATGTTACGTGCAGGGGTAAATAACACTTCCTTATTCACTTTCTCCACACAAGTCATGATTTTATAGACCTCTATCATATCGCCACTTAATCATCTCTTTTTCAAGATGAAAAGCCTCAGTCTTTTTAATCTCTCCTAATATAAAAGCCATTCCATACCCTTAATAATTTTTGTTGCCCTTTTCTGTACCTTTTCTAATTCCAATAGATCTTTTTTGAGATGGGGTGACCAGATCTGCATGCAGTATTCAAAGTGTGCGCATACCATGGATTTGTATAGTCGCATTATGATATGGTTAGTGGAATATGTACTGCATGAATATGTTTGTTTAGTTTAATAGAGGGCTGTCAGGAAAAACAAAGAGGAAGGGAAACAAATGGTCAAGATAAGCTCCACCTCTTGATAAACACTTCAGAGTTGTTAAGAAAGACTGTCCAGACTAGTAAGATCAGAAGATTCCACCTCCTTGCTCCAGCCAAGTTATGAAACTGGTTTTGACCAGGATGGCCAAAGTATAGGAACTAGCAAGCTCAAAAGGCCAACAGTAGTTTAAAGATGAACATTGAAAGGGGAAGTTGTTTCGAGCAGTGGCTCTCAATCTTTCCAGACTACTGTACCCCTTTCAGGAGTCTGATTTGTCTTGTGTACCCCAAGTTTCATTTCACTTAAAAACTACTTGCTTACAAAATCAGACATAAAATACAAAAGTGTCACAGCACACTATTACTGAAAAATTGCTGACTTTCTCATTTTTACCACATAATTATAACATAAATTATTTGGAATATAAATATTGTACTTACATTTCAGTGTATAGAGCAGTATAAACAACTCATTGTCTGGATGAAATTTTAGTTTGTATTGATTTTACTAGTGCTTTTTATATAGCATGTTGTAAAACTAGGCAAATATCTAGATGAGTTGATGTACCCTGTGGAAGATCTCTGCATATCACTGGTTGAGAACCACTGATTTAGAGGAACCAGACTAAGATGCAAGCACCCACTGGGAAGAAGAAGAAGGGAGGTCTGCCTGGTTACTGCCAGGGGCTGGTGTCCATTAGGTAAGACAGATAGACTGTTTTTAATCCTTTTATGCATTGTTCCTACTGCAAAGGAAACAATCCTTTGGGTTTTAAGAAGGCTGTCTAGTCATTACATTCACCACTCGTTGCAGATTCTTAATGGGAAGAATGGCAGCTGCTGAACCCAGTCAGACCTCTTAGGCAAGCACAATTAATAGACTTGGCCCTGGCCTTCAGTATCCTGTCAAACAGTGAGGGTGTGATGAAGTGGGGAACGTTAATATTTTGTATAAATACTGTATGTGCCTCAGTTTCCCCTATATGCTGCATTGTCACTTTGGGGTGGAAAAGAGCTGTTTTCTCTAGTGAGGCCCAGAGATGCAGGCATGATGGATGACTAGCTGTCTTGAGTTTGGGACCCAGGTCAATGGAGAGTCTGTAAACACAATGGCAAACCCAATCTCTGGGACATTTGCTACCTGTGTTTGACCAGCCAGGGAACAAAGGACTGAGGAGAGGCCAGGTGGGACTGGCACCAGGAACGTGAACAAAGAGGAGAGAGGGACAGAGCTGGAGCCAAGGGGGTCACACTGCTTGGCTGGGGCTCTGGTCTAACCATAATGGACCATGCTGTAACTTTCTTCTCTCTGTGCTAACCAAGGCCTTTCTATGTTGTATTCCAATTGATAATAAACCGGACTGTTTCTTAGCACTGTGTGAGTGCCCCTGCAGATGCTGGTGGGGCTGCATTGCTCTCTAAGATAGTACAAGTCTCCCTCAGGGGTCTGCCTTTGTGGGACTTGCTGACAGGTGCTCATGGTGGGAAGCAGAGTGGCCAGAGATGCAGCCTAAGGAGGTGGTGATGCTGTGTGGCTTACCCTGGAGGAAGAGTGAGAGCTTCGGGGGTCTGGCTCACTGAAGGGGTCCTCCCAGACACCGTTCCAAAGCTGGGGCCATAGCACTGATCCTGGGGATCCGTGACAGGGCGTTCTGAGGAGAGGTAAAGGCAGGAGGACTTAACGGGTGCGCCAAGATCCGAAAAGGGACAGAGGTACAACTGACCCTGTAACCATGACAACCTGGTTTTTTTTTTGAAGCAGCTGCATGGCAGTTCCTTCACAGCTCCCTTCCCGCTCAGGAGTGACTCAAAGGGAAAAGTTTCAGAGTAACAGCCGTGTTAGTCTGTATTCGCAAAAAGAAAAGGAGGACTTGTGGCACCTTAGAGACTAACAAATTTATTTGAGCATGAGCTTTCGTGAGCTACAGCTCACTTCATCGGATGCATACCGTGGAAATGCATCCGATGAAGTGAGCTGTAGCTCACGAAAGCTCATGCTCAAATAAATTGGTTAGTCTCTAAGGTGCCACAAGTACTCCTTTTTTCAAAGGGAAAAGCAGCCCTCATGATTCGTCAGCAGCACTTACAGCACTTCTAGGTGCAGGCTTGAGTCCCAGAGAGCCACAATTGGTAGTTCAAGCATAACCTGAGATGCTGGAGCATATACCTGGCCAGTGGTTCGTCAAACACTTTCAAACTGAAGGTTGCTTCTTTATCTGAGACCTTCTAGGATGCTTTCCACTGCACTGTCCTGCACCTTCCCTACGCAACAGTAGCACCTGGGTCCATGAAAAAGCTCTTTGTGCAGGATGAGGAAAGGCCAAGTCCACACAAGCTGAGTAGGGTCAAAACTCGCCCTGCCTGGTCTGTGACTTCATTAACAAACAAATCAACAATAAACATCTAGCCCAAGCATCTGCTTCTAGGGACCCGGCTCAGCCCATGGCCTAGGACGGGTAGCCAACCTGAGTCTGGGAAGGAGTCAGAATTTAGCAATATACATTGCCGAAGAGCCACAGTAATATGTCAGCAGCCCCCATCAGTTCCCCTGCTCCCGCTCTCCCAGGGCCTCCCACCCACTGGCAATCGGCGCCTCCCCCTCCCTCCCCTGGGAATCTAAAAGACGTTAACAGAGTCCAGGACCCGAGTCAGACAGAGGAATAGAAAGAACTCTGCTTGGAACCTTTGCCCACGGGACATTTTCCCCCATCCCTTAGAGTGCAGCTTTCGCTGAAGACTGCCAAGGCACAGCAGAAGCTTTTTAGATGGCCAGGCTGCCTCTGATTTCAGGAGCACATGCTCAGGCTTGGAAGGATTTGATTTTTGTTATCAGTAAATGTTGGCAAACATCCATGTCACCGCACACTGACAACCGGCAAACAAATATTTCCAGTGGTGATAACAGAAATTTACAGATAGGCGAAGTAAGACAAATGCTGCTTGGGAACTTCAGAGTCAGCTTGAAGGATATTTACTCTGTATGTTCTGATATATGATGCTGACAATTTGTGCTTTGATCGTTATAACGTTTTAATTTTTCGAATATCGGGGGCTACTGTCATCAAATAACAATTTTCTGATCCCCTCGACTTCGCACAACTGTGAAACTTTAAATAGATTAAAGTAAAAAAAAAAAAAACCTTAAAAATAAATATTGATCCCACTTATCAAACCTGTTAAAAAAGAAATCAACTTCTGCCAAGCTGCTCCACTGAGCACCTGCCAGCTGTGTCCCCTTCCTTTCGTCCAGACTGTGAGGTCACTGCAGAGTTCTGTGATGATACAGCAAAGAACCTTCTGAGCCATGCAGGGAACAAGGAGAAGCCAAGCTGGACTCATGAATCCTCAGGTAACAACTCTCTTTGTGGGGGTCTCCATTTCAGACTGACTTCACGCTGCTGCTTTCTCTCTCTCTTTTCAGAGCCCAGAGAGTGCTTCCCAAACCAAAGTCAGCTCCCCGTTTACGCTGCTTCCCCGAGCTGATGCCATTCGCTCCAAGCTGATCTACACCTTCTACTTGATTGACCACCTTCAGGGCCTGAGCCATGCCATCCCACGGCACAATATCAAGGATTTCCTTGGTAACAAGCCACTCTCACTATGCCAACAGCTGGGGTCCTGTGAGAGGGTGGAATGAATGAGGAGCTCAGACACCTCTCAGTATCTCACCTTGAGTGCCTCTCTTTGCCCACAAACCACGTGCAGGGACCCCCACCCCCCAGCAACATGCCCTATGCTTCTCGCTCTGCTGGGCAGGCCTGCCAAGTTTCTCCAGGCTGACTGGGTAAGCTGAGGTCACTGGAGAGAGCTCTGGGCACTGAGGGTGGTGAGCCCATCTTTCTCCTAGGGTTTGACACAGTGCCCACACTGCAGAATCAGAACATACGGGAGTTTCTCTCCCCAGGAGCAGGATTGCTGACATTAACCTAGCACTGACTCCGGAGGAGGTGTGGGCTTCACAGGTAGGGTTCCTGGAGGTGCCAGCCTGATTTGCTTCCCTCCACATCCTAGCTGCAAATGGCTATGTGACGTGGCTGCAGCTGGGCTGTGGCTCTATACTGGGCTTTGGGTGAGTTGTCTAAGCTGCTCTCCTACCTGTATTTATTCTCCACAACTGAGGCAGGAAAGGCCTAGATCCTCAAAATGAATGGACATGGATGGACGTTAGAAGCCTACATACGTTTGAGGATCTGGGCCAAAATGTGTGTTTTTCTGCACCCATGCAGCTCCCCCAGGGGTATCACTCAGCAGTGCAGGCAGGGGACAGGCATTTTCAGCCCCCCTCCTTACTGACTGAAACGCTCTCCTGCTAGGAACAGGTCTAGCTGTGCTGGACTCTCTGGCTCCTCTTCCTCCCTGCATGTCCTCTGGGACCCCCCTGGGAGGAGTTCTGTGTCACTGTTCCCTACAGACCCCAAGAAGCAGAGGAAGCTGATGCTCACAGACCATAACCAGCTGGTTCGTTTCAACATCACCCCAGTCAGGAACACCATCATCACCCCAGAGAAACGCCTACGTAACCGCATCCAAGTGCGCTGCAGCCGCTGGCCTCCCCTGACCATGTGGGCATCCTGGGTCCTGAACAGTATCCTTTGACAAATCAGGACTGATGCTGCCATCGGGCGAGTAAGGGAGTCTGGTATGAAGAGAAGGAAAAAATAGTCCCTAAGTGTGATAGACAAAATCAGCTGCAAGAGAAGTGATGGAATCCCAGTAGCTTGGGACTGGACAAAGCGGAGAGTTGACCAGCAGGGGGCTGGATAAATTTTTCCATCTCTGTATTCTGTGGTTCTAGTTGTCAGTGCTTCCCACCTGTACATAAGGTCCAATTTAGTGGATGAAATCTGAATTGTTGCCTAATGAGGAGTGGGGTAAGTGCCGTGAGGAGGGTGGTCAGGGTAGAGAAGGAACAGAGGTACAGGCCAGGAAATGGGCGCTTCGAGGCTCCAAGCTACAGGTGGATGGTGGTTTCCCCACATGCCTTTCCTCTGACATGGGTAAACAGCTCATGACCTCCTGTCTACCGGTTCAGTGGCTGAGGCACATGCTTGAGGGTGTGTTAGGATGCTTGTGCTGGTATTTGGGCTTGATGGGATGCTGTACTCCTTTGGGGGTTGTGTGTGGAGCTCTGTTACTTCAGCAGTAGAGCTGCTCTGGATACTACCCATTGTCTTATGAGTTCTCAAGTGTAGGTGCCCCAGCCCCTGTAGAGTCTGACAGAATAACACAGAGTTTCCTGCATATTTCTCAGCGAGAAACCCCAGGTACCATCTTCAAAAGCTTCATCATCTTTCTCATCTTCCTGAACATGCTGGTTCTTATGATCAAGAGCGGTGAGAGGGAGACGGGGCCTCTATGCGTGTGAAAGTAGTGCCAGCCTGGCAGCCTTGGGGGCAGAACCCCTCTGTGCCCAAGCATATATAGTGTTTGTGGGCTCAGGCCCCTGCAGCCTGCCTCCAGAGGCAAGACAGGGATGCTGGGGCAGTCTATAATTGGAGCAAGGGGCTGCCAATGAGAACCAAGTTATGGTGGTTTTGTGGTGTAGGCACCTGTCCATGACGTATTGAATTCAGAGCACCGTCTAATTTCAGCTAAGCCACCAACAAGTCATCAGATGGTGACGGCTCTCCATCACCACTGCCCTGACCTAGAGTCAGTGACATAAAAGTGGAGAGCCCAGAGCCCATCACCAGTCTCTAGGCAACTCAGCCCTCATTACTGGACACCAATTCCTTCCTCAGGCTCATTCCCCTGCTCAAAATCTCACCTCTCCCAGCTCTTCCACTCCTGGCTGGTGCTGTCTCCCCTCCACGTCCCTATCTCCCACCGGGCTTAGGCACTCAGCCCCCACTGTTCTTTTCACTAGGGCTATGTCCTTCTACAGTGCTCCACTTGTTACAGAGTCTCTGGTACCTGGTAGAGATTGAAGTCCCTGCTCCAAGGAGGCACAATCCAAGCTTGGGATGACTGAGACAGGATGTTGGGGAGGGAGTTGCTAAGGCCTCTCCTGTGCTCACCTCCCCCAAGAGTCCTAACATCTCCAGTCTCCACTAGCGAGGAGCCACTTCCAGGGCCAGAGGAGAAGGACTTGACTATGCTAAACATTAACAAGCAGGGGACCAACTCCACTAGCACCTTAGGAGTGTATGTACCAGCAACGTGCGTCCTGAACAGTCTGCCCCACAGGGCACAGCCAGCAAATGCCTGCGAGTTCCCAGAGACCAGTTACTCAGTGCTTCTCAACTGGTGCCCTCCCCTGCAGACCTCTGACTCCAAGTCCAGCTTTGCCTCTGAGCATGGCACGATCCTCAGCTGGGGCTGGACATGTTGAATAGTCAGTGATACACAAGGAGTTTCTGTCTATCCCCCTCTTCATGCTATTTCCCTTCCCCAGTCAACACTTTGCTGGAGCCAGGCTTCAGCAACTGTCTCTTGTGCTTCCCAGAGGTGATGGACAATATGGATGTCAGCCTGGTGAACCTGAAGCTCGCCTTAGAGGTGACCGTCTGGGTCATCCTCCTCATTTTTATCATGGAGATTTTGCTGAATTGGATTGTTAGTTTCAGAGGCTTCTGGAAAAGCAGCTGGAATGTCTTCGACTTCAGCATTACCATAGTGGTGAGAGACACGGGGGAGTCTACAGGGGAGGGGAAGCAAAGGGCAAGGCATGGACCACAAGACTAGCTCCCTGTTGCTTCATCACCTTGGGTAGCCTTGTGTCCAGAAAGTTCTGGTGGGACTCACAGTTCAGGGGACTTTCTCAAGGGGTCCCAAAGCAGGACAGAGACTGCTCCTCTTTGGCTACTCAGGCTCATTATTGGTCATGTATTGTGGTGCCCAAATGCCTCAGAACTACCAGTGGTTTTGTGATGCTTACATCTGCCCTCTAGGGAGTTCCAGTCCATCACCAAGTTCCAGCATCACCACTTTGGGCTATGTGGTGTCTCTTCTGGCCCCAGCTCCTGGAGTCATGTGATTGTGAAGCTCAACTTTCATTATAGGCAAAAAAATGTAAAAGGGAAATTTCTGGTTAGGAAGAAAAAGCTGGAAAATGTGACCCCTAAAGGCTCAAAACTTAGAAAGCAAAGACAAGACCCAGAATTTATTATTTTTAAAGCCATGATTCTGTGGGCACTGACTCATGCTTACCAAACCTTGAGGGAAGAAGGCTGCAATGCAGAGGGGTGGTAGTGGGTTGATGCCCTGTTAAGTGGCTGTGTGGGGGGCAGGTGGGGTGTGGCTTGGCCTGACTCTGCAGGGCAGCATAACCTGAACATGGTCATCTTGCTGCTCTGTTCCCTTGGCTCATAGTCCGTGATCCCCGAGTTCCTGGACATCGTTGGCGTAACCAACAAGATAGCTGCCATGAGTTTCATCAGGGCCTTCCGCATCCTCCGCACCTTAAAGCTCTTCTCCAAATTCCGGCAAGTTCGGGTGATCATCCTGGCAATAGCAAAGACCTTGAAGGTACAAAACCGGTGAGGTGGGGGCATGCTGAGACAGGTGCCAGAGCTGGGGGGCGGAGCTGCATGTATGCCAAACTCCTTCCTGTTGGTTAGTCTCCCAGCACTCAGCCTTGCCCTGGGTACATAGCACTGGCCTCCCAGCACTGCCACCTGCCCCTTGCCCCCATTTACGGAACCCCAGCCCCTAATGCTCACATACTGATGTTAATTTTTAACAGCCCCCCCCCGCCACAAGCCCTTGGCTGTACCTGCCCTGTTTTGCTCCTCGCTGCTGCAGGCCTTGGCCTAGCCCACCCCCTGTTGCTGAGCAGCATCCTTGTTGTTCTGTGTCTAATCTAGACTGTAAACTCCCTGGGCAGCATCAGCCCCCAAGCTCCCCTCAGCCCTGGCTCCTCTCTGCTTCTCCCCTGCCCAGGCTATGACCTTCATCCTGCTGCTCTTGCTGGTTTTCTTCTATGTGTTTGCTGTATCTGGCATCTTCTTCTTTGAGAGCTACAGTCGGTCAGACCGCACCGACCTGGAGTTCAGCATGTATTTCAGGTACATCTCCTTGCTTATGTTAGTGTAATGCCCCATCACCCAGCAGCAAGACACCCTCGAACCTCTGGTCATGGGGGGGGGGGGCACTGTTCTACTCTTTCACCTTTCTACTCCTGTTCCTCAGCTGGGTGATCTCACAACCTCTGGGAGGACATGGGGCTGCAGAGCCAGCTGCAAGGAGTGGAGCCGTGGGGATGCAGGTGGCCCTGGGCTGGGGAATACATTGACACTTTACAGCTTGACACTGATGGGTGCTGGGCTCCAGGGGGACACCCCCAAGGCCTAGCAGCTGCCAAAAGCTGGGCTTTGTGCTTGATGACACCCCCCTCCTCCCTCGGACTCCAGTGCCTTCTCTTTGATGTATGTATGTGGTCTAACTGTGGAACTGCTGGATGCTCTTGGAGATGCTGAGGACAGTCGTAGTGCCATGTAGCAGTGATATAAGGCTGCAGCTCACAAGCCCTGGCCAGTGTCTGAGTTGGACCATGTTAGTCTAGACCTCCCTCTGACGGGGGCCTGCCCGTTGTGCATGGCAGAATGCTGGGGCCAAGCAAACTGCTTACCTGAGTGTCATGCTGTCACCTTCCCAGCAAAAGGGCCACAACTAACTGATGCCAGCCCCCTCCTCTGCAGCATCCCTGCACTTAGACTCAGCCGAGAGATCACCAGCAAAGCAGCGGGTGGCCCTGAGCCAACTTGGACCCCACAGGCTCAATAGGCCTCAAGGTCAATGCAGCATGCCCTGAAGCTGTTCTCCGCCCGCAGGGATATCCCCAACACCTTGGTGACACTGTTCATCCTCTTCACCATGGATCACTGGTATGCCCTGCTCCAGGACACATGGAAGATACCTGAGATGAACAAGGTCATCAGCAGCCTCTATATCATCCTCTGGCTGCTGATTGGTTCCTTCATGTTCAGGAACATCTTTGTGGCAATTATGGGTAAGTGCCTGGGCCCTACACACTGCCCAGGCCGCAGGAACCCTACAGCCTCCCATGCTGGCACGTGGTGGGGCTCTGACAGTCCCCATGCAAAGCCCTCTGCCCACAGTGGCTCCCTATTGCTACATCTAGTTCCCCTGCAAAGCAAAGTTTGGGCCCTTCTCAGCTTCTGGTGGTACCTGCTTCAGGCTAGTGTGGGAGGCTTCCACCTTATAAACTCAGGACAGGTCTTGCCCCTGTCCTTGCAGACTCTCTGGACAACTAGAAAACTCCTAGAATCACAGCAGGACAGGGACTACGCATGGGAAAGCAGAGTAACTGGTGGGTGGGGATTGTGACTTGGTCACACCTGTTTAACTGAAACATCTGACAAACCAAGAGGACTGGTGCCAAAGGTTCAACACCCCAGCCCTTTGGTTTAGGGCTGAAGGAATCCCTGTTCAGCTCTCTGGTACTTCAAGGAGACCGTGAGCAAAAAGAAGGTAGTATTTGATGTTCCTATGGTAAGAGACAAGCAGAAATAAACCCTGTTTTGAAAAATAACCTTCTGGCTGCTGCCCTAGATCCCAGCTCACCAGGTATAAAGTCTAGCGGGTTCTGGGCAGCAGTGGCACACAGAAGGGTAACAGTCTGTAGGGAAGCCTTCACCCCCCCACCGCCCCTTCTAAGAACCTCAGGACCCCCAGGGCTTAATGGGGGCTCTGGGTTTGTCAGTGACTAATTTCCAGATGATCCGGAGTGACCTGGCTGAAGAGGTGAAGCAGATAGAGGCCCAGAAGAAAGCAGATTTATTTAAAACACAGATTATAGAGAGGTGAGTGAGTACAGCACCCACCGCACCTCGGGCTGGTCTGGGGACTATCACACCATCTAGTCTGCAGCCCAGGCCACTGCCCCACCGCAGCCACTACCACCACACCAAAGTATGACAGCCCCCAGGAGATGCAGCTGTCCTGTACCCCAGCAGAGACTGATGGGCACCAGTGCCCAAGGCCCCTGCAGTGGTGGCAGGTGATTATGTGAGGTGGTTATGGGGTTGAGGGTGCAATCCAGACCAACAGGGGATTGAGTCGCTACCTGCCCTATAACTCTGGTGTCTCAAATTCTTTGCTACTTTAACTCCCTGCCCAGCACGTTCACAGTCAGCAACAAGCAGGCAGGTCCCATCCTGAGTGTCTGTGTGCTTCATAGCCCTAGTCCAGCAGGTCTGACCCCAGCACCCTGCCAGCCACACTCCAGTCAGAGTCCCCGCTCTCTACCAGCCTCGGGTGCTACTTGCAGAGTGATGCCAACACACACCCACTCCTAAATCTTCCCACATCCATGTGCTCTGTAATGTCCAGTGCTCACCTGGACAGGTCAGAGACATAATATGGCTTGTTTGTTCCTCAAGACACAAAAAAGCATCACAGCACGTTTACTGGGATAAATACACACTCTGCTACATGCACAGCATTGAGTTGGTTTACAGTAAAAATAAAATAAAAATCTATTAACAATAGGTCCTAGGATCAATGATGCCAACAAATAGGAATAAAGTTAGAAGGGTTACAACACACATCTAAAAGTCTCAGACTTAATCTAGCAAGCTGCAGGCTTTGTTCAAGCTGTTGTCTCTGACCAGTCATTCATCTTTGCCACCATGGCTGGCTTTCCCTGTCCAGGACCTTCCACAGAAGTACCAGGTGCTGGTTTTCCTTGTCTTCCTAGGTAAAAGATCTTTGCCTAAGAAGGTTTATCACCTACACTTAGGCTATGTCTACACTGGCAATTGACCGATAAAACTTTTGTCTTTCAGAGGTGTTAACTCTCCCCCTGCCTGAAAGACAAATTTTGGCATGACAAGCGCCAGTGAGAACAGCACGTTTTAGGCAGGGGAGCGCTCCTGCCAACAACAGAAACGCTGCTTGTTGGGGGTGGAAGTTTGTCAGCAGGAGAGCCGACAAACAGCAGCTACACTGCACGACTTTTAGCAACACAGCTGTAATGACAGCTATGTTGCTAAAAGCTGTGTAGTGTAGACACAACCTCAGTTCCCAGAGACTTCAACCCCTGTTTGGCTGAAGGGCCTGTCTTTCTAAGCTTGCACAAGTTCTGTTCCCCTGAGTCTGTCCAGTGACACATGCCAAAGATGGCATCTGTCCGTGCTTATAGCTCCTGAAGTTCAAAGTCTTTGTTTCAAGAGGCAGATGGTCTCACGCTACTTCCCCCTTCCTGTGGGCTTCCCACCCTCTGCATGTAAATGGGGCTGCCATTGTTTTGAGACAGGTGCCTTCCCTTGGTCTGGGAGGGACCCTTTTTCTCCCTGGTTGAGCACAGACTTAAAGCACAATATCATTAAGTATCCAGATTCCTCATACAGGGTTAATACAGACATCTCTCAATGATATTACTCACCAGTGTGGCATCAGCTTCCAGAAAAGCCCTCACTTGAGACACTTTTGTAATACAGTGATACTGCATTCAACCAGCTGATTCCATGGCTGTTCATTCAGGCTCTTTATAGACCAGTAAATCTTTGCAATGGACTTTTCTGAGGTCACCCCTAAAAGTGACGTTCATTCAAGCTGAGAAAGGCAACAGGGAGTCTGGTGGTGAAGGAAGCGCCATGCTCTTTCTTCCTCCAGGGGGTAGCTTAATAGCTTTGTCTACCTAATGTGTAAAAATGGACCTTCATTCTCCTTGCCTGAAGACCAGGCTGACACATTCCTCTGTTTAGGGCAGACTCCCCCAGCATGCCCAGTTTAGTCATAATTGCAGCACATATCCATAACTCTCAATCCACACCATGTACATACTGATCAATAGCATTCTTGTGATGTAAGTTAGTAGTTCTCAAAGGATAGCGTACAAAATGTGGCTTGCGAGATATTACAATAGCATGTAGGGTGTGAATACCGGGGGGTTACAGTCAGAGATATACCCAGATAATCTGGGCAAGTGGCCCACACTCTCACGCTGCAGAGGAAGGCAAAAGCCCCTTGTCACAGATCCACCAGATTGGTGCTATGCCCCCAGCTTTGGAACAGTCTCTTGGAGGGGCTCCTTTGGTGAGCCAGACCCCCTGGGGGTTTCACTCTGCTTTCAGGGTCAGCCACATGCTCTCACCACCTCCAGAGACTGAACCTCTGGGGCTCCATCCCTCCTGCTTCACAGCAAATCCAACTGCAACAGCCTGGCAGAGACTTGCCCACTCTCCAGGGACTAAGCACCTTGCCCAATGGCTGCAGACACATGCTGTGAAAACAGGTTTATAGTCACCTGGACACAGCCTAGGAAGGCCTTCGGGCAGCACAGAGAAATGAAGGTCCATGCTAGTCAGCCTAGAGCACTTCACCAGCCCCACTGCTGTGAAGCCCAGTTCATGCTTGGTCTCTTCCTGACTGCCTTCCTTAGTTCCTAAGTGAAAAGCCCAGTCCATTTTTCCCCACTTTCCCCTCCGCATCCTTTGTTCCCTCTGATGAGTTAGAAACCACCTTCTAATTTCCAGCCTGAATTTGTTCTTGTGCCAACATTGTCCTTTAGCGTCAATAGCCCTTCACCCTCCCTGGTGCTCATCTCCCTGATGTATTTATAGCTAGTAGTCATAGCCCCTCTCTGCCTTCATTGTGCCAGGCTAAACAAGACCAGCTCTTCCAGTCACTTCTCATAAGGCAGGACCTCCATTCCCCTAGTAGCTCTTCTCTGCATCTGTTCCAGTCTGAATTCACTTTTCTTGCCCATGGGTGACCAGAACTGTACACAGTGCCTCACACACTGGCATGAATACTTCTCTCTCTGCTGGAAACATCTTGCCTGCCAGGAGCACATTTGCGTTTTTTGCAGTGCATCACTGGTAGCTGATGCTTGATCACAGGATGACTAACACACCCAGCTCTCTCTCCTCCTCTGCTGCTGCTTCCAACTGAGGTCTGCAAAACTTAGACTCTAAGTGCATGACCTTGCACTTTGTGCAAGGTGTTGAGCTCCCCTCACAACCGAGGCCACTGCCCCATGGCTTACATCCGTCCTGCTGGGGGGCAGGGATAGGGATCTCCCGACACAGCCAACATCCATGCCAGGCACCCTTCTGCTCCCTGCTGGGAGCAACTGCACAGCCCGTGCTCTCCCAGGGCAGCCCCATGTGAGTTCTCTCACTCCCTGGGTTGGGACCCTTATTAATATCTACTTTTTGACTATATAGGAGACACAGCCAGCTCATCTCAGCAGACAGCCCACAGATGCCCTTGGTGAGCATGGGTATCCATAAGCATTAAGGGATGGCAATGATGGGTAAGCACCTGAGGAACCTGTCCCCCAGAGCACAGAAGGGCAAGGACTGCTGAAGAAGCCCTCAGAAGGGCAAGGACTGCTGGGTTTGGCCTTAACTCAGAATTCAGCCCTGGGCAGGCACCTGCCTACAATACAGGGCTCCGCCCCTGCACCCATGCCCACCCTAGCTGGACTCTGACAGCTTGCCTGCCAGGCCCTTTATTCCAGGCCATGTTGTGGCTGACCTAGATCACCATCCATGGCAGGGTTTAGAACCAGCAGCGTTTCTCTCCAGCGCTATGTTGGGTTCCTCTCTCTTCAGCAGGTCTCAGGCTTGGAGGTTTGCCCAGGAGCAGAGGCAGCCCCTAGTGCGCAGCAGCCAGAGTACATGGTGGTAGCGAAGCAGAGTGTGAAGGACTGTAAGTGCACATGCCCCACATAGGGCAGGGGGAGTTTCCGCCTAGCTGCAGGAGCCTGAGCAGAGCTATGCTGAGCTAACTCGGCTCCTGCTCTGCATTTCGTTGTGCTGGGGAGACTGCAGTCCAAGGGATACCCCTTCCTGGGAGCACCAAACCCAAGGCCTTGGGTGCAGGGGCAGAGAGCAGCAGAAGGGAGGACCACAGCGAGCCACTCTCCTTCCCCCAGCAGCAGGAGCCCCTGTTCCATGTGCAAGGGGAGGGGGCATTAGAAACAGAAGGGCCCTTTCTGTCCCCTCACAGCAGGGCAGGAATCTCATACCACCATGCAGGAGGTGCATGGAAATCATTGGGGGGGGGGGGCTTTGCCAGTCCTGAAGCTGCAGCCTTTGCCTCTGCTAGTGGACTGGGAGACATACATCCACCAGAACCTGCAGAGCCTGGTGGAGGTCAATGAGGATGGATGGGTGGTGTGGCCCAGCGACTCCCTCTTCCGCTACTTTGAACTGCTGGAGCAGCTGCAGCACAACCTCGAAGAGCGCAAGAGGCTGCAGCATTATGCAGGTGAGTAGGAGGCAAACAGCACGGGGGGGGGGGGGGGGAGGAGGTTCCTGAGCACACAGGGGAAGACGTGCTCCTTCTCCTCCTTTGGGACACTGCCTGGCCTTCTTTCTGCCTGCAGCATTTCATTCTTCTCAGCCCCTCTCCCACCAGCAGCAAAACAACCCCCCAGCTAGGGAACAGGGCTCCCTGCAAGGCAATTTCCATGCCCCAGGACTGCTCCCTCCCCCATTTGCTCTTGGGGCAGGGCATGCTCATTGCTATTGACCAGGAAGGCTAGTTGTCCCCCATTCATAACTAGGTGCCCAGAATGGAAGAGACTGTTCTGGGGGAAGTCACCCCAGGGCAGGGTCTGCTGTGCACATAGAGCCCACTGCCTTTGCCCCAGGTCCTGGCACCAGCACCCCAGCATTCTCCTAGTCTGAACTGCATTGAATTGCCTACCCCTTCCATTTATTTCTCTGACCTCCCTGGGATGTGTGGGTCCTCCCAACTTGGCACAGTGGTTACATGCTCAGATGATGCTGTCTAGCCTCAGCTTCCTGTCATGCTGGTAGATCAGCACCTCTCCACCCCTGCTGCTCAGCACAGCTGCACAAGTAGCTGAGTGGCTCATGCCCCTCCAGGATCACAGCAGCTCTCTACCAGCAGAAAGCCGCTAGCTGCAGAGATCTGAGCACAGGAGTGGTTGGCCCTTGCCATTCTGCAGGACTGTCTCCTCCACTTATGTAATTCGCTACAAGCTGATCAGCCCCTATGGTTGGGGGAAAGTGCCATTACTTTACCAGCAGCAAACAGCCAGACCTCTTCTACCTTTCTTTCCTACAGTCATGGCCTTATTAAACATAGAGGACAAGTAAGGAGCCACGTCCAAGGGACTCTGTGCAGCAGGAGAGCCCTTCCCACCAGGGGAGAAGTTAGCACCACTATGCTACAGAGAGAACTACAGAACTGCCAGCAGGAACAGCTGCCCCAACTCCTCCCTCCCCTGAATTTCTGCATTCCCTCTCCAATCCCCACACCAATCCTGTTGCAAGCTCAAGGCAGCTGGCCTTAGAGGCAGTGTTTAAGACCTGGGCTAGATTAAATAGGAAGTAGCTGACCTTTGTATTCTTGGCAGCATGGGCTGATTACACAGCTGATTCAGCCTTCCTCCCCAGGGGTCAGCCCTCCATTCCCTTCCCTTAGCTGTGGCTGCTCCCCCCGGCACTGCACAGCATAAGTGCCCCACAAGCCTGCCTCCCTTTTCCCTTGGGGTGTTGATGCAGGCTAACTGCACCATGGTTGGCATGCTGGAGCTGCCAACCTTCAACAAGGATGCTGGGTCTGGGGCAACTCAAGAACCATCCTCCAAGCTGCAGGCCTTGCCCAGCCTGTGCTACATAGTAGTGCTTTGGGGAGGGTGGGGAAGTGCTTCCCCTCAGCTCTCTGCAGGAAGTGGCCAGCAGTGGCAGATAGGGAAGGGATGGCAGAGCCTAGATTCTTTATAGATCCAGTTTACAGGATTCTCATCTGCTCTTGCCCACAGCAGCAGTTCCTTTGGGGTCCTCCATTACTGGTGCCACCCCCATCTGCTAGCATCAGGAAATAAAAAGAGGCATGGGCTAGAGGTCAGCACTGCTACTGTGGGAAGTGGGGCTCCGTTCCCAGTTCCTCCAGGACAGACTGCAAGATCACAGGGAAGTCTCCCCATCCATAGAACAGGGTTAAGGCCCAGCTCACAGGAACACACAGATTGATTCTTCAGCTGGAGACCAGGCTTGTCTCAGCAAACTCAACCCGGGCACTGCATTCCCTGCAGCACCTGGGTTGTGGACCCTGGGTACTACCCAGTGGTTACCTGGGGGAAGCATCTCCTCCTCTGGGGGATGAGCCATTGTGCCCGAAGAGCAGTCCTCTGTCCTGGGCACAGCCCCTGCCACCCAGGTCCACAACCTAGCCTGCCTTCTCCTAAGCCTGCAAGGAGCTTGCACTTCACTCTCCATTGCTCACCAGAGGGCACTGCAGCACCAAGCAAGCCTGGCCTGAGAGAGGGCTGTTCCCATCCCCTGCCCCAGGCTGCTGCCCACAGGGCCATAACAGAGTATTGTCCTGCCCTCCCTCATGCCAGGCCCCTTCTCCCTGCATTCATAGAATCATAGAATATCAGGGTTGGAAGGGACCTCAGGAGGTATCTAATCCAACCCCTTGCTCAAAGCAGGACCAATCCCCAATTAAATCATCCCAGCCAGGGCTTTGTCAAGCCTGACCTTAAAAACTTCTAAGGAAGGAGATTCCACCACCTCCCTAGGTAACACATTCCAGTGTTTCACCACTCTCCTAATGAAAAAGTTTTTCCTAATATCCAACCTAAACCTCCCCCACTGCAACTTGAGACCATTACTCCTGTTTTGTCATCTGCTACCACTGAGAACAGTCTAGATCCATCCTCTTTGGAACCCCCTTTCAGGTAGTTGAAAGCAGCTATCAAATCCCCCCTCATCCTTCTCTTCTGCAGACTAAACAATCCCAGTTCCCTCAGCCTCTCCTCATAAGTCATGTGTTCCAGTCCCCTAATCATTTTTGTTGCCCTCCGCTGGACTCTTTCCAGTTTTTCCACATCCTTCTTGTAGTGTGGGGCCCAAAACTGGACACAGTACTCCAGATGAGGCCTCCCTCGATCTGCTGGCAATGCCCCTACTTATACAGCCCAAAATGCCATTGGCCTTCTTGGCAACAAGGGCACACTGCTGACTCATATCCAGCTTCTCGTCCACTGTAACCCCTAGGTCCTTTTCTGCAGAACTGCTGCCGAGCCACTCGGTCCCTGGTCTGTAGCGGTGCTCCACGGTGCTTCCTTTGCTCTGCTCTCTGCGCCAGGCTGGGGCAGCGGTTTCAGGGCTGACTCTGGCCCTGCTCAGCCACCACACTCCAGGGCATCTCACAGGATTAGCTCTCTGCCTTTCCCATGCAATGGAGATGCACCCCCACACACAGAAGGGCACACCCCAGGAGCCTGTCTCCTGCCAGAACCTGGACCTCCCCCAGCAGGGAGTAGAGGAAGCTGGCTTTCCTGGGCGCAGCAGAGTCTTTAATAGAAGCCATACAATTTCCACTTGTAAAATCAGTACAATAGCCGTTTAAAAGGATAAAATGGAGGGGCTGCTGTGGTGATGGGGGTGTTCACGAAACATTGGAGTGATCATGATCAGGCATGATCGGCCCAAGTGCAGGCATTACACTTATGAACAGCATGCTGCTAAACTATTAAGCCAGGCCCTACTCTGACTCCAGAACAAAAACCAGGCTGCCCTGAACCCACCCCCAAGACCCTCCCACCCCTAAAACTCTGCCCAAGAGGCATCCCAGTCCATCTCCAGGAGACACTGGTAGCAGGGGCTGAACCTGCAGCTGATGGTTTCCCAGGCCAGTGCCTGCCTCAGTACATGTGAGCGCAGCCAGCAGCTGCCCAAGCAGGGCCAATGGCGTCAGCCCAGGAAGCGCAAGGCAGCCATGACTGAGAAGCCCAGCAGCATGGAGAGCACTTTGGGCAGGCGGCACTTCGGGGAGTTCAGTTCATGAGGCAGGATCTCAAGGAAGGTGATATAGACAAAGGTCCCTGCAGCAATCCCTTCCAGCAGGCACTGGGCCATGGTGCTGCTGGGGCCCGGGTTCTGCATCATCACAATCCCCACTGCGATGCCAAGGGGAGACATGAGGGCAAAGGTGCCAATCAGAGCCACAAACCAGCAGGCGGGGACCTGGCTCTGGAGCAGCAGGAGCGAGAGGCTGACAGCAATCACGCTCTTATGCGCCACGATGGCGATGCAGATCTGCAGCACCTTGGACTCCGTGTCCTGCAGCCCCACGGCCAGGCCCTCGAACAGGGAGTGCACCGATAGAGATAGGAAGAGGACAAAGGAGCGGAAGGACGAGTGGGCCGGGAAGTCTGCAGGCAAGTGAGGCGCACCCGTCTCCACCACCCACTCACCAGTGTCTGCTGGCTGAGGGGTGGCCTCCCCACAGGAGAGGAGGGGGGTGGCCTCCCCTGACCGCCGCTCACTGCAGTCCAGGACCATGTGCTCGATTATGAGAACCAGCAGGAAGCCAAGAGTCAGGACGAATTCAGGAAAGGGAAAATCCACCTGGGGAAGCAGAGAAAGCATTAGCCCGAGCAGAGGCCTCCGGACCCCCAACCCAGCAGAGACGGTGGAGATGACCCCAGGCCAGCTGGTGGGGCTGCAGCTAGGAACCGGGAGGAACAGCAAGCCCAGCTGGCCCATCCCAGCGCTATTCGGGGAGGGGGCTGCGGGGTACCTACCGTGATCTGCTGGCTCCGCAGCTCCTCCCGCATGTCAGACAGAGAGTCAGGGACGATGTCCAGCAGGCAGGTGGCCAGGAAGATTCCTCCAGCCACGCAGCCGACAAAGCTGCGCCACCGCCCGTGGATCCCTGCTCCAGAGAGGGAGCAGTCAGCGTGACAGCCCCCCCCGGGAGACCCCGTCCCGCGGGGGGGGCAGGGTCCCGGCGTCCTCCCCCCCCACTGGGAGACCCTGTCCCGCGGGGGGGGGCAGGGTCCCAGCGTCCTCCCTCCCCCCCCACTGGGAGACCCCGTCCCGCGGGGGGGGGCAGGGTCCCGGCGTCCTCCCTCCCCCCCCCACTGGGAGACCCCGTCCCGCGGGGGGGGGCAGGGTCCCGGCGTCCTCTCTCTCCCCCCCCACTGGGAGACCCCGTCCCGCGGGGGGGGGGCAGGGTCCCGGCGTCCTCTCTCTCCCCCCCCACTGGGAGACCCCGTCCCGCGGGGGGGGGGCAGGGTCCCGGCGTCCTCTCTCTCCCCCCCCACTGGGAGACCCCGTCCCGCGGGGGGGGGGCAGGGTCCCGGCGTCCTCTCTCTCCCCCCCCACTGGGAGACCCCGTCCCGCGGGGGGGGCAGGGTCCCGGCGTCCTCTCTCTCCCCCCCCACTGGGAGACCCCGTCCCGCGGGGGGGGGCAGGGTCCCGGCGTCCTCTCTCTCCCCCCCCACTGGGAGACCCCGTCCCGCGGGGGGGGGCAGGGTCCCGGCGTCCTCTCTCTCCCCCCCCACTGGGAGACCCCGTCCCGCGGGGGGGGGCAGGGTCCCGGCGTCCTCTCTCTCCCCCCCCACTGGGAGACCCCGTCCCGCGGGGGGGGGCAGGGTCCCGGCGTCCTCTCTCTCCCCCCCCACTGGGAGACCCCGTCCCGCGGGGGGGGGCAGGGTCCCGGCGTCCTCTCTCTCCCCCCCCACTGGGAGACCCCGTCCCGCGGGGGGGGGCAGGGTCCCGGCGTCCTCTCTCTCCCCCCCCACTGGGAGACCCCGTCCCGCGGGGGGGGGCAGGGTCCCGGCGTCCTCTCTCTCCCCCCCCACTGGGAGACCCCGTCCCGCGGGGGGGGGCAGGGTCCCGGCGTCCTCTCTCTCCCCCCCCACTGGGAGACCCCGTCCCGCGGGGGGGGGGCAGGGTCCCGGCGTCCTCTCTCTCCCCCCCCACTGGGAGACCCCGTCCCGCGGGGGGGGGCAGGGTCCCGGCGTCCTCTCTCTCCCCCCCCACTGGGAGACCCCGTCCCGCGGGGGGGGGCAGGGTCCCGGCGTCCTCTCTCTCCCCCCCCACTGGGAGACCCCGTCCCGCGGGGGGGGGCAGGGTCCCGGCGTCCTCTCTCTCCCCCCCCACTGGGAGACCCCGTCCCGCGGGGGGGGGCAGGGTCCCGGCGTCCTCTCTCTCCCCCCCCACTGGGAGACCCCGTCCCGCGGGGGGGGGCAGGGTCCCGGCGTCCTCTCTCTCCCCCCCCACTGGGAGACCCCGTCCCGCGGGGGGGGGCAGGGTCCCGGCGTCCTCTCTCTCCCCCCCCACTGGGAGACCCCGTCCCGCGGGGGGGGGCAGGGTCCCGGCGTCCTCTCTCTCCCCCCCCACTGGGAGACCCCGTCCCGCGGGGGGGGGCAGGGTCCCGGCGTCCTCTCTCTCCCCCCCCACTGGGAGACCCCGTCCCGCGGGGGGGGGCAGGGTCCCGGCGTCCTCTCTCTCCCCCCCCACTGGGAGACCCCGTCCCGCGGGGGGGGGCAGGGTCCCGGCGTCCTCTCTCTCCCCCCCCACTGGGAGACCCCGTCCCGCGGGGGGGGGCAGGGTCCCGGCGTCCTCTCTCTCCCCCCCCACTGGGAGACCCCGTCCCGCGGGGGGGGGCAGGGTCCCGGCGTCCTCTCTCTCCCCCCCCACTGGGAGACCCCGTCCCGCGGGGGGGGGCAGGGTCCCGGCGTCCTCTCTCTCCCCCCCCACTGGGAGACCCCGTCCCGCGGGGGGGGCAGGGTCCCGGCGTCCTCTCTCTCCCCCCCCACTGGGAGACCCCGTCCCGCGGGGGGGGCAGGGTCCCGGCGTCCTCTCTCTCCCCCCCCACTGGGAGACCCCGTCCCGCGGGGGGGGGGGCAGGGTCCCGGCGCCCTCCCCCCCCGGAGACCCCGTCCCGCGGGGGGGGCAGGGTCCCGGCGTCCTCTCCCCCCCCCGCACTGGGAGACCCCGTCCCGCGGGGGGGGGCAGGGTCCCGGCGCCCTCCCCCCCCGGGAGACCCCGCACGCACCCGCGCCCGCGCCCGCGCCCCGCAGCCGCCCGGGGAGCAGCCCGGGGAGCAGCCCGCAGAGCAGCGGCAGGAGCAGCAGCCCGAGCAGGCCGCCCAGCTTGGCCGCCAGCAGGGACCGCATGACGCCGCCTCGGGGCGCGCGGCCGCCGCGCGAGCTTTAAACCCGCTCTCCGCGGGACAGGCCCCGCCCACAGCACTCCCGCCCCCGCACGCGGATTGGCCAGAGCCGCCGAAAGGGGCGGAGCCCTCACGGCGAGGGGCGGGGCTTGCGCGCAGGCGGGCGCGCCCCAGCTGGGCCGGTTGCACGTGGTCGGTGCCGAGCGGGGGGGGCGGTTCGCCGCGGGCCCCGGGCTCGCTGCGCCGAGCTCGGCTCCCCCCGGCGGGGCGGGGCGGGGCGGGCCGAGGGGCTGCCGGTGCCTGCTGGGGGCTGGGGCTGGTAGCTCCCTGGGAGCGGGCCGCCTCTCTGCTCCCGGGCCGGGGCGGGCCGCAGAGCTGGTCGCCCGCGGTTCCTGCTCTGTCCCCGCAGCCCCCTGAAGTGGAGACGGGAAGGGAGGTGCCCGGCAGCCGGCGGAGGGAGCGCTCCTGGGCCTCGGGGCATTGACTCTGGGTTCAGAACCTGGCCGTGGCGTCCCCTCGCCGCTCTCCGAGGGCTGCTCGTGTGGGTGGGTTCCTGGGCCGTCTGGCAAAGAGGAGGGATGGGAGAATCTAGCAGCAGAAGTTTTAATGCCCCTCAGTAAGTCTCACCCCCTTAGTTGCAGTCTGCTGGCCAGGCCCACCCTCTTCTATCAGCGACGGTGTAGACAGAGGGTTTGCAGCCCGGGTGTGTGTGCGGCACCCCTGAAAGACCAGGGCAGCAAGGCTCCCCCTCCCCGTCACCGTCTCCGGGCTCCTGCCCCAAGACTGGTCAACACAGGGGGCTGCAGAGATGTTCTGAGCCCTCACAGGACACCTGTGTGCCATCCACTTCCAGGGAGATGCCATTCCTGGTCCCAGCTGGTGATCCCCAGCGGTAGCCGGGGTAGCAGCCATGTAATCCTGGTGCAGCAAGGCCCGCAGACTAGCTTGATGCTGCCAAAGCACCCGCGTTTCCCTCCGGTCAGCTTTGACGCCACAGCTTTTGGCTTTCACTCAGTGCTCTTTTGTTCTCAGATCCTGGGACAGGAGTAAATAGGGGCCAAGCTGGCTCATTTTACATCCCCGTCGTAGCCTGTTCTGTCTTGTTCTGCTTTCCCAGCTAAGCAGCTTTAGACACAGGGGGGCTGCACCAATTAAAAATGATAGTGGTGTGTGACGTTGTGAGTGTAATATAATATCTCATTGAAAGGTGACAGGGTCAGAAAGAGTTAATTAACTCCCAGACTGACCTGACCCATGGCCGAACCTTAGAGACTGGTTAGGAAGAGATGGAAATGAAGAGAGCTTTGAAATGCAGCCGGCCTTGTGAGAGACAGAAGGGGAGATAGAAAAGGAGTACTTGTAGCACCTTAGAGACTAACCAATTTATGGTGTTACCATACACATTGTAACGAGACTAACAAATTTATTTGAGCATAAGCTTTCGTGAGCTATGTAGCTTACGAAGGCTCATGCTCAAATAAATTGGTTATTCTCTAAGGTGCCACAAGGACTCCTTTTCTTTCTGCGGATACAGACTAACGCGGCTGCTACTCTGAAACCTGTAAGGAGAGTGATCAGGTAAGGTGTGAGCTGTAGCTCACGAAAGCTCGTGCTCAAATACATTGGTTAGTCTCTAAGGTGCCACAAGGACTCCTTTTCTTTCTGCGGATACAGACTAACACGGCTGTTACTCTGAAACCTGTAAGGAGAGTGATCAGGTAAGGTGTGAGCTGTAGCTTACGAAGGCTCATGCTCAAATACATTGGTTAGTCTCTAAGGTGCCACAAGGACTCCTTTTCTTTTTTCAGGTAAGGTGAGCTATGACCAGCAGGAGAGAGAGAAAACCTTTTGTAATGATAATCAAGGTGGGCCATTTCCAGCAGTGAGGAACAGTAGGGGGGGAAATAAATAGTTTTACTTTGTGTAATGACCCATCCACTCCCAGTCTCTATTCAAGCCTAAGTTAATTGTATCCAGTTTGCAAATTAATTCCAATTCAGCAGTTTCTCGTTGGAGTCTGTTTTTGAAGTTTTTTTGTTGAAGAATTGCCACTCTTAGGTCTGTAATCGAGTGACCAAAGAGATTGAAGTGTTCTCCGACTGGTTTTTGAATGTTATAATTCTTGACGTCTAATTTGTGTCCATTTATTCTTTTACGTAGAGACTGTCCAGTTTGGCCAATGTACATGGCAGAGGGGCATTGCTGGCACATGATGGACCCATGGAAAAGAAGCCCTTGAGGAATTCCATCATGATTTCAACAATTTCCATCCCACCATCAACCTCAAACCTGGACCAGTCCACACAAGAGATCCACTTCCTGGACACTACAGTGCTAATAAACAATGGTCACATAAACACCACCCTATACCGGAAACCTACTGACCGCTATTCCTACCTGCATGCCTCCAGCTTTCACCCTGACCACACCACACGATCCATCGTCTACAGCCAAGCTCTGCGATACAACCGCATTTGCTCCAACCCCTCAGACAGAGACAAACACCTACAAGATCTCTATCAAGCGTTCTTACAACTACAATACCCATCTGCTGAAGTGAAGAAACAGATTGACAGAGCCAGAAGAGTTCCCAGAAGTCACCTACTACAGGACAGGCCCAACAAAGAAAATAACAGAACGCCACTAGCCATCACCTTCAGCCCCCAACTAAAACCCCTCCAACACATCATCAAGGATCTACAACCTATCCTGAAGGACGACCCGTCACTCTCACAGATCTTGGGAGACAGGCCAGTCCTTGCTTACAGACAGCCCCCCATCCTGAAGCAAATACTCACCAGCATCCACACACCACACAACAGAACCACTAACCCAGGAACCTATTCTTGCAACAAAGCCTGTTGCCAACTGTGTCCACATATCTATTCAGGGGACACCATCACAGGGCCTAATCACATCAGCCACACTATCAGAGGCTCATTCACCTACACATCTACCAATGTGATCTATGCTATCATGTGCCAGCAATGCCCCTCTGCCATGTACATTGGCCAGACTGGACAGTCGCTACGTAAAAGAATAAATGGACACAAATCAGACGTCAAGAATTATCACATTCAAAAACCAGTCGGAGAACACTTCAATCTCTCTGTTAGTCTCTAAGGTGCCACAAGTATTCCTTTTCTTTTTGTGAATACAGACTAACACGGCTGCAACTCTGAGAAGAGTAGATGTTTGCTCAGGTCTTGTGATGTCAGCAAACAAGTCTTGTCGATGGCTGTAGCTTCGATTCAAAGATCAGAAAAGGAATATTAACATTTAGGCAGATACTTGAGTGACATAGTATTATTGTCTGTATGTCTCTTTGAAGGTTGTGGTAACCTGTGTCTGAACTGTTTAACGGATAAATGACCCTGTGCTAATTGCCAGGATGTTTGGGAGAAGGAAAGTGAAGCCGATTGTTTTCTCAGGCCAAAAGGCTGCAGGAAATGAATAAAAACCTTGGGACACGATCCTTCTTCATCTCAGATCTGCTTTGGGTTTCAAGAGGGGGAACCTTAAGCCATAAGGATTGAGATCCCCAGTCACTGACTGGAGTCACCCTTAATATGGACATTGGACTGTAACCCATGGACTATTTCTAAAAGGACTTTTGGCAACGACAAGCTCATCTCTGCCATGTATCTGAACCTCAAGAATTGAACTCAAGTCTGTCTGTATATTGATCTTTTAACCAACACACTCTCTCTTTTCTTTTTTAATAAATGTTAGTTTAGTTAATAAGAACTGGCTGGAAGCGTGTATTTGGGGTAAGATCTGAGTTATCATTTGACCTGGGTCTGGGGCTTGGTCCCTTTGGGGTCAGGAGAACCTTTTCTTTTATATGATGAAATAAGATTTTCAGAATTTATCATCCTATGTTTGACGTGTGTGTCTGGCTGGAGGCCTGCGGCTAGCTACTTTAAGGGAACTGCGTTGTGTGGACGTCTGAGAACCCAGGGAGGTGCTATAGAAGCTGTTTTGGGCTGGCTGGGTAAATCTAAGTATTGGACTATCCACCACCGTCTGGGGTTTGTCTGCCCCGTTCTGTTTGCAGTTCACCCGGATTGAGTGACCTCAGCTGGCTCCCACGGGCAGCACCGTCACATGATGCAAAAATTTTGTGTGGACAAGGCCTTAGTCTCACCTTGCACTGGCAACCCTGGCCACTGCCCCCAGGCCTCCAATCACCTGTGTTGATGTTGACCTTATCTGGAGTTTCCTTTACTCTGTCTTTTTGTGAGAGATAGGTGATCTCATGCTGTATGCTTGAGTGGGATGGGGGGAGGGTTGTCTGTTGTCTGCGTGCACAGAATTATGGGGAGCAGGGAAACTGAACCAATGTATCTGCCTGTGGGGTGGGGGGCAGCTGAGGTATTTCTGCCTGCTGCATCCCTGGAGGAGTGTGAGGGAGAAGCTGCCGGGGCTCTCTGCTCATGATACTTTTGAGGTAAGGGTGAGCAATGGGAGCAGTTTTCATGTTAAGGAACATTTTGCTGCAGGGTTCAGCTTGAGAGAGTCACATGCAGAGCTGAAAGGAAAAAACACTGTGTCCTGTGAGCTGGGGAGGGAGCAGTGAGAAGTCCCGTGGTGGGGTGCGTGGCAGAGGACCGGCAGGGGAAAGGAGCCAGAACCCCCAAGTTCTGGAGGGGCCATGCCCTGGACTCCTGGGTGAGACCAGTCAGTCCAAACTCTCAAGGGGCTGAGTCTCTTAAAGGTGAATGTCAAACATTTCAGGAAAACCAGTCTCTTCCTCTGCTCAGAATCCAGTATGTGGGATCTGAGTCCATTTCCTTGGAGTGACTGTGATTCACCTTAACCCTTCAGACTATACAGACAAGAATCTTCCCTGACTCCCAGCCCCCTAACCCTAGCCATGGGGCCCAGCCCTTCACTAGGATATTTGTCAAGGTAAGAAATTCCTGCCCCTTGACCTGTTTGTCCATTGCCATTGCAGAGGGAACTAAATGGTCAAACAAACCCCAAACATGAAATCAAGCAAGCTAATTATGAGCTAGCTATAGGGTTGCCAGTTGTCTAATTGCACAAACCCAAACACCCGGGCCCTTCCCTGAGGCCACGTCCCAACTCACTGCATCCTCCCTCCCTCGCTCGCTCCCTCTCCCCTGCCCTCCCTTGCTTTCACGGGGCTGGGGTAGAGGGGGATGTAGCTGCTTTTATTTACTTCCTTGCTTGTCCGAGCAGCTGTTCACGTCACCTGCCCAGGAGGGAGCTGTGAAGCCTCAAGACCTGCCCTCCTCACCTGGACTAAGCTTGCCTCCCGTTTTGTGCCTACCCCTCTTGCTCCTGCTTGGCCTGGAAACAGGTGTATCTCATTACCAGTTCAGGCCGCCAATGGGGGTTAGTATGTGTCACGGAGTCCCCGGGCGATGCTCTGGAACGGCTCCCTACGAAGCCAGTCAGGACTCTGGGGCAGTCTCCTTTCTGTGAACAGCCTGTCTGCAGGACACACAGCTCACACAGCTTCCACCTTCCTGGGTCTGACCTCGGAGCATTCAGCCTCCTCTGCCCCTCTGTGCGCTTCTCACAGCGAGTCCACCCAGGCAGGGTCCTGGGGAAGCCAGAGGGTCCTGCCCCCCAACTCCGCAGTCAGACGTGACTCTCAGCCAGCCAGTAAAATAAAGGTTTATTAGATGACGGGAACATGGTCTAACACAGAGCTTGTAGGTGCAGAGAACAGGACCCCTCGGCTGGGTCCATTTTGGGGGGCAGTGAGCCAGACAACCCCGTCTGCCCTTCACTCCATGTCTCCAGCCAGCCCCAAACTGAAACTCCCTCCAGCCCCTCCTCCTCTGGGCTTTGTCCCTGTCCCAGGCCAGGAGGTCACCTGATTCCTTTGTTCTCCAACCCTTTAGCTCTCACCTTGCAGGGGGGAAGGGCTAGGCCATCAGTTGCCAGGAAACAGGGTGTCGGCCATTCTCTGTGTCCAGACCCCTGCACACACCTGCCCTCTAGGCCTCTGCAATGATCATACACCCTTACCCCACCCCCTAGATACTTAAGAACTGCCTAGGGGAAACTGAGGCACCCCCACACTATTCAGAGGAAACATTAAGAACAGTCCCACTTCGTCACAGTGTGTCAGATTCCTGACCATGTTTCGCAGATGAAGGCAGGGTCCCATGGCCAAGTGGTCCAGAGTGTCTGCTGTCTGGAGCCTGGCTGCTTCCCCAGCTCGTCCTGCTGTTTGAACGTGCCACATAGTGAGCTCCTGCCCCGGGGCCTTTCCAGCATGCGGAACTGAGCTGAGATGTAAACACTCACCAGGGAGAAGCATGTGGGCAGGGCAGTGGATGCCCCAGCGTGGGCTGTAACCTACCATATAGGACTCACAGCGCCCAGGCAGTGGGCAGGTAAAGACCCGCTGGAATGCAGAACAGCTGTCCTCTGGGCCTGGAGGTGGAGGGTCCCTTTGTCCTGCAGACCCCTGCTCTACCCCAGGCTGCTGGCTGGGACCCCCAGTTGTCAGGGTGACTGGGCCTGGCCTGCTGGGAAAGGCAGGCAGCTGCCCCCATTCCAGGACATTTCAGTCTCCTCAATTATTTTGTTGATGAATGGAGCCGAGCAGGCCGTGGCCCAAGACATCAATAATGGAGCAGGCTGGCCATTGTTCACAGGCAGAGGCATCCGGGCTGGCGGAGATCAGCCAGGCTATGCAGGGACAGGCCTCCGGTTACAGGCTCGCGCCAGGGGCTGTCGGAGCAGAGACCCAGCACAGTGTCAGGTGTGGTGCCCCAACGCTTTGGCAGGTCAAATACATCGATTGTGCAGAGCTTCTCCGAGTGCTGAGCCCAGTGTGGGGCTGGGCTGCTGGTACCGGGGCTGAGGGGCTGGGCTATGGGGACAGAGGATGGGCAATGGCTACAGGAGGGGCTGGGAGATGGACAACTGGTACAGAGGTGGGGGAAAGGCTCGGTCTCTATCAGTGGGGGAGGGGAGCAGTCCGTATGGGAGGGTGTGGGGGTCGGTCTCTGTCACCGGGAGAGTGGAGCAGTCTGTATGGGAGGGTGGGGGGGTCGGTCTCTGTTAGTGGGGGAGGGGAGCAGTCCGTATGGGAGGGTGGGGGGTCAGTCTCTGTTAGTGGGGGAGGGGAGCAGTCCGTATGGGCGGGTGGGGGGGTCAGTGTCTGTTAGTGGGGGAGGGGAGCAGTCCGTATGGGAGGGTGGGGGGTCAGTCTCTGTTAGTGGGGGAGGGGAGCAGTCCGTATGGGCGGGTGGGGGGGTCAGTGTCTGTTAGTGGGGGAGGGGAGCAGTCCGTATGGGAGGGTGGGGGGGTCAGTCTCTGTTAGTGGGGGAGGGGAGCAGTCCATATGGGAGGGTGTGGGGGTCGGTCTCTGTTAGTGGGGGAGGGGAGCAGTCCATATGGGAGGGTGGGGGGTCGGTCTCTGTTAGTGGGGGAGGGGAGCAGTCTGTATGGGAGAGTGTGGGGGTCGGTCTCTGTTAGTGGGGGAGGGGAGCAGTCCGTATGGGAGGGTGTGGGGGTCGGTCTCTGTCAGCGGGAGAGCGGAGCAGTCTGTATGGGAGGGTGGGGGCTTGGTCTCTATCAGTGGGGGGAGGGGAGCAGTGAGCCCAGTGAGTCCATATGGGAGGGTGGGGCATGGTTCCTCTCAGTAATGGCAGAGAAATGTCAATGGGGCACAGATCCTGCAGGCTATTCTTCCTCCAGGGGTCAGGAATTGGCTAATGGGGGTCACAGCCCTTATCTCTGGGGCTGTGCTGCTACCCTGGCTAGGAGCCAAGTTAGCACCTGCTGCTGTCCTGTGGGTGGCCCCAGGGGGCAGGGCGTGCTCACCCTTCCCCCTGCTGCTGAGCCGAAGGGGCGCTGGCATCTCCCTGCCTCAGCCCTGCTGCTTCGGGTTCCGTGCCAAGCTGTCAGGTCCCCGTCTGGGCACAGAGCCGGAATGGCACTGGGCAGTCAGAGGAAGGCACGCCAGGAAGCAGATGCACCTTGCTCTCCCCTCCCCCATCACCAGGTAAGGTGCGTCTGCCTCCTGCAATGTGCCCTCCTCCTGGTGCATGTTGGCCCTTGGGCTGACTGGACACGCGGCATTAGCTATTATCATTAATGCCGGTAGTCCTGGAGCACTGAGAGCCAGCAGCCAAGACTGGGCCCATGTTGCCGGGGGCTGCATGGACCCAACTGAGATGGGGGTCCCCTGGTGCTGGGGGCTGCACAGTCCCTGGCTGAGCTTGGGGTGCAAGGGGCTGCACAGACCCTGACTGAGATGTGGCCCCCGTGGTGCTGAGGACCATATTGTGGCTTTTCGCGTCCATTGATTTCAATGGATCTGGGCCCAAGTGACTTTCCAAAAGCGACAAGGGGAGTCTCTGGCTTTCCTCCCCTCCTCTCCCTGTGAGTGGAAAGTGTAAGGTAGCTCTGAGCTGGACTCGTCCTTCCAGGGTGTAAGTAATGCTCGGCTGGCGGAAAGAGATCAGGTGAGCTGGGATTCACCTGCCAGCCCCGCTGACAGTCTCTGGTGTCATGGTACAGGTCCTGTTCCCTGACAGCGAGCTCCCCGCTCCCCAGTCCAGCTGAACGCCCCTGTGACCACCAGCTTCCCCGGCCTCTGGCTTCTGGGGGCTCCTGCCCTGCATAAGAACACAGAGAAATGGCTTTGTCCCCCTGGTGCTTCTGGCTGCTGCTGCTGCAACCTCTGCCCCTGGCGGGTGAGTGTGGAGGCGCTTGGGGCATGGGGGGCATCGGCACGCAAAGCATCTCTTCCTGGGGTACGTTCCTGAGGGGCAGCGGCTCAGCGTCACAAGGGAACCAGGGGGCAGCAGGGAGCAGAAACCCAGGTTGCCGTCGCACAGGTGTTGGGGTGGCAGGGCAGGTCAGGCCAGCAGACCCACTAGCCTCACATCCCTGGGCCTGACTGGGGCCAAGTGCTGAAAACCCTGTCCCAGGACAGTGCCAAGTCAAAGCCCACCCAGCCCCCTTGGGCCGATCTCGGGTGGCTGGCCGGAGCCCCCCCATTCCCCAGTGGCCGCACTGCTATTTTTAGCATGCTAGCTCAAGCAGAGGTAGAGTAAGTCTGTCTGCCCAGGCAGATGTGCCCTTGTGTCTCCCAGCAGGATAGCCCCTGATAGCAGGAAGATGTTGCCTGCCTGGGCCAACCAGTGATATCCTGTGGCAGTGAGTCCCACAGATAAACTGTGTGGCATGAAAAGGTATTTCCTTGGATCAGATGTAAACGTGCCACCTGTCAGTGTTGCTGGTGCCCCTTGCTTGTGCATTACAAGAGGGCGCCTAGTAACGCCGCGGGCAGCTCTCTGGGGAGTGGCATGTGCCTGGCTACAGCAATGACCCGTTTCTCGCGTCACAGGGCTGGGACAGGGAGGTGAACATGCAAAGGTGGTGCTGAGAGCCCAGGCACTGTCACGGCAGCAGACCCCATGCACAGGTGGGCCCAGGGATTCCTGGACAGCCAGGTCTGGAGCGGCTGGGGCATGGGGAGCTGCAGGTGCTCAGCCCCTCTCGGAGACCTGAGGAAGGCGTGAGGCAGGTGTCACCAGTTGGTAGGGCTAGATGAGCACAGCATGGCTGGCGTTGTGCAAGTCCCGGCCCTGCAGCCTGCACACGCTGGAGCTGAAGGGGAGAGGGAGCGGAGTGCCCCGCACTCAGCCAGTTGCTGGGGGAGGTCCTGCCTTATGGAGCCTGAAGGGCACCGTGCGCTTGGCAGAGAGCTGAAAGACACCGGCCCTGCCCCAGCGTGCTCCCAGGTGCCCAGGCAGGGGGGCCCGAGCCAAAATTGCAGATGGGCAGATATGAAAGCCTATGTGCTGCACCTGATTGGCTGGGAATTGCTGCTTGATCACCAGCTGCAGGGTGATGTGGACCCACAGTCGCTGGGCAGGTAGATGGGATCCTTGGTGGGTATGAGGCCAGGTGACCCTTGTTCTCAGTCTGGGGCCCTGCTCCAGGCCATTTCAGCCAGCTTGGCTTCCCCTGCAGGAGTATCCCCAGAAGGGCACGGGGTCCCAGTCCAGGACCTCATCTCCTTCCTGATGTTGGAGGGCGGGCGGCGGTCTGGTGGCTCTGTCCTGTCCAGCCTTCCAGCAGGCCTGAGGCAGCAGGAGGACGTGCAGTCTCTGGTGAGGAGCTTGCTGGTGGGGCTGGAGTCCCTGGGAATCCTGCCTACGGCCGGGAGTTCCCCACTCCGGGCCCTGTGGCAGAGCCGCGGCAGCAGGAGCTGGATTTCTGGCTTTCTCTACAACATCTCCATGCACCTGGAGAAGCAGGAGCTAGAAGAGCTGGGGGGCAAGTCCTGGGGGAGCCTGCCGCAGCACTTCCTATCTCAGCCCTCCCCGACCCCCAGTCTGCAGCTGAGGGACGTCCTGGTCTCGCTGAGGGGCAGCCGTGACTGGGACATGCTCCAGAGCCTCATCCACAGCCTGCTCAGCCTCTTCCGCAGAGACCAGACCCTGCTGCTCTTCCTGCAGCAGAACTGGGCGTGGCTCAGCAGCCTGGGGGAGGCCCTGGCCCTGGCGCTGCCCACTGGGGTGCTGGGCCAGGGCAGCCCTGACTTGCAGGGCACCTACTGCACCCTGACAGGCCATGGGAACTGCAGCTGCTCCAGCGCAGACTGGATGTCGCAGCTGCTGAAGCTGTTTGAGGGCACCCGCCGGATGCCAAGGGTCCATCTGCAGCCTGGAGGCCCAGTCCTGGCTCCTGACCACTGGAAACCCTTCCGCGTGCTGCCCTCCCTGAGCCCCAGTGCCAGCAGCCTCCTGCAGATCTCCCGGACCAAGCTCCCGGACTCCGGGGAGGGCTCCGCGGACACCCTGTGGGGGGCCCTGGAGGAGGCCAAGCAGCGTCTCCTGCGGAGGGTGGGCTGATCGCTCTACACCAGCTTCAGGAGGAAGGTCTCGCGTGTGACGAGTTTGCTAGTGGATGAGGTCTCGGTGGCCCTCGGCGTCCCTCAGTCGGATCGAGGGGGGAAGTGCACCGTAGGTGAGTCATTCCTTCCCAGGACTCATGGGGCACTGAGGCACCAGGCACGGGCCGCACAGCCTGGCTCCAGACGCTCACTCATTTCTTCCCTTCTCTTTTCTCAGGGACCCTGCAGCAGCTCCTGCTGTGGTGAGTCATGGATGCGGGCCGGCGTGTGGCCGGCCGTCAGACCCACGGGCTCCCAGCACTGCTAGATGGAAAACCCCTGCTCGTGCCAGGCTCCACGCAGGGTCACCCCAGTCCTGGGCTCAGGGGCTCCTGGGATTTCAGCAAAGAAGCCTCGGCCGTAACCTTCCTCTGGCCCGCCCTAGGTCCAGAGCCGACTGCTCATCTGCCTGGGGAGAGTCACTGGAGGAGCTCTCGGAGCGGGGCCTGGCTGGGCCGGGGCAGAGGGGGAGCATGGCAGACACAGTGCTAGCTGCTGGGGCCACCTAGGGCCCATGAGCTCTGTGGCTGCGTCCCTGGCCTCTTGAGGGAGGACAGGAAGAGACATCCCTTTCCTTCCTCATGGACAGGGGCTGCAAAGGCAAGGGGAAGCTGTGCGAGCTGGGGGGCTGGGATATCACATGGCAGCCGTGGCTGTCACACCCCCTAACAAACAGGCTGTGAATGGAGCTGGTTCCCGCACAGGTGCTGATGCCCCCCATGGCCTTGCTGTGGGGCAGGCTGTGTTGCCTGGGAGAGGAGGGGCTCTCCTGGCCCATGGGGGACTGGGGTCAGGCGGGGAAGTTGTGGGACTCCCTGTGAGAGGGGCCCAGGTCCCAGGCGAATGCTGAGTGCTGCACAGAGGAGGAGGAGAACCTGCTGGGGGCGAGGAGCTGCGTGGCTAGGCGGTGGCTGAGGGGTATGCGGTGAGGCAGGGCCCAGGCATGGGGGGTGTGGTGGGAGGACTGAGACGGCAGAGTGTGTCCCTGGGCCCTGGCCTGTGGAGTGTGGATTGCAAGGCCAGAGGGTTTGGGAAGAGAGCGAGCATGCGGGATTTCCCCAGCCCATGCAGATGGGCTCCAGGGAGAGGGTGATGGAGGCTTAGCGAGGTGCATGACCAGCTCCTCTGTCCGCTGCTAACAGGGGCATCAGGCACAACATCAGCTGGAACGCCCGGAACCTGGGGTTCAGGTCTAGGACCTTCCCATCTCCTCCACCAATCCTGAGCTGCATGCAGCCTGCCCGCAAGCCCCCCCAAGTCACAAAGAGGGCATCTGGAGACGCTTGGGGTGAGCCCTGGCCCTCAGCCGAGGTTATGGAGTCTGCCTGCAATGACACTATCCCAGGCCTGCCTGGCATCTCCAACTTCACTGCCTATCTTTACTGCAGCCTATTCAATGGCTCAGACAGCTCCAGCCAGCCGCCCTCAGGCCTGGGGGCCGCATGCTCCAGCTCCGCCTGGTATTCCTCCTCCACCAGCGGGGACTCCATGTGGGTGAGGACGTGCAGGGAGTACTTCCCTGGCCAGTTCAACATCACGGTCTGTAGCAATGCCTCCCTGCTGCAGCTGCCCAGTCCTAGTCTTTGGTGTCTTCCCAGCCCTGGCTCATGGATCACTGCCTGGACTCCCTGCAGAATGGGCAGTGCTTCCTGCAGCGCCTCCTGGATATCCTGCCTATTTCCTCCCACGTGGACGCATCTCAGCTGTGCCGGGACCCTGCGTCCTACCTGCTGGGGCTGGTGTCCCAGCTCACGCACTGCGAGGAGGAGCCTCCCCGCTGGATCCTCAGCATGAACTATCTCCTGCGGCTGCTGGACTTCACCCTGCCCTTCTCCGAGCTGGACGAGGTGGGGCAGGCAGCCAGGGACCAGCTGAGTGAGGCCATCCTGCTCTCCAGCCTCCTGGACAACGGCTCCTTCTGGGCCTCGCTGGAGGTGAACTCCTCCCTGAGCATCCTGCGGGCTGTGGGCCAGTACTTGAGGCAGGAGCATGACGCCTCCTTCAAGGGAGAGCTGCTGAGCTGCTTGAGTGTGAGTGGGGCCACTCCCTGCCCCTCACTGGTGGGACGCTCCTGCTCCCTGCCCGCCTCAGCCCCAGGGCCCGCTGCATGAGCCATGCTGGGGCTGAGCTCCAAACCTTGGTGCACCCCGAGGTGTGGGATCACTCAGGGCTGCAAGCCCCAACACAGCCACTTTGTGCATGTGCCCTGGGGTCAGACAGATCCCGAACTGCTCTTGTCATCAGCTCTGTATGACGACCATAAGCCTCCCGTGGAGAGCAGGCCCCCCAGCACTGGATGCTGCAAGGACACTATGTCCCAGCCCGGGGAGGCCAGAATCCCTGAGTCAGGCCCTAAACACCATGAGATCTGACAAGAGAATGAATTCTGTGTCTGCTGCTTGGCCGCCGGCTTTCAGGGCTGTTCTGGGGCTTGTTTTCAAGGCTCCCTCTGCAGCCACGTGCTTGGTTCACAATGAAAGCTGAGCTTCTCACGGAGCCTGACACCAGGTGCACGAGGGCTTGCAGCCCAGCAGTGGCGGGAACAGATCTGCAGTCTCCGAAGTCCTGGCCCACTGCCCCCTCCCTCACCCATACTCCCCTCTCATGTGCCTGGACTAAACAAATCATAGACCCACAGGGCCCACAAGGGCCATCCAGTCTAACCCCTGCCAAAGTGCAGGAGTGGTTGTGGTGGAACCACCCAAGGCAGATGCCATGTGCAGGGCAGGCTGGTGTGTGTGCATCAGGCATGCCGAGGGCAGAGCTGTCTGGCATGGAAGGCAAACCTGCCGGGAGAGCAGGAGACCAAGCGCTTTGAGCAGCTGCAAACTGAGGTCTGTGAATGCTGCTGAACCCAGAACCCCCTTGAAGCCCCAAGAGAACTGCCGGCCACCCAGCACATCTTTCCAGAACGGGAGCCAGCAACGCCGGGCGAGCAGCGGCGCTCTCTGGCAGGGCCCGCGAGCTGCAGCGACTCGTGCTGCTTCCTAGGGTTCATTGCTGGGGAGCCCTTCGACTAGGTTCCATGCCCTGTGGGGGTGGAGTGGCCCTTCTGCCTGTAGCCATGTGCCGAGCTCCAGCAGACCCCCTCAGAGAGCCTGGGGCGAGGGCCGACAGCAAACCCTTGGCTGCGAGCTGCCCTATTTGTGATGCTCCCCAGCAGCAACCGTGGGGGGCCAGCCCTGGAACTGGCTTAATGGGTAATTTAACAGCCAGCTGAGCAATTGCGTAGTCCCCCCAAACCTCCCCCTGAGATTCTGGGTCCCATCAGGCTTGGCACCGTTGGGCAGCGCTGGGCCCGGAGGCCTTTGGTTAACGCAGTTTCCTTTTGGTTTCACGGTGGCCCACTGCAGGGAGCATAGTCCCAGCTGCCCTGGCGTTCCCCTGCCCCATTTGCACCAGACAGCCCAGTGACTCCTGCGCTGTGGGAAAGGGTCAGGCCTGCACAGCCAGGGGCCCAGATTAACCCATCTCTGGAATAAGAGCCCCTGTTGGTCTGCTGGAATCCAGGACTGTCCTGGGGCCAGGAGAGTGACAGAGGGAAAGAGCCCAGACCTCTGGAGAAGTCCCACCTCTGGCCTCTCTGTCTCTGGCACCAGCGCCCTAGTGGCAAATGCAGTTTATTCCCCTTCCCAGGGGATCGGAGGGTAGCTGTAGGCATGCTGGGGATCGAGGGGTGCCTGGGGGAAGGGCCAGCGGAGGGTCCCTTGCTGAGAGCTCTCCTGTTCTCTCCTGCAGCCTGTGCTCTGGGATCTGATCCAAAGAGAAGAGGGTTCCCCGGTGCTGGAAGTCCTTGTGCAGGTACTGACCCCGCTCAGCAGGGTCTGGGAGCTGTTTCCACTCCCTCCCTGGCAAGAGCCCCTCCCCGCGGCCCCAGATTCCATAGGTGCCCCCGGGTGAGGCGGGTGCCCTGTACTCCAGTAAGACACTTGCCACTTTCCTGCAGCCCATGCACCTTGCCCTGGCACTAGCTCTTGTGTTGGATGGGGACTCCAGCCTACTCGGCCTGCTGGGCCCCGCCCTGGCCACGCAGCTCCGTGGGCCCGGCTGTGACGCTCTGTCCTTCCCCACAGGAATACCTGCAGATGCCGCAGGAAAATTTCCAGCAGCTGCTGCTGTCGGCGGAGAGCGAGGCAGTGCGGCGTTTCCTGGCCCCGGCTGCAGGTGGGCAGCATGCACCTGGGGGAGGGAGGGGGGAGGGGAAGGTCACTGGTGCCTTGGAGGCGAGGGTGCATGGTGGGCACTGGCCCACCTTAGGGGGGTCTCCTCGTGTGGGCGTGGGGGCATCTGGCCCGCAAGGGCTGGGGTCCTGCCAGAGTGTGGGGAGCCCTAACCGGCTGCTCCCGCAGGTTCCCATGTCGGATGAGCAGTGCTGCAGTCTCTCGCCCCGCGCTGATGGGCCGGCCCCCCAGCTCGCCCCGCAGCTCTTCGCTGACCTGCCGCAGCTCATACCGTTCGTGGCCGCGCCCGACATCATGAGGGTCCCTCCTGCCCTGCTGGCCAACGAGAGCGTGTGAGGGAGGCCCTGGAACGTTCCCCCCAACACCCCCTGCCTCAGCCCTGGACCCATCTCACCCCAAACTGCCCCCCAACTCTGAGCCCCTGACACCTGGTAATGCCATTCCCACGCTGAGCCCCAGTGCCCCGCGTGCCCCATAACCCACTCGCCCTGCAGTGTGCCCCGGTCCCTCACACACGCACCAGATCGGCCCCCAGCACCTGGTCACCCAGCCCCTGCTCTGACCCCCAGCTCCCACATGTCCAGTCCTAGGGCTGAGGAGCGGGTGCTGGGGTGCCTCCTGGGGGTGCTGGGGGAGGGGAGCCAAGCCAGCTTGGCACTGGGCGGGCTGAGTTCAGTGGGGTTCTCTCTAGGCCTTGCCAGCTCTAACTCTAGCTCTAACGTGCCGCCCCTCCAGCTTAGCGGCTCTGGGGACTCACAGCGCCCACATGAAGCTGGTGCAGAAAAGTGCCTTTGCCAAGCTGCTGCTGCAGGTTCAGCTCCCCGGGGACGTGCCCACATGGCGCCCGGGCTTCCTCCGCGCCATCCTGCCCCTGCTGCCTCGCCTGCCACTTCGTCGCTTTGTGCAGCTCACTCCTCAGCAGGTGGGGATGCGGCACCGTCCAGCCAGCGGGCCCGGCGGCTCGGCCGTGTCGGAGCTCTAGCCCCTGACAAAGTCACCGCTGGTGGGGGCTGATCCCATGTCCGTTCTGTCCTGGGGCCACTGGCTCTGTCGCACGGGGCCATTTCTGTGTCACTCCCTGCCTCCCAGGCTCAGTCCCAGTGTTCCCGCATCCCCAGGCCTCAGGAGCCTCCCCTCCAGGCCCTGCACCCCCAAGGGCTGGGACCCCTCCAGGCCCTGCACCCCCAAGGGCAGGGACCCCTTCAGGCCCTGCACCCCCAAGGGCAGGGACCCCTCCAGGCTCTGCATCCCCATGAGCTGGGACCCCTTCAGGCCCTGCACCCCCAAGGGCAGGGACCCCTTCAGGCCCTGCACCCCCAAGGGCAGGGACCCCTCCAGGCTCTGCACCCCCATGAGCTGGGACCCCTCCAGGCCCTGCACCCCAAGGGCTGGGACCCCTCCAGGCCCTGCACCCCCAAGGGCAGGGACCCCTCCAGGCTCTGCACCCCCATGAGCTGGGATCCCCTCCAGGCCCTGCACCCCAGGACTGGGATCCCCCCATGCCCTGTGTGACGGTGCTGCCCGTGGGAGCCCGCTGAGGTCACTCAATCTGGGTGAACTGCAAACAGAACGGGGCAGACAAACCCCAGACGGTTGTGGATAGTCCAATACTTAGATTTACACAGCCAGCCCAAAACAGCTTCTATAGCACCTCCCTGGGTTCTCAGACGTCCACACAACGCAGTTCCCTTAAAGTAGCTAGCTGCAGGCCTCCAGCCAGACACACACGTCAAACATAGGATGATAAATTCTGAAAATCTTATTTCATCATATAAAAGAAAAGGTTCTCCTGACCCCAAAGGGACCAAGCCCCAGACCCAGGTCAAATGATAACTCAGATCTTACCCCAAATACATGCTTATAGTCAATTCTTATTAACTAAACTAACATTTATTAAAAAAGAAAAGAGAGAGAGTGTTGGTTAAAAGATCAATATACAGACAAAAAGAAAAGGAGTACTTGTGGCATCTTAGAGACTAACCAATTTATTTGAGCATAAGCTTTCATGAGCTACAGCTCACTTCATCGGATGCATACTGTGGAAAATACAGAAGATGTTTGTTTTTATACACACAAATCATGAAAAAATGGGTGTTTATCACTACAAAAGGTTTTCTCTCCCCCCACCCCACTCTCCTGCTGGTAATAGCTTATGTAAAGTGATCACTCTCCTTACAATGCGTATGATAATCAAGGTGGGCCATTTCCAGCACAAATCCAGGTTTTCTCCCCCTCCCAAACAAACCGACTCTCCTGTTGGTAATAGCTTATCTAAAGTGATCACTAATGTAAGGAGAGTGGCTCTGTCACCCTTCAATGAGGTATTATATTACACTCATAACGTCACACTGTGCACCCCAAAGGCTGGGATCCCCCACTTCCCAGGATCCTCACCTCCAGGCCCTGCACCCCCAAGGGCTGGGATCCCCCCATGCCCCTGGCAGCTGAGTGTTGCAAAGGATTTGGTGGTGATGCCCCTCGAGTGCACTAGGCCTGTCTCTGCTGCACAGATCCAGGGGCTGGCAGACGGTTGGCAGGATGTCCGGCTGGGGCTGGCCCAGGGGCGACATGTGGCTCACAGCTTGATAAACATGAGCCATGGGGCTGGTGAGGAGCAGGTGCACAGGTGAGGGGAGCCCGCGGGGGGGTGGGGAAGTCGTGTCATTGCTGCAAGGCCTGAGGGGGGTCCTGGGGCTTGTGTTGCCATGTAGGGGTCGTGTCATCTCGTGGGGTTTGTGTCATTGTGGGGAGGTTGTGGGAGTCGTGTTGTCGCTGCAGGGCCCATAGTGGGGAGTCAGGTCGTCCCTGCAGGGCCCGTGGGGGGTCAGGGTGATGCCATTCCTTGGGGCAGGCTCACTCTGTGGGGCCCAGGCTCCTGCCCCCAGTTAAGGGACTTCTCTTCACTCTCCAGGTTGGGGGTCCTTGCTTGCTATCTGAGCCCTGAAGAGTTGCAGGCCCTGGCCCCACTGCATGACCCCTTGGGGCCGGTGGAGCGGAGCTTGCTAGCATGCGCTGCCAGTGGGGTGCTGCGCCAGCATGGACGGGTGAGCGGAGCTGCTGTGGGGGCTCCTGTGTGTGTGCAGGAACAGGACTGTCCTGCCCCGAGCCGTGGGGCCAGCAGGATGTAGGCCCAGGCCTGGCCTCCCTCTGGGAGGGAGCAAAAGCCCCTTGGAAGCCAGCCTCGGGGCAGAGCCAGTGCCAAGTGGCGAGGCAGAGGAGTCATCAGGGCCAGGGCTGGGCTCTGCATACCATCATGCCTGGAGCCCAGGGGCCGTAGCGTGAAGGGCTTGGCTCGGGGGGCTGCTGGGGTGACAGCTGAGTGGCCAGGGCCCGTGTTGGTTGGCTCTTGCTCTGAGCTGCAGGGGAACATGGCTGACGGGCAAGGTGCTGGCTGAGCTGGCTCTGTTGCAGGGGTTAAAAACTTCCCCAAGGCACAAACCCTTTGCCCTTGGAGGGTACACTGCCGCCCCCAAGTGATTTAGACAAAGAATCAGGGAAAAGATCACTTGGAATTCCTATTCCCCCCAAATAGCCTCCCAAGCCCTACACCCCCTTCCAGCATGCTCTCCCCTCCTGCTTGCAGGTTGCTTACGCGTTGGCGGATTTGTTGCGCTCTGCCAGCCTGGCTGGTGTCCGGCCGCGGGAGCTGCGCGCCTGGCGAGGCGTTGTTCCAGAGCTGGGGGTGAGGTTCCTGCAGCGCCTGTCAGCCGCACAGGTCAGGGCTCTCCTTCCAGAACTGCAGGCTGCACACCTGACACCTGCCCAGGTGAGTACCCAGCCTGCTCACCCTCCCTGAGCCCCAGTGCCCCTGCTGTCTCTCATACCTGGAGCCGCACCTGGGCACCAGGTCACACCATGCAGCAGGGACGTGTTCTGCGGCAGGCACGTCTGGGACACACTGCTGGCTGCTGGAGGCCCTGTGTGGGGAAGGAGGGTGACCAGCCCAGCCTAGCCCAGCCACCTGGAGCCTTCATGGGCTTGCCAAGGTGCTCCATGTGCCAGGGCATCCCAGGAGCTCACTGTGTGCAGGGCACACATTGCGCTGTACAGGCCAGCCTGCCCACGGGCCGCTGGACATCACCCCCAACTCTGGCAAAGATCAGGGAGCTGAGTGCTCGGGCGGAGCCACAGGATCAGTGCTACACCCCCAGTTTTGGAACAGTCCCCCAAAGGGGGTCACTCATCCTTCAGGGTTGGCCGTGCAGCCTCCCTGCCTCCGGAGACTGAACCTCTGGGGCTCCAGCCCTCCTGCTTCACAGGGTGAGCTCTGCCCAGCGAGTCCAACTGCAACAGCCTGGCAGAGACTCACCCACTCTGCAGGGACTAAGCACCTCGCCCAGTGGCTGCAGGGACGCGCACGCTGTGAAAACAGTCGGGTTATAGTCACCTGGCCACAGCCTAGGGAGGCCTTCGGGCAGCACAGAGAAATGGTCCATGCTGGCCAGCCCAGAGCACTTCACCAGCCCCGCTGCCGTGAAGCCCAGTTCAGGCTCCGTCTGTCTCTCTCAGGCCTGCTCTGTGCTAGAAAATCAAGTTGGTTTAACTGCATCAGCCAAGGGTGTGAAAAGTCCACCCCCTGAGTTAAGCCAACCTGGGTCCTGGTGTAGACAGTGCCTCCTGGGTAGATGGGTTCCTACCCTCGGGAGACCCCCGCACCAGGTCGGCAGTGTCTGCACTGAAGCGCTGCAGGGGCACAGCTGGGCTGCTGGAGTGTTGGAAGCGGAGACAAGAGCTCGGTTTGAGCTCCTTCGTCAGGTCCCCGGTGAGAGCCCCGACTCCCTCCAGCAGCCGGCTCCTGTCCTTGCACCTTCCCCAGCCTTTGGGCTCGAGCTGGCACTTTGCGGGGAACTTCAGCTCCCTTGGGGTCCATGTCAGTGACCTGGCGATTGGGTTTCCATGGAGATGAGGTGGGGCCCTGAGAGCAGACAGTTTCTCCCCCGCCCCGTAGCCATGCAAAATACAGGGGAAACTGAGGCACACATTGGATTTAAGACAGTATTACAGAAAATTCCCACTCTATCACACATACCAGTGACCCTGCCAAGCCGCCCAATGCTGCAGCCTAGGCAGCCACATACAGACTGTCACAGAGTTACCAGGCGATGCTCTGGACCTGCTCCCTACGAAGCCAGTCAGGACTCTGGGGAAGTCTCCTCTCTGGGAGCAGACTGTCTGCAGGACACACAGCTCACACAGCTTCCACCTTCCTGGGTCTGACCTCGGAGCATTCAGCATCCTCTGCCCCTCCTTGCGCTTCCCCCAGCAAGTCCACCCAGGTGGCGTCTTGGGGAAGCCAGAGGGTCCTGCCCCCCAACTCTGCAGTCAGATGGGGCTCTCAGCCAGCCAGTAAAACAGAAGGTTTATTAGACGACAGGAACATGGTCTAACACAGAGCTTGTAGGTGCAGAGAACAGGACGTCTCAGCTGGGTCCATTCTAGGGGGCAGGGAGGCCAAAGCCTGGGTCTGGGCCTCCCTTCATGTCCCAGCCAGCCACAAACCGAAACTCTCTCCCGCCGCCCCCTCCCAGCCCTCTGTCTTTCTCCCCCGGCCTGGAGGCCACCTGATTTTTTTGTTTTTTAACACCTTCAGTTGGCCCCTTTGCAGGGGGGAAGGGCCAGGCCATCAGTTGCCAGGAAACAGGGTGTCGGCCATTCTCTGTGTCCAGACCCCTGCACACACCTGCCCTCTAGGGCTCTGCAATGATCATACACCCTTACCCCACCCCCTAGATACTTAAGAACTGCCTAGGGGAAACTGAGGCACCCCCACAATATTCAGAGGAAACATTAAGAACAGTCCCACTTTGTCACACAGACCCTGATGCCACAGGACTGTGCAGGGCTCCCTGCCCTGCAAGCTGCCCCTGGCCTGGCCCGCAGCCCCAGGCTAGGGTTCCGGCTTCCAGCTCTTCACAGTCTCATCTTTTCTTCCAGGCGTCTGTGCTGCTCATGCAGGCTGTCCGGACCGAGAATGTGAGTGTGGGGCTCTCCCCAGAGCAGCTGCCCCGACTCCCCTGAAGTGCTCTGCAGGGTGGGAGCAGGCCCAGTGTCCGTAGCCTGAGATGTGGTGCCCCCCTCTCTCATGCCCTGTTAAAATTTCCCTCTGCTTTGGTAGTGGCCTTCCACCCCTGGGTCCCCCACTGGCCCCCTCAGGCCCCCAGCCCTCCCTGCTGTGGGCACAGCACCTTACGCCCCCCCCCAGCCCTCCCTGCTCTGGGCATAGCCCCCTTGCCCCCCCTCCTGGCTCTAGGATGGACGCCCCCCAGCCTCGCACTTCCCTCCTCCAAATCTCTTCCTCTGTTGTTTGCCTGGCAGGTGACAGAGGGTGTGGTGAGCAGGCTGTGCCCCCTGCTGCCAGGCCTTGGGCCCGAGTCCCTCCAAGCCATTCCCACTCACACCCTGGCCCAGGCGTGTGAATGCCTGGCCACTGCTCTGCCTCTGCTCTCGGCCCCCCAGAAGGCAGCCCTGCTGCAGGCTCTGCAGGTACCAGGGGGCTGGGGGCTGGAGGGGACGCTGAGGGCTGTTGGGCGGAGAGGAGAGGGTCTGGGGATGTTGGGCTGGGGGGCAGAGGTCGGGGCACTGGAGGTGCAGAGTGGGCAGGACCTGGGGGGGATATTGAGGGGCCTGCACGGATAGCTGTGCCGAGCCCAGCTCCCTATGCAGCAGGACCTGGCTCTCACTCTGCCCGCCCATGGTGCCGTGTTCTCCTGGGTCACAGGCTCTGTCTCCCCTGCAGAGGCTCAGCCGTGAGCAGCCGGCCCAGAGCATCTGGCCAGACTGCCTCCTGCCCTTGGTGCCCCTCAAACTCCTGCGCCTGGATGCAGCGACTCTGCTGGGGCAGAGCAGCCGGTTCCGGGAGCTGCCCTGGTCCCAGCAGCAGGTAACATGCTGTCACCAGGTTTGGAGGGAGGAGCCAAGCTCCCAGGGCAGAGCCGGGCTGAGGGCTCTGGGCTGCTGTGCCTGGCTGACCCCTCCCCTCCCTGCTTCTCCGCAGACCCAGTTCCTCTGGAGGAAGGTTGAAGCGGGCACCAATGTGAGCCAGGATACGATTCGGTGAGGCATCATGGCAGGGCCTAGCCCAAGCGTCTGGCCCCTCCAGAGCTGGCTCTGCTCGAGTGGGGTGGTGGACGAGGTGCTGTCTGACACTGTCCCCTTGGCAGGGCGCTGGGGACTCTGGCGGTTGGCATGGGCTGTGCCGGCCTGCAGCAATTCAGTCGGAGGGCGGATTTCCTGGGGGTTCTCCGGCTTCTCTATGCGTGTCCCAGCAGCCTGCCTGGGAGCCTGGTAAGAAATGAGTTGCTCACTGTGACCCTGGCCTGGACGTCCGGTGCCCTCTGCACTGTGATGGCACCCCCAGCCCCGCTCTGAGACATGCATTGTGGACCCCTGCCCTGGCCGGGTCCAGGCGAGGCTGTGTGTCTCCTTTGCCTAGCCTCACTTTGTGTCCTCAGAGGCGGTGTGTCTGGGAGGAAATCTGCAGGCGGCCAGGACTCTCTGGCGAGGAGCTGGTGTGGCTGGGACCAAAGTTCCTCATGGATTTACCGTAGGTTGTCCTGCTGATTCACCTGTCATGGGGCATTAACAGTTGCACGAAGAGCACTGGGTGCTGAGCCGGTCCCCCCTCCTCTCCCACCTGGGTACCCCCCCACACACACACCTGATCTGCATACCCCTCCCTGCTCTCACCAGTGCCCCCGCCAGCCATGCATGGATACCCCCTGCACTGGGACCCCTGCTTGGGGTCACAGATCTGATTGGGTGCCCCCTGCTGGCTACCACCACACTGCTGTGCGGGAAGTCCAAACCTGCAGGGTCCACCCCTGCCCCAAGCTTGGAGTCCCTAGGCAGACTCTAGGGTTCAGACCCGCAGTCTGGCCAGGTGCCAGATTCCCACGGATTCTGACTGTGCAGACCCCCCTGCTGGAGGTCACCCCAGAGGGTGGCCTGCTGAGGATGAGGGAGCTCCCGGCAGTCAGAGCACAGACACACATGGACACAGAGCCCAACACGTCTCTGCTCTTGGCACTCAATTCCCGGGAGGCAGGTGGGGAGCTCGCCCCCAGGGCCACTGAGTCTGAGCCATCAGAGCCAGGATTGCGAGTCCCAGCTCTGCCTGAGCACCCCACACCCTGGGGGCTGGATTCTGGGAGGCTTGAACTGCCCAGGGACCTAGCGGCTGGGTCCCTTCGCAGCTGCCTGGTGGGAGCCGAGAAAGGGAGTGTGACAGACCCCACTGAGACCCCCATTGAGGCTCTGTGCTAAGGTAGCCCCACCCCTTGGCCCTGCTAGTCGGGCATGGTAGGGCAGAGGGCTTTAAAAGGGGGAGGCTACAGTCAGCAAGGGGGACGCCCTGAGGTGGGAAGGTCTGGAGTGGCTCCTGAAGCAGCAGGAGGAGCCCCCACACCAGACACGTCCCCCCCACCCCAGCCCCTCGTGAGAAGCCCAGCGAGCCCAGGGGGCAAGCCCAGGAGGGCGTTGCTGGCGGTGACTGGCCAGAAGGAGTTCAGGAAAGCTGCTCTCCAGAGACCCCTGAGGTTAGACAGCACGAAGCTGGAGACTCCTGTCTCCAGAGGGAGGAGACAGCTCACCGGCCCTGGGTGCCATACACCTCGCCTTTCTGGTGCCGAGGGCAAAGGCCAGGCACAGCCGGGAGCCGGCTTCCCCCAGCCGCCGGCCCAGCCAGCATAGCCCCAGAGCCTGTGGGGAGCAGTCCCCACAGGACCCTTGACTTGGTGCCCCAGACCTGTGGGTGCGTTTCCTGAGTGCCTGCTGGGCCCTGCCTTGGGCCCTGCCCCACCCGACCCTGCACTTCTCTGTCCCAGCCGCTACCCTCCACCCCTTGCCTGGCTCTGCCCCACCCCATCCCAACCGGAGTCCTGCCCTGCCTCATGCCCTGCCCTGCTGTATCCTTGGCCTTTTCCATCGCCTGGCTCTGCCCCGGCCCGTCATGGGCCCTGCCCCCCGCTGAGCCTTGCTTCCCCCCACCCAGGCCCTGCCGGCTGCAGTGAGGTGTCTCTGGCTCTTTCAGGGTGAAGCTTGTGGACAAACTGCCCAACAACTCGGTCAGGCTGATCCTGGACTATGTGAGCAGTCGCCCGCAGAGCCTGCTGGTGCTGCCGCCCCACCGCCGGGCTGCCCTGGCCCACAGGGCCCTGCGCCTCCTGGTAAGGAAGGGAGGGGTTCCTGGCAGGCAGCTGCAGGGAGGGCAGGGCAGGGCCTGACCCGCTCTGCTCCCTCTCCTGCCAGCAAGCGCCGACCGAGACCGAGATCCCAGGCGAAGTTCTGGACCTTCTAGGCCCGCTGCTGGGGTTCCTAGGCGCAGAGGCTGCTGCCCACATCCAGCCCGAGAGCCTGCTGCTGCGCCTGGAGGAGCTGCAAGCGGCCTGCCTGGCAGAGGGGTTTGCTGAGGAGCTGGGGAGGCTGGTGCTGACGGAGCGGGTGCTAGGGTAAGGCGGGCCCCAGCCCTGCAGAGCCGGCCCCGGTGCCACTCGCTGCCTCTTCCTGCCTCACCCTGCTCTTCCCACGCAGCCCGCCGCAGCGCTGGAGCCTCCTGGACATGCAGCAGCTGGGACGTCTGGTGTTCCTGCTACCGGTGGAGAGCATCCGGCTCATCCCAAGGGTGAGACCGGGGCCCCCGGGCCCTGTTCCTCTGCCCATCCCTCCGTTCCTCCCGCACTTCGTCCCTTTCCCCAGTCTGTCTCTCCGCCCGTCCCCTCCCTCCGTCTCCCTGCCTGTCCCTCTGCCCATCCCTCCGTTCCTCCCGCACTTCATCCCTCTCCCGCACTTCATCCCTCTCCCCGGTCAGTCTCTCCGCCCAGCCCATCCCGTCGGCCCATCTGTCCCTCCACCCCATCCCTCTGCCCATCCCTCCGTTCCTCCCGCACTTCGTCCCTCTCCCCGGTCTGTCTCTCCGCCCGTCCCCTCCCTCCGTCTCCCTGCCAGTCCCTCTGCCCATCCCCCTGTTCCTCCCTCTCCCCAGTCAGTCTCTCCGCCCATCCCGTCGCCCCATCTGTCCCTCCACCCCATCCCTCTGCCCATCCCTCCGTTCCTCCCGCACTTCGTCCCTCTCCCCGGTCTGTCTCTCCGCCCGTCCCCTCCCTCCGTCTCCCTGCCAGTCCCTCTGCCCATCCCCCTGTTCCTCCCTCTCCCCGGTCAGTCTCTTCGCCCATCCCGTCGCCCCATCTGTCCCTCCACCCCATCCCTCTGCCCATCCCTCCGTTCCTCCCGCACTTCGTCCCTCTCCCCGGTCTGTCTCTCCGCCCGTCCCCTCCCTCCATCTCCCTGCCAGTCCCTCTGCCCATCCCCCTGTTCCTCCCACACCCCGGTCAGTCTCTCCGCCCATCCCGTCGCCCCATCTGTCCCTCCACCCCATCCCTCTGCCCATCCCTCCGTTCCTCCCGCACTTCGTCCCTCCGCCCGTCCCATCGCCCCGTCTGTCCCTGCACCCCATCGCTCTGCCCCATCCCTCCGCCTTGTCCCTCTGCCTGCCCCCTCCCCGCATCGCCCCATCCCCTCCCCCCATCCCCCTGCCCATCGCCCTGCCCGTCCCTCTGCCTCATCCTCCCGCGCTTCATCCCTCCGCCCGTCCTGGGTCTCGTCACCTTGCCTGTGCTTCACCCTGTCGCCCCATCGCCCTGTCCCTCCACCGACGCCACACCAGCTGCACCCCATCCCTTTGCGTGTCCCACACTGGCCAGGCTGGTCCCTGCCCTCCACCCCCCACGCGTCTCGTGCTGGGGCCCACCCCTCTCCTCTGTCCTGGGCCTCTCATGTCATGCCCCGTTCAGGTGGGTGCTGCAGCAAGCTCCATGCTCAGCCCTGCTCACTCTTGTGTCCCCCAGGAGGTGCGGAGCAGAGACACCCTGGAGCAGCTGCTGCAGAGCCAGCGGGAGTGGGAGCAGAGCGAGCCAGGCCGGCTGTGCCAAGCCCCTGGTGCCCAGGGAAGGGTGAGGAGCCGGAAGGAGGCGCTGGTGGCCTGGCTGGTGAGGAGCAGCCCGGTGGGGGGACAAGGTGAGACTGCGGGGTCACACAGCCCCACTGGCACTGCCCGTGCTCTGCCCCATCCCCTCCCCCAGCACAGTACCATCACCTTTCCTGCTCCCCCGGGCAGCCCACCCCAGGGGGTGCCATCTCCATGTGTCCTTCCCCTTTGGGGCAGGACCCCTAACTGCCGCGGCGCCATCTCCGTGTGTCCTCCCAACCCGGGACAGGCCCCCCCTCCAGCACAGTACCATCTCCATGTGTCCCCGCAGGGGGAGGCTCCACCAATGCCAGACACACCAGCTCCCTTGCCCCGCAGCGTCTGTGGGGAATGGGGTGGGCAGGGCAGAGCTCGGTGACACCACCCTGGCCGGAGAGCGCTCACGCTTCGTTCTTGGCAGACCCTGTTCCCAGCTGTGCTGACATGCGTGCCACCTACCCTGCGGCCTGGAGCACGGCACAGATCGCCAGCATGGCTCTGTCCCACTTCGAGGGCTGCCTGGGTCTCATCAGTCAGGACCCCGCACTCTCCCCCGAGCAGCTCCGCGCCGCTCTGGGCAAAGCCAAGCAGGTGAGAGACAAGCCGGTGTGCTGGGGGCACTGGTGTGGCCAGAGCCCTGGCTGAAACCCCTGGGGCCTGGGGCAGGCAGAGCGCCGTGGTTAGGTCCCAGCCAGCACTGGTACCACTGAAGGGTGTGAGTGGGGCATGGAATGGGAGATGGGCGGGTTCTACGCTCACTGAGGCAGGGAAGAGGGTGGGGGGAGCTGTACTCATCAAGTGGGGGAGGGGAGATCCAGGCTCACTCAGTTGGGCAGCCAGCAGTGGGGGGAAGCTGGGCTTGCTGCGGGGGAGGCGGGGGGGAGAGGTGTGCTTGCTAGGCTGTGTCAAATGTGAGAATTTTGGTAATATTTTTATGATGCCTGTATGTGCCTCAGTTTCCCTCTGTGCTTTGCATTGCTAGATGCAGAGCGAACGGTTAAAAGCTGCTCTTGAAGCAGGGCATGAGCTGTCTGGGTCAGTCTGACTGTCTGGGGTGAGATAAGTGCAGAGCCAGCGCTGGGCCTAAGCCCACTAAGCAATTTCTTAGGCCTCTGAGCAGCTCAAGGGGACCCCCATTCACTTTGTTTAGAGGTTTAGATTGGTTTAGATTGGATATTAGGAAAAACTTTTTCACTAAGAGGGTGGTGAAACACTGGAATGCGTTACCTAGGGAGGTGGTAGAATCTCCTTCCTTAGAGGTTTTTAAGGTCAGGCTTGACAAAGCCCTGGCTGGGATGATTTAACTGGGAATTGGTCCTGCTTTGAGCAGGGGGTTGGACTAGATGACCTTCTGGGGTCCCTTCCAACCTGATATTCTATGATTCTATGTATTAGAAGGACGTGTCTGTTTTAGTACTGGGGGGACGTTCCTGTGCAGGGCCCCGACAGGCTGGCCCCAGCTCTCTAGGAATGGGCCGTTACAGACCCACATCACTGCAGGATCTGGAGGGACAATGGGAAGCCCAAGGGTTATTTCACAGCTAACAATGTGAGCTCTGTAGGAATCTGGCCATGGACAGAATCCTACTGGGCTGGGATCAGAACTGGCCTCTGGGGAGACCAGTCCCCTGGGACCGACACAACGGGGCCAGGAGGGAGGGGAACCAAGATGGTTCCTTCAGCAGCCTGGCTTGGGGAGCCTGGCTTGGCCAGGCTGGATAATGGCTGAACCCGGGCGGCTCTGTGCTGCCCGAAGGCCTTCCCAGGCCGTGCGCAGGGACTAATACACTGGCTCTGGCTGGACAAGGCTGCCTGCCGGCGCTGCAGGTGCGTGCTGCTGGGCATCGCTCGCCCAGAGACTGCAGCTCGGCCCAGCTGGACTGGCAGGGCAGAGCTCCTGGGGAAGACGCTGCAGGGCTGCGGCCCAGAGGCTCGGAGGTGGGGGGGCCACGTGCCCTGCCCTGAAGGTCGGGTGGGACCCTCAGGGTCTGGGACACTGAAGGGCTCCTCCAAGGGGCTGTTTAAGAGCTGGGGCATAGGAGAGCCTGGGGAGCTGTGCTGGGGGGAGCCATGCCCATCGTGGGGAGGGGGGAGCTGTGTCCATTGGGGGGAGGGGGGAGCCGTGCCCATTGGGGGGAGCAGGGAGCTGCATCCATTGCGGGGAGGGGAAGCCGTGCTGGGAGGAGCCGTGCCCATTGGGGGGAAGGGGAGCTGTGCTGGGGGGGCACCATGCTTGCAACATGCTGTCCTGTCCTTCGTTCCCTGCAGCTGTTTGGAACCGCCCAGCCCATGCAGCCAGTTCATGTCCTGCAGCTGGGCCTACTGGCCACCCAGCTGAGAGACCAGGAGCTGCAGGAGCTGGAGGTCTCCAACTGGAGGGCCCTCTCTGTCCTGGGGGTCCTGGAAGGCTGGACAGCAAGACAGGTAAGGCCTCATTCAGTGCCCCTGGGCCATGGCAAGGAGCCCAGCCCTCCTGTGCCCCAAAAGCCCCTGGCCCCGCTTCCCAGCCCAGCCCCTGGCTCATGGGGATCGGGGCTGGGGCCCAGCCCTGCTGCCCGCTGAGTGTGGGTCTGGCTGGGGCTGAGGGGGCTGCCCTGGGCTATGCTGACAGGGGCCGCTCTTCCCCCCCAGATGCAAGCCACGGTCTCCAGCTTTCTGCGCCAGAGTGGGGTGAGTGTGCAGGGCCTGGCACTCCCAGAGCTGGCTGCCCTCGGGCACCTCCTGTGTGGTCTCCGTGCCGACGAGATGCGGATGCTGAACAGCCGGGAGTTCAGGTCTGGGACTGGGGGAGCAGCCACGGGGAGGGACTGGGGGGGCCCTTTGGGGGCTGAAGTTCAGAGAGTCCCGGTTTATAGGTGTTAATGCTGCTCTGAGTCCAGCAGCCAGAGAGCGAGAGGTAATTGGGAGTTGTCAGTAGTGGGGTGTGAGACGTGTGTGCTGGTCCAGGGGAGCAGTGTCAGCCCTGGGGGCACTTGTGGGGAGGTTCCTGGGTGCCAGCCCTGTCTCAGCTGGCCATCGGTGTTGGGGGCAGAGGCAGTGACTCAGGGGGATGGGTCTCACATGGGTTCTGCTCCCTTCTCCCACAGCCAGGCTGCCCAGCTCCCTGCGGCTTGGTTGCTCGGAGAGGCAGCTGGAGACGCTGGCTGAGCTGCTGACGTCCCGCTCGGCATTTGGCCCCGTTAGCAGCTGGGGCCCCGAAATCTTCACTGAGATCGGAACACTGGCAGGTGAGGGGGGCTGGGTGGGGCGGGGCAGTAGGGCTCTGGGAAAGGTGGTGGGAGGCAGAGCAGCCGAGGACTGTGAAGTGGGGGAGTGTGGGAATGGGCCTTCTGCTCTGAACTGCCTGGCCAGTGCCCTGCAACTCCTAGCATCCCCTGTGTGTAAGACAGACCAGACCCACAGCCCATCTAGCCTGGAACGCCCTGGCCCCTTGCATCAGCTCTGACCCACGGCCCATCTAGCCTGGAACGCCCTGGCCCCCTGCATCAGCTCTGACCCACGGCCCATCTAGCCTGGAACGCCCTGGCCCCCTGCATCAGCTCTGACCCACGGCCCATCTAGCCTGGAACGCCCTGGCCCCCTGCATCAGCTCTGACCCATGGCCTATCTAGCCTGGAATGCCCTGGCCCCCTGCATCATTCTGACCCACGGCCCATCTAGCCTGGAATGCCCTGGCCCCCTGCATCAGCTCTGACCCACGGTCTATCTAGCCTGGAACGCCCTGGCCCCCTGCATCAGCTCTGACCCACGACCCATCTAGCCTGGAATGCCCTGGCCCCTTGCATCAGCTCTGACCCACGGCCCATCTAGCCTGGAACGCCCTGGCCCCCTGCATCAGCTCTGACCCACGGCCCATCTAGCCTGGAATGCCCTGGCCCCCTGCATCAGCTCTGACACACGGCCCATCTAGCCTGGAACGCCCTGGCCCCTTGTATCAGCTCTGACCCACGGCCCATCTAGCCTGGAACGCCCTGGCCCCCTGCATCAGCTCTGACCCATGGCCCATCTAGCCTGGAACGCCCTGGCCCCCTGCATCAGCTCTGACCCACGGCCCATCTAGCCTGGAACGCCCTGGCCCCCTGCATCAGCTCTGACCCACGGCCCATCTAGCCTGGAACGCCCTGGCCCCTTGTATCAGCTCTGACCCACGGCCCATCTAGCCTGGAACGCCCTGGCCCCCTGCATCAGCTCTGACCCACGGCCCATCTAGCCTGGAACGCCCTGGCCCCCTGCATCAACTCTGACCCACGGCCCATCTAGCCTGGAACGCCCTGGCCCCCTGCATCAGCTCTGATCCACGGCCCATCTAGCCTGGAACGCCCTGGCCCCCTGCATCAGCTCTGACCCACGGCCCATCTAGCCTGGAATGCCCTGGCCCCCTGCATCAGCTCTGACTCATGGCCTATCTAGCCTGGAATGCCCTGGCCCCCTGCATCATTCTGACCCACGGCCCATCTAGCCTGGAATGCCCTGGCCCCCTGCATCAGCTCTGACCCACGGCCCATCTAGCCTGGAACGCCCTGGCCCCCTGCATCAGCTCTGACCCACGGCCCATCTAGCCTGGAACGCCCTGGCCCCCTGCATCAGCTCTGACCCACGGCCCATCTAGCCTGGAACGCCCTGGCCCCCTGCATCAGCTCTGACCCATGGCCTATCTAGCCTGGAATGCCCTGGCCCCCTGCATCATTCTGACCCACGGCCCATCTAGCCTGGAATGCCCTGGCCCCCTGCATCAGCTCTGACCCACGGTCTATCTAGCCTGGAACGCCCTGGCCCCCTGCATCAGCTCTGACCCACGACCCATCTAGCCTGGAATGCCCTGGCCCCTTGCATCAGCTCTGACCCACGGCCCATCTAGCCTGGAACGCCCTGGCCCCCTGCATCAGCTCTGACCCACGGCCCATCTAGCCTGGAACGCCCTGGCCCCCTGCATCAGCTCTGACCCATGGCCTATCTAGCCTGGAATGCCCTGGCCCCCTGCATCATTCTGACCCACGGCCCATCTAGCCTGGAATGCCCTGGCCCCCTGCATCAGCTCTGACCCACGGTCTATCTAGCCTGGAACGCCCTGGCCCCCTGCATCAGCTCTGACCCACGGCCCATCTAGCCTGGAATGCCCTGGCCCCTTGCATCAGCTCTGACCCACGGCCCATCTAGCCTGGAACGCCCTGGCCCCCTGCATCAGCTCTGACCCACGGCCCATCTAGCCTGGAACGCCCTGGCCCCCTGCATCAGCTCTGACCCACGGCCCATCTAGCCTGGAACGCCCTGGCCCCTTGTATCAGCTCTGACCCACGGCCCATCTAGCCTGGAACGCCCTGGCCCCCTGCATCAGCTCTGACCCACGGCCCATCTAGCCTGGAATGCCCTGGCCCCCTGCATCAGCTCTGACCCACGGCCCATCTAGCCTGGAACGCCCTGGCCCCTTGTATCAGCTCTGACCCACGGCCCATCTAGCCTGGAACGCCCTGGCCCCCTGCATCAGCTCTGACCCATGGCCCATCTAGCCTGGAACGCCCTGGCCCCCTGCATCACCTCTGACCCACGGCCCATCTAGCCTGGAACGCCCTGGCCCCCTGCATCAGCTCTGACCCACGGCCCATCTAGCCTGGAACACCCTGGCCCCCTGCATCAGCTCTGACCCATGGCCTATCTAGCCTGGAATGCCCTGGCCCCCTGCATCAGCTCTGACCCACGGCCCATCTAGCCTGGAATGCCCTGGCCCCCTGCATCAGCTCTGACCCACGGCCCATCTAGCCTGGAACGCCCTGGCCCCTTGTATCAGCTCTGACCCACGGCCCATCTAGCCTGGAACGCCCTGGCCCCCTGCATCAGCTCTGACCCACGGCCCATCTAGCCTGGAACGCCCTGGCCCCCTGCATCAGCTCTGACCCACGGCCCATCTAGCCTGGAATGCCCTGGCCCCCTGCATCAGCTCTGACCCACGGCCCATCTAGCCTGGAACGCCCTGGCCCCTTGTATCAGCTCTGACCCACGGCCCCTCTAGCCTGGAATGCCCTGGCCCCCTGCATCAGCTCTGACCCACGGCCCCTCTAGCCTGGAATGCCCTGGCCCCCTGCATCAGCTCTGACCCACGGCCCATCTAGCCTGGAACGCCCTGGCCCCCTGCATCAGCTCTGACCCACGGCCCATCTAGCCTGGAACGCCCTGGCCCCCTGCATCAGCTCTGACCCATGGCCTATCTAGCCTGGAATGCCCTGGCCCCCTGCATCATTCTGACCCACGGCCCATCTAGCCTGGAATGCCCTGGCCCCCTGCATCAGCTCTGACCCACGGTCTATCTAGCCTGGAACGCCCTGGCCCCCTGCATCAGCTCTGACCCACGGCCCATCTAGCCTGGAATGCCCTGGCCCCCTGCATCAGCTCTGACCCACGGCCCATCTAGCCTGGAACGCCCTGGCCCCCTGCATCAGCTCTGACCCACGGCCCATCTAGCCTGGAACGCCCTGGCCCCCTGCATCAGCTCTGACCCACGGCCCATCTAGCCTGGAATGCCCTGGCCCCCTGCATCAGCTCTGACCCATGGCCTATCTAGCCTGGAATGCCCTGGCCCCCTGCATCAGCTCTGACCCACGGCCCATCTAGCCTGGAACGCCCTGGCCCCCTGCATCAGCTCTGACCCACGGCCCATCTAGCCTGGAACGCCCTGGCCCCCTGCATCAGCTCTGACCCACGGCCCATCTAGCCTGGAACGCCCTGGCCCCCTGCATCAGCTCTGACCCATGGCCTATCTAGCCTGGAATGCCCTGGCCCCCTGCATCATTCTGACCCACGGCCCATCTAGCCTGGAATGCCCTGGCCCCCTGCATCAGCTCTGACCCACGGTCTATCTAGCCTGGAACGCCCTGGCCCCCTGCATCAGCTCTGACCCACGACCCATCTAGCCTGGAATGCCCTGGCCCCTTGCATCAGCTCTGACCCACGACCCATCTAGCCTGGAATGCCCTGGCCCCTTGCATCAGCTCTGACCCACGGCCCATCTAGCCTGGAACGCCCTGGCCCCCTGCATCAGCTCTGACCCACGGCCCATCTAGCCTGGAACGCCCTGGCCCCCTGCATCAGCTCTGACCCACGGCCCATCTAGCCTGGAATGCCCTGGCCCCCTGCATCAGCTCTGACCCACGGCCCATCTAGCCTGGAATGCCCTGGCCCCCTGCATCAGCTCTGACCCACGGCCCATCTAGCCTGGAACGCCCTGGCCCCTTGTATCAGCTCTGACCCACGGCCCATCTAGCCTGGAACGCCCTGGCCCCCTGCTTCAGCTCTGACCCACGGCCCATCTAGCCTGGAATGCCCTGGCCCCCTGCATCAACTCTGACCCACGGCCCATATAGCCTGGAACGCCCTGGCCCCCTGCATCAGCTCTGACCCACGGCCCATCTAGCCTGGAACGCCCTGGCCCCCTGCATCAGCTCTGACCCACGGCCCATCTAGCCTGGAATGCCCTGGCCCCCTGCATCAGCTCTGACCCATGGCCTATCTAGCCTGGAATGCCCTGGCCCCCTGCATCATTCTGACCCACGGCCCATCTAGCCTGGAATGCCCTGGCCCCCTGCATCAGCTCTGACCCACGGTCTATCTAGCCTGGAATGCCCTGGCCCCCTGCATCAGCTCTGACCCACGGCCCATCTAGCCTGGAATGCCCTGGCCCCCTGCATCAGCTCTGACCCACGGCCCATCTAGCCTGGAACGCCCTGGCCCCCTGCATCATTCTGACCCACGGCCCATGTTTGACAGGGCCCCCAAACCTGGTGACGTTACTGTCACGGAGTCCCTGGGCGATGCTCTGGAACTGCTCCCCATGAAGCCAGTCAGGACTCTGGGGTAGTCGCCTTTCTGTGAGCAGCCTGTCTGCAGGACACACAGCTCACACAGCTTCCACCTTCCTGGGTCTGACCTCGGAGCATTCAGCATCCTCTGCCCCTCCGTGCACTTCCCCCCAGCGAGTCCACTCAGGTGGGGCTCCTGGGGAAGCCAGAGGGTCCTGCACCCCAACTCCGCAGTCAGACGTGACTCTCAGCCAGCCAGTAAAACAGAAGGTTTATTAGACGACAGGAACATGGTCTAAAACAGAGCTTGCAGGTGCAGAGAACGGGACCCCTCAGCTGGGTCCATTTTGGGGGGCAGTGAGCCAGACAACCACGTCTGCACTTCACTCCATGTCCCAGCCAGCCCCAAACTGAAACTCCCTCCAGCCCCTCCTCCTCTGGGCTTTGTTCCTTTCCCGGGCCAGGTGGTCACCTGATTCCTTTGTTCTCCAACCCTTTAGCTCTCACCTCGCAGGGGGGAAGGGCCCAGGCCATCAGTTGCCAGGAAACAGGGTGTCGGCCATTCTCTGTGTCCAGACTCCTGCACACACCGGCCCTCTAGGGCTCTGCAATGATCATACACCCTTACCCCACCACCTAGATACTTAAGAACTGCCTAGGGGAAACTGAGGCACCCCCACACTATTCAGAGGAAACATTAAGAACAGTCCCACTTCGTCACAGTTACGACCTGGTGCACGGGGATGCAGCACCATTGAGGTTTGCCCAGTAGCCCCTCTCTCGTCATGATGGACGGATGGCCAGGCCAATCATGAGTAGTGCTGCGAACCTTTGCCCCTGGTCGCAACACCTGCAGGGGGGGTGCTGGGCCCAGCCCCACAGAACAGGAGCCGCCTCGGCCGGTGAGTGCAGGCCAGGCCCCCTTTCAGACCCACCTCCCAACACACTCTCCAGGGGCTCTCCTCAGGGGTGGTAGGTTTGGGTGGGGGAGAAGCTCAGTTTCAGATTTTGTTCTGGGCCCCCCAAAATCTCTGTGCATCCCTGATCACCACCACCGCACTGGACCAGACCACGGGGTCCACCTAGCTCGGTCCCGCCCGCGCTGGTCTCCGATGCATGGTTCCCTTTGGGGCTGGGCTATGGGGCCGGGGAGAGCCTGGGGTGGTGACCAGCCCTGCTCCATGTCCCTCTCCAGCTGGGCTCCAGGACATCGCCCTGTCCTCACTCGCCCCTGAGCAAATCCAGGCGCTGACCCCGCTGGCCATCGCGGTGATCCCCGCACCCAAATTCACCGTGAGTTGCACCCCTGTTTGTGCCAAGAAAACCTCTTCTTCCTGCACTGCCGTGTGGCTGGGGCCTAGCTCCAGCATAACGAACCACAAAGCTGAATTCTGACTGGGAACAAAGGGGTCAAGTCTAAGGAGGTGGGGTTTGGGACCTCTGCCATGGGCAGGGCTTGGGGGGGACAAGGGACTGGGATCCTCCCCCCAGTGGGCAGAGCTCAGGGGGGGAAGGAGCTGGGATTCCCACTGTGGGCAGAGCTCGAGGGGCTGGGTCCCACCCCAGGCAAAGTTCAAGGGGCAGGGGGGTGGGACACCCCCCCCCGTGGGCAAAGCTCGGGGGGGCAGGGGGCTGGGACCCACCCACCCCGTGAGCAGAGCACAGGGGGACAGGGGGCTGGGACCTCCCCCCCACATGGGCAGAGCTCAGGGGGGCAGGGGGCTGGGACCTCCCCCCCCCCGGTGGGCAGAGCTCGAGGGGGCAGGGGGATGGGACCTCTCCCCCACGTGGGCAGAGCTCAGGGGGGCAGGGGGCTGGGACCTCCCCCCACCGGTGGGCAGAGCTCGAGGGGGCAGGGGGCTGGGACCTCCCCCCCCCCCCGTGGGCAGAGCTTGGAGGGACAGGGGCCTGGGACCCCCCGTGGGCAGAGCCCGGGGGACAGGGGCCTGGGACCCCCCGTGGGCAGAGCCCGGGGGACAGGGGCCTGGGACCCCCCGTGGGCAGAGCCCGGGGGACAGGGGCTTGGGACCCCCCGTGGGCAGAGCCCGGGGGACAGGGGCTTAGCCCCGGGGTCATTCTGCTGACCCAGGTACTGGCCCAGCTGTTCCGTGCTGTGACGCTGCGGCTCCTTCACAGGTGGTTTTCAGCCCAGCCCAGCTGCTGGGCTTCACCAGCGCCCAGGCCTCAGCCGTGACCCCCCAGCAGCACGCGCGGCTCAGCGCCGAGCAGTGGCCAGTGCCCAGTACGAGGGGGAGGTCGCCCAGGATGGCAGGGGTGAGAGTTCAGCTCCTCGCCCCCCCGCCCCCCCATTCCCACCCCCTGCCCCCAACAGTTTCTCCTGCATGTTCCCAGCCGAGCCCACATGCCTCTGCCCCCTCCCTCTGGCGAGCTCTTCGCAGCCGCCCCGTGACAGGCCGGGGCGTCCACCTCCCTTCTGGGGCTGGACACACGGGCCGGTCTCAGGGGTATAGACTAGCAGGCAGGGCTGGGGTATTGCCCTGGGATTCACCCCTTGCCACAGGATTGGGCCCAGCCTCTCATCCCTGCTGAAGAGTCAGCCCTTGAGCCCCCAGGCCCAACCCACAGAGCCTGGCATCCCGGGGGGCTGGGCGTGCCCATGGGCTGGCACGCGGTCATGCCTGCGTGTGCCCGGGGGGCTGGGCGTGCCCATGGGCTGGCACGCGGTCATGTCTGCGTGTGTCCGGGGGGCTGGGCGTGCCCATGGGCTGGCACGCGGTCATGCCTGCGTGTGTCTGGGGGGCTGGGCGTGCCCATGGGCTGGCACGCGGTCATGTCTGCGTGTGTCCGGGGGGCTGGGCGTGCCCATGGGCTGGCAGGGCATTTCCATGACCACAGACTAAGGACGCGTGCAGCGGCATTAGGGCCGGTGTCGACATAACGCCCGGGGCTCTGGGAGGAGGCAGCTGCGCGCTGACGTCCCTTTTCCTCCTGCAGGCAGGAATCACGACCGGCCCCATCCTGGCCCCAGCGCCCTGGCACTGCTCTGTCTGATGTACAGCGTTGGGTGAGAGCCGCAGGGCGGCTGGGCCCTGTGTTTATAATAAACCCTTCAGCCTGCTGCCCGCTGTGCTCGCTGGTCCTGCTGCGACCGCCACCATGGCTGCCTGGGTCGGGAGGTGCCGGCACCTGCTGCCGGCTCAGCCAGGGAGCTGCAGCCTCTGCCGCTGAGCCAGTCAACAGGGCCTGGCCTGGAGCCCTCTCCCTAAGCAGGGCCAGGAATGGGCTCAGGGCGTCCCAGCCAGGGGCCAAGGGCCCTGGGAAGCTGAGACGGGAGCCCCAGTGGATGCTGGGGGCTAAGAACCAGCCAGAGCCAGGCTTAGAGCCGCAGAGGTTTATGGCGGCTGGTGCAGTGCATTGGGGTAACACAATGGCCAGCAGGACCGGTCAGGCTACAGGGAGGGGGAGGGGGGGCTCCAGGGATGGTTTAGTGCCTGAACTGAGGAACAGGCGAAGGGATGCGGATTTCCTGGCCCCTCTCCAGCCGCCGCTCACAGTCGATCAGGTAGTTCACTCCATCTATCACCAGCTGCACCAGCTCTACCTGAGGTAGGAACACAGAGCCTGAGTCAGGCACCGCCTCTTCCCGCAGCCCAGGGGCCACGGCTGCAGCCAGCAGCCCTCCGGGCTCACACAACACTTCCCTGGTAGCCCTCCCCGCCCCCTGGCTGAGCCCTCCCCGAGCAGGGCCTGGCTCCTGTAAGGCGCTGGGCATGCAGGCCCTGCACACCCACGAGCACGGGACACCCTTGGCTGTGGTAATCGCAGGCGGCACCCGCAGCTCAGCCTAGGCCCCCAGTGCCAGACAGCAGCACAGCCCCCTCGTTCCTCCACAGCCCTGCGCTTGGCTCCGTCCGTGGGCCAGGAGCCCAGCGCTTCCCTCAGCCGGCTGGCCTGCAGTTTGCCCCCACCCTGCTGGCAGTGCCCTCCCGTGCCAGGCTTTGCCAGAACATTGACGCAGGCAGGTACCTCAGATTTTCCCAGGCGATCCAGATTGGAGATGTCAAAGGTGCTGCCGGTGGTGGCTGTGTCCACCCCGCCCGTCCCACGCTTCTGCAGCCGCAGGTTCTCCAGGATCTTGGCGAATCGGGTGTCCTGGAAACGCAGAGAGGCCTTGGGTCAACGCCTTGTGGGGGAGACTGGGTCCCTGCTGAGGCAGTCGAGGAGAGCAGGGCTGGGGCCTCTGGAGCTAGGAGCCTGGAGAGGCTACCAGGCCTGGGTGTGGGACGGGGAGCCCAGCCAATGAGAGGGGGGAGTCTCTTCCCTGTAGGGCCCTTTGAGGAGTGCGCAGGGAACTGAAGCGGGAAGCCCTGCCATAGGGATTGTTCCCAGAGATGGGACGCAATCTGGTCTGCGGCTGGGCCCAGGGCCACCTCGGATCTGTGTCAGACGGAGCTGTCTGCACTGCTCCTCACACCAAGCAGCTGCTGTACCTGTCCCCCAACTTTGAGAGAAGCCCCAAATCCCGGGACCCTCAATGGCTGTTCTCCTGGCTTTGTGAGGTCTGACCACCTGCCCCTAGGCTCAGCCCTGCTCTGAGCAGCTACAGTTGCAGTTGTACCTTGCTCAGCAGCGGCAGTTTGATGTGGACCCCTGCGCGCAGCCCAGTGCCCAGGTTGGACGGACACGTCAGGATGTAGCCCAGCCTCTCGTTCCACATGAACTCCCAGCCTCGCTCCTGGATTAGTCTCTCCACCTGGAACCCAAGGAACAAGTGCAGGTCAGCCTCCCGGTCAGCTCTCCCAGCACTGCCCAAACAAAGCCTGGACCGGCTGCTACAGGACTTGGGGCTCAGCAGCCCCCCAGTGTGAGCCACTGACACTGGGCACTGTGGACTGAGCCTACTCCTCAGGGGGCCATTCCACTGGGCAAACCGGGAGGGTCAGGCCGGGGCGTCCTTGCGCTCACCTCCTTCAGGCCCTTGCAGAACCTCTCAAAGACCCGCTTCATGTTGCCACCCTTCTCCATGGAGATGAGGCGGGTGTGATCCTCCTCGTTGATCCAGATCAGGAAGGTCTTCTCATTATTGTGCCTGGGGGAGAGGACAGTTTGTCAGCATCCAGAGCCACAGCTGGGCTGGGTAGATGCTGGGCAGCCCACAGGCAGGAGGTGCCCAGCCAGGGTCAGCCCCTGTGACAGACTCACGGTGGGAGACTCTTGGGCCAGCTCTGGCTTGCAGGTGGCACCGCCATCCGGGAGGAAAGCATTGATCTAGCCCGTTGGGGAGCCAGCGAGGTCCCAGCAACCAGGCCAAGCCTGCACGCCGTCTGGGCCGAGAGCACTGATCCTGCCCCTGCTGGAACGGAGCCAGCTAGATCCCAGCAGCTGCAGCCAAACCCTGACAGCTACACTGCAGTTAAAAGAAAAGGAGGACTTGTGGCACCTTAGAGACTAACCAATTTATTTGAGCATGAGCTTTCGTGAGCTACAGCTCACTTCATCGGATGCATTCAATGGAAAGTGTAGAATGACCCAACACTCTCACAAATCTTGGGAGACAGGCCAGTCCTTTCCTACAGACAGCCCCCCAGCCTGAAGCAAATACTCACCAGCAACCACATACCACACAACAGAACCACTAACCCAGGAACCTATCCTTGCAACAAAGCCCGTTGCTAACTGTGCCCACATGTCTATTTAGGGGACACCATCACAGGGCCTAATAACATCAGCCACGCTGTCAGAGGCTCGTTCACCTACACATCTACCAATGTGATATATGCCATCATGTGCCAGCAATGCCCCTCTGCCATGTACATTGGTCAAACTGGACAGTCTCTACGCAAAAGAATAAATGGACACAAATCAGATGTCAAGAATTATAACATTCATAACACTTCAATCTCTCTGGTCACGCGATTACAGACATGAAAGTTGTGATATTACAACAAAAAAACTTCAAATCCAGACTCCAGCGAGAAACTGTTGAATTGGAATTCATTTGCAAATTGGATACAATTAACTTAGGCTTGAATAGAAACTGGGAGTGGCTAAGTCATTATGCAAGGTAGCCTATTTCCCCTTGTTTTTTCCTACCCCCCACCCCCCTCAGACGTTCTCTTAAATCCTGGATTTGTGCTGGAAATGGCCCACCTTGATTATCATACACATTGTAAGGAGAGTGATCACTTTAGATAAGCTATTACCAGCAGGAGCCTGGGGTGGGAGGAGGTATTGTTTCATGGTCTCTGTGTATATAATGTCTTCTGCAGTTTCCACAGTATGCATCCGATGAAGTGAGCTGTAGCTCACGAAAGCTTATGCTCAAATAAATTGGTTAGTCTCTCAGGTGCCACAAGTACTCCTTTTCTTTTTGCGAATACAGACTAACACAGCTGTTACTCTGAAAACTGCAGTTAAACAGTCCCACAGCCCCAGCCAGCGGGCACAGGCCAGCCACGGTGTGTAAGTGCAGTGGGGACACTCCCTAAGGCAGCGTGTGACGAAGTGGGACTGTTCTTAATGTTTCCTCTGAATAGTGTGGGGGTGCCTCAGTTTCCCCTAGGCAGTTCTTAAGTATCTAGGTGGTGGGGTAAGGGTGTATGATCATTGCAGAGCCCTAGAGGGCCGGTGTGTGCAGGAGTCTGGACACAGAGAATGGCCAACACCCTGTTTCCTGGCAACTGATGGCCTGGGCCCTTCCCCCCTGCAAGGTGAGAGCTAAAGGGTTGGAGAACAAAGGAATCAGGTGACCACCTGGCCCGGGAAAGGAACAAAGCCCAGAGGAGGAGGGGCTGGAGGGAGTTTCAGTTTGGGGCTGGCTGGGACATGGAGTGAAGGGCAGACGTGGTTGTCTGGCTCACTGGCCCCAAAATGGACCCAGCTGAGGGGTCCCGTTCTCTGCACCTGCAAGCTCTGTTTTAGACCATGTTCCTGTCGTCTAATAAACCTTCTGTTTTACTGGCTGGCTGAGAGTCACGTCTGACTGCGAAGTTGGGGTGCCGGACCCTCTGGCTTCCCCAGGACCCCGCCTGGGCGGACTCGCTGGGGGGAAGCGCACGGAGGGGCAGAGGATGCTGAATGCTCCGAGGTCAGACCCAGGAAGGTGGAAGCTGTGTGAGCTGTGTGTCCTGAAGACAGGCTGCTCACAGAAAGGCGACTTCCCCAGAGTCCTGACTGGCTTCATGGGGAGCAGTTCCAGAGCATCGCCCAGGGACTCCGTGACACAGCGTGTCTCAAACACCGCCACCAGCGCATTTGTCTGCAGCCACAAAACTCCAGAGCATGGGCAGAGATTGGGGGGGGGGGGGGCAAAGCCGCGTCCCCTCCTGGCAGCACACAGCTATTGCTCCTGACTAGCTGTTCCCGAGGCAGTGGGATGTGCCACCTTGGGGTTTGTGCTGGCACCACCAGCAAGGGTCGACGCCCTGTACCACGCAGCCTCCCCGGGGCTCTGGGCAGGGCCTCTGGAGACACGAGGGGCCAGTGTGTGCGGCACCGGAGGCGGCTCTTGTCCACGGAGGTGGCTATGGTGTTTGGTCACTGGGGCTCCCCAGGCAGCTCCCCCACTCCAACCTGCCCAGGGCATGGGGAGCCTGGGACGCTGCAAGTGACTGGTGAGTTCCCCCCCCCACCTTCCCCGGGGCCATGGGCTCTCTCTGAAGGGTTGCAGAGGGCAGGCACAGAGAGGTTTGTCAGAGCGGCCACCAGCAAGGGTTGGCGGCCACACCTTGAGGCCACCAGAAAATTGGTTGTGAGAATCTCTGGGCTAAGGGGTCTGGGGAGAGCCAAGTTTGGCTCCTACAGCACAAACAAGCCACAAACGATTTCTCTTGGAAAAGCAAGCGCCTTGCTGGGGCCTGGTTATAAGGGGCGGGGGCAGCAGGGGTATGAGACATGTGTGGGGCATGAGTTTACATGCATTTGCCTACTGCCAAGTGTAAACATGTCGGAACGACCCTAGGCCATGCTCACAGACTAGGGGACTCTGCTGGGAAGCAGGGGCTCTGAAAAGAGGTGGGGGTCCTGGTGAATGGTCAGCTGAACAAGAGCTCTTAGTGCGATGCTGTGGCCAAACGGGCTAATGCGATGTTGGGATGTATAAACGGGCAAATCTCAAATCAGAGTAGAGAGGGTTTTTAACGTCTGTATCTGGCACTGGTGGAGTTCTGTCCAGTTCTGGTGCCCACTGGTCAAGAAGAATGTTGATCAGTTGGAGGGGGTCAGAGAAGAGCCCAGAGACTGATTAACGGGTTAGAAACCTGCCTGCTAATGAGTGAGTGACATTGAAGGGCTGAGATAACTTCCAGTTGATCTCTTTGAAGATAAAGTCAGCCCTCAGGAGTGTTTGAACTGGGTGTATGGAGGAGGATGAGAAAGATGATGGGAGGGGGGTTGTAGAGAGGGGGATGTGGTCATGGTGGGCGGGTGGAGGCCGTGTGGTTATGGGGGGCTGGTTGTAGAGGGAAGTGGCTATAAGGGGGTGTGTGTGGAGAGGAATGGGGGAGGGTAATAGGAGGTGTAGTTGTGGGTATTGTGCTGCCTTGTGTGGCCATGGCAACTGGCTAAGGGCAGTGCCTGGAGTCCTACTGGTATTTCTGCCAGGCCCCTTTGCCCCACAGGCTGTGTGGTGTCAGCAGTCCAGATGAAAGCAGTGGATCCATACCAGATTCCTCGGGCATCGGGCCAGTCCCGGGCCATTCCTGATGCTGTCAGTAGGGGGGAGACGGGCTTGTCAAAGAGGAAGTGATCCTGCGAAAGGAGGTGGGGTGTGAGCAAGACACCCACAAGTACCGTTCCCAGGGGATACCCTACCCAGACCCTGAGCTCTGGCCTCTGCCCTCCCCTGTTGCCCTTCTGGTCAGCTCCCCAATGCAGGGCGGATGCAGCTGCCTTTGGGGCCTGCAAGTTGCACTCGGAGCTGGAAACATCAGGGGCAATCTGTGCTGTAATCACTGGGCAGGGCCAACTCCCAGCAAGATCAACAGTGGCTGTCCCTAAGGATCCCCTTCATTAGAGTCCGCTCCGGGGCTGGAACTGCTCTGGAGCCCCAAGAGGCTATGGCTGGATCTGCCCGGAATTGCCCCGGGTCCAGAGGCTGCAGGGCCCAGCAGGATGCTGGCAGCACCCATGAGGCCAATCCTAGGGAGACAAGGAGCAGGAAGTGCCGCAGGAGGTGCTGGGCTGCAGGGTCCGTGGCCCTTGGGACTAAGCAGCATGGCTGCGTTGTTCCCCTCTGCAGGCAGCCCGCTGAGGAGCCAGCTAGATCCCAGCAGCTGTGCCCAAGCATGCGCACGGTCTGGGAGGAGAGCACCTAGCCGGCCTGCACGGATACCATCTGCCGTGCAGGGCAGGGAACCTGGGTGGAGCAGGCAGGGGCAGCCACTGAGGAGTGTGAAGGGCAGGTGGACAGGGGGCGGGAAGGGGATGGGGGCAGTGGCAGGGAGAAGAAAAGGGCAGAAGCTGAGCTACTATTTCTGGGGTTCTTTCTCCAGGGCACCTGCCAGTTTTGGCCCATCTGTGTCATACCCTTCCCCAGCCTCCAGCAGCCCTATGGCTGGCCCTGGCCCTGCCCCACTCCCTAGGGGGGCCCTGATGTGTGTGTCCCCCATCACCCCATGGCAGCCCTGGGCCCCGTGTTGTTGCTCACATCAATGAGCTGCTGCTGCTCCTTCTCCGTCATCTCGCTGAGGCGATAGTACCGGCCAGCCAGGTCTCCTGTTAGGCCGCTCAGGGCATCCACAGTCACCTTCTCCACCTCTCTCCTCTCAGCACGGGTGCAGGCAGGGGGCAGGCTGAGCCCGCGGATGCTGCGCCCCGTCCGGACGCGCGATGATAGGACATAGCGCTCATCGAAGTAGCCGGACTTAATCTGGGGGTAGAAACGGGCTGTGGGAGGTGAGAGCCCCAAGATGGGAGCGAGCCTGGGTCATCAGTGAGGGGCAGATGGGGTGGGGAAGGGAAGCCAATGCTGACTGGTAGGAGCTGGGTCAGTCCTTGTCTGAAAAGCCCCCCAGAGGGTGAGATGTGGGGGTTACAATGTGTTCCCCCTCCCCTGCCCCCCCAGGACTGCACCAGCATCTGCAGCCAGTGCCTGCCTGGAACCAGTGTTGGGCTGCTGATTATTTTTGCCAAAAGATTCATGCCCCAGGGTGAGTGGGTGGAGTCTCATTATGTGTGGGTGGGGCATAATGATAAGTGGGTGGAGCCAGGAGTTTTGCCCTCTATTTCCCATTCTCCCCAGTTGGGGATTAGAGCAGTGTCCTCTCTTGTGCCAGGGGTACTGGGCTCTGATTGTGCCTGTATGTCACATTTTGGGGTGCAAACCGGCAAAAGGGCAGTTATGGGCTAGCACCATTAACTGCCCACAGGGCTGGGCTGCACAACTAGGTGCTTGTAAGGTTTCCCAGGGCTTTCGGCTTTCCCTACGGGAGCTTCCCTGTCCAACTTTCCCCTTGGTGGGTTCCCCTCCAGGACAGCTCCTTGTGCACTCTGCAGCAGAATCTGCCCTCTGCTCATTTGCAAACTCTGGCAGCTGACAAGTGGGACAGTGTCCTCAGTCCTAGGTACTAACTCCCAGCTCTGAATGTGAGCGACTTTCCTCCACTCCATGCCCCCCACACACACACACCCGAAAGCACACTGCTTCCTTCTGCTAGCCCGAGCTAGACATGTCTTCCCTCCCCCAAGCAGTCTGGGTCTTCCCCATGCCCTTCGGGGTCCCAGAACTATATTCCATTTCACCATAGGGTCCGACGTTCACAGCCTGAGACACAGGTCAGCCGGCATTTCCCAGCAGCATTCCCATAGGAATGCAGTCCAACACCCCGTCTAACCCTTCCCACTTAGCCAGAGGTATAGGAATTTTATATCTGCCCAATGCCAGACGTTCTACCTCCCGGCCAGGTAACATGCCAGTCTCTCTGACCATGCTTTCCCTGACCAGAGAAATCTGGGCACTGGGTCCCTTCTCCTATGCATTCTTTGCCATTCACCTTGGTAACGTTCATAAATTCCACAGCCACTTTCTCTGAGTCAGGCCTCACAAAATTAACGAGGGGCCCTGCAGGCTTCTCTGTGTTAATGACAGCTGCAGTGATCTGGGTTGGGCAGGGTGTGGGCTTATCTTCTCTTAGTTTAGGGCCATTATTTCTGGTAGCACCTTCTTGGACTGTTCTCCTGAAGAGGGAGTCTGTGATGGTGGTTTCTAGCAAGGGAGCAAGACTGGGGAGGTGAGTGCCTGGACTCCCAACCACCCTTTCTCTTCCCAGGGACAAAATGCCCCCCTCACTTAACACTGGGCTTCTGCCCTTTCCTCTGTGGCTTGCGCTCATTGGCCGCGCTGGCTTGTACATAGGAATCAGCCGGAGTTGCTGTTTTGGGGACAGGCCAGAGATTTATCCCAAATAGCTTGTTTGGCTTCTTCAGAACATTGCTCCTGTGCAAAAAGATCAAACAGCTGTTCACAGCCCTCTGCCTCCTTCCCCTTGCCCCCGTTTTCATCAAACCACATGGTTTATACACACGGTCTCTAGGACTCAGCTTGTCCTTCATTCTGAGGTTTCAAAATGTTCTCCTCACCTCAGGAGCCACCGGGAGCCTTTGCAGTGCGGCCTCTGTCAATTCCCCATAGTTCAAAGCTTGTGTAATTTCCGTTCCATTAAAAACATGTAAAGCTGCCCCGAGTAGCTGCTACGGAACGTTGGGCCCTTATGAACCTCCCAGCTGGGTGCTCCTTGGGGAGAGAGAGCACCTGTGAGCTCTGTCCACGGCTTCCCCTCATGTCCAGGCTCTGCAGTCTCTCCTCCTCCTTTGTCACTGCCTCCAGGGCTCACTGGTGCACAGCTGCTAGCGCTCTTTGGCTCCGCTGTCCATGTCCCATTGTTGGTATTCATGCTCTCCCTCCCTTTGTTCTGGTTCCTATTTCTGCTATTCTCCTGCTGCTTTCTCAGCATCTCTTGTTAGGGCTTTTTGCTCCTTTCCTACCTTAGCCAGCTCCAGCTACGTGGCTGTTTCACCAGCATTCATTTTAAATGTCCTTTGTTCTGTAGTTCTCGTACCCAAAATACACACAATAACCCTGTAACCTTTCTCTGACTGCTCCCAGCCTGGGCACTTGGCAATCACTTACACGGTTTTACCAGTGCTTAGAGTGGAAAACTTCAGTCCACACAGCAAGCCAGGTGAAAATCTTGTTTGACTACGAAATGATGACAGCTTGGGGTACAACTCAGACCAGTGAGGGGTTGTCTCACCGCTTGTCCCGTAACCCCGTAAAATGCTCTGATGCTGTAGCTCCCTGTCTGGACCCTCTTGGCCAGCAGACAAGCCCGCAACTCTGAATCCAGCAGCTGGTTTGTTACACCCCAGCCACTCTCTGCTCTCCACCAGCCTTGGTGACTGTTCACCAAGTCCCCCCAGTCCCAAATTTCCTCAAAACTGTCTGCCCTGAAGCGTCCAGCCCTCTCCTGGAACGTTCAGAGGAGTAGTAAGATTGGTTGGTCTGTTGAAGAGACAAAACCGCAGCATCTTGTTGCTTTAACTGAAGCTAACAAGCACCTCAAGTCAAACACAGCACTGGGCTGGCCTAGACTCCAAGTAAAACGTGTATTTAATCACAAGATCGGTTGTAGTGAGTTCCAGTGTAAGGGATAAAATCAGAAATGGCTACAAGCAAATAAAACACGTTGTAGTGACTAAGACTTACCACCACTCCAGCCTTGGTTCAAGGTCAGATTTTTACCACACGTCCTTCCAGCAAGAGGCTACCCTCCCCCGGGGGAGGGGTTCCCACAAAGTTCAATGTGCTCAATTCCTTTGTCTTCTTCAGTGAACGATCACTGGGGACTCTTTGCCCTCTCTTTGCTAGCCCAGTGAACTATTGAACTGGCCCCTCTCAGGGTCCCATGCCCCAGCTGCAGGAAAGGTGCCATGGAGTCTGATGGAGAAGACTCCATACTGGTGTCTTCTCACTGCTACTTTCTACAACACAAATCGATCTGTCCCTACAGCCTCCGATAGGCCAGTGAACGGCCACTTGACGGTGATTATTAATTGTGATTGCACCTGGAGGGAGGAGGTCAGCCTTTCCTTTGTCTGGCAAACACCTGTTTACTCACTGCCAGGCCTGTTGGCTTGAACCATACCATAGTGCCATAGTTCCTTCCCATTTTCTTTCCCTTGGGTGTTTATGGTACATGCTCCATGCAAGACTATTGTTGCTCAGCGTGTTATCGGTTTTCCAATGACACCTGACACAACACTATTAGATACAGGTTAGGCCATAAGGGAGTTGGGGACACTGCAGAGGTCAGGTCAGCTGGAATCATTACCTGACACCAGTGAGCCCTGGCCCTCTGGCACCGTTTGACCCCAGGGTGTTACACACCTTACTGGCATCCAGGTCCGTGGGGTGTTTCATGGTCCGTGGGTTGTAACCATTGTGTCTCTCCTGAATCACAGGGTCAAACAGGTCCGCGAACACCTGGAAAAGGCAGGGATTAGAGAGGAGTCATGGGGAGCAGGGGGCCATCTGCCTGCTGGGGGATAGGCCTACTCTCCATTCTGTGCCCGGCCCAGCAGTGCAGGGAAAGGGGAGATGGCCTGTCCCTGCAGCACTGTCCTGCAGCCCGAGTGCTCCCTAGTGCATCTTCCATGTAGGTCCAGTGCATCTTGTAATGCTGACCTTCTCTCCACCCAATGGGCCTGTGGGCCGCACAGGCATTGTAGCTTAGCTGTAGCCTCTTCCCAGGGAGAGGCCAGTGGAGACAGGGATTGCAGAGCAGGGACAGAGAAGAAACTGACTGGGCAAATGCACAGGGCACAGGCAGGCCAGGAACCCAGGGGAGTTCAGAGATGGTGCAGCAAAGACTCTGCCTGGGACAGAAATGAAGCTGTGGCAGCAAAACACAGCAATGCCCTAAACCAAGCCAGGCTCCCTCCTCCCCACTGGGCAGCCAAAACACTGCAACCCCCAGAGCCCCAGTGCACCCTCCCACCTCCGTGTCTACCTCCCCACCCCCCTGCTGCAACCCCTGCCAGTGGGGGGCTATGGGGTTAGAGTGTAGGCTCACTGCGCAGTGGTGGGGGCGTTTATGGGGTTAGAGTGTAGGGCACTCACAGGCAGTGATGTGGAGGGCATGTGTTTACAATATGGGGGCCTGCGCAGTGATGGGGGGTTATGGGGTTAGAGTTTAGGGACATCCCTTAAAGTAGTGGGGGGTAATGGGGTTAGAATAATAGAATTATAGAAATGAAGGGCTGAAGTGACCTCAAGAAGTCATCATATCCAGCCCCCTGTGCTGACACAGGACCAAGTAAACCTAGATCAGCCCTGACAGGTGTTTTCCAACCTGCTCATAAAAACCTCCAGTGATGGAGATTCCACAACCTTCCTTCCAACCTCTGGAAGCCTGTTCTAGAACTTAAACACCCTGAGAGTTAGAAAGTTTTTCCTAATATTTAACCTAAATCTCCCTGGCTGCAGATTAAGCCCAACACTCCTTGTCCTACCTTCGGTGGACATGCAGAACCATTGATCCCCATCCTCTGTATAACAGCCCTTCACGTAATTGAAGCCTGTGATCGGGTCCCCCTCAGCCTTCTTTTCTCAAGACTAAACATGCCCCATTTTCTTAACCTTTCCTCACAGGTCATAAGAACGGGCAGACTGGGTCAGACCAAAGGTCCATCCAGCCCAGTGTCCTGTCTACTGACAGCGGGCAATGCCAGGTGCCACAGAGGAAATGAACAGAACAGGTAATCACCAAATGATTCAGCCCCTGTCACCCATTCCCAGCTTCTGGCAAACAGAGGCTAGGGACACCATCCCTGCCCATCCTGGCTAATAGCCACTGATGGACCTATCTTCCAGGAACTTCTCTAGTTCTTTTTTGAACCCTGTTATAGTCTTGGCCTTCACAACATCCTCTTGCAAGGAGTTCCACAGATTGACTGTGCGTTGTGTGAAGAAATACTTCCTTTTGTTTGTTTTAAACCTGCTGCCTATTAATTTCATTTGGTGGCCCCTAGTTCTTGTGTTATGAGAAGGAGTAAATAGCATGTCCTTATTTACTTGCTCCACACCCGTGATGATTTTATAGACGTCAATCATATCCCCCCTTAGTTGTCTCTTTTCCAAGCTGAAAAATCTCAGTCTTATTAATCGCTCCTCATACAGAAGCCGTTCCATTCCCCTAATCATTTTTTTTGGCCTTTTCTGAACCTTTTCCAATTCCAATATATCTTTTTTGAGATGGGCGACCACATCTGCATCCAGTATTCAAGATGTGGGCATACCATGGATTTATATATAAGCAATATGATATTTTCTGTCTTATCTATCCCTTTCTGAATGATTCCCAATATTCTGTTCACTTTTTTGACTGCCGCCGCACATTGAGTGGATGTTTTCAGAGAACTATCCACAGTGACACCAAAGTCAGGTTTTCTAAACCTTTATCATTTTTGTTGCTCTCCTCTGGAGTCTCTCCAATTTGTCCACATCTTTCCTAGATGTGGTGCCCAGAAGTGGACACAGTGCGCCAGCTGGGGCCTCACCAGAGCGGAACAATTACCTCCCATGTCTTACATACAACACTGCTGTTAATACACCCCAGAATGGTATTAGCTTATTTTCAACTTCATCATATTCGTGACTCACATTTAGTTTGTGATCCATCACAGGATCAGAGCCACTCGAGGAACCAGAACAGCTGTGCCACACCCAGCCATCAGGGGGTGCACCCGGTGAGGCCACACTTCTTCATGGGGTCAGAGTATAGGGAACCCCGTGTGGTAACTGGGGCGGGGCGGTGGTTATGGGGTTTGAATGAAGGGAAGCCCTGTGTGGTGACTGGGGCTGGGGGGGAAGCCCCATGTGGTGACTGGGGCGGGGGTTATGGGTTTAGAATGAAGGGAAATCCTGTGTGGTGACTGGGGTGGGGGAGAGAAGCCCCATGTGGTGACTGGAGTGGGGGGAAAGGGGGAAGCCATGTGTGGTGACCAGGGGGTGGTGGTAGTTATGGGGTCAGAATGAAGGGAAGCCCTGTGTGGGTGTGGGTGTGGAGAGGGTTTATGGGGTCAGAATGTAGGGCAGGAAAGGGAAGCCCTGTGTGGGTGTGGATGTGGGGAGGGTTTATGGGGTCAGAATATAGGGCAGGGAAGGAGCACATGTGAATACCTCTGTCCTGCCCTTTGGCCAGCACCAGTGGTTGGTACAGGTTAATGTTCAACAAGGCAGACATGCCACTAGTTTAGAACAAGTTCCCCAGATTCTAATAAACCAGGAACCACTTGAAGGAGCAGCCAATGGCCCGTCCAGCTCACTACTGGACTCCACGTTAAGGGGCTGGAATCCCTCCCCTCTCCCCCCGCCCCGCCTCTTGAGCCCCATCGGGTCCCTTAGAGTGCCCAGTGCTGGGGTGTGTCCGGAAGGATCAGATGTCCCATAATGCACCTGCTTGTGCAGTGTTTTTCTGGAGATGGGCAGGTCATCCTGACCCCAGCTGGTGACCCCTGGGCCCTTAAAGCAGGAGGGCTAGGAGCCCATTTCCCTGCAGATGCTATTCTCCATCAGGTAAATGTCTGACGGTAAGAGGTCACAGCGTGGTGAGGCCAAGGAGATGCATGCTCAAGCTACGGGTGATGGTGCAGGGCTCGTGAGTGCTGGGGGCGTGAGATGCTGTCTGGCTGAGGCTGGGGGTTTTTGTGCTGCTAAGATTATTATGCGACGCTTTTGAGTTGCTCTGCAGCTCTGGCAGCTGCTCACCTCGTAGGACTCTTCATCACCTGCTACCATGCCCACAGTCTTAATGAAGGGGTGCCCAGGATTGTCCACGCCTGTCTGGATGCACTGGTCCAGGGTCCAGCTGTTGGGGGTGGTTTTATCGCAGAGCTGGGCGTAGATGGCAGGGGTCAGGTTACTTGCCATGCAGTTGTTGTGTTTCCGGAGATCTGGATATTCGGCGCTGTGGGGAGAACAGAATATGGGGAATGTTTAACCCTCTGGGCTGGAGCACTGGCCTTTTTGGATTTCAGTGTGTCCTGCTCGTGTGTCAGGGCATTGGGATCTGCTCCCTCTCGGCTTTCCACGTCCTCCAGCCCCAGTGGAGAGGAGGCCGCAGTGGCGGGAATACCACGTCGGCCAAGATCACTACTGGCCCCTGCAGACTGATGGGAGCCTAGCTGAAGCAGCAAGCTCGTGGCTTCCCATATGTGAATGCCAAGGATCTCCGTCTCTGGCCCCAGGCAAGGCACTGGCTTCCTCTCACCTCCCTCCAGCTCTAGTCCCATTGCTACCTCCTCTGGCCTTGCTCCACCTCACTCTCTCCTACACTCCACAGTGACGCTTGCCCCTCGTCCCCTGCACTGCCCCGTGCCAGGAATTGCCTCCCTGCACTGAGGTGCTGGACTCCACCCCTCTCTGCTCAGCCCCTACTCCCCAGTCACTTCCACCAGGCGCAAACACAACCATCTCCTCCCTGGCCTGCCCCGTGTAAGCACCTCTGGGTGGAGGCTGTGTTCCCCGTCCCACACAATGCTGAGCTCGCTGCTGGTGCAAAACAGAATAAACGTCTTTCCAGTCACCATCCATGTGGCAAGAAAAGGGGAGCCCAGGCTGGGCTAGTGGAGGGCTGCAGGGCAGGAGTGAGGAGAATGGGCAAAGAGGGGGCTGGGGCTGCTCTGGCAGGAGAACCCAGCCCAGGTTTTCTGAAGGCTTTAAGAATATGGGAGCTTCCATTCTGGTTTATTTCTCCTCAGATCCATATTTTCTTCTCTTCCAGTCAATAGAATTAGGTGTCCAGCCTGCTCTCCACAAGCCCACTAGCCCCCGTCTGCATCTTTAGCCATCCACGGCTTTTGAAAATCTGGCCCCACATCCTGTGTGTTTTGTACAGGGTCAAGCACATGGATTGTTCCTAATAGGGATAGATCTGTGAGCCACTGCCCCTGGGTCCCTGCACCCCTTGGCTTCTTCATTGGTGTTACCTTGGCTGCTGGTGTCTGGACAGGAAGGAAGGGACGCGCAGAAGGACAGAGAAGGAGCCAGTGACCCCAATCTGCAGCTGTCAAGAACTGCTCCCAATGGTGCAGTTTATTGCATTAGGGAGACGCTTACTTTTAATCAGCTTAACAAGAGTTCTTCTCCTGACCTCATTCTCGGCTTAGAGAAGCTTTGTGCTTTTCCTGTGTTCACTGGGGGCTTGGCAGGGAGGGCACCTGGCCACAGCCTCTGTGAGCTGAACCCTTCCTCCTGCTAATGGGGCAATCTGAGACAAGCACCTGTTAGCTCAGACAAAAGGGCGAAAGGCTTGGCATGAGTCTTTCAGTGCTAGACAGCGGCTGCCATGGGTCACGGGGCCAGTCTCCGTCCTGGAGAGCATACCCTGTCCCCAGCCCCCATTGTAGGTGCTCTGATCCTAGTCAGGGGGTGACAGAGGTACCCAGAGCATTCCCATTCCTAGGAAAATACACACAGAGGTGACCGGTGAGCCCCACTGCAAACAGTGTGTTCTAGCCCCGCGAGGGCTGCCTCGTCAGGCTATTGGAGGGAAGCTGGGTGGGAGCTGGATGCTGGGGGGCCAGAGCTCAGCAGACCTTGGCCCGCTGAGGTAGGTTCCTGGTGTTCGGGAGCAGCATGCTGCAGTTCAGCACAGGCGCTGCCCTTGGGGCAGGGGTATCTGTAGCAGTCACAGTCCCCTTCTGTTGCTGCCTCCCCCACCCGGCATGCGATACAACGCACAGCGTTGTGAGTGCAGTCGCCTCCACTGTGGGGCCCCAGGAATGTGTCTGCCTCTCTCGCCTCCATGGGAACAGTGGGCCCTCTGGCTAGGCAAGGCCCTGCAGCTTCTCTGAATCCAGAGTGGGGAGAAAGGGAGGGACAGCTTCTGCTGACTGCTCTGTGCAGACACCACTGGCCACAGGCTGACTGCTCCATAGGGGGACTAAATCCAGTCTGCTCCAGGCTGAGCTCTCTTTCCTTCCCATACTGCCTCAAGCTGGCAGGAGTAGGGGCTGGCAGGAGTAAAGCTGGTCCAGACCACCTCAGCTCCAAGGAGAGCATGCCCCACCCTGCAGCATAGCCTGGCTCGTTCCAGTGTTCCTCACACTGGTGTTTGCCCTCTGCCACAAGCTAGCTATTGCCCCATGTACAACCTGACGCACCTTGTCACGGACACACGCTGCGGGTCCCAGGTGTGCATCGACAGCCTCTTCCCCATGACATTGTGAATTCTAGCTGGGCAGATTCCCCAGGGGAAGAGCGGGGAGCCCCCCAGCCCTTTCAGTGTCTGCAGAGCTGGCTGAGCAGCTCCAGCTGGGGCTGGACATTTCAGCAGAATACAGCTTCTTGTAAGGTGTTAAGGGCTCCACTTGTAAAGAGCTGCCGAAGGAAACCATCTGCAGGGCACAAGTTTTGATTGGTCCTACAAAACCCAAGGATTGTGCCAAGCACGCCTCCTGAGCCCCCTGCTGGCACCTGTTCATTGTGTACTGTCTGTCCGTCACAGCCACAGAGCACTCCTGTACGAAGCGGGTCATGATACTGTCAATCTCCTAGGAGAAAGCATCATGGCATCTGGTGCTCCAGTTACTGGCTGCTGAATACTGGGGGGACCCCCATTTGACCTTTGCAGGGTTGCCTGCCCCAAACAATCTTGACTCACTCCCTCAAATCAGGAGAGTGTGTTAAATCTCCTTTTCAGCCATAATACATATTGGGTTCTTGTACTTTGGCTTGTGGTCTCTGAGCCTTTGGGGTCCTGTTCAAGGCAAGGCCAAGCCAATAGGTATGGGGCAATTCTCAACAAAGGACCTTATTTCTGGAATTTCATGTACACCCCCCTCCCATCGTAGATCATTAGAAAGCTTCTGTTATGTATGTTTCGATGGGGTATGATGTGGAGCTGTCAAGTGGTGGCATAAGCCTGTAGGTGAGGTGAAGCAATGGTACCCAAAATGAAAGTCATTTTTTGCACAGTTGCAGAGACACTGCCACGCGATTGTGACTGCCGCTATTACTGGTCAGTTTCAAAACCTTAATATGGGGTTTGGGTCAATACTACCAAACAATGTATCAAAAGATTTGTGTTGGTTTTCCATCAACAAGTTTTTTTCTCAGAAGTTAAGCTGTTTAGCACGTGGCAAAAGTGGTGAATATCAACATTTTGCAATATACTAACATGAAATATTTTCACATCACATATTTGTAATTGTCAAAGGATCTCACGAGTGATTACAATAGTTTTCTATGTTTTTCAGCTGAAATTTGCTGACCAGATCAGTGTCACACTGAATATTGTGAACCAGTAGCTGTAGATTACATGTTCTCAGTTTGTACTGCGTAGTGGGTAGATGTAAATGTACATGAACTTCTCTAATGTAATCTTCTCCAGCTGTAAGCTTTGCTCCATTCAAAATAACATCTAGTCTGCCTGGCAAAAGGTTTTAGTTTGTAATTGCCTATGCATGCAATACTAGCCTTTGAAATATTCTAGAAACTAGCTTTGTAATTCAGTGATACTTTTATGCACAGGTCAGCATTAAGGTTGGAGATGACAATTCACAGCTGCATATTGCACTTGGAACAAAGTGCTAACTAAACAAAAACAGCAAGTTGGATACTAACATACAGGTTTGTGCTAATTTAGATCTGTATATTGTACAAAATGAAATATAACAATATACTCTGGGACTTCTACCTCAACAGGGAAGTTATAATATATGAAGACATAGAGGATACAAGCCCCTTAAAGCTTACATCAAAGAGAGAGACTCTTCACAAACTTTGAATATGTGTTATCTGTCAAGAAAATGAAAAGAAGGCAAAACTGTCAAAAGCCACCAGTGCTCGTCAGAATTTGGTGATGCCAGCAGCAGAAAGCAGGAGAAGTGAATTCTACTGGTGGCTGCTGGATGAGTTTTCTAGTTTAGATGATGTGCTCTCTCCTGCTCTCTCAATGCTCTCTCCTGGGGGGTGCTTTCAGAAATACACAAGGAAGTTGAATTTGGCACATGTCAGAGTTGTACTGAACCCAGGAAAGACAAATTCTGAATCTGGTCAGAGAGCAACCTGTTCACCCACTTCTATAGCCACCTGAGCAAGCACATCCTCCAGCAACTGGTCCTGTTGAAGTGCTTTGCCGGAGAGAAACCCACAAGGGCAAACTTCATAAAATAGAAACATTTGAGAGAACAATCTGAGAGGAGCTGGTGACATGTTGCTCAGAATATCTGGGAAAGACAAACTGCATCCTTAGCAATCAAATCACTCACCATGACTTTCTTCCTACTTTAGTAAAACTAATCATAAAGCAAAACCATCCAGTTACGCTGCAACAATAGTCAACTTGTGATATGGCATTTTCTGAGCTGATTGAAGAGAGACAATGATCTTATGTACAACAAGAAAACTCATGTCTAAGCGCCTTCAAAGGTATAAAGCCCTACTTCCCTCAGATGTGGAAACATCTTGCCATCTCACCACAGGCAAGGTGAGAAACACTATATATGGTCCTGCAATTTCAGTCCAGGCACAGCATGGACAAGGCAAGTCCACCATTGTTTTATGCAGCACAATAACGTTAGCTGGTGCTACCCAAGATGCTATAATCTGAAGAAGGAACTTTATCTACAAAACATTTGGATGACTTTTTTTCTGGTGAGTGAGCCTGACAAAATGCTTTCAAATGAAGAAGTGGCTTTGAATAATACCACTTTAATCCTTTGGTCTGAAATAGCCAAAATGAAAGCCTCTGAATATTATCCAAAGCCAGGTGATTGTAGTCTACAGAGATCAGTCACTTTTGTGCCCTAACTGGTGCAAGATTTTGTCCTTTCTTTGACAGATAAAGAGGCACATAATTCAGCCAGCAATGAGCATAATATTTAACAGTTCCAAAAGTATCACATGAATGCTCATAAGCCTTGCTGCACAGCCACACTGCGAGTCTGGGTCTTCCAATTGGACAAACCCTGAGCAGATCAGTAGTGACTACAGGGCTCTGGGGGCCAGAGCAAAGGGGCACAGGCTGTGTTCATGTCCATCCTTCCAGCTGAGGGTAAGGGCCCAGGCAGGGAAATGCACTTCCTGGAGATGAATGCTTGGCTATGCAGATAGTGTTGATGGGACAGCTTTGACTTCCTTGACAATGGGATGCAGGTCTGGAAGGAAGGTCAGGTGCACCCCACCTCTTCTCAGCAGACCAAGAGGCACCAACTAGCAAGTTAGTAAGGAGGGCTGTAAACTAGGTTCAAAGGGGACAGATGACAAAAGCCTATAAAAAAGATGACTGTAAGAGAGGGTTGAATGTTGGGGTGGGGGTGGAGGGTATGGGAAATTACAACAGAAGCATCAAGAAAGAAATCAGTAAGGGAATCTGCTCAACATCTTAGATGTCTATATGCAAATGAAAGAAGTATAGGGAAAAAACTGGAAGTATTAGTACATCATTTAGCTTATGATTTAATTAGCATCACAGAGACTTGATGGGATAAGTCTTATGACTGGAAGATTGGTATAAAGGGGTATAGCTTGTTCAGGAAGGACAGGTGGGTAAAAAGGGAGGAGGTGTTGCATTGTACATCAAGCATATACACTCTTTCTAAGATCCAGAAAGGGGTGGGAGGTAGACCAGCTGTGTAAAAAGGGGTTAAATAAGCGTGACGTTGTGGTAGGGGTGTACTGTGCACCACCAAATCAGGAAGAGGAGATGGATGAGGCATTTCTGGAACAAATAACAGAAATATCCCAAACACAAGGCCTGGTAGTAATGGGGGACTCTACCTATCCAGACAGCTGTTGGAAAAATCATATGGCAAAACACAATGTCCAATAAGTTCTTATAATGTTGGGGCCTCTGTGTGTCAATCCCCATGGAGCAGAGAGATGTTAATTAGGGTGAAGGGCTGAGCTTCAACAGAAGGTGTTATGACCTTCCCAACAGGAAAGGTTGAGCGATACCAGATGGACTCTTGTGGCTTGTTGCAGCTGGAAGTTCCCTATGGACCTTCAACAAGAGGACAAAAGACTTTTGTCATGGTTCTGCCTCCTCTCGGTGAAAATGCATCAAGCAAGAGACTCCTCCTATCAACTGAGCTTTGCAGCTGAAAGCATGTGGGAAGAGGAGAACACAACCCCTAAAAAGAAGGAACTGATTATCCCTGCTGCTTGGAATATGTGTGTGGGGGGGTTGCCTTGAGGCAAAAGCAAGAGATCCCAAGCCACTTAGGTTGGGTTAGCCCTAAAGGACAAATAGAGCTGACTGATTATAGAAGCTTCTATTACCTCTAGAAACCAAGACTAACTCATTTGTCTGTTTGCTTGCTTTAACTTGGTAAATAATGCTCTGATTTCCTTTTTCTATTTAGTAAATCTGTATGGGATTGACTACAAGTGCTGTCTTTGGTGTAAGATCTAAGGTGCAACTGACCTGGGGTAAGTGACTGGTCCTTTGGGACTTGGGTAACCAGAATATTGCTCAAAAAGAACGGGAGTACTTATATCTTCTTACTATATGTTCCATTCTATGTATCCGATGAAGTGGGCTCTAGCCCATGAAAGCTTATGCTCAAACAAATTGGTTAGTCTCTAAGGTGCCACAAGTCCTCCTGTTCTTTTTGCAGATACAGACTAACACGGCTGCTACTGTCACAGTGCCTCAGGGGTTTACATTTGGTAATTAGCTGGTGCAATCTAAGTACTGTACGGAAATCACTGCCAGTCTGGAGTTTGTGCCCTGGTTCCTAACAGCCTGCCCTGAGGTTGGTACTTGTGCTCTTGAGTCAGCAGGCAGTGTTTCGTTGCATTGCTTTAGTCCTCCTACATTAGAATGAACCCCTGTGACGTTATGAGTGTAATTTAATATCTCATTGAAAGGTGACAGGGCCAGAAAGAGTTAATTAACTCCCAGACTGACCTGACCCATGGCCGAACTTTAGAGACTGGTTAGGAAGAGATGGAAATGAAGAGAGCTTTGAAATGCAAGTCTGCATTGTTAGAGACAGAAGAGTAGATGTTTGCTCAGGTCTTGTGATGTCAGCAAACAAGTCTTGTCGATGGCTGTAGCTTTGATTCAAAGATCAAAAAAGGAATATTAACATTTAGGAAGACACTTGAGTGACATAGTATTATTGTCTGTATGTCTCTTTGAAGGTTGTGGTAACCTGTGTCTTAACTGTTTAATGGATAAATGACCCTGTGCTAATTGCCAGGATGTTTGGGAGAAGGAAAGTGAAGCCGATTGTTTTCTCAGGCCAAAAGGCTGCAGGAAATGTATAAAAACCTTGCAGATTTGGAAATGTATAAAAACCTGAGATGAAGAAGATCTTTCTTCATCTCAGATCTGCTTTGGGTTTCAAGAGGGGGAACCTTAAGCCATAAGGATTGAGATCCCCAGTCACTGACTGGAGTCACCCTTAATATGGACATTGGCCTGTAACCTATGGACTATTTCTAAAAGGACTTTTGGCAACGACAAGCTGATCTCTGCCATGTATCTGAACCTCAAGAATTGAATTCAAGTCTGTCTGTATATTGATCTTTTAACCAACACTCTCTCTCTTTTCTTTTTAAATAAATGTTAGTTTAGTTAATAAGAATTGACTATAAGTGCGTATTTGGGGTAAGATCTAAGTTATCATTTGACCTGGGTCTGGGGCTTGGTCCTTTGGGGTCATGAGAACCGTTTCTTTTATATGATGAAATAAGATTTTCAGTGATCACCATCATATCTGACATGTGTGTCTGGATGGAGACCTGAGGCTGGATACTTTAAGGGAACTGCGTTGTTTGGACGTCTGATTAACCAGGGAGGTGCTATCTAAGTATTGGAATATCCACCAGCGTCTGGGGTTTGTCTGCCCCATTCTGTTTACAGTTCACCCTGATTGACCACAGCGGGCTCCCATGGGTAGCACCCATCACAACCCATCACTCATGTCTTTCCCTAGTGGCCCCAAACACAGCCCGGACATGCTGAAGGTGGTAGGGGGCAGAGATTTGGGTGGGAGCACTCGGGCCAGTTACTGAGGGCAGGGGTGAGGGTGGGGAGAGGGTTCTTGGGAAAGCAAGCCGGGCCAGGAGCACACATGCCAGGCATAGGATGATCTGGGTGATCGGATAGCAAGTGTGGAAAAGCAGGATACTTTGGGGGGGAGTATAGTTGCCTATATAAGACAGCCCCTAATGTTGGGGCATCTGGTCACCCTAGCAGTGAGCCCTGTGGATAACTCATGGCTGCTCTGTCCAGCTATGGGGCCTTTCCCATGCTGTCTCAGGGCCTGTGCCTTTCAAAGTATGTATAGTGCCCATGCTCCAGCTACCAGCCTAGAGCCAGAGGGTTAAAAGAGACCGAGGGATCACCTACTCTAACCCTCAAAGAGTCGAAGGCTGCCTGCCACCTCCACGCCCAGCCTGTGAAATGTCCTCCCCCAAGGGTAAAGCTCACAGCTTCTTCAGAGCCGGGCTCCAGCTCCCTGGGAGCTAAGGCCCAGCCCAGCCCTCCCCAGGGCCACTCCCAGGGCCAGGGGCTGCTCCAGGGGCCCTGAGAGCATGAAACATGGACAGACCTTGCTGCAGCCCGGTGGGCTCAGCCAGAGCCTGCAGGGAGGAGGCCTGTGCTGAGGCAGGAGGTGATCTTAGCTCCAAGGCACAGAAAAGTCCCTTGCCCAAGGTCACAGGACCCAGGATGTAACCCGCAGACCTTGGGGTGGAAGGGGGGGGGGATCGCAGGCCGATCCCCTGCCCCAATCACTAGCACCCATAGGTGCTGGAATGAGGGTGCTGGGAGGCTGCTACACCCCCTGGCTTGCAGTGGTTCCATCCCACAGGGTTACCGTTTGGTTCAATGGCTCTCAGCCCCCCACAGTACAAACGGTTCCAGCCCCCTGCAGCCGCTGCCCGCCAGGACTCCAGCCCCCTGCTCGCACTCCAGGAGCTTTCCAGCCAAGGCAACCTCCAGCCAGAGCCGAGCCCCCACACGGCGATCCAGCCTCCCCGCAGAGCGTCCCCAGCGCCCGCCAGACCCTGCCCCTGGCGCAGGGCCGCAGCCACCCGCCCGGCCCCTGTGCGCTGGGCAGGCGAGGGCAGGGCCAGGCCCGGAGCCGGCGGGTGACCCAGCCAGCCAGCAGGCGCCGGGGGAGGAGAGCCGCCCCGTCCCGTCCGGCCCCAGGTGCGCTCCCGCCTGCGCTGCCCGGCCTGCCCGGGGCACAGCGCGGCTCCGCGGGGGGAGGAAGCAGGGCGCCGGGAGCCGCAGCCGCAAAGCCGGCCCGCCTGCTGCGTTCTGCGGGCAGGGCTCAGCGCCTGGGGGTCCAGGCGCTTTCATCCGGATCAGCAGGTGATCCCCGGCCCCACGCGCTCCTCCTGAGCATCCCGGCCGGGAGCCAGGACGGCACCGACCTTGCCCCGAGGGAGACGCAGCGGAGCTGGGCTGGGGATAGTCCCCGAGTGGCCCGGGGCAGACATTGGTCCCTCTCCGCCGCAGCCGCCGGGGGAGGCGCAGCCCGAGATCTGCAGCAGCTACGTGATGGCTCGGGGCGCCAGCCGCAGCCTGCGCTGCCTGCAGGGACCCGGCCAGCTGGGACCGGCTCCTCTCGGGGGCGATCCGGGCTGGGCTCCTTCCCACCCCAACCCCCACGGGCCGGAGAGCCGCGCAGCCCGTCCGGCCCCCAAAGCGTCTGCGCCCCCCGCACCCGCCCCAGGGCGCTTCCCCCTGGCTCCGAGGGCGCCCCCTCCCCACACTGGGAGACCGAAGCCCCCCTCTAGCTTTGGCACCGAGCCCAGGGAGGGTCCCGGCCGAGCAGCGAGCCCCGCCCGGTACCTTGGCGGGTAGAGGCGCCGCTGCCTCTCGCCAGCGCTGACCGCGTCCTGGGTGAGCAGGAATCCGGTGGCCAGAGACCCGGCTCCCACCACGGCCAGGAGGCCGGCGGATTTGCGAGCGCACAGGACGCGGGCGAACGTGCCAGCCATGCCGCTGGAGCTGGGCGCTTGGAGCTCGGGGAGGCAGCCGGGGAGCGCTGGAGCCGGGCGCGGAGAGTGGGAGAGAGACGGGGAGGGAGGCAGGATGTGATGGGAACAGGCACCGCTCCGCAGCGGGGTGGGGGCGGGCAGGAGAGGAGATTACAGAGAGCCGCAGTGAGCTCAGGAGTGCAGCGTGCCCGCCTGCCCGCCCCAGCCTGCAACAGGCGGCCTGCCCCCCACCCCCGCGGTGCCGGCCACTGCACCCCCCTCCCCACAGCCGCTTCCCTGCGGCCCCGGCCACTGCACCCCCCTCCCCACAGCCGCTTCCCTGCGGCCCCGGCCACTGCACCCCCCTCCCCACAGCCGCTCCCCTGCGGCCCCGGCCACTGCACCCCCCTCCCCACAGCCGCTCCCCTGCGGCCCCGGCCACTGCAGCCCCCTCCCCACAGCCGCTTCCCTGCGGCCCCGGCCACTGCACCCCCCTCCCCACAGCCGCTCCCCTGCGGCCCCGGCCACTGCACCCCCCTCCCCACAGCCCCTCCCCGCTCCCCCTGCGGCCCCGGCCACTGCACCCCCCTCCCCACAGCCCCTCCCCGCGCCCCCGGCCACTGCCCTCTCCCCCCGCCACAGCCCCTCCCCGCTCCCCCTGCGGCCCCGGCCACTGCCCTCTCCCCCCCGCCCCCGCCACAGCCCCTCCCCGCGCCCCCTACGGCCCCGGCCACTGCCCTCTCCCCCCCGCCCCCGCCACAGCCCCTCCCCGCGCCCCCTGCAGCCCCGGCCACTGCCCTCTCCCCCCCACCCCCGCCACAGCCCCTCCCCGCGCCCCCTACGGCCCCCACCATTGCACCGCCCTCCGCAGCCCCTCGCTGCTCCCCCGGCCACTGCCGCCTGCACCCCCCCCCACAGCCCCTCGCCGCGCCCCCTGCACCCCCCCCACAGCCCCTCGCCGCGCCCCCTGCACCCCCCGCCACAGCCCCTCGCCGCTCCCCCTGCACCCCCCGCCACAGCCCCTCGCCGCGCCCCCTGCACCCCCAGCCACAGCCCCTCGCCGCTCCCCCTGCACCCCCCGCCACAGCCCCTCCCTGCGGCCCCTGGAGCCCCCCCGTTTTGTTACCCTCCCCCTGCAGTGACCCGCTCCTACAGAGTTGCCCTCCCCCCGCCCCCTGCAGTGTCGCCCTGCCGGTGGTTAGGGGACAGGAGCCCTGCGGCCCCGGGGATGTTCGCGGCCCGGGTCTCTCGCTGCAGGGCCGGGGGCCGTCTCGGGGCTTGGCGGCGGTTTCCTGGTGCGGGCGCCCGGGTCAGCACCCGGGCTGTGGACAGCTCAGCAGGGCTGGCGGCGAGCCGGGCCCGGGAGCTGGAAGCGGCCGGGGGAGGCTGGCTCGGGGCTGCGGGGAGGGTCAGAGCTGGAGGCGGGATGCGAGCCTGGGCGAGCCCCGTGGCCCGTGTGGCTCGCGCCATCCGGCCCGCCTGGTCCTGCTCCGCGCACTGCGGGGCCGAGCTGCCCCTGGGCGAGGGCAGGCTGGGGAGTCTGTGCTGGGGCAGGGCAGGTGCGGAAGGCGGCCGGAGCAAAGTCCAACCGCAGAACTCAGCTAATAAAACACACCTAGAAGCCGCTTTCCAGCCAGGCCCTGGGCCAGCTCAGCCGCTTTCCAGCCAGGCCCCGGGCCAGCCCTGCCAGGGAGCCAGGCGGCGGGCTGAGCTAACCACCCCCTTGCGCCGGGAGACTTGGGGCGACATAGAATCATAGGCCTGGAAGGGATCTCCAGAGGTCTCTAGTCCAGTCCCCTGCACTCCTGGCAGGACTAAGTGTCATCTAGACCATCCTTGACAGGGGTTTGTCCAACCTGCTCTTAAAAACCTCCAATGATGGAGATTCCACAACCCCCCTGGGCAATTTATTCCAGTGCTTCACCACCCTGAGAGTTAGGGAGTTTTTCCTAATCTCCAACCTAACCCACCCTGGCTGCAATTTGAGCCCATTGCTTCTTGTCCTGTCCTCAGAGGTTAAGGAGAACAATTTTCCTCCCTCCTCCTTGTAACAACCTTTTATGTATTTGAGGACTGTTGTCATGTCCCCTCTCAGTCTTCTCTTCTTCAGACTAAACAAACCCAATTTTTTCAATCTTCCCTCAGAGGTCATGTCTTCTAGAGCTTTAATCATTTTTGTTGCTCTTCTCTGGACTTTCTCCACTTTGTCCACATCTTTCCTGGAATGAGACAGGCCGAGGCCCAATGAGCGCGGAGCAGAGCGGAAGAATTACTTCTCATGTCTTGCTTACAGCGCTCCTGCTAATACAGCCCAGAATGATGTTCGCTTTTTTTGCAATAGTGTTACATTGTTGACTCATATTTAACTTGTGATCCACTGTGACCCCCAGATTCCTGTCCACAGGACTCCTTCCTCGGCAGTCATTTCCTTTACCATAAGCAGCTGTGGAGTTTTCCCATAGGCAGGGACCTGCCTCCTTCCAGCCCTGCAGTTGCCCTGGCAATTTGCTCTGTTTCTGAGTCTATTGCTGCTTATTGACCTGCCAAAATGTTGTGGGGCTTTGGCACTTCTAAAAAATGGGCTCAGTGTGTCTTGATTTGCACACACAAAAATGGAGGCACGCAGCAATACAGGTGGCTTAGTGCAATGACATTTGCCCTCTGAATGTCCTGGCACTGTAGAGCTCCAGGGAGCGCTCACAGGCCTTACCCACCCCGGCCCATGGCAGACTGCGCTGCACTGCAGTGAGCCAAGGGGGGAGGGTGCGTATGCCCCTCTGCTCCAACACTGTCGAGCCCAGAGGCTGTTCTGTGGTGCTCCTCGGGACCAGGTCAGCTCTCAGTGGTTCATGGATCAGGGAGCTTACAGCCAGATTTGTGCCCCACACTCCAAGATGTGCCAGGCACCAAGTCTCTTTCTGCAGCTGTGCAGCAGTCCCAACCCCCACTGCGACAGTGCCTGCTCTTTGTGCTTCACACCCTGCTCCCAGCAGTGGGGCCGTTTGAGCCGTCTTCCTAGGGGCCTGGGAAGTGAGGGAGGTGGGCAGAAATGGGACCAAGGTGGCGGTTGGAAGGAGTGGAGGAAGAAAGAAGATGGGAGACCTCAGCCCTGGATACTTGGGAAAGGAGGCTGGAGGCGTGGGAGGCAGATTTTGCCTGATACTGTTCATTTTGCAATTTGCACAGAGCAAATTCAGAGGGGAAAGAAGGTGTAAACGTTTAACCAGGAGGGCAATTGGAACAATTTCCCAAGGGTTTTGGTGGACTCACCATTACTGACTATTTTAAAATCAAAATGGGATGTTTTTTGTTTTAAATCTATGCTCTGGTTCAAAGGGACTTATTTTGGGGCAGATCTCTGGCCTGTGCTATATGGGAGGTCAGCCTAGATGATCACAGTGGCCCCTTCAGGTCTTGGAGTCTGTGAGTCCATGTAGAGGGCAGAGCAGAGATGGTGGCTCTTCGGGGAACATGGGGACACTGAGTCTCTCCTGGGGCTGGTGAGCGTGCATGGGGAGTGCACACGCTGCACACCCATTAGAATGGCATACGTTTCTCCCCAGAGCTCTGGCCCCACTTCACAGGCAGTGCAGAGGGGAGGTCTCACCATGGTCTCACCCCTTTCCTACACATTCCCACCCTTTTCTGCTGATTTGCTTCCAAGAGGGAGCCAGGACTTAGCTATGTCTTGTCACAAGACTGGGACTAGGGGAAAATTGGTATGAAACAGCCAACAAGACTGGGAGCCCTCTGGGGCAGGGACTCTCTGTCCCTGTATTTGTGCAGTATTCAGCACAGCAGGTCCTCCTGATGGTGACTGGGCCTTCTAGGCACTATGATAATAAAATAATTATTAACAAGATGTGTGCTTGTCTTTTCATCTACGGTTCATGTGTGGCTTTCCTTTTCAGACTGCAAGCTCCATGTAAGCTTTTTAATGGAGCCTCTACCTGGCACGCTCAGCCTCCTGCGTCTCTTCTCCAACCCCCGTGGCTGTTTATAAGGTGTGCCGTGCTGCTGGACAGTTGGATAAGGGAATGAATTATTTATTTCAAATGTCCCCTCTGTCTCTTACACAAAAGGTGGGAGCCTGGTTCATAACACTCCCTCATACTTGTCCAGTTATCTTTGTGTGTTAAGCAAAATAATCCATTCCTCTTATGGAGCTACCTTATCAGCCAGCTGAGTAATACTGCAACACTCTTATCTCTCCTGAGTTCTCCTCTGCTTCATCTCTCTCTCTCTGTTACACACATACCCTATGGTCTGGCTCTCCCCCTGCCCCATAGTGGGTCACACCTCCCCCTCTGTCACCCAGACCCTTCCCCCTGAGACGTGAGCTGCAGGTATCACACTTCCCTTCTTCCTCTCTGTGGTCCCCATCTGGGACATGCCTTTCAGAAATAACATCCTCTCTCTCTCACTGGATTAAGAATGCACAATGCGGGTAAGACAGAGCAGAACTTCAGGATATGAGTGGCATTAGTTACTGTACTTAATTAAAGTCAGCACTGAGACAAAACCGTGTCTGTCTTTGCTCTGTTCCGGTGACCTTGGTTCTTTCTGCTTAGGTTCTTCTATTTGCATTTCTTGATAAACCACTGCTCTAAGGTGTGTCTGAGCCATGTTTACCTGTTGGCAGGTGCATGTAGGTGGTTGCTGTCACGTAGTTACAGTGACCTTTGGCATCAAGTGCAAGTGTGTGGTAGGAGCTGAAAGCTGCCAACTTGGCTTGGCCTTAATGAGAAACTCAGCATGGAGGAGAGAGAAAATCTGGATTTACTAGTTAGTTTGGTGACTGCCTCTAACTACTAACTTCCGCTAATGCCCTTCTCTCTACTGTTACCTTGTTCTCCCTCCTCCCACTAGGTCTGTTTCCTCACCTGTTGCATATTGTCTCAAACCTTGGCTGTGACCTCTCTGGGGTAGGGGTTGTCTCTTAGCCCTGTGGTAGTTCTCTTATCTGGAGTATTTTATGCATATTTAAAGGATCATGAACACTATTTATCAGTTAATAAAGAGGTTGCCAACTGTATTACATTTGTTATAGAAACCCAGATTCTGTCATATTAACTCAGTTTTATTAGGTGAGTTGTATTTACAGAGTCACCTGGAAAATACCAACATCAGCAATTGTTTGGTATAACTAATTCTGAGACAAACTTGGCAGACCAGGGCACTATTGTAAGGTTATGGATACCAACCATGAGCCATAACTACTCTCTTGGTGGCTTTATTGTCAAATACATCAACAATTAATGTTAACTTATTTCTGATAGCTTACTGTCAGCATTTTACATCCAGAAATGATGGCGCAAGTAGTGTTCCTTTTGTGCCTGATCCTACTCCCCTGAGGTCAAAGTGAGCTTTACCATAATGCCTTAGAACAGCGGGCCAAACTATGGGGTGGGCCTCCCTAGAGAGGCACGGGAATGTGTCCAGGGAGGTGCAAGCTGTGTGCCCCGCCCTTTTTTTTGAAGAATGCTGGTTGTCAGCCCCGGGTGGCTGGGCTCATGCAGAAGGGCTGTGCACACCCAGGAGGTGGGGACTGCTGGAGCACCGTCACTCCGGGACTGACAACCAGTGCCCTGGGCTAGGGCTCTCCTCCTCCCTTTCCCTGTTAATCCCTCACCAGGAGACAGTGGGGCTACGGCTGTCAGCCCTGGGGTGGCAGCAGCAGTGCAGAAGTAAGGGTGGCAATGGGACGCTAAGTCTGCTGTGAAAAGTGATGAGAAATATCAATTTCCACATTGCCTCCCTTACTTCTGTGCTGCTGCTGGCGTGGCTCTGCCTTCAGAGCTGGGTGCCTGGCCAGCAGCCGCTGCTCTCTGCTCTGCCTTCAGAGCTGGGTGCCTGGCCAGCAGCCGCTGCTCTCTGCTCTGCCTTCAGAGCTGGGTGCCTGGCCAGCAGCCGCTGCTCTCTGCTCTGCCTTCAGAGCTGGGTGCCTGGCCAGCAGCCGCTGCTCTCTGCTCTGCCTTCAGAGCTGGGTGCCTGGCCAGCAGCCGCTGCTCTCTGCTCTGCCTTCAGAGCTGGCTGGCGGTATATGTACTTGGCGACGGGGGGGGGGGGGGAAGGGCGGGGAAACAGGGGGAAGGCACATAAACAGCTGCAGACACAAAGAAGAGGGACCCAAGCAAACAGGTTTGAGAACCACTGCCTTAGAGTATATATATGCAGACAGCATATATAGAGAGAGTTCATGTATATAGTCAGTGCAGACTATTGCACATAGGAATTGTTATGCTCTGCATAGCTGAAGAGTTACAATAAGAAAGGCAGTCTGTCTTGAGGTGAGGACATCAAGAGATAAAGAATCCACAACTTTCACTGGAAGCTTGTTTCAAAAGTTAAACACCCTCACTGCTGAAAATCTGTACCTAATTGTAATTTGAATTTATCTGGCTTCAGCTTCCAGCCATAGGTTCTTGCTATGCCTTTCTTCACTAGGTGAAAGAGACCTTTAAGATCTGGTGTTTTCTCCCTGTGAAGATACTCATATACCCTAAACAAATCACTTCTCAATCTTCTTTTTGATAAGCTAAGCAGACAGAGTTCCTTCAGTTACTCATTGTAAAGCATTTTTTCCAGTCCCCAAATATTACTGTGCCTCTCCAATTTTTAATATCACTTTAAAAGTGTGCACACCAGAACTGGATGCAGTGTTCCAGGATTGGTCTCACCAATACCATAGAGAGGCATCCGACGAAGTGGGTATTCACCCACGAAAGCTTATGCTCCAATATGTCTGTTAGTCCATAAGGTGCCACAAGACTCTTTGCCGCTTTTACAGATCCAGACTAAGACGGCTACCCCTCTGATATAGAGGTACAGTCACCTCCCCATTCTTATTCATGATCCCCCTGTCCTTTGGATGTATAGCCAAGGATTGCATTATCTGTTTTTGCCACTGCATCGCATTGGGAGCTCATGTTCAGCTGCTGGTCCATTATGACCCCTAAATCCTTCTCAGAGACACTGCTTTCCAGGATACAGTCCCCCATTCTATAGGTATGGCAGGCATTCTCTGTACCTCTGTATGACTTTACCTTTGGCTGTATTAAAACACATTTGATTTGAATAGAAGCAGCTTACCAAGCAATCCAAGTTTGCTCCATATGACTATCCTGTCCCCATTATTGTTTACCAATCCACCAAGCTTTGTGGTATTCACAAATTTTTTCAGCAATGATTTTATGTACCAAAGCATTGATAAAAATGTTGAATACCATCAAAAGTAAAATGGACCCCCCACACTTGAAACACCCCACTTGAAACACCCCATTCAGTGTTGATTTCTCATTGCCAACTAATTTTTTGAGATCTATCAGTCAGTTCTTAATCAATTTTATTGATATTGTATGGTGTAAGTTTTTAACAGAATGTTGTGTGATACTAAGTCAAATGCCTTACCAAAGCCTAAGTATATATGTCAACACAGTTAGCTTTGTCACCCAAATTTGTAATCTGATCAAAGAATGAAATTATGTTCATTTGACAAGACGTGTTTTCCATTATTGATTGAATCCTGTATACATTTTTCAATTATTTTGCCTGAGACTGATGCAGTGATAAGCTGGAGCTGGTTCGCTAGAACTGGTTGTTAAATTTAGAAGCCCTTTTAGAACCAGTTGTCCTGTGAGGGAGAACCGGTTCTAAAAGGGCTTCTTCATTTAACCACTGGCCAAAAGTGGCACCTTAGGCGCTGACTCCATGGGTGCTCCTGGGCTGGAGCACCCATGCGGAAAATTTGGTGGGTGCAGAGCACCCACCAGCAGCACCCCGCCCCACGCCCAGCCCCAGCTCACCTCCACTCCGCCTCCTCCCCTGAACGCGCCGCCCCGCTCTGCTTCTCCGCCCCGCCCCCAGGCTTCCTGCAAATCAGCTGTTCACGCGGGAAGCATGGGAGGGTTGAGAAGCAGGCAGTGGCTTCATGCTCAGGCCCAGGGTGCTCAGGCCCAGGGTGCTCAGGCCCAGGGAGGCGGAGCGGAAGTGAGCTGGGGCAGTGGGGGGGGGCGTGAGGAGGGCCACCAGCACCACAGCAGGTAACCCGGGGTGGGCCGTGCAGCGGAACTGCTCCCCGCCCCAGCTCACCTCCAGGAAGGGGTACTGGGGGGGGCATCAAGGAACGCGGGGGGTTGGATGGGGCAGGAGTCCCGGGGGGTAGGGGTGGGCCATGACCCCCTCGTGGGGTGACGAGGGAACCAGTTGTTAAGATTTTGGCAGCTCATCACTGGACTGATGTCATGCTGACTGGCAACCTAAGTCATCCTGCTTGTCCTTGTTGAATATTGGCACAACAATATTGAGTCAACAGTGTGCCCTTGTTGCCAAGAAGGCCAATGGCATTTTGGGATGTACAAGTAGAGGCATAGCCAGCAGATCGAGGGACATGATCGTTCCTTTCTATTCGACATTGGTGAGGCCTTATCTGGAGTACTGTGTCCAGTTTTGGGTCCCACACTACAAGGAGGATGTGGAAAAATTGGAAAGAGTCCAGCGGAGGGCAACAAAAATGATTAGGGGACTGGAACACATGAGTTATGAGGAGAGGCTGAGGGAACTGGGATTGTTTAGTCTGCAGAAGAGAAGAATGAGGGGGGATTTGATAGCTGCTTTCAACTACCTGAAAGGGGGTTCCAAAGAGGATGGATCTAGACCGTTCTCAGTGGTAGCTGATGACAGAACAAGGAGTAATGGTCTCAAGTTGCAGTGAGGCAGGTTTAGGCTGGATATTAGGAAGTGGTGGTGGAATCTCCTTCCTTAGATATTTTTAAGGTCAGGGTTGACAAAGCCCTGGCTGGGATGATTTAATTGGGGATTGGTCCTGCTTTGAGCAGGGGGTTGGACTAGATGACCTCCTGAGGTCCCTTCCAACCCTGATATTCTATGATTCTATGATTATCAATCTTCCAGCCTCCTGGAATTCCCCAGTATTCTCAGATGTATTAAGAAGTCACATAAATGGGCCAGAGATTTCTTCCATCAACTCTATTAAGACTCTTGGATGTAAGTTATCTAGCTGAATGTAAGACCTTGGTCTCTGCTTGGTCAGAAATGTAATTACCTGTTTTCACTGCAGATGGAGGATTTCATGTCCAAAGACTCTTTCTTTTCCCAAACTTTGCTCCACCTTAAATACAAGACTGTAATGCACATACTCTAAAAACCCTAAAATGAAGAGATGGGGCATATTGAAGGCTTAGAAGTCCTGAGATTTGTTGCTATTTGAGCAGTGACTGCCTTCTGAGTTCTGAGAGTATGGGACCTCTGTTAGATGGGGTGGGATCTGAGTTACTACAGAGAATACTTTCCTGGGTATCTGGCTGGTGAATCTTGCCCACAATGCTCAGGGTTCAGCTGATCGCCATATTTGGGGTCAGGAAGGAATTTTCCTCCAGGGCAGACTGGAAGAGGCCCTGGAGCTTTTTCGCCTTTCTCTGTAGCATGGGGCACGGGTCACTTGCTGGAGGATTCTCTGCACCTTGAAGTCTTTAAACCATGATTTGAGGACTTCAATAGCTCAGACATAGGTGAGAGGTTTATTGCAGGAGTGGGGGAGGGGGGTGAGGTTCTGCGGCCTGCGTTGTGCAGGACTAGATGATCATAATGGTCCCTTCTGACCTTGACATCTATAAATCTATGAACCTCCCTGGTTACAGTCAGCAGAGCAACATATTGACAAATCTTTAGTGAGCCAGAATTATTAATGATTTCAAAAGTGCTCCTGTAAAGCAACTTTTAATTTTCTCTCTGCTTTCCCCTCTTCTTGTAAAGCTAAAGTTATTTTGCCCGGGTATAATGTGTGGAAGCCACACAATATTTATTTGTTTATATTGTGCGCATCACTTAGGAAGCAAGAGGAAGACCAAGGACAGGGTAGGCCCGTTACTCAATGAGGGGGGAAAAACAATAACAGAAAATGTGAAAATGGCAGAGGTGCTTAATGACTTCTTTGTTTCAGTTTTCACCAAGAAGGCTGGTGGTGATTGGATGTCTAACATAGTGAATGTCAGTGAAAATGAGGTAGGATCAGAGGATAAAATAGGAAAAGAACAAGTTAAAAATCACTTAGACAAGTTAGATGTCTTCGAGTCACCAGGGTCTGATGAAATGCATCCTAGAATACTCAAGGAGCTGACTGAGGAGATATTTGAGCCATTAGCGATTATCTTTGAAAAGTCATGGAAGATGGGAGAGATTCCAGAAGATTGGAAAAGAGCAACTATAGTGCCCATCTATAAAAAGAGAAATAAGGACAACCCAAGCAATTACAGGCCAGTCAGCTTAACTTCTGTACCCGGAAATATAATGGAGCAAATAATTAAGCTAGCAATTTGCAAACATCTAGAAGATAATAAGATACTAAGTAACAGTCAGCATGGATTTGTTAAGAACAAAATATGTCAAACCAACCGGGTAGCTTTCTTTGACAGGGTAACAAGCCTTGTGGATATGGGGGAAGTGGAATATCTTGACTTTAGTAAAGCTTTTGATACTGTTTCGCATGACCTTCGCATAAACAAACTAGGGAAATGCAACCTAGATGGCGCTGCTATAAGGTGGGTGCAAAACTGGTTGGAAAACTGTTCCCAGAGAGTAGTTATCAGTGGTTCACAGTCATGCTGGAAGGACATAATGAATGGGGTTCCGCAGGAATAAGTTCTGAATCCAGTTCTGTTCAATATCTTTATCAATGATAATGGCATACAGAGTACACTGATAAAGTTTGCGGACAATACCAACCTGGGAGGGGTTGCAAGTGCTTTGGAGGATAGGATTAAAATTCAAAATGATTTGGACAAACTGGAGAAATGGTTTAAAGAAAATAGGATGAAATTCAATAAGGACAAATGCAAAGTACTCCACTTAGGAAGCAACAATCAGTTGCACACATACAAAATGGGAAATGACTGCCTAGGAAGGAGTACTGCGGAAAGGGATCTGAGAGATTGTGATGACATTGCCCATGGGAGCCAGCTGAGGTCACTCAATCAGAGTGAACTGCAAACAGAACGGGGCAGACAAACCCCAAACGCTGGTGAATATTCCAATACTTAGATTTACCAAGCCAGCACAAAACAGCTTATATAGTACCTCACTGGTTACTTAGAAGTCCGAACAATGCAGTTCCCTTAAAGTACCCAGCCTCAAGCCTCCATCCAGACACACATGTCAGATATGATGGTGATCACTGAAAATCTTATTTCATCATATAAAAGAAAAGGTTCTTCCAATCCCAAAGGATCAGCCACACACCCAGATCCAATGATAACTTAGATCTTACCCAAAATACACACTTACAGCCAATTCTTATTAACTAAGCTAAAATTTATTAAAAAAAGAAAAGAGAGAGAGAGTGTTGGTTAAAAGATCAATATACAGACAGACTTGAATTCAATTCTTGAGGTTCAGATACACGGCAGAGATCAGCTTGTAGTTGCCAAAAGTCCTTTTAGAAATACTCCATAGGTTATAGTCCAATATCAGTGACTGGCGATCTCAATCCTTATGGCTTAAGTTTTCCCCCTCTTGAAACCCAGAGCAGATCTGAGATGAAGAAGGATTGTGTCCCAAAGTTTTTATACATTTCCTGCAGCCTTTTGGCCTAAGAAAACAATAGGCTTCACTTTCCTTCTTCCAAACATCATGGCAATTAGCAAAAGATAATTTATCCATTAAACACTTCAAATACAGGTTATCACAACCTTCAAAGAGACAGAGACAATAATACTATCTCACTCAAATGTCTTCCTAAATGTTAATATTCCTTTTTTGATCTTTGAATCAAAGCGACAGCCATCGACAAGACTTGTTTGCTGACATCATAAGACCTGAGCAAACATCTACTCTTCTGTCTCTAACAATGCAGACTTGCATTTCAAAGCTCTATTCATTTCCATCTCTTCCTAACCAGTCTCTAAAGTTCGGCCATGCGTCAGGTCAGTCTGGGAGTTAATTAACTCTTTCTGGCCCTGTCACCTTTCAATGAGATATTAAATTACACTCAGAATGTCACAGGGGTCACAGTGGACCATAAACTCAATATGAGTCAATAGTGTAACACTGTTGCAAAAAAAGCAAACATCATTCTGGGATGTATTATCAGGAGTGTTGTAAGCAAGACACTGGAAGCAATTCTTCCGCTCTACTCTGCACTGATTAGGCCTCAGCTGGAGTATTGTGTTCAGTTCTGGGTGCCACATTTCACAAAAGATGTGGACAAATTGGAGAAAGTCCAGAGAAGAGCAACAAAAATGATGAAAGCTCTAGAAAATACAGAAGTGAAAGTAAGCCGGCACACCCCGGTATGGCATACCGGCAAGAGCCGGTGCACCGTACTGGGGCAGCCCAGCTTCTCCAGGGGGCAATTTAAAGGGCCTGGGGCTCCCAGCAGTGGCTGGAGCCCCAGGCCCTTTAAATTGCCTCCAGAACCCCCTGCTGAAGCCCTGGGGTAGCGGCTGCGCAGCACCGGCAGCTACTTAAAGGGCCCGGGGCTCCCCTGCTTCTACCACCCTGGCCCTTTAAATAGCTGCTGGAGTCCCCCCGCTACTCCAGGGTTCCAGGGGCTATTTAAAGGACTGGGGCGGTAGAAGCAGGGAAGCCGCAGGCCCTTTAAATAGCCCCAAGAGCCCTGGGGTAGCAGGGGCTCCAGGGGCTATTTAAAGGGCCAGGGCTCCAGCTGCCTCTGCTGCCCGGTCATTTAAATAGCTGCTGGAGCCACACCGCTTCCCCAGGGCTCCAGCGGCTAATTAAAGTACAGGGGCAGTACAAGCAGGGGAGCCCCGGGCCCTTTAAATAGCCCCCAGATCCCCAGGTTGCTGCTACTACCCCGGTGGGGGAGGAGGAGGAGGAGAAGGGGGGGCAATTACCGCACAGGGTGGGCTGGGGCTGGCTCTGACCCCCTCAGCCCCGCCCTTCCACCATAGGCCCCGCCCCTTCCGGGGGCCAGAGCTGGCCCCAGTGTACCGGTAAGTCACTCGACTTACTTTCACCCCTGAGAAAATACAATCTATGAGGGAAGATTGAAAAAACTGGGTTTGTTTAGTCTGGAAAAGAGGAGACTGAGAGGGGACATGACAACAGTTTTCAAGGAGGAGGGAAGAAAATTCTTCTCCTTAACCTCTGATGATAGGACAAGAAGCAATGGGCTTAAATTGCAGCAAGGGAGGTTTAGGCTGGAGATTAGGAAAAATTTCCTAACTGTCAGGGTGGTTAAGCACTGGAATAAATTGCCTAGGGAAGTTGTGGAATCTCCATCATTGGAGATTTTTAAGAGCAGGTTAGAAAAACACCTGTCAGGGATGGTCTAGACCAGTGCTTCTCAAGCTATCTGATGTGGGGGACTGGCAATTTTATTTTCCAATGTGCGCGCAGACTGGCAGCCGATTGCCGGTCCGCGGACCAGCACTTTGAGTAGCACTGGTCTAGATAATACTTAGTCCTGCCAGGAGTGCAGGGGAATGGACTAGATGACCTCTTGAGGTCCCTTCCAGTTCTATGATGTTATCTAGGCATAAAAAACAAGATTTATGGCTCAATTCACTCAGCCCCCCAGTGGTAGAAAGTAGTCTTGAGAAGGGTTGCAGAAGCATGATGAACCTACAACCCTCTCTCAATGGGGCGGGGAATCAGAGCCAGTGAGCACCGCACAACAACTAAAAACTATTTCCCCATGCTAATTTCCCCCCCTACTATTACTCACACCTTCTTGTCAACTGTTTGAAATGGGCCATCCTGATTATCACCACAAAAGATTTTTTTCTCCTGCTGATAATAGCTCACCTTAATCGATTGGTCTCACTACGAGTTCGTATGGCAGCCTCCATTTTTTCATGTTCTCTGTATCTATCTATATCTATCTATCTCTTCCCACTGTATTTTCCACTGCATGCATCTGATGAAGTGAGCTATAGCCCACGAAAGCTTATGCTCAAATAAATTGGTTAGTCTCTAAGGCGCCACAAATCCTCCTCGTTCTTTACACAGAAAATAGGCTCTGCTGGCCTGGCTAAACAAGGGAAAGCACACTTTCTAGGTAGCCTCATCTGATTACAACTTTAAAACAAACCCACCCACATATATATTTGCATTCAATAGAAAAGGATGCATGGTCTTACATCAGGAAAATAACACTAAGAAAAGTTTGGTATGACAAACTTTGCCCTTGTAATACATTTGTTAAGATAAAGGCAGTAGCCGCTTCAGAATGTTCACACACACACACGTTATTTGAATGCAATTATATTTTTTCTTTTTTAGAATAAATGTATACTAATGTTACCAATCGCATGATGTCAGTGCTTGTTTTTATGCTTAGATATCAGCCTGTTGCTAGATACCTTGTGACTAGAATTAGCTATTTGGAGACAGAGGGATTGTCACTTCTGCTCACAGTTAGCTCTACATCTGTGAAAGGTTGCTTGCTGTGTGTAGCCCCGCAATTGGTTGGAATCTATTTCAGTCCTGCTGTGTACAGTATAAGCTGCAGCGTACTAAGATACTCTAACAACTCAGGACCACACTTTTAAGATAGGTGCCAAAGGAAAACAGCTCAACATTAGGGGTCATTTTTTCCCCCAGTCAGGGGTACAGTGTTTTGTACCCTCATCACTCCACTTGACACAATTTTCTTCTGTCCACCCAGGAGGTGGCCCCCGCCCCAGGAGAGGCATGGGGGGGGGTCCTGAGGCGCCCCCGGCCCAGGAGAGGCATGGGGGGGGGTCCTGAGGCGCCCCCGCCCCAGGAGAGGCATGGGGGGGGTCCTGAGGCGCCCCCGGCCCAGGAGAGGCATGGGGGGGGTCCTGAGGCGCCCCCGGCCCAGGAGAGGCATGGGGGGGGGTCCTGAGGCGCCCCCGCCCCAGGAGAGGCATGGGGGGGGTCCTGAGGCGCCCCCGGCCCAGGAGAGGCATGGGGGGGGGTCCTGAGGCGCCCCCGCCCCAGGAGAGGCATGGGGGGGGTCCTGAGGCGCCCCCGCCCCAGGAGAGGCATGGGGGGGGGTCCTGAGGCGCCCCCGCCCCAGGAGAGGCATGGGGGGTCTGAGGGTCCCTTTCTAGGCGAGGGACGGGGGGGCTCTGAGGCGGCGCGGCCGGTCTCCTCACGGCTCCCTCCCGGCACTACCCGGTTCAGCCTCCACGGCTCTACGGGCCAACCAGCCTTACCCCCCCTTCATGCCCCGCCCCCGCCTCTGCTCATTGGCTGCATGTGACAGTAAGCACGCTGCGATTGGCTAGCCGTGGCTGGCAGGTTTGGTTGCGCCCGGAGGGTGGCAGGTGAGTGCGGGGAAATGGCTGCGCTCTGCGATTTAAACCAGTAATGGAGCGGTGTGCCGCGGGGCCGGCCGCGGGGCCGGGGGGAGCCGGGGGTCGGTCCCGGGGCGGCGGGGCCGGGCGGACGGGTCGCTCGGTCCCGGGGAGCCGGGGGTCGGTCGGTCGGTCCCGGGGGGGGCCCGAGGCGGCGGGCTCGGGCTCGGGCTCGGGGACGGGGCTGGGGTCGGTCCCGGTCCCGGGGCGGGGGTCCTGGGCCATCGCTGCTGCGCGTGGAGCGAGGGCGCGGTTTTGGCGGGGCTGAGGGACTCTGCCTGGGGCCGGGGCGCGGTGTACCCGGGGCCCCAGCGAGCTCGCAGGCCCCGGCATGCGGGTCGGAGTTGTCCTCCACCTCAGTCAGAGCCTGGGGGAGCAGGTCACCCTGGCCTGCGCTGGCTGCGCCCCTGGGGGCCGGCCTCTGGCCACCTCTGCTCCCTTCACGCCTTTCCCCGCTCGCTGCCTCTGCATCTCACAGAGCTCTGGCCGGTTTGGGGAGCCAGGAGGTGTGAGCTCGGCGCCAGGCTCGTGGCTTCACAGCAGGGCACTCCCTATTCTCCGCAGCCCGGCAGTCGCTGCCTGGGTTGCTGCGAAGCCCTCGGGGATTCTTTGAGACTGGGGGGAGAGCTGATCCCCAACAGTCTTTCAGGGCTCTCCTCTGAAATAGCTGTCATTCACCCGCGGACTGGCCAGCTTTTGAAGGGTAACAGTGCCAAAGACTGCTATAATGGGCTTCCTCCGCTGTCAAAGTCTCTCAAGCATGAAATCAAATTAATAATACACAAGTTTAACAGAGGTTTGAAATTCCATTAAATGCACCACAACACTGCAAACTGCTCCAGTCCTGCTACTCTGGAATCTCTTTGTTAGGTCTGTATTAGACCCTCATGAGGCTAACTTAAAATAGTAGGAGAATTGGGCTCTTACTGCAAAGGGTGACACTAGTGGACAGTCCAGAACATATGGTAACTTGAGCCCATCCCTTTCAATCTGTAGGCCCTCTTACGTTTTCCTGTTCAAATCTTTGAGTGGGCTAAGACTTATGAGGGGTTTGTGTGGAGAGAGCCCTTGTTCAAATTTCTAATTGTGGACTTGCTTAGTGTTCAGTGGTTTGGAGTGCATCACAGAGTGGCAGAAGAGTCAGCCTAACCAAGGTTCAGGCAAACCCAGGTGGTGGTGTGAAGCTGAAGGAGAAATACTTTGCATTTATTTTGGAAGTAGCAATGACCTTCCTTGACGGGTTTTGAGAGGTCAGGTGTGTCCAGGGTCTTCCCCCTGAAGCGATGTCCTTTTTGAAGCACTGTGTGCTGTTGTCCTTGCTGAGAAGATCAGTAAGGTTAGAAACCAAGCCTTACCCTATGCCATGGCCTGCGTCCTACACAGTATGGTTGTGGTGAAGGAAGGGGCCCTTCCCTCCACTTTGGGTGGCAGGGAGCAGCGGTTTGGGGCCCCTTTAGCACCCTGGAAACAACAGTGGAGCTCCACTCCTGTTGGGAAGGACAGCAGTGGCGGGAGGGACAGCAGTGGCAGCAGGGGTCCTCTCCTGCCTTGGCAGAGAGGAAGGAGTGGCAATAAGGGGTGGTGTTTACCCTAGCAGTGAGGGTGTGTCTGTCTGAGGAGAGCAGTGTGTCTAGCCACTTCTTCCCCTTCCACATGGATCTTCTCTAGTCTAGGATTTAAAGTTGTGATATTAACATGTTGGGTAACATTACACTCTTAAATCCTAGTCTAGACAAGGCCACGCAGTTCTCTGCTAGTGGTGTTGGTGGGGCCCCCAAAGCTTTGGGTCATGGAGTTCACTACACCATTGAATTGCGTGCAGCAGTTCACCTCCTGAGCTAATATAGACTCTGCAGATTCTAGCAGACATCACTGCATCTGATACTCATTTCACCTCTTTTAGGTTTGTCCTCACAAATGAGGGCTAGAAACTCATTTTTAAATGAAAGCTGAACTGCTGAAGGTATCCTATGACTTCAGGCCTATAATATATGCCTTAAGATGGCTTTGGTTAGAGCGACATTCTTGGACCAAACAAAAATATCAAGTTGAGAGAGCATAAATGCATCTGCTGCCTTGGCTGAGTTGGATTGTGTCTCACGCTGGGGCATGCTGGTGATCTTTCATGGGGAGAGTGGCTTAGAACCGTAACCTGCAAATGGGGCCCTTATCAATGAACCAATTATCAATGCTTCCTTATGGCCTAGTGTGGATAAGGCACTACCCTTGGAGTCAAGAGACCTGGATTCAATTGCCAGCTCAGTCAGACGTCCTGTGCGACTCTGGATAAGTCGTTTGCTCTGTCCTGTGTTACAGGACTGTTGTGAAGATCAAGTCTTCTAATGATTGAGAGGCTTAGATGCTGTGGTAGTGAGGGCTATGTAAACACCAAGACAGGAATGCTGCAGGGTGTGTGGTCCCATACAGAGACTGTTCCTGTCCTGGAGATTTTATGATCGAGAATACTAAGGTGGATTTGATTTAAATCAAATTGATTTTAATCATGATTTAAATCACTAGTCACGAAGACTCGATTTAATCATGGATTTCTACATAAAAGTGCATTCTTGTTGGTTGTTATAACCTTAATACATATTCTTCACAACTCAGTGATAGATGAGACCCAAAGTGGGTCTCTTACGGCCTGCTGCAATTATAGGTTTTCCCTTCTAGTGAGAGAATGGTATGGTAGATCTCAAATCAACGAAGGCTACACTCAGAAAGACCTCAAGACTTCTGGAATATGCTGCTCAAACAATTTCATTTTTGTTTCCACTGCCTGTCCCTCCCTTCTCACATTTATCTCCAGATGTCTTCTCCTTGTCCAGATCTATTCCGCCCCCAACAATCTTCTATTCATTGAACTTTTTGAAACTTTGCACTTTTAGAGAGAGGTAAGGGATTGACTCTGTGTACACAAATTTGCAGAGGGACAATAGGGTTGAGGTCTGTTATTTCTCACCTCTATATAATTGTTTGTTTATTTATTTAAAAACTGTCTTTGCTGTTAACAAGCATGTTATCTCTGTTGAGAACTGCAAAACTAAGCATCTCTGATGGTATCTTCTAGACGGTAGCACCGAGTCCCATTGGGTAGATAGAACGATTAACCTAAATAATCTATACAGAAGCCCCTGGAACCCCATAAAATTGGGTCTCTAATCCATGAACTATTAGAATTTATTTACAAAACTTTTTTTAAACATTACATGACTATATTGTCTCATACTATAGAATTAGAATTTATAATCCCTATTCCATGATGAGATATCTTTGAGCTATCATGTATCTTAATTAAAACTATCTTTAGATAGGTTTTTTTCCTCAAAAAACATTTTATTAAAAAATACGATTTAAATTAAAAAAAATCTGTTTTTTTTTAAAATCCATTAATTTTTATCCACCCTGGAGAAGACACACGTTGACAAAGTGTTGGCAATGGCTATATAATACAAAAGCAATTGCATATGGTGCGCCAAGGTTCCACCTCTGCTAGAGAAAAGGATCTTGAAGCCAAGGATTAATCCAGTTACACAGTTTCAGGCCTTCATTTTCTGGGAGTGGGTATCTGATAGAAACTTTCCATGGGGCTGATATTGGTGTCTGTGTAATGGGTGCCCAATTGCCTTTGCAGACTGGTGGATGAAATTATCAGAGTGTGTAGATCATGATGATGTAAGTTTTATCTAAATTAAGTGCAGTGCATTCCCTTAAAAAATGTCTCTCTCCTATACTTCCTACAACTTCATTGTCACTGGTGGAGTATCAGAGAGAGTGCTAATATCCACAGGGCATCATCAGTTTGTCACTGATACTACTCAGAGCAGGTCTAGATGACATGGTGGTAAAACAGCCAGTGGCTGCCTGGGCTCTGCTGGTGCGCCTACTGTAGCTACCATTGTTGGAGCTGGGCTGGTGGTGTTAATGCAATGATGAGAGTTTTAGAGGTTGGAGTGGGGTAAGGTGACATGGAGGCCTGGAGACAGAGGCGGCTGCATATAACAGCATGGTGGCACGCTCTCTGGGGTTTTGTCTGGCCATAGCATAGCAATAGTTATCCACCTAGAGGAGAGCCAACCTGCTGCTGCTGCTGGCTGCTGCTTGCTTTTCTCAGTCTTTGTTTCCCTTGACCTTAGTGCAGCATTCAACATGGTGGCCCACTCTCTTCTCTCAAACTCGGCTTTCTGTTGTGCTTCTGGGGTCCCTTCCAACCCTGATATTCTATGATTCTATGATTCTGTTCCTGCCTCTCTCCCCTCTGTCTCCATAATTATAGTTCCTGTGCACCAAAATCCTTCCTTTATGGAATCCTACTAGGTTAAATTCTTGGGCCTTTGCATTCTGTCTACCTGCTCCCTCTCTGTCATCACTTTATAATTCTAAAGAATACCTACTGCTTATACTCAACTGTACCAATCTTCCAGCAGCTTTAATAATTCCACACGCTGGGGCGTCTTGGCCTGGTAAAATTATGGTTTCATCTCTTGCGAGCTAAATGTCTGAGCCAATAGTAACTTTCCTAAGTAAGAGAAACCTCCTCAAGTACAAGTCCATCTCCTCTATCACCCATTTGCATTCACTACAAATTATAACAAACCAAATTAAGCTATATGGGTGTAAAGCACTCTTCTACTGATCTGAGTCTCCACGCAGGAAGGCTGCACTGAATTAATTAAATTGATTTTGGTTGCTGTGATTTCTCTGTGAAACCTGGGTCTCCTAGATAGGAATCTGCAGAATTGGAGAGTAGTTGAGTTGTTTCCTGGCCATGGCCCATTTAATGTGTGTGGAAGGCTTGTGGCACCATGAAACTACTTTTAAAGCCGTGGTCCAAGATTGCAGCCAGACAGAATGGATGAAAATAACAATTATTTAAAGAACAGACATGTTGGATTTAAAACTATTTTTAATTGAACTTTTTAAAAAATGTGTGTTTAAACTCTAATGTATGGAAAAACTATGCCTGCCTGGGGAGTGCAAAGGGGTGCCTATTTTTTTGTCAATTGAGCCCTAAGTGACCTACTTATGATTTAGATCTTAAGAAATCCTGACTTCCGGTCACGTGCTCTAAATATTGCTTCCCATTCTCCATGGAGTGTCCTGAAATTCTGCTACCCCCACCATACTAACTTAAGTGCCTTGTGTGATTTGTCTTTTTGGTTTTTTTTTGTAGGCCTTCCTGACCGGCGAAGGGATTGAAGCTTGGGGGTTGGGAAGCAGTCTTCATTCTCTCCTTTGCTCCCCCACCACCCTCTTGAGTATCAGCTGGTGTTCTCAAGGATGGGAGATTGATGTAGTCAGCAGTCTGGAATGTACAGCATTGTAAGGGCTAAGTTTCATCACGTCCAACTCATTAACTTTAGCAATGACACCATTCCCCTCCCAGCTAGTGCAGATGGATTAATTGCACACTGGAGGTGCCTGTTTGAAATGGCACTGGATGCTGGGCTCCCCCAGCCTGCTCTCAGGGCACCTTCCAATATCACTGGCTTCTGCCCCCACCCAGCCTAAAGTCTTCTTCCTCCAGCCCCAGGCACCTTCCACCAGTACTGCTATTACATTCCTGGGTTCATTCACACAGCACTAGTCCGGCCCCACCCACCCTAGGCTCTCTTCAGTGGCATCAGCCCTGGCTTGCTCCCCATTGTGGGTTCTTTTTTATCCTGGTTTGTACATGATGATTCCAGAGCGGGATGGTCAGCCACCCAGGCTGTAATGTCGTCCCTGACGACCTCCCATGAGGGCGAGAGCACCACTCCCAGGTTTTTTGTTGGTACCAGAGATGATGAGACAGATTTTCTGGGATCAAACATGAAGACAGACGAGATTGATTTCTTTGAGGACAATGAGGAGTCAGAGTCGGTAAGTAGGTCCTGGTGCTATGGAGTGGGGTGCTTGTGTGTGTCCCATGTCCAGCTTTCTTCTCGGTTGCTTAGTTTTTACATGTGTGGTTACTTTTGAGGTTCCAGGCTGTCACAACCTGCAGGCCATACAAACCAGGCAGTGTGCATAGTAGTATGGAAATGTAATGTCCTAGATCCCCATCACTAAGGCTATGATTTTCTCACGGAGATCACGGAAGCCATGGAATCGGTGACTTCCTCTTCAGCTCCTGGGACCTGCAGGGTCTCCCTGGCAGGGGCCCTCCTGTAGCTCCTGGCTACAGCAAGGGAACCCCAGAGTTCCAGGCCACCTGCGATGGGGCCCCCAGAGCTCTGAGCTGTCCAGGGGTGGTGGGGGGAACCCGGAGCTGAGCCCCCCATTTTGTCACAGATATTTTTAGTAAAAGTTATGAACAGATCACAGGCTTCCATGAGTTTTTCTTTATTGCCCGTGACCTGTCCATGACTTTTACTAAAAATATCCGTGACAAAAATCTTAGCCTTACCCAACACCAAATGCAGCACAATTGCTCCACTGTTCTCAGCACCCAATGCTCGGGCAAATTCTAGGGTTTTCTCTTTCAGGTCCTTTAAATGGTGGTAGCAACAGGGTGGGCTTGGCTGCTTCGCCCTTATATTGGATCACAGATCATCTGTACCCTGATATTACAGGCTGCAGAAAAGAGTAATCTCCTTCTGCTAGTGACTGCTTCCTTTTGCCTCTGTTTGCAAACCCCCTGACTGGCCTCTCTCCCAACCCCCTTTGTAAGTGGGATTAATTCAGAGGCGCAGGCACTGCTGTACCTTTTCTTTCCTTTGGAGCTCTATTACCCCTTTATCATTCTTAGTTACTTGAAGAAATTCACCATGAATAATGCAGACAGACCGCACTGAAGTTACCACGTGACAGTGTTTTCTGTGTGGCACTGGCCAGGGGCCCTCTGGGGGGCTTTGCAGGACTTCCATCTGTAGCTTTATGGGTTCTGACCCTTTGGCCTTGGGTGTGTGATATGGGCTGAGCCTCCGAGGGTTAATGCAGACAAGTATTGTACCATAAATAGAAGGGGGAGCTGTGTTCACATGAAGTGTGGTGGTGGACTGGATGGGAATAAGCAGAATGTTTTCTTATGTGAAAATGATGAAGTAGCTCCCTAGAGAGTCCTCTGTTTCTCTTGCTGCTGGAGGGATGGTGTTGAAACTGACAGGGTGTCAAGATGTTTTCTTGATAACTGGTTTAATAATGTGGTGGTTGGGGGCATGAGGGATTTGAATTCCTTTGTCTCTCCCCTTGCCATATTGTCCTGGATTGTAGTGTTCATGTCACTGCTTCATATTTGTCTGGGGCACATAAGAGCCTAGATGGAGGTTGCAGAGCATTTCCTATTGTAAATATTTCCTTAAACATGTTGGTGTGGGTCAGTGACCATTACAAGAAGAAGAGAAAAATTGTTCTCCTTAACCCCTGAAGATAGGACAAGAAGCAATGGACTTAAATTGCAGCAAGGGTGGTTTAGGTTGGACATTAGGAAAAACTTCCTACCTGTCAGGGTGGTTAAGTACTGGAATAAAGTGCCTAGGGAAGTTGTGGAATCTCCATCATTGGAGATTTTTAAGAGCAGGTTAGACAAACACCTGTCAAGGATATTCTAGATAATACTTAGTCCTTCCATGAGTGTGCAGGGAACTGGACTAGATGACCTCTCCAGGTCCCTTCCAGCCCTGCAATTCTATGATTCTATCTCTTCTTCTGGGGTATTTAGCTTATTGTCAAAATCCTTCTAAACTAATAAGATGATGTGACGTTATTGACATAACCTGGGACCGTATAGCTCATGGGCCATCAAGCAGGCTAAGCAGAGCTGACACCAACTTGTCTGGGGTGTCCCCAGAAGCATAGCATAAGTTTGAAGTACAGAGCCAATATTCATACCTTCAACTATAAAAATGGTACACATATACAGATAGCATAATCATAACCAGCAAACCATAACCTTGTTTTAGATACCTCATCTGACTCTCTTTATATAAGATTTGGTGCAACAACAGGACCTTGATTGCAAGAATGATCTATATGTTCCCAGGTTATGTCAATAACGTCACAGATGGTTTGTCTGAAGATCCCATTTGTGCAGGATTCTGACTCCCGGGCCTAAGCTTTTTATTAAGAGACCAGTAGAACTCCTCTGACTCTTAATGGTTTTTACCCTTGCGGCCAGTGGTAGTGGGAGTAGAGTGCTAGCCAAAGCCCCTTACTAAATGCTACTCCCACGTGTAGATGCTGACCTCTGAACGCTCCAGTCAGTCCCTACTCTTTCCTTGACTCTGTTGGCAAAGAAGCGCCCCGCAGGAGGCTGGTCTCATCATCTCTGCTCCTGTCCTTCTAAAAGCATACTGCCATGCCTCATCAGGTAGAAACATTGGCACAACAAGGGCCAAGCTATTTAAAAAACAGTCATTCTAGCAGCTGCACTGGCTGTGACTGCTGGAGTCAGGTTTGCAGAGAATTCTCATTCTGACTCCTAGTTTTCATGCACTCTTAATCTGAAACATTTGCGTTTATCTGAATTCTCCTGTTTGTGGTGTCTTGTCATAGGGGACTTTAATAAAAAAAAAAAAAAAAAAAAGAAAGAAAAGGGATGGGGGGGTGTTTGCACAAATTTTCTTGAGTTCTTTTGGTGTTACTGGTGGGGAATAGGGGAGGAAGTTACTCGCTGTTTTTAAGAATAAAAAAAATAATTATAAGCATTTTTGCAGATTCAGCCCATGAACTTTGTGGTAAAACTGCTTTTAAAGATGGCAATTTCTAACTGCAGAATGAGTGCTGTGTGGAAGAGAACATGTGCAAATTCTCATGCTTGTCCATGATCTGTGTTTGCTTGGCTGTGCATGTGCTTGTGTCACCAATGTGTATGTGTGCAAATCACTTTTCGCATGTGTATGCAAAGAGGAGATGTTAGAACCACATATTAGTTAAGTTATAACAAGTTATAAGCTTGCAGTGCTTTAGAGAGTGACTCTGATGCTAGTAAAAAGAAAAGGAGTACTTGTGGCACCTTAGAGACTAACCAATTTATTTGAGCATGAGCTTTCGTGAGCTACAGCTCACTTCATCGGATGCATGCCGTGGAAACTGTAGCAGACTTTATATATACACAGAGAATATGAAAAAATACCTCCTCCCACCCCACTGTCCAGCTGGTAATAGCTTATCTAAAGTGATCACCAGGTGGGCCATTTCCAGCACTGGAAATGTGCTGGAAATGGCCCACCTGGTGATCACTTTAGATAAGCTATTACCAGCTGGACAGTGGGGTGGGAGGAGGTATTTTTTCATATTCTCTGTGTATATATAAAGTCTGCTACAGTTTCCACGGCATGCATCCGATGAAGTGAGCTGTAGCTCACGAAAGCTCATGCTCAAATAAATTGGTTAGTCTCTAAGGTGCCACAAGTACTCCTTTTCTTTTTGCAAATACAGACTAACACGGCTGTTACTCTGAAATCTGATGCTAGTGTAGATGTTCAGAGATAGGAGGGAGAATCTTCCGTGTGCTGGAGAATCGGTGTTTTAAGATGCTTTTAATAGTTTTCACCTGCTGAATCCTGTGTCGTGGGTGGGATCTAAAGAGAGAATGAAGCATGTGTGTGGGTTGGGGAAAGCCCCATGTCTGTTCACAATTGCTGCCTCTCTATGCCATTTGCAATTTGAATTCACTGAGCAAACTGGCTCAATAATAAGCTTCCTGCTTCTCCCCTCAGCCTCCAGAACGGCAGATTGTGGTCGGAATCTGTGCCATGACCAAAAAGTCCAAGTCAAAGCCCATGACCCAGATCCTGGAACGTCTGTGCAAGTTTGAGTACATCACAGTGGTGATCATGGGAGAAGATGTCATTCTGAACGAGCCAGTGGAGAACTGGCCTCCTTGCGACTGCCTCATTTCCTTCCACTCTAAAGGTCTGTGGCAGCCCCTGACCCACAGGCCTGGCAGCAGGGAACTTGCATTAATAGCACCTTTTGCTGTTTTTCAGGATTCCCTCTGGATAAGGCAGTTGCTTACGCCAAGTTGTGCAATCCGTTTCTGATTAATGACCTTGATATGCAGTATTACATCCAGGACAGGTAGGGGTTCAGTGCCTGGAGAATCTCCTTCCTTCCCCTGCGGGTGAACTGCCTGGCTGACTCTGGTCTCCCTGAGTGCTATACAAATGCTGCTGCTGCTTCACCTTCCCTGTGCTAGTGGGTAGAAGGGATGGAGGAGGGGCCTTGGTTGCCTCTATTTAGCAGGTTTTTGGGACATGATCTCCTCATAACTTCCAGGTGGGATGATGTAAGGGGAAGGAATGGACTTACTCAGATGGAAGCAGGTGTATTTTGATATTTCCTGATTAGTACAGAGTGTGGGAAGGGCAGAGTGAAGTAGGGCAAGGGAGTGAGCTCACAGAATGAGAGATTAGTAAGGACAGGTCAGATCCTGGGGTAGGGAAGCAGGGAGTGGCAGCAGCAAGGGCAGGTGAGATTCTGGGGATGAGGTGGGAACAGCCAGCATTTTTGTAGCTATGTGCTAAAAGGTTAGACTCCTGGAGACCTAGCACTTACTTAGGGGGTCTAGCACTTGCAGCTCCCAGGAACACCAGCTGATTTGTGGGTGCCCAGCGCCTAACAAATTCAGGCTGTATATCTAAATATGGGTTTAGAAGTCAGAGTAGGCAGCAAGGTTTGAAAACTTTGGCCTTGGATGTTTAGGGCTAGAGTGTCACACCCAGCCCTCCCCTTCAAATTTGCATTCCCAAAACGCTCCCCTGGAGTTGTGTGACTGGCATGCCCTCAAACTCTGATTGGCAGATGCAAAGAAGGTAGTTATTGGTGTGAAAACTATAGCTTCCCCATTTGGGACCCGTGAGTGTGAGAACTCTGCTGCTGTTAGGTGTCCCTGACCAGGGTGGAGGTTTCTTGTGGTATGGTCTCTACCACGCTTACTTGTTGCTGTCCAGTGCTGGAGGGTGTCGAAAGTGGTGCTCTGCTGTGCCTAGGTGTCCAGGTTGGGTGGGTGCAGGTGAGTAGGATGGGCACCCAGCTACCATTAGATTGTGACAAAGTGGGAATATTTTGTAATATTTTTGAGGCCTGTTTGTGCCTCAGTTTCCCCTATATGCTACATTGTTACCCAGTGGGGTGGAAAAGGACTGTTTGCTCTCAGGGCATGCTGAGTGACATAGGTGAGGGTGTTGCCCCGCTGTCTGGGCCTTAGTCTCCATATCAGTGGAGCATCTGAGAAGCCACTTGCAAATCCAGTTGCCAGAACATTGACACCTACCAAGCAATGACCTACAGGGGTATGGACTTCCCCACCTCTACTTAGGGAAGCTGAACAACAACCCCCAGCTTGAGATCAAAGGACAGGAGAGGCATGAGGTGGGGGATAAGAGCTGGCAGCTGGAAGGAGTTGGGGCTCTCACCTGGTCTGATGCAGGAAATCAGACAGCAAGACAGACAGAGCTTGAACCAAGGGGTTCACTGCAGCATGGCTGGGCTTAGGCTGGCCAGAATGGACTGTGCTTTAACCTTCAGTTCTCTATACTACCCTAAAGCCTCCCTAAGCTGTGTTCCAATTGATTAATAAACCTGACTGTTTTCACAAAGTTGTGAGTGTCACTACAAACGCTGGGTGAGGTGCATTAATTCCCTAAGAGTGTACAAGTCTCCATCAGGAGTCTGAGTTGGACTTGCTGCATGGTGCTTACGGTGGGAAGCAGGGGGGCTGCAGGCTCAGAGGTACAGTCTAAGGAGATGGGGAAGCTGCGTGGCTTACCCTGGAGGAAGAGTGAAACCCCCTAGGAGATCTGGCACACTGAAGGCATTCCTCCAAGAGACCGGGAGCCATAGCACTAGTCCTGTGGATCCATGACATGGGTATCCTAGTTCAGGGTGGGCAATGCTTTGCTGCTCACAGGCATTCCAATCAGGGATGGGAGGTAGACTTCTCTGGGCAGGTGCATGCAGGTGCTTTGCCTCCCTTAGTGTCATGACTGGGGCTTAGGCAGTCAGGCGCAGTGGTCACGCAATGTGGCATTCTTAGTGGTTAGAATAGTGGCTGTTAGAGGCCAGGAACAGCTCCGACAGTCAGGAACCTGGGGTCAGAGCTGGGGTCAGGGATCCCAAGAGCAAGCCGAGAGGCAGGTCCATTGCTACAGCTGGCAAGGGAGTCCACCTTGCTGCATAGGCATTCCTGGAACTCCTCTTGGGCTTCAGTGGGATGGCTGGACCAGTAAGGGACCACAAGGAAATCTCTTGGTCTGGGCTTTCAAGGTGTAACTTCCTGTCGTGTCTGTCTATGTGGTGATGCCTGTGGTCCTTCCATGGCTCCCGGGTGGTGGCATGAGGGTGCCAGCCATCCTGCAGACCTGGGTTCTAGTCCCATCCACGTTGAACCTCAAACCTAGACCTTGTTGCATTCACTCTACTTAGTGATAAATCTTCAAGTTTTGTGTCGAGGTCACAGCTATGACCTTTCCGCCTATTGTGTTGGCTGCCACTGACTTCTTGCCCTGTCCCTGCAGGCGAGAAGTGTACCGGATCCTGCAGGAAGAGGGCATAGACTTGCCCCGCTATGCTGTGCTTAATCGAGATCCTGACAAGCCGGATGGTGAGTGTACCCAGGGGGCAGTGGGAGTGACAGATGGCAAGTTCATCTCCCCAGAGAGCTCCGCTTTAGGTGGCTCGGCCTCAGAAGAGTCTGGGAATAGAGCTCGGGTACATAGGGATGCTGATGCTTCTCAACCTCCATTTACAAACAAACTGGTGTGCCTGGCTCCCCTGTGTGCCCTTGGTTACTAAGGCCTCAGAGGGCCAGCCTGATGCTATTCCCAAGTATCCTGTGCAGCACACCCCAAATGCCTGGGCAGTGTGGCTGTGATCAGAGCTGACTCCACCAGAGGAGTGCTTCCAAGGATGGTGCTAAAAGGGACTTGCTGTTAAAGATCAGACCTTGGTGGCAAGCCTGAACAGACATGATTCGCAGTCTATGCTGCTGACCCTGACGTGGGATAGAGGAGTGAGGTGGGGAGGAAGTGGTGAGCTGGATCCTCTGAAGCAGGCTTCCCCTCTTCCTGACCTGCTCCTGCTGTGCTTTGTCTGCAGAGTGCAACCTAGTGGAGGGAGAGGACCAAGTGGAGGTGAATGGAGCCGTTTTCCCAAAGCCGTTTGTAGAGAAGCCAGTCAGTGCGGAGGATCACAATGTTTATATTTACTACCCAACTTCGGCAGGTGGGGGCAGCCAGAGGCTCTTCCGGAAGGTGAGGGGAACTCCAGTTGCCACTGGCCATTGGCTGTGGGGTAGACACTACAGAGCGTGCCTGTTGGCAGATAGATAGAACTCCCATGTGCCTCGAGGCCAGAGATGCACCACTGGAAGGAGAGTCCTTGGGTCTGGGAAAGGCTTGTGGGGCCTCCTGGAGGGAGTGGTGGGGGAATCTGGTTTCAAGCTGACTGAGATTTTGTTGCTTGTTAAATGCAAACACCTATTAATGCCATGTTAAGAATGTGGTGTTAAATCACAGTGAGTCAGGAATTGCTGAAGAAACGGTTCCAGCAGCAGTGCCTGGCTTATGTGCTCAATCACACCACACACACTAATAGAATAGCCCCAAAAAGCCTAGTAGATTTAAAAAAAAAAAAAAATTGCTCAAGTGCTCATCCCATCAGCATGATCACTAGAGGTCATGGGTAGTACAAGCAAATGCAGTTTTCATTCAGATGCCTTAGCCCCTGACTTCATGCTGGGTGTATCTACGCTACAGAATTAACTCCAGTAGTCTCCCCTTGAATGACTTCCTTGGAGGTTAACCTGCCACAAGGGAGAGTGTCCACCCTACAGAATAGCAGCTGAGTGCGCGTGGATCCATGCTGGAGCTCTGCTCACCTGTGTGGCAGTGCTAGGACTTCCGGAGGCACATCTAACAGTTCCCTACCCTGCACACCACCAATCGCTCTGTGAAGACTGCGTCTCACCCTGGTGCGCGCTCTGCTCTCCGTGTCTGGTGTCACTCTCGAGGCTTTATTTGTCTGTTTTTATCCCTTCCCCCATGCTTTGTCTGTTTTTGTTTAGCTTGTACGTTCTTTAGGGCGGGGAGCAGCTTTTCCTCCGGGTTTTGAATATGCCTAGCACAATCCAAATGCTAAATTGTCAAACAAAGACTATTTAGTGACCGTTAAGGTTGCATCAGAATATGCTCCACCCACCCACCCAAAACCTTCACAACATGTTTCTTGACTTTAGCAAAGCTTTTGACACGGTCTCCCACAGTATTCTTGTCAGCAAGTTAAGGAAGTATGGGCTGGATGAATGCACTATAAGGTGGGTAGAAAGCTGGCTAGATTGTTGGGCTCAACGGGTAGTGATCAATGGCTCCATATCTAGTTGGCAGCCGGTATCAAGTGGAGTACCCCAAGGGTCGGTCCTGGGGCCGGTTTTGTTCAATATCTTCATAAATGATCTGGAGGATGGTGTGGATTTCACTCTCAGCAAATTTGCGGATGATACTAAACTGGGAGGAGTGGTAGATACGCTGGAGGGCAGGGATAGGATACAGAAAGACCTAGACAAATTGGAGGATTGGGCCAAAAGAAATCTGATGAGGTTCAGTAAGGATAAGTGCAGGGTCCTGCACTTAGGACGGAAGAACCCAATGCACAGCTACAGACTAGGGACCAAATGGCTAGGCAGCAGTTCTGCGGAAAAGGACCTAGGGGTGACAGTGGACGAGAAGCTGGATATGAGTCAGCAGTGTGCCCTTGTTGCCAAGAAGGCCAATGTCATTTTGGGATGTATAAGTAGGGGCATAGCGAGCAGATCGAGGGACGTGATCGTTCCCCTCTATTCGACATTGGTGAGGCCTCATCTGGAGTACTGTGTCCAGTTTTGGGCCCCACACTTCAAGAAGGATGTGGATAAATTGGAGAGAGTCCAGCGAAGGGCAACGAAAATGATTAGGGGACTGGAACACATGAGTTATGAGGAGAGGCTGAGGGAGCTGGGATTGTTTAGCCTGCAGAAGAGAAGAATGAGGGGGGATTTGAATGCTGCTTTCAACTACCTGAAAGGGGGTTCCAAAGAGGATGGCTCTAGACTGTTCTCAATGGTAGCAGATGACAGAACGAGGAGTAATGGTTTCAAGTTGCAGTGGGGGAGGTTTAGATTGGATATTAGGAAAAACTTTTTCACTAAGAGGGTGGTGAAACACTGGAATGCGTTACCTAGGGAGGTGGTAGAATCTCCTTCCTTAGAGGTTTTTAAGGTCAGGCTTGACAAAGCCCTGGCTGGGATGATTTAACTGGGAATTGGTCCTGCTTTGAGCAGGGGGTTGGACTAGATGACCTTCTGGGGTCCCTTCCAACCCTGATATTCTATGATTCTATGATTCTATGAAATAGGCTGGGGGAAAGACCTGTGCATTTTTTCCACCTTTATATTGCCTACAGTGCTGTTAACACTGCACTCCATATGGCTTTCACTTCTTTTCCTGTAGACACACAACACAAATGCGGACACCAGCGTATGAGACTTGCACTATAATTCATTTACTTCTGTATCAACTTATATCAATAGATCTCCACATCTGACTCCCACATTCTATGCAGCAGGGAAGTTATTCTGCCTTAGCAATGTTGAGGGCACTGCTGAAATTTTGCATTAATGACTTCTTGTTTTTGTATTTCCCTGACTGACATCTAAGTTGGGGGTTTATTGTCCTAGTCAATGATATGGGTAGTGAACTGCATGGGAATTTAAACAGAGGATAGATGAGGTTAGGTTTGAACTTTTGGTCTCCTTTTTTTGCCCTCAGAAGTGAGTGGTGGTGTTCACATATGACAGATTTGCTGTCAAATTGGCAGGTTCGGCATAGCACACAAACTTTCAGTTATGGGTAAAAAGTTATAAAATGCTCTATAGACAAGCACGGCAATTGTATAGCTGGTATTTTGAGCAATCTGTGCATTAAGAGCAGCAATTTGGCTGGAGTGCCGTAGGTTTATTGCAGAAGGAGGTACAAAAAGGTGAGACAAGTGAAAATGCAAAGAGGTGATTTTTGAGCTCTTGTTCTCTCTGTATTGAGTTATTTTTCTCAAACCACCAGGAAATTCAAATAGTGCCAATTTACATTTTGTGGATTGGTTTTTATCATATCAATACGATGTTTTAAAAAGTAAAGGTTTAAAGCTTCCTTTAAATTGAAAACTTCTGACTTAGCGTGAATTATGGAGTTAATACTAGCCCCTCCATAACTACAATATGTGGCAGCTGTTATCCAATAAGTTCTTTTAATGTGCTGGGGACAATGTCTTGTTTCAGAAGGTGGAGGAAGTAATTAGGGGACAGCCACTTTAGATTTGATTCTGACTGACCTAGAGGAATTGGAATTAGTTCTGACTGAAGGTTGAAGGCATTTTGGATAAAAGTGATCATGAAATGATAGATTTAATGGTTCAAAGGAAAGGAAGGAGTGAGAGCAGCAGAATAATGATGGATTTCAAAAATATAGAATTTACAGACTCAGAACTGGTAGATTTTCTTCTCATGGGACCTTACCTAAGGGGAAAAGTGGTTCAGGAGTGCTGAAGTTTCTCATAGATAATGTTAAAGGTGGAACAGCAAAAAGGAAACCTATAAAATGTGGAAACACGGACAAATTGCTAAGGAGAAGTATGAAAGAATAGCACAAGAATGTAGGGACCGAATTGGAAAGGCTACGGCACAAAATGCATTATGTACAGCATCAGGTTTCAGAGTAACAGCCGTGTTAGTCTGTATTCGCAAAAAGAAAAGGAGTACTTGTGGCACCTTAGAGACTAACCAATTTATTTGAGCATAAGCTTTTGTGAGCTACAGCTCACTTCAACAAGTACTCCTTTTCTTTTTATGTACAGCATGGGACATAAAAGGACATAAGAAGAAGAGGTTCTATAAATACATTAGGAGCAAGAGGAAAATAGAAGTGTAGGTCCACTATTTAGCAAGGAAGGAGACCTAATAACAGATGATGTCAGGAAGGCTGAGGTGTTTAATGTCTACCTTGCTTCAGGCTTCACTAAAAAGGTTAATTGTGACCAGATCCTTAGCACAATTAACATTTAACAACAAGGAGAAAGGAACACAAGCCAGAATAGGGAGAGAACAGGTTAAAGAATATTAAGGTAAATTAGATGTGTTCAAGTTGTCAGGGCCTGACCAAATTCATCCTCGGGTACTAAACGAACTAGTTGAAGTAATCTTGGAATTGTTAGCGATTATCTTCGAGAACTCATGGAGGATGGGTGAGGTGCCAGGGAACGGAAAAGGTCAAACACAGAATCTGCCTTTAAAAAGGGGAACAAAGAGGACATAGGGAATTATAGACCAGCCAACTTAACTAGATACCTGGAAAGATAATAAATTGGTTAGTCTCTAAGGTGCCACAAGTACTCCTTTTCTTTTTGGAAAGATACCGGAACATATGATTAAAACATCAATTTGTAAGCTCCTGGAGGATAACAGAGTAATAACAGTCCACATGAATTTATCAAGAACAAATCACACTAAACCAACCTAATTTCCAAACCCATCAGGGATTGTCTAGGTTTACTTGGCCCTGCCTCAGTGCTGCAGGCTGGATTAGATGACCTCTTGAGGTCCCTTACACCCTTGCATTTCTGTGATTCATACCCAGTTTCAAGGGTCCCATTCCATCCCTCTTTGCTGCAGCCTTTTGGATTAGGTTGTTCCCAAGGAAGTGCTATTGCTTACATTGCCAAGCTCTTGTGTGGCTGAATTTGAATTTATTTAAACTTCCCATTTAGCTCTTTGTTAGGCAGAGTCCAAACAGTGGAACACTTTATCATAAAAGAGGAGAGTTTGAAGGGAAAGTACTTTTCCCTGTGTGCTGCTAGGTGGCTTGCTGTGTGTTCGTGTGCGAGAGAGACTTATCCACAGTCAAGCAGACTGACAGACTAATAAGTGCAGTTAGGGTGCCTGGCCTGTGTGGTTCCTCACTCTTTTTTCCCCTGCAGCAGTGGATCCTGCATGAGCATATTTTAGCTCACACTGAACACCTCCCTTTTTACCTCCTCTGAGGTTCTCTTCATCTTTTGATTTCAGATCGGTAGCCGGAGCAGTGTTTACTCCCCTGAAAGCAGTGTACGGAAAACGGGCTCGTACATTTACGAGGAGTTCATGCCTACAGATGGCACTGATGTCAAGGTGAGGAGAAGGCTGGAGTGAAAGTGAGGGATGGCTGCCTCCTTGGCCAGACCTTGGGTAGCTGTGGTCTTAGTAGTCTAAGAACTCTGCTGAGAACTCTTTGGAGTGTTCCCTCCAGATAGTCAGTGACAGCACTGCCTGATCAGGGTGAGGATTTAATGCTTGTCTGCTTCAGACATTAAAGAGGAGAGTGTGTGGCACCAAACCCCCTTCCACTTCTCCATATGTCTGCAGCCCAGGTGTGTCCTGGTGGGTTCCAGTTAGTTTGTCTGTCTGCTCAGCTGTAACTTTTTGGAACCTGGCTAGATAATCCAGTGATACAGGCCACCTAGCTCACCTCTGTCTCTGCCCAGGTGTACACAGTTGGGCCGGATTATGCCCATGCGGAAGCCCGGAAGTCCCCTGCTCTGGACGGGAAAGTTGAACGGGACAGTGAGGGGAAAGAAATCCGCTATCCGGTCATGCTGACTGCCATGGAGAAGTTAGTTGCCAGGAAAGTCTGTGTTGCCTTTAAGGTTTGTGCATCTCCCATTCTGTAGGAGTAACGGACTGTTCCCTGAAACATCCTGTTTGTGCCCCAGGCATCCACTTATGCTACAGCCTGTCACCCCAGTGGCCCTGACACCCCTGTGGCCGAGGTCTGTAACCAGTCAGGAAAGCTGAGGGGACACGGGGGTGGGGGGCGAAGGGAGCGGCTCAGAAGTTTTCTGTGTGTTCTCAGCTACATGTGGGCTGAGAACATTTAGCCTGCTTGTGTTACATTGGTTGGTGTCACTCTCTAACTTGTGGCCTGCCATCTGCTACTCCCCTGGCCTGTCCCTTCCTTCACTACTCTTTCCCACTCTCATGTACATTTTGGTGGGTGTTTTCCACCACTTTTTCAGTGTCTGTTTTGCTGTTGGGCCTGTGTACATTAGATGCTTTGTGGCATTGCTACCCCCTGGTTTTGGTCCTGTGCCTGTATGTGGAACTGCTCCTTGCTTTTCTCAGGGGTTCAGCACCAGTGTGGTTGCACCATTTAGAGCCAGTCTTGAAAACCCCTTCCTCTGCACCATTAGAGTAATAATGTGGATAGGAGACCCAAGTATTGCAGCTGCACTGGTTCAGTTGTCTTTCTTGGTGCACGCATCCAGACATGTTCTTCAGCCATGGTCACTATTCCGATGCCATTATCACAGCAGCCACCGGCACTGTCCCCCCCACTTGGCCCCTTCAGACTACCACACGTGGTCCCCCCCACACATCTGGATTCGTGGAACTGTTGAGACCCACTGTGAAGCTGTTGGTTCCATACTCTGATTCTCTGCTGCTCTCTGGTTCCCTGGACACCTCAGTCCTGCCTTCCTGGTCCTTCCTGAGTGGCACACTTCTTCCACACGATTTGCACTGCCAACACAGTCGGTTCCACCCCTACCAGACCCACTGAGGCGGATTAGGTTTTGTGGGGCCCTGGACCAGAGCAAGTCGGGGGGGGAGCCCCTCACCACCCCTTCCGCCTGCAGTCTCTTCCCTCCCCCTCTCACCCCCCCCCAAAGCGTTCCTGCCAGGGAGTGGGGGTCTGGTTACGGGGGCTTCCCGTGCTCCGTGGCAGGAGAGGCAGGCAGGTTGGGGTGCGGTGGCGCCCATTTTTCCAGGGCCCCCAATTGGCCGAGGCCTCTGGGCATGGGCCCGTTGGCCCAGTGGGTAATCTGCCACTGTGGACCCATCCTCCGAGTCTGAGTGCTTCTCGGAGCCAGATCCCTCCTTCTCACTTGCCCAGTCTCACAGTCCAGATCCCAGGTGCCGACCACTGTATCCTCATTGAGCCATGGTTCCCTCCGGGGTCTGCCACTGCACAGCGACGCATTTGCTTGGTCCTACTAGCCTCCATGGGACCTGTACTGGGACCATAGTGTGCCTCTGGCGGCATCCTGCCGACTATCGGCTACCTGCACCGCACCCTCCTCTGCTTATTGTGAAGGGGAGGAAGATATAGTGCAACTGGTATTTTGGGTCCCTGTTGGAGCCTGTTCATTGCCAGATGAGGCACTGATCCTGCTCTCCCTCTCCCCACCTGATTATTATAAACAATACCACAACCTGCTTCATCATGTGGCCATAGCTTTTGGGCTCATGCGGGAGGTGATCCAGGATAAACAACACCAGCTACTGGACCTCCTACAACCACCAGGACCTTCACAGACTGCCCTCCTCATTCATGAAGCCATCCTGCAACCAGCACAGATGGTCTGGCATACACCAGCCCACTGTGCCCCTACCACCAAGCACTTGGAGAGAGGCGATACTTTGTCCTGTCTAAAGGCACGGACTTCCTTTTCACGCACCCACCTCCCAACTCACTGGTGGTTCATGCAGCGACCAAACATGCTTGCCAACACCACCTCAAGTCACTCCTCTGGACAGGGCAGCCAAGAAGTTGGACCTTTTGGATAGGAAGGACTACTCTTCTGTGGGACTGCAGTTCTGTATCACCAGCTACCAGGCCCTGTTGGAGAAATATGACTTCCTCACATATTCAAAGCTTTCAGAGTTTCAGGCTTTTCTACTGCCAGACAAACAGCAAGACTTCCAGGTGCTGCTGGACAAAGGTCAACTGTTCACCAAGTTGAGCCTCCAGACAGCTGTACAGGCTGCCAACACTGCATCATGCTCATTGGCGACTGGCATAGTACTTCGTCACAACTGCTGTCTCTAGCTGTCTGGGCTCCCTAAGGAGGTTCAGGCCATTCTTGAGGACACTGGAGCAGCATCGACCCGCACGGCCTCTTATAGCCTTGGATGCATCTGTGGACAAGGCACGATGCACGTGCGGGTCAAAGGACATTGATACAATACAAAACTGTTCTGGCTGCAGCACATGGCATGAGTGCACATCCACATTTGGAATTCAGACCAGGACCACATATCTCGAACCTCCAGTTACTGGTAAGTAGCCTCCTTTTTCTAGCCCTTGTGGTTGAGGAGAAAAGCTTGTGGAAAACGGTTCCACACAAATGCCATGGCTGTGGAATTGCAGAACATATGGGACCCTGTCTGTATGGAACCAAACCTATCCACAAGTTCCCCACTTCTGAGCTATGTGCCGGTGAGACCAGGAGTCGAACAGCCTCTGAGGGGTAACGGACCAAATGAATTGGGCTATATATTGCTATTGTTATGACCTAGCAGACATTCATGTACATTTTGGAGATGTCCAGTGCACTCAGCTGAGACTTAAGACAGCTTACATAGTAGTTGTGCTGTCTTCATCATAGGACTTTGTAATGCTGCTTCTCAGAGCTCTGTATGTGGCTTTTTCCCTCAGCTGAGGTTTGAGCTCAAAGGACTGAGAGCAAGAGTGTAGTCATTTCTCATATACTCTTGACCTGGCACCCAGAGATTATGCTTGTTGTGACAGTTCTGCTGTCCTGGTTCATTTGCTCATGGTGCAGACCCTTGATCCGACAGGCTTACCTGAAAGGGCCAATTACTGGTAAGTAACTCCTCTGTCTCTTTCTCCCAGAATCCATGAAGTGTACGTATTGGTGGTGTGGGGGTGCTGAAACCAGAGAGCCCTAGCCTTCCTGCCAGAGAAAGCAGAGCTTGGAAGGCCTCTGTGGAGCCAAGTTGCACAGTGTATTGGCTAGGCCTGTGCTGCATAGTCCTCTTTCACAGCTGCTGGGCCGGGCCTGTGTTGCCTGCCCCATACCCTGAGCTTTTGGGGAGGTTTGTCTGAATCCCTTGCCTTTTGTTTCCTCCTCATGCAGCAGACAGTGTGTGGGTTTGACCTTCTGCGGGCAAATGGCCACTCCTTTGTCTGTGATGTGAATGGGTTCAGCTTTGTGAAGAACTCCATGAAGTATTATGATGACTGCGCCAAAATTCTTGGGTATGTAAAGAGCTAAAGCCAGAGCGCGCGTGTGTGTGTGTGTGTGTGTGTGAGAGAGGGAGCTCCTTCAAGTATGTGGTATAACCCTGCTCACCTTATTCTGGCGAGCTCGGCAAACTGCTGAGCAGGGAACACTTGCTTTGTGTTTGAAACTTGTAAGTGCTTAGGATGGGGAAGCTCCAGGGTGTAAGGGGTTAATTTCTCTCAGATGCAGATTTGCCAGCCAATATCAACTGTAGATGAGTTGGCCTTCTTATAACCTACGAACCCAGCTACTGTACTGGAGATACTGGGAAAGCATTTGTTTGGACTGATGCAAAGGATGCCAACACCTGCTGCACTCTGGAGCTCTCCTGCTGGGTCTGTGATGTGAAAATCTGACTTGAGAGTGTGTGCAGGACTAAAGGAAGCACCATCTGTGGCATAATGGGTTTTGAGCAAGTCTGTGGTGGAGGGGGATTCTAGGGGAGCTTGTCACTGGGTGCAGATTGCTAAGGGAATGGAATTCCTGTGTTCTGGTCTGTTCCAGGAATATAATCATGCGGGAATTGGCTCCCCAGTTCCAGATTCCCTGGTCCATCCCAACGGAGGCAGAGGATATTCCCATTGTCCCCACAACTTCAGGCACCATGTGAGTATCTGTTAGCCCCAGCAAAGGGTGCCCCCATGGGTAGCCAAGGATTGCCATACTCCCCCTGAGCATTGTGCTTCCCCTCCAAGCATTTGGGTCTATGCAGAACACAAACTGTAACTCACTAGAGAGACCTAATCAAGCTAGGGAAGGGCAGCACAATGAAGGATGAAATTGAGTGTTGAGGAATGCAAACTAATGCACATTGGAGGAATAATATGAACCACTCATATGCCTTCGAGGGTTCTAAAGTAACGATCTCCACTCAGGGAAGGGACATGGGTGTCATGGTGACAGCTGCGTGAGCCCCCTGCTCAGTGTGCAGCTGCAGTCAAAACAAACCTGGTAGGATACTGAGGAAATGGGATGGAGAACAATATAGTGAAAGTATCATGATGCCATTATATAATCTGTGAGATGTCTTCATTTAGAATACTGTGGTCAATTCTGGTCACCCTGTCGTAAAAAGGTTGTACGAGAAATAGATGGGGTGTAGAGGGGGTGATAATGAACAGGAGCCTGACAAAACTCTCCTATGAAGAGAGAGAGAGAAAAGATTGGAATGATTACCCTAGAGAGGAGACAAATAAGAGAGTAGGATAAAAATATATAAAATAATGACTGATCTGGAGAAGGTAGATCAGGAACTTCTCTTTATTCTTGTATTCTGGGAAAGGTTGTCGAGAACAGTCAATGAAATTGAAAGGTGGCAAATTTGAAGTTGATGAAAGGAAATATTTTTTCACACAAGACAGCCTGTGGAACTCATTGCCACAATTGCATATTGTGTCAAAGTGCTGCATAGGACTCAAAAAAAAGACTGGCCATTTATATGGATAATAAGCACAGCCAGAGTTACTGTAGTAATTATTGAAAAGTTTTGGAAGCGATATCATCGCTCCTGCTTCTGGGCATAAGCTGGCTCAACTAATGGGGATCAGAGGAAACTGGCTCTGGGGCAGGCTGTCCCAGAACTGCCTGGTGCATGGTTTTTCCGTTTGGTCCTGGCCAAAGGCAGAGACCGGTATCTCGGTGGTCTGGTCTAGTCTGGCCATTCCTGTGTTCCCAAAGTGGGATTGTGCACTTCCTGAAAGCAGTTTGGCACAGTCCAAAGTCCTGTTCCGACAGCTGCCCTAACATCTGGCCCAGCTCACGCCTCCAGAATCTCCTGCTGCTTCATGCTTGCACATCATGCTTGTGAATTCTGTGACTCTGTTGTCTGCTGTGGTGTTAATGTGGCTGTAGCATTTTGACTCCTGTCTTGCAGGCTCTGAACTTGTGTGCCAGTCTGGGTTGGGGTTACCGCATCTGATGATGGGGATTCTTCCAGATCTGGTGTAGGCTTTCTAATACTGAAGCAGACTTCTGAGAGCATGGGGGCAAAAGGGGTTTCCACAAGACTGGGATCTGTCTCCTTGTGTTGGTGTAGGTGTTGGAATGGGAAAAGGAGGAATATATGGAAAGGGTGCTGTCTCCTGACAGGGCTTATGCTTTTTGGTTTCTCCCACGCTAGGATGGAGCTGCGCTGTGTTATTGCAGTGATACGGCATGGAGACCGCACCCCCAAGCAGAAGATGAAGATGGAGGTTAAACACTCTAGGTAATGGGTGCAGCAGAAGGCGTATGGACTCTTGCAGTCAAGAGAAATGATAGGTAGAGGGCTTAGCTGCTGAGATCATGGACCAAGCATGAGAGTCCACTGCATGGGAAGTGGTGCTTTCTCTAGCTCCATTCAGAGCTAATATCTTTAACTCAGTCAATCTAGCCTGCCCCAGGAAGCTCCTACATTTTCCATGCAAGCACTGGGAGAGGGCAGCTCGGGGTGAAGGCTTGTTCGAAGTACAAGATCTTGGACTTTCTGCTGGGCACTTGCAAAGGGAAGGGCCCCTGTCAAGGAGAGAAACCATTGGCTACTCTTTCCTTCTCCTAGTTCAGGCTGAAAGCACCTGTTTTCCTGGAAATTCTGGGGGCAGGAATGAGCCTGTTGACATGCCAGCTCTCACTGAAGAGGCATAGCTGGGTATGTAGGCATGACCATCCTCTTGGCATGGGAAGAACTGAAAATCTGACTAGGTCTGTCTGTCTGTTTAGGTTCTTCGAATTATTTGAGAAATACGATGGCTACAAGACAGGGAAGCTGAAGCTGAAGAAACCAGAGCAGCTGCAGGTGAGGGGAAGACCTCCCTGGGGTCACTGTACAGAAGATCTGGGTGATCTGGATCCCAGAGAAAGCTTTATGTGGGGATGGTCAATGGGAGGAGCACTACCTGAGCACTCTCCCCATCACATACACAGCAAGTCATGTCACTAGCTTCCAGCAGGGACTGCTCATGGGCAAGAACCTGAGGAAAGATGAACTGCTGTAGAATCACAATAATGTCAGTCCTGCTGCTCTCCCATCACGGTGCTGTCTCGGTGAGAGAGCGCCTCAAAGTTCGAGAACTGGAGGAATTGAAGGCTTGTGTTTGCTTCTGAGCAGGACAGAGCTGCAACCTGAAAGTGGAAGAAACCAGAACTGGCCTTAACTTATCCTGGCTAAGGCTGTGTCTTGGAGAATAAAATGTCCCCACAGATGAGTGTGGGAAACCGTTTCAATGATGTGAGTGGCCATGGAGCTAGGTGCATGCTATCTGAGTGCCCATCCTCCCTGGCACACTGGAAGGAGAGTTGGTGACTGTGGGGCTGGGTGTCCGTAGCCTTGGGGCACTGGAAGGGTAGGGGGTGCAAGCTCTCTGGGTACATGATAGATGGTGCTTGTTATCCCTGACAGGAAGTGCTGGATATTGCGCGCCTGCTAGTGGTGGAGTTGGGAACTCACAATGACACTGAGATCGAGGAGAGGAAGTCCAAACTGGAGCAGCTAAAAACTGTCCTGGAAATGTGAGTAAGAGCGAGTCGCGTGGGGTGGAGGCTCATGTTAGGGCTACCTACTCCCCGGCGGATAATAGTGCAGCTGCAGAAGGGAGACACGTTACTGAAGCACTGTGTGCTGCTCATGTCCTGCCTGGCCAGTCCCCTAGGGGTGACAGAGGCTGCAGCCTCCTTGTAGGCAGCAGTATCTGGAGGATGACACCAGCAGGGCTTGCTCCGAAACTCTCGCACCACAAGCACCACTTCTTATTTTTTGGGCACTGTAAGCATGACGTCTTCTGGTTTTCGTGTAGAAAGGCCCAGCACCCTGACCTAGCAATGCTCTTGTGACAATTGGGAACTTCCACTGCTGGAGAAAAGGAAAAATCATCCCCTTGATGTACAGCACTTGTGCATATAATGTCCTCTGTCTAGAGATCCGCAAATGGAATGGAGGTAGCTTTGCTCAGTGAGGTTGTTCTAGCACCAAGAGTGCGACAAAAGGAAAACTGAAACCTTGATGTGGCCTGGTGAATCCAGTACCTCTGTAAGGCAAACAAGGCCAAATCCAGAATAGCCTATGGGGCCAACATAACAGGTGACATGGTGGTCTTATGGCATCTCCGAACATACAGAAGCCCAAATCTAATAAGTAGATCAGATCTCACCTTGTTTGGGCCTAGGAGGCAGCACTATGGGATCTTGTATTTATCTGTCAAAGGTATAGATAGAAATTAGTGTCCAGAGGGTTTCAAACACTCTTAATTTCTGAGTCCAAAAAAGTCTTCTGTTTTCAGACCATTTTGTTAAATGAGGCAGCAGGCAAACCTGCCAGCTTTGTATGCTGGGTCACAGATGTAGAGCACCAGTGCACAACTTGACCACTTAGTGGTGCTGCCAGGAAATGAACTTCGTCCAAGGACTGTAAGAAGGGCATTGCAGGGAGCTTGAATGTCCCTGGCTATGGGGCCAGGATATTGATTTATCTCCCTTTGTGACAGGTACGGACATTTCTCTGGCATTAACCGCAAGGTGCAGCTAACCTACCTGCCTCGTGGACACCCAAAAGCTTCCAGTGAAGACGAAGGTTAAAAACCCCGCACGCACTCCCTCTCAGACTGGTTCTAATCCCTGGGGCTCAGTACCTGTGTGCTGCTCTGCCACCCCAGCTTGGACTGCACCTTTGGGGTGGTGGGAACTGAGCAGAGTGCTGGTCAGAAGGACGAATGCATGCCTACTCTGCCACTATGGCAAGACCTACTGGAGCTAACACCTGAATGCTTTATGCCATACCCCCATCCCTTAGGGTGGATTGGAGTTCACATGCCCTGTCTTGAACTTCTGTCATTAAGACTGGAAATTTGACCCCTATGTCCCCAAAATCCAGAACCCCCTAATCATGCACTCACTGAAGTCCATTAGACAGGCTCTCGTTGATCCAGCGCCCACTGAAATCATGCCCATGCTGAGACTCCTCTGCCGCTGCCCTGTAGTCCCCCTGGTCTCTGGAGCTTGTGTCCCTATTTTACAGTTTGGTGACTACCTGTTTATCTGTTTTAGATGCCCGTAAGGAGCCCTCCCCATCTCTGCTACTGGTGCTGAAATGGGGTGGAGAGCTGACCCCAGCAGGAAGGGTCCAGGCAGAAGAGCTTGGTCGGGCCTTTCGCTGTATGTACCCTGGAGGCCAAGGTGAGCTTTCCCTCTTGTGCTGCTTATCAGTTCTGGTCTCTGACTGTACACAGAGGCCACATATAGCCTGCTAATCGCCATTGGTGATTGGATGCATGTATGCATCTGAATACTTTCTCTTGATTAGGCTCTGGTAGCATATGTGGCTCAGGGCTCCACCACTGCTTTATTTCAGTAACTATTTCTGTTCTGTGTTGGAAAGAAGAAGGATGATGTGGTTGTGTCACACGAGGATGACTAACTACTTTCCAGTCCATTGTAACAGAGGAGGATGTTAAACAACATCTACTAGTGATAAATGTTTTAAAATCCAGCAGGTCTGGAGAACTTGCACCCGAGAGTCCTAAAAGAGTTGGCTGAGGAGATCTCTGACCTGCTGATGTTAACTTCCAATAAATCTTGGAATACTGGAAAAATTCCAGAAGACTGGAAGAGTGCTAATGTGCCAATATTCAAAAAGGGAAAGTGGGATGACCTGGGTGACTATAGGCTAGTTACCATTATTGAAGAATTCGACTAGGAATATAATTAATGCCAATCAACCTAGTTTTATAGAGAATAGGTCTTGTCAAACAAACCTCTGATTTCAGTCTTTGTTAGTGCAAGTTTGGTTAATAAAGGTAACTGGATAGATATAAGACATTTGACTTTGTACCACACAACATTCTGATTTGAAAAATTAGCAGTATGTAGTATCCATAGAACACACACTAAATGGATTAAGAACTGAGTGACAGATGTCAAAAAGTGGTGGTCAATGGGGAAATCATCATCAAGTGGGGGTATTTCTAATGGAATGCTGCAGGAATTGGTGGAAGTCATCTTTTTCATCAATACTTCTGGAAGTAAATATAATCACTGCTGATAAAACTTTGTGGATGACACAGATTGGTGGTGTGGTCAATACTAATAGGACAGTCACAAGAGCTGTCTGGATAGCTTGGTATCATTCAATGAAAATGCACTTAAATACAACCAAATGCAAAGTTATACATCTAGGAGCAAGGAATGCAGATCATACCTGCAGAGTTGGGTCTATATTCTAGAAAGCAAGGACCCTGAAAAGGATTGAGGGGTCACACTGGACAAGCAACTGAACATAAGTTCCCAGTGTCCCAATACGGTCTCCCACGCTATTCTTGCCAGCAAGTTTAAAAAAGTATGGATTGGATGAAAGGACTATAAGGTTGTCCAGCTCAATGTCTAGTTGGTGGCCGGTATCAAGCGGAGTGCCCCAGGGATCAGTCCTGGGGCCAGTTTTGTTCAACATCTTTATTAATGATCTGGATGATGGGATGAATTGTGAACTTACTGAGGGTACAAGTGATACTAAGCTTGGGGGAGAGGTAGATATGCTGGAGGGTATGGATAGGGTCCAGAGTGACCTAGACAAATTGGAGGATTGGGCCAAAAGAAATCTGATGAGGTTCAACAAGGACAAGTGCAGAGTCCTGCACTTAGGACAGAAGAATCCTATGCACTGCTACAGGCTGGAGACCAACTGGCTAAGCAGCAGTTCTGCAGAAAAGGACCTAGGGGTTACAGTGGATGAGAAGCTGGATACAAGTCAACAGTGTGCCCTTGTTGCCAAGAAGGCTAACGGCATATTGGGCTGCATTAGTAAGAGCATTGCTAGCAGATCGAGGGAAGTGATTATTCCCCTCTATTCGGCACTGGTGAGGTCACATCTGCAGTATTGCATCCAATTTTGGGCTCCCCACTACAGAAAGGATGTGGACAAATTGGAGAGAGTCCAGCGGAGGGCAATGAAAATGATCAGGGGGCTGGTGCACGTGAATTACAAGGAGACGTTGAGGGAACTGGGCTTGTTTAGTCTGCAGAAGAGAAGAGTGAGGGGGGATTTGATAGCAGCCTTCAACTACCTGAAGGGGGGTTCCGAAGAGGATGGAGCTCGGCTGTTCTCAGTGGTGGTAGATGACAGAAAAGTAGCAATGGTCTCAAGTTGCAGTGGGGGAGGTTTAGGTTGGTGTGACATTACTGACATAACCTGTGACCGTATAGATCATTGTTGCAAGCACTGTTATATATTTGCAGCAAATATTGTACAAAGGTTGTTGTGTAAGGTGTCTATTGAAAGGTTATCTGATATCTGTGCAAGCAGTTTGCTGTAGCTGAAGGGTGTAAAAGTAAGTTGATCAAGGAAGTTTCAGTTCCTAACTGCTAGAAATTTTCTGTTGTGAATGGATCTACTGACTTTCCTTTTGAAAGATCCCGTGTGGATAGCTTTAAGAAGGTCTCAGATGGAGTAAAAGCTGTTAAGGAATTTAAACAGCCCTATGACCAAGTGGCTGTGTTTGGCCAGGTTGTTGGAAAGACAAAGGTGTTGGAACAGGAATGTCTCCATGCTAATTCTTTAAGTGAGCAGTCTGTGCTTCAGGGTCTAAGGACAGACTTGGTTACTGGTGTTTCAGAGCAGAACAGTTTTTCTGGCTGAATGCTTAAGGATGCAGGGGAAAGCAAGCAAACTCTCTCTCTCTCTCAAACTCTTTGGATTTGTGTGGTATCTCTTTAAGACAAAGTCCAGCCTTGAAATTGGTAGCAGCTGAGAATTTAAAAGCTAGTGTTTGTGTTGATGCAGATTACCTGACTGACTGGAAGAGGAAAGACTGCTAATAGCTGCAAAGAGTCCTGTGGCACCTTTATAGACTAAACCCACGAAAGCTTATGCTCCAATACGTCTGTTAGGCCATGTCTACACTACCCGCGGGATTGGCGGGTAGTGATCAATCTGTCGGGGATCGATTATCGCATCTAGTGTAGACGTGATAAATCGATCCCCGTTCGCTCTGCCGTTGACTCTGGAACTCCTCCACAGCGAGAGGCAGAAGCGGAGTTGATGGGGGAGCGGCCGCTACGCTATTCTCGTAGCTGAAGTTGCGTATCTTAGATTGATTCCACCCCACCCCCCCCAGTGTAGACCAGGCCTAAGTCTATAAGGTGCCACAGGACTCTTTGCCGCTTTTACAGATCCAGACTAACATGGTTACCCCTCTGATACTTGCTAATAGCTGTTAGCACAAAAAGCACACCCAATCAGCCAGTAAATTCTGTTAAGCAAGAGAAATCAGGGTTTGATCCTACAGGACAAGGAGAAAAAAGAAAACTTAATTTGGCAAAGGAAGCCACAGATTAACCCTAAAATGCCAAAACACCAATGGTATTGAGCCAAAGGTGTGTCATGACAAAAATGATTGTAAATGGACACTTGCAATGGATTTGTTGCTATTGCTAATGGTAAATTTTGTAACTAATGTATTGCTGTTACCAAGAACTGTAAGAATGTACAGTGTGCCTAATCTTTTGGAAGATCCCTTGAACATTTTTCCCTGGAAAAATCATGGAGCAGGTCCTCAAAGAATCAATCCTGAAGCACTTGCATGAGAGGAAAGTGATCAGGAACAGCCAGCATGGATTCACCAAGGGAAGGTCATGCCTGACTAATCTAATCGCCTTTTATGATGAGATTACTGGTTCTGTGGATGAAGGGAAAGCAGTGGATGTATTGTTTCTTGACTTTAGCAAAGCTTTTGACACGGTCTCCCATAGTATTCTTGTCAGCAAGTTAAGGAAGTATGGGCTGGATGAATGCACTATAAGGTGGGTAGAAAGCTGGCTAAATTGTCGGGCTCAACGGGTAGTGATCAATGGCTCCATGTCTAGTTGGCAGCCGGTATCAAGTGGAGTGCCCCAAGGGTCGGTCCTGGGGCCGGTTTTATTCAATATCTTCATAAATGATCTGGAGGATGGTGTGGATTGCACTCTCAGCAAATTTGCGGATGATACTAAACTGGGAGGAGTGGTAGATACGCTGGAGGGGAGGGATAGGATACAGAAGGACCTAGACCAATTGGAAGATTGGGCCAAAAGGAATCTGATGAGGTTCAATAAGGATAAGTGCAGGGTCCTGCACTTAGGACGGAAGAACCCAATGCACAGCTACAGACTAGGGACCGAATGGCTAGGCAGCAGTTCTGCAGAAAAGGACCTAGGGGTGACAGTGGACGAGAAGCTGGATATGAGTCAGCAGTGTGCCCTTGTTGCCAAGAAGGCCAATGGCATTTTGGGATGTATAAGTAGGGGCATAGCGAGCAGATCGAGGGACGTGATCGTTCCCCTCTATTCGACATTGGTGAGGCCTCATCTGGAGTACTGTGTCCAGTTTTGGGCCCCACACTTCAAGAAGGATGTGGATAAATTGGAGAGAGTCCAGCGAAGGGCAACAAAAATGATTAGGGGACTGGAACACATGAGTTATGAGGAGAGGCTGAGGGAGCTGGGATTGTTTAGCCTGCAGAAGAGAAGAATGAGGGGGGATTTGATAGCTGCTTTCAACTACCTGAAAGGGGGTTCCAAAGAGGATGGCTCTAGACTGTTCTCAATGGTAGCAGATGACAGAACGAGGAGTAATGGTCTAAAGTTGCAGTGGGGGAGGTTTAGATTGGATATTAGGAAAAACTTTTTCACTAAGAGGGTGGTGAAACACTGGAATGCGTTACCTAGGGAGGTGGTAGAATCTCCTTCCTTAGAGGTTTTTAAGGTCAGGCTTGACAAAGCCCTGGCTGGGATGATTTAACTGGGAATTGGTCCTGCTTTGAGCAGGGGGTTGGACTAGATGACCTTCTGGGGTCCCTTCCAACCCTGATATTCTATGATTCTATGATTCTATGATTCTATGAACATGTTAAAAGATACATAAAAACACATGTTAAAAGGCCTTGTAATGCTGATGTTTAGTGCCTGTAAACAGTCTTGGAACTTTTCACAGGAGAAAAGACATTCCAAACCTAATGTGCTGTATGAAAAGGGAAACTGAGGCACGCCACCATATTGCTTTCACGGCTAAATGCCAAGATTCCTGTACTATGAACAACATTTAATATCTACATTGACTCCATATTGATTGGGTTCCAAACATTTTCCAGAGTTTGTGTAGATAAAGTAGTTACGTTCTGTAGCTCTTGGCAAGATCACATAGACATACAGAAACCATGCTGCAAGAGCAGATCCAATCCAGTATTAGTCTACTCAAGTTTTACCTTGAGTTTATAAAAAGATTCAATCATGCTATTGAACATGGTTTTGATAAGCCATTTCTGTTATACCCCAATACTAGCTGTAGTGAGACAGAACCAAGAATGGGGAGCTCTTGGGATGCAGTCGGTGATGTTTGTCATCCCTTCCTGCATCAATTTTGCATTGGGGGTGTGACGTTACTGACATAACCAGTGACTGTATAGATAATTGTTGCAACCACTGTTATATATTTGCAGCAAATATTGTACAAAGGTTGTCGTGTAAGGTGTCTATGGAAAGGTTATAATTGGCTGATTATGATTATGCTATCTGTATGGGTGTATAATGTTTGTAGTTGAAGTTATGAATATTGGCTACGTACTTGTATATCAATGAGTTTTGATTCTAAGTAGCCTCAGTGAAGGTCAGTTTCTTGAGAAGGGACTGTTCTTAGTAAGTGCCCAATCAAGGAACACTTAACTGACAGTGAACTTTGGGAGACGCCAATCCACATCTGAGCTTTCCTGGGAAGGTTCAAACTAACATGTAAACAATGGCCTCTGCCTTTAAAGAACAGAGTCATGCATGGACATGTGGCTTGCCCACGTGACTCCAGGCTCCATCTTGCTGCTGTGATCGTACACAGGGCAGAGGATATAAAAGGCTGTGGCATCACCTCAATTTTGTCTTCAAACCTGTTTCTTGCCTCTGGAGGAACTTTGTTCAGCGCTTCAGTTTATAGCAAAGGACTGAAGGACCCACCCCAGCTGGGGATGTTCTCCAGAGACTTGATTTGAATCTGCAGCTTATTCCATCACTGCTACAAGCCTGAACCAAGAACTTTGCCATGACTGTATGTAGTTGATTTCATTTAACCAATTATAGCTCTCAACTATATTTCTTTCTTTTTATGAATAAACCTTTAGATTTTAGATTCTAAAGGATTGGCAACAGGATGATATGTGGGTAAGATCTAACTTGTATATTGGTCTGGGGCTTAGTCTTTTAGGATCAAGAGAACCTTTTTTTCTTTTACTGGGGTATTGGTTTTCATAACCATTCATCCACATAACAAGTGGTACTGGTGGTGATACAGAGGAACTGGAGTGTGTAAGGTAATTGCTTGTATGACTTATGGTTAGCCAGTGGGGTAAAACCAAAGTCCTCTCTCTCTGGCTGGTTTGGTTTGCCTTGGTGTGCAAAGGAACCCCAGCCTTGGGCTGTAACTGCCCTGCTCTCAGCAATTTGTCCTGAATTGGTACCCTCAGTTAGGTCCCACCAAAGCTAGCATCGTTACAGTTGGATATTAGGAAACACTATTTCACTAGGAGGGTGATGAAGCACTGGAATGGGTTACCTAGGGAGGTGGTGGAATCTCCATCCTTAGAGGTTTTTAAGGCCTGTCTTGACAAAGCCCTGGCAGGGATGATTTAGTTGAGGATCGGTCCTGCTTTTGAGCAGGGGATTGGACTAGATGACCTCCTGATGTCTCTTCCAACCCTGATCTATGATTCTAATAAAAGGAGTCCTTGTGGCACCTTAGAGACTAACAAATTTATTTGAGCATAAGCTTTCATGAGCCACAGCTCACTTCATCGGATGCATCCAATGAAGTGAGCTGTGGCTCATGAAAGCTTATGCTCAAATAAATTGGTTAGTCTCTAAGGTGCCACAAGGACTCCTTTTCTTTTTGCGGATACAGACTAACACGGCTGCTACTCTGAAACCTGTGATTCTAATGTGATTCTTTGGTGTATAAAGAGGGAAGTAGGAGCAGGAAGGTGATTTTTACATTTGTATATAGACTTGATGAGACTGATACTGGAACACTGCATTTAGTTCCGGTGTCCACAATTTAAAAAATAATGGAAAAATTGGTGGACGTGTAGAAGAGAGCCACAAAAATGATTTGATGGATGGAGAAAATGGCTTACAGTGAGAGACTTAAGGAGCTCATTCTGTTTAGCTTATCAAGAAGAAGACTGAGTGATGACTTGATCTACAGGGTTCTTTAATGTAACCAAGAAAAGCAGAACAAGAACCAGTGTCTGGAAGCTAAAGCCAGACAAATTCAAATGAGAAATCAGACAATTTTTGTTTAGTAGTAAGGGTGATTAACCATTGAAACAAAGTGTCAAGGGGGAAGTAGTGGATAAGGTGGGTGCATAACTGGTGGGAAAATTGTTCCCAGAGGGTAATTGACTGTGAACCACTGATAAACTTGAAGGACATATTGAGTGGGGTCCAGCAGGGATTGGTCCTGCTCTGTTGCTGTTCAATCTCTTCATCAGTGATTTAGAAAATGGCATAGAGAATACGCTTAACATAACATAAAAATGGCCATACTGGGTCAGACCAAAGGTCCATCTAGCCCAGTGTCCTGTCTTCCAACAGCAGCCAAAGCCAGGTACTTCAGAGGGAATGAACAGAACACGTAATCATCAAGTGATCCATCCCCTGTCGCCCATTCCCAACTAATGGCAGCAGAGGCTAGGGCACACTTCTGAGCATGGTTTTGCATCCCTGCCCATTCTGGCTAATAGCTATGGATGGATTTACCCTCCATGAACTTATCTAGTTGTTCTTTTGAACGCTGTTATAGTCTTGGTCTTCACAATGGCAGAGAGTCTTCTCCTGGCAAAGAGTTCCACAGGTTGACTGCATTGTGAGAAGAAATACTTCCTTCCTTTCTTCTTCCAGTGCATGCTCATATCAATTCCAGGTAGGTAGATAGAGGGGTGTGTGTGTATATGCATGGCTGTTGGAAACCTTTTCTCTAGCAGCTACCCGTCAGGCCGGCTGTGGAGCCCTCTGCAATGGTGCCGATGTGGTGCTCTATATACGATCCTGCTGGCCTGACTCCCTCCCCCCTTCAGTTCCTCCTTACCACCAGTGACAGTTGTTGGAACAGGGTGGTCCCTTGCTCACAAGTGTCCCACTAATCCCTAGCTCTTCTGCTTATCTTCGTGTATAGTTACCCATTGTTAGTTAATCCTTCTCTTAGTTTTTAATTGTAGTCGTTAGTGGTTGGGGGGAATTCCCCTCCAATGCATCCGCAGGGCTCCAGGGCATGCCATCCCAGGGCTTCAAACCCTGTAGCTGCTGCTTCAAGTCTATGCCCACGGGTGACCCCCACGACTCCTGCCTCCAGCGTCTGGGAGAAGCCCATCAGTCAGACAAGTGCAAGATCTGCAAGGCCTTCAAGCCTCGCACTAGGAAAGAGAGGGACATTTGATTTAAAACAACTCCTATGGAGTCAGCCCTCCGTCTGCAGCAGGACCCGGCCCCGAGCACCTTGGTGCAGAGTGCTCCTCTGGTGGTGCCATCCATGGTACCAAAAAAGGACTCTGCATGCCTACCCAGGGGCCAGTGGTCTCCTGGGCCCCAAAAGGGTTCACCCCAGCACCGCTCTCATTCACCAGGTGCCCATAAGAAACAGGGCAAGTCTCCGCAGCGGCCTGTCACAGACACTGCACCCCAGGCAGGGGACAGTGCGGGACATGGGCCTATGGCCAACAGACCCTTGGGCCGGGCTCAACCCCCACAGGCCCTGGTCTCCCCAGGAAGCCCTGTGCTCTTGGACTCACCGCAGCTGCAGGTGGGGGAGGTCATGATGCCTTCCATGCCAGACACCTTCAAAGCCACTAGGGGGCTCATTGAGATGACAGCACCCGAGTCTCCAACTTCGAGACCTCCACTACCTTGAGTGGTGTCTGCTCCCCGATCAGGATCTTGGCACTGCTCTGAGTCCCAGCATCGCACCTATACCCCATGCTGGTCCGACTCGCAGCACTGGTCCGACTCGCGGCACTGGTCTTGCAGTCCTGACCCTCATAGCTGCTCCTGCTCAAGGTGGTTGTCGGTGAACAGGTTGTGGTCCTGCTCGAGGTCCAGGTCCTGATCTGTGACCTCATGGCACCGCTCACAACACCAACCTCAGCCTGCGCTTTCCAGACATCGCTCGATGAACTGGCACCACTCTATGCAACGGCACCACACGCCATCCCAGTGCCGCTCCACCTTGTGGCACCGCTCCCCAGCACGGCACCAGTCCTGCTTGCAGCACACCTCCCGCTCCTGGCACCGCTCCCCACTTCAGCACCGGCCTTGATCTCCACATCGCTCTACATCGCGGCACCGTCCCGCACCAAGGCGAAGCTCCTAGTTGTGGCGCTGCTCAACCTCCCAGCAGTGCTCCACATCCCACTGTCGTTCCCTGTGCAGCGCCACCTGTCACCATCCGGACCTTGCTACCCTTCTTGGCACCCATCCCATCTGTTGGAGGAGAGAGCCTCCCTGGTGCAGTGTAGCACCGCTCCCCCTTGGCCGTCACACTCGAGATCACCCTCCCTCAGATCAGGCAGGGCATTGGGGGCATCAGAAGTGCACAGATCAGGGCCGGGGAGCCTAAGGCAGGATGCTTTGGCGCCTACTGGCAGTCCCAGTGGCAATTTTGGACCCCTTGGGTGTACCATCAGGCCCAAGGTGCCCCTCCTGGCGTCCCTCCATCGTTCCGTTCAGGGTCTCGCCTCCCTGAGGCAACCCTCAGCTGCCCACCACAGGACCCGGATCCAACCCCACATTCCCCTGGTGGATGCTACACCCAGCATTCAGGAGGACCCGGTTCTGGAGGATCAAGAGGCTGTCATGGAATTGGTCCTGCCATTGGCTTATTCCTCATCGTCCCCTGACAAGGCGGTGACAGGTACTTCCACATCTGGACCACCACCCATGGACTACAGGGCCCTGTAGGAACTCCTCCAACGGGTGGCCCTGAAGTCTGGACATGGTGCTGACCATCCTGAGGCACACCCTCGATTCCCTCCATTGGTGGCTAGATCCCCCTCATGGTAGATGCTGGGGTTCCTTTCCACCCTCCCCAGCCCACTTTGACTCTGGTAAGGGATGCGTCCACGCTGGGCTGGGGAGCGCATCTCGGGAGCCTGACAACTCGGGGCTTGTGGCAGGTAGAGGAACTGGCTCTGCATATCAACGTTAAAGAACTCAGGGCAGTCTGCCTCACCTGCCAAGCATTTCTGTCCTGCTTGCAGGGCCACTGCATAGTGGTACTGATGGGGACAATACCACGGCCATGTTTTATATAAACAGACAAGGCGGAGCCTGATGGTCTCTTCTCTGTCAGGAAGCCCTCCTACTGTGGGGATTTTTGTCTAGCCCACTTCATCCCTCTCCAGGCTTCATACCTGCTGGGCGTTCAGAACATGCTGGCAGACAGCTTGAGCAGACGTTTCCTCACACGAGTGGCTGATTTGTCCAGACATCATCCACTCCATCTTCCGCAGCTGGGGGTTTCCCCAAATCGACCTGTTCGCCATGGGAGCCAACAGGAAGTGCCCAGCCTTCTGCTCCTTCAGGGGCCACAGCCCAGGCTCGATTGCAGATGTGTTCATGATTCCATGGTCTGGTCAACTGCTATACGCCTTCCCGCCATTCCCGCTTATCCACAAGGTGCTTCTCAAGGTCCGCAGGGAACTGGGGATGTTTAATCTGCAGAAGAGAAGAATGAGGGGGGATTTGATAGCTGCTTTTAACTACCTGAGAGGTGGTTCCAGAGAGGATGGTTCTAGACTGTTCTCAGTGGTAGCAGAAGACAGAACAAGGAGTAATGGTCTCAAGTTGCAGTGGGGGAGGTTTAGATTGGATATTAGGAAAAACTTTTTCACTAGGAGGGTGGTGAAACACTAGAATGTGTTACCTAGGGAGGTGGTGGAATCTCCTTGCTTAGAAGTTTTTAAGGTCAGGCTTGACAAAGCCCTGGCTGGGATGACTTAATTGGGGATCGGTCCTGCTTTGAGCAGGGGGTTGGACTAGATGGCCTCCTGAGGTCCCTTCCAGCCCTGATATTCTGTGAAAGCGGAAGTCATACTGTTAGCCCCAGCTTGGCCTCGCCAGTGCTGGTACCCCACCCTCATTGACCTTTCGGTCCGGTCACTGGTATGGCTACCTCTCACTCCCAACCTCATCTCACAGAAACACGGTCATTTCCTTCACCCGGACCTTCAGTTGCTCCACCTCGTGGCCTGGAGGATCTGTGGCTGAACCAGGCAGAGCTCGCCTGCTCAGACCCGGTGAGACAGGTGCTTCTGGAGAGCCACAAGCCGTCTACTAGAGCCACATACAGGGTGAAATGAAAGAGGTTCTCCAGCTGGTGTGCCCAAAGGCAGGCGCTTCCACTCCAGGTTCCCATCCCTTGTATCCTAGATTATCTTCTTTACCTGAAGGACCAGCATCTGGCATTTGGTTCCCTCAAGGTCCATCCCCCGTGGCCATCTCAGCGTTCCACCCGGATGTTTCTGGGTGCTCGGCGTTCGCACACCCATCATGGGTCGTTTCCTGAAAGGTCTGGAAAAGATACATGCCCCGATGAAGTCCCCTATTCTGGCCTGGAACCTCAGCCTAGTCCTCTCCTGCCTCATGGGCCCTCCCTTCGAGCCTCTAGCTTCTTGTTAACTTCTCTACCTCTCTTGCAAGGTTGCTTTTCTGGTGGCTATCACCTCGGCATGACACGTGTCTGAACTGCGGGCTCTTACATCTGAGCCTCTGTACACTATCTTTCATAAGGACAAGGTGCAACTTAGGCCTCATCTGGCCTTCCTTCCCAAAGTGGTGTCCCGCTTCCATGTTAGCCAGGACATCTTCCTCCCGGTTTTCTACCCAAAACCACACAACAGTCCCCGCGAACAGCAGCTGCATTCACTGGATGTCAGGAGGGCGCTTGCTTTCTATATTGACCACACACAGCCGTTCCACAAGACAACCCAGTTGTTCGTTGCCTTAGCAGAGCAGATGAAAGGTTTGCCAGTCTCTTCCCAGTGGATCTCCTCCTGGATCACGGCATGTATACACCCTTGTTATAACTTGGCGAAGGTTCCTTCGCCTGCCATCACAGCTCACACCACAAGGGCGCAGGCCTCCTCGACAGCCTTCCTGGCCCATGTACCTCTCCAGGAAATCTGCAGGGCTGCCACGTGGTCTTCAGTGCATACCTTCACGTTGCACTACGTCATCATCCATAAATCTTGGGATGATGCGGCATTCGGCAGAGCGGTACTTCGGTCAGCTATATCTTGACTCCGACCCCACCTCCGAGGTAAGGCTTGGAAGTCACCTAACTGGAATAGATACGCGCAAGCACTCGAAGAAAAAAGGAGTACTTGTGGCACCTTAGAGACTAACCAATTTATTTGAGCATGAGCTTTCGTGAGCTACAGCTCACTTATTTGAGCATGAGCTTTCGTGAGCTACAGCTCACTTCATCCGATGAAGTGAGCTGTAGCTCACGAAAGCTCATGCTCAAATAAATTGGTTAGTCTCTAAGGTGCCACAAGTACTCCTTTTCTTTTTGCGAATACAGACTAACATGGCTGTTACTCTGAAACCTGAAGAAAAAATGGTTACTCACCCTTTTTGTAATAATTTTTCGAGATGTGTTGCTCATCCCTCATACGTATTCCATCCCCCCACCCCCCACCTGCTGGCAAGAAGGAACTGAAGTGGGGGTCAGGTCGTATATAGAGCGCCATATCTGTGCCATTCCAGGGGGCTCCACAGCCGGGGTAGCTGCTAGGGAAAAGCTTCCGACAGCCGTGCACGCGGAGCATGCACACACCTAACTGGAATAGATATGAGTAACACATCTTGAAGAACAACAGTTACAAAAAGGGTGAGTAACTGTCTTGTTTGTTTTTTAAACCTGCTGCCTATTAATTTCATTTGGTGACCCTTAGTTCTTGTGTTTTATGAAGGGGTAAATAACGCTTCCTTATTTACTTTCTCCACACAAGTCGTGCTTTTATAAACCTCAATCATAATCCCCCCCTGTAGTCGTCTCTTTTCCAAGATGAAAAGTCCGTGTTATTAATCTCTCCTCATATGGAAGCTGTTCCATACCCCTAATCATTTTTTGTTGCCCTTTTCTGTATCTTTTCAAATTCCAATATATCTTTTTTGAGATGGTACGACAAGTCTGCATACTGTATTCAAGATGTGGGCGTACCATGGATTTATATAGAGGCAACATTATATTTTCTGTCTTATTATCTATCCTTTTGTTAATGATTCCCAACGTTCTGTTTAGCTTTTTTGATTGCTGCTGCACATTGAGTGGATGTTTTCAGAGAACTATCCACAATGACTCCAAGATCTCTCTCGAGTGGTAACAGCTAATTATGACCCCATCATTTTATAGATATAGTTGGGATTATGTTTTCAAGTGTGCATTACTTTTCATTTATCAACATTGAATTTCATCTGCCATTTTGTTGCCCACTAATCAAGTTTTGTGAGATCCCTTTGTAGCTCTTCATAGTTTGCTTTGGATTTAACGATCTTGAGTAGTATTGTATTGGCAAATTTTGCCACCTCACTATTTACCCCTTTTTCCAGATCATTTATGAATATGTTGAACAGCACTGGCCGCAGTGCAGATCCCTAGGAGATCCGTTCTGAAAACTGACTATTTATTCCTACCCTTTGTTTCCTGTCTTTTAACCACTTACTGATCCATGAGAGGACCTTCCCTCTTATCCCACGACTGCTTACTACGCTTAACAGCCTTTGGTGAGGGACTTTGTCACAGGCTTTCTGAAAATCTAAGTACACTGTATCTACTGGATGTCCCTTGTCCACATGCTTGTTGACTCCCTCAAAGAATTGTAATAGATTTGTGAGGCATGATTTTCCTTTACAGAAACCATGTTCAACAAATCGTGTTCATCTGTATGTTTGATAATTCTGTTCTTTGCTATAGTTTCAACCTAATGAAGTTAGGTTTACCAGCCTGTAATTTCCAGGATTGCCTCTGGAGCCTTTTTTAAAATGTATAAAGTTTGCGGACAATACCAAGCTAGGATGGGTTGCAAGTGCTTTGGAGGATAGGATTAAAATTTAAAATGATCTGGACAAACTGGAGAAATGGTCTGAAGTAAATAGGATGAAATTCAATAAGGACAAATGCAAAGTACTCTGCTTGGGAGGGAACAATCAGTTGTACATATACACAATGGGAAATGACTGCCTAGAAAGGAGTTCTGCGGAAACGGACCTGGGGGTCATAGTGGATCACAAGCTAAATGTGAGTCAACAGAGTAATGCTGTTGCAAAAAAAGCAAACATAATTCTGAGATGTGTTTATCAGAAGTCTTGTAAGCAAGTTATGAGAAGTAATTCTTCCGATCTACTCTGTGCTGATAAGGTCTCAACTGGAGTTCTGGGCACCACATTTCAGGAACGATGTGGACAAATTGGAGAAAGTCCAGAGAAGAGCAACAAAAACGATTACAGCTATAGAACACCTGACCTATGACGGAAGCTTGAAAAAATTGGGTTTGTTTGTTGTGGAGAAGAGGAGACTGAGAGGGGACATGACAACAGTTTTCAAGTACATAAAAGATTATTACAAGGAGGAGGGAGAACAATTTTTCTCCTTAACCTCTGAGGCTAGGACCAGAAGCAATGGGCTTAAATTGCAGCAAGGGTGGTTTAGGTTGGACATTAGGAAAAATTTCCTAACTGTCAGGGTAGTTAAGCACTGGAACAAATTGTGGCATCTCTGTCATTGGAGGTTTTTTAAAAACAGGTTAGACAAACACATGTCGGGGATGGTCTAGTTATTACATAGCCCTGTCTATGGGGGGGACTGGACTAGATGACCTCTCAAGGTCCCTTCCAGTCTTACTCTTCTATGTTTCTCCAAATCTTGATGTCTTCAAATCAAGACTGGTACATTTCTGGAAGATGCTTTCATCAAGCACAAGTTATTGGGTTCCGTGCAGGGGTAGCTTGAGATATATACAGGAAGTCAGACTTGATGATCTAATGGTCCCTTCTGGCCTTAAACTCTGAGAGTCCATTAGAAATGCTTGACTTCGGACTGGCTGGCTCCAGCTTTGTGTGCACAAGGTATCTTCATGTGCCTGCACAGTGAGATGTTTGCCGTTCTTGTTCTGATGTGCAGGCTTGCATGCTGTTTCCAAGAGCCTTGCTGCTTCGCTGCTGTAGTTTATGAAGTCTTTAAATATACATAGTGCTGCAGTTTACAGTATAATGGGAACCAGTGGGAGCCAGACAAACCTGGAGACAATAAGGGCTATGCTGTTGCAACTAGAGTATGTAACTGATTCTGGCATCTCTTCTCTGCCTCTCATCCTGTAACAGTGTTGTCTCCTTTAAGAGCAGGCTTTCTGATGTGTAGTGCCTAGGAAATGTGTGTAATTACATGAGTAGGTAGAGAGCAAGCCCTGCAGGGAGAAGAAGGGAAAAAAATAAAAGCTAGGTCCTGATGTGTACTCAAAATGAGACCTGGGGGAGAGCAGGTTGTGTCTCCACCGTGAGACCCAACGGGAACAGCAGTGGCACTTAGGTTTTTGCTGGCAAGGACCTGGGTGTGGAGTCTGAGTGCGTATATGGTCAGAAGCTGGTGAGAGGGGCAGGGACTGCCTGGTGCTATGGTGGACCCCTGAAGCCAAGAGATGTAATGACTACAGCTATGTTTTAGTCACGAGTATTTTTAGTAAAAGTCATGGACAGATCACGGGCCGTAAACAAAAATTCATGGGCCCGTGACCTGTCCATGACTTTTACTAAAAATACCTGCCCTGACTAAAACTTGGCCAGAGGGACGCGGGTGCTCGGGGGGTGGGACGGGACCCCCACGGTGTTATGCAGGCAAAACTACACAGTATCATTTTAGGGAACAAGGCAAAAATGCCACGTTTATTTGACAATTTGATCTATAACCACTAGCTCATACCTAATTTTTCTTATATATTCTCTGTGTGTGTGTGTAACACACACACACAATTTATATTTTCTACACCTGCTGGATAGTTACCAGTCCTGAACGTAGCTTGAGTTCGCGGCTTGGGATCGTAGCTTGTGGTGGCTAACTGGCCAGGAAAGCCAGGCAGGAGGAAGGGCTGGGTCTCTGTCGGGCATGCACTGATGCTGCTCGATGTTGGCAGCAGAATGTTACCCTCCAAAGTCTTCCATCTCAGCCATCCTTTTTGTAGGCTTTAGTTTGAATCCAGAGTCTATAGGTCTTGCTGTGTCACGACGCCTCTGGGTTCGGTGTGATTGATCACCCATCAATTGCAGACATGACTTTCAGCCTGGGACCTGGCTTTGATGTTCCTTCAGTCGTACCTTTGTTCTTTTTCTTTTTAGGGTGGACTCTTCTTGCTTTGTCAAGGCTGTTGTCTGCATCTTCAGCCATTGGTGTTTACACTTTATTTCATCAGGACGGGCTGGGGCTGGAGTTTGATTCCATCCTCCATACGTACCTCATTCGTACATCTAAACTAATAAGATTACATCAGGGTTTTGCAAAATGAAGGTTGCAGCAGGCTTTTACAAAATGGAGTGAGCATTTTAAAATGGAGTTTGAGTTACAATATGGACAAGTATAATGAATGGCAAACAGTGAGCGGAAGTTATAATGTTGAAATAGTGCAAGTTTCAGTGATTTAAGCAGCAATTGGATTGAAAGTGAAATTTACAAGGGCAGCTGGCTGAACAGCTATGGCTCTTAACAAGCATCTTAATCATCAATTAGCTAGTTATTGGGGTGACCGTTTTATGAATGAATGTTGTTTCATTCATAAAACTTTTCTTATGAACAATTTCATTTATCAGTTCTACAGCAGATGTCGGAGGAGGGGGGAGCTGGGCTGTGGCATGTGGCCTGGGACCCCTGCTGGTACCGGTCCCGGGGGAGGGGGGGGGAGAGTTTGGCAGGGGCTTCCTACTTGGCTCCACATCCCTGCAGCTCCTAGGCGGCAGGGTCTCCACTGCTCCCGCCACAAGTGCCGGCTGCCGCAGCTCCCATTGGCTGGGAACCACAGTCAATGGGAGCTATGGGGATGGGCCTGCAGACAGTGTACGACGTGGAGACCCCTCTGCCATCTAGGAGCTGCAGAGGGTTCATGCTAGTGGGAGCTGGGGGGCCCCCCAGCCCAAGGTAAGCACCCCCCCTGCACTCCCCAACCCCTGCCCCTAACCCTGAGCCCCCTCCCACACACCCAAACTGCTGCTACTGGCCCTGGGGCTGCCCGGCTTGCACAGTCCCTGAGCTAGCACCAGCCACTGCAGAAGTCACGGAAAGTCATGGAATCCTTGACTTCCATGACAGACTTGCAGCTTTAGTAATGACTAGTCACTGTCCCTAGAAAGAGGGCTGTGGAAGACAGAGGACAGGCATGAACAGAAAGGGGTTTGTAATGCAAATAGAAGTTAATTTAGTCTGTTAATAAACCAGACCCAGGAAGAGAAGATTTTATTTGCAACTCAAGTCATACAGTATGTGATTTCCCCTCCCCCCCACCCACCCACCCGAGGCTCTAGTAGAGACAGGGGTGCTCCCCTGATGACACTGGGTAAACTGACCCTGCAGTTTGTCGTTCAGGGGCTAGTAATGGGCTGTCAATAGGAATGGCTCTGAGTACCCAGGTGTCTTCTTTAGCCCCTAATCACTGACTCGGGGGTTTGTTCCCTGCAAGTAATTAAGGGTTGTAGTGGGTTTGTGTAGTGGGTTCCCTTTTGCTCAGTGGGAGGCCCCTGCGCCTCACTACAAGGACCCACTCTAATAGCAGTAACTTGTTGACACCAACCCTTCCTGGATATGATGATTTCTCTGCTCCCTGGCCCAGTCCAGCTAGGACTACATGGATCGGTCCCATCCTGCAGTGGATCAGTAGAACTCTTAGCCTGTTTTTTCAGCCTGTGCCAGGGCCTTCCCTACCACAGTTGCATTCTGTGCAAACCCAAAGACTGAGTAAGTGTGTATGTTTCTGAACTTTGCAGAGAACTGTAACTGTCTCAGGAATGTATCTGTTCCCTAAAGGAGTAGAGTTTTGGAGGTGCATTTAACTCCGACAGATCCTAGCAGCTGACAGCTGTTGGTATTTGAAAGTTGTGTTTGAGTCTCTGCTCTCTGTTCCAGGTGACTATGCTGGCTTCCCAGGGTGTGGCCTGCTCAGACTGCATAGCACCTACCGTCATGACCTCAAGATCTATGCTTCAGATGAGGGCAGGGTTCAGATGACAGCAGCAGCTTTTGCAAAGGTGACTCCTCTCTTATGGCATCTGCGCAGTTCACAGCCATGTCTGCTGCAGCCCAGATAACCCAGAGGTGGTTCTTGGCTGTAGGGCTGATGGCCAGCAGCAAAGGATCTACACCATCTGGAGCTGCTACAAAACTTCACTAGATAGGTCTCAGTAATGATTTTCCTTTTAAAGCAGGCCCAGGTGATATGCAGGGTGAGCTCTCCTGTGGGTAACCTCTTTGCTGTTCTAGTGGGCGTGTCTGAGACTGTCCACACTTCACAGAGACTGTACGTTTACATGGGACAGCACTGGTAGTGCAATATGACCCTCCTATTTCTGCTGCGTTTGACAGCACTGGAGCAGTAGCTGAAGCCTGGTAATGAATCAGTCAGATCCCTGGGGGAGTTATTCATCTGGTATCCTGGGTATGCATGATGCCAGAGCCATTTGTATGCGTCTAGGTATTTGTTGCTTAGAAGGTGGTTTCTCAGAGGACTGCTTAGTTTAAGGCGGGGTGGCCAGCTGTGGCTCATGAGCTGCATGTGGCTTTTTTACAGTTAAAATGCGACTCACAGAGCCCCTCCTTCCATTCTCTGCTTACCAGATTGGGCGGGAGCTCGGGGGTTCTGTCCTGTGGCGGGGTGGTGGGGTTAGGGGCTTCTGATCTCAGGGCTTCAGCCCCACAGAGAGAGTCTGCCAGAGCTTGAGTCTTCAGCCCCACTCCTGCTGAAGCCCCAAACCCCAGGGGGCGCTTCCTGTGGGAGCTGAAGCCCCGAACCCTGGCGGGCATGCCCCGGCTCTCGAACTTCTGAAGATTGTCATATGAGGCTCGGAGACTCCGTAAGTGTGGCCACCCCTGGTTTAAGGTTTGTCTCTCTGGTAACCACTTGGTTGTAAATGGGCAGTGAAATGTTCCAAATGACAGTGTGGGGTAGGGATCAGGTTGGGAGTGTCTGTGGACACCACTCAGACAAATGGGAAATCCTAGTGTGTTCTGGAATCTGATTTGCAAGGAGCTTTCATTGTATAAATGGTTCCACCCCTTTAGAAGTCAGTGACTCAAGGGTGCAGTAAACAGCCAAGGACTGCTCCAGCCAAAACCTACAACAGTTCTTATTGCACTGACAGAATCTTTGGCACTTTCCTAAACACTGTTAAAACCATCCTCAACAGCTAGGATTTCATTTGGTGACTTGAAGGAGAAACTAGTCATGAAATTTGCTAGAAAGTGTGCTGGCTTGTGTTCTACTGAGCTGAAATCCTCTCCTGTTCTGCTCTAGGGTCTCCTGGCTCTGGAGGGAGAGCTAACCCCCATCTTGGTACAAATGGTAAAAAGTGCCAATATGAATGGGCTGTTGGACAGTGATAGCGACTCCCTCAGCAGCTGCCAGCACAGAGTGAAGGCACGGCTGCATGAAATCATGCAGAAGGATGCCAAGTTCTGCGAGGAGGATTACGGAAAGGTAACATAAGAACGGCCATACTGAGTCAGACCAAAGATCCATCTAGCCCAGTATGCTGTCTTCCAGCCATGGCCAATATCAGGTGCCCCAGAGGGAATGAAAAGAACAGGTAATCATCAAGTGATCCATCCCCTGTCATCTATTCCCAGCTTCTGGCAAACTGAGGCCAGGTATACCATCCCTGGCCATCCTGGCTAGTAGCCATTGATGGACCTATCCTCCATGAATTTATCTAGTTCTTTTTTTGAATGCTGTTATGGTCTTGGCCTTCACAACATCGTCTGGCAAAGAGTTCCACAGGTTAACTATGTGTTGTCTGAAGAAATACTTCCATTTGTTTGTTTGTTTTAAATCTGCTGCCTATTAATTTCATTTGGTGACCCCTAGTTCTTGTGTTATGAGAAGGAGTAAATAACATTTCCTTATTTACACCAGTCATGATTTTATAGATCTCTATCATATTCCCCCCTTAGTCATCTCTTTTCCAAGCTGAAAAGTCCCATTCTAATTAATCACTCCTCATACAGAAGCTGTTCCATACCCCTAATCATTTTTGTTGCCCTTTCCTGAACCTTTTCCAATTCCAATATATTTCTTTTGGGATGGGGCGACCACATCTGCACACAGTATTCAAGATGTGTGTGTACCACAGATTTATAGAGAGGCAATATGATATTTTCTATCTTATTATCAATCCTTTTCTGAATCATTCCCAACATTCTGATAGTTTTTTTGATGGCTGTCGCACATTTGAGCGGATGGTTTCAGAGAGCTCTCCACAATGACTCCAAGAGCTCTCTCTTGAGTGGTAACAGCTAGTTTAGACCCCATCATTTTATATGTATAGTTAGGATTATGTTTTCCACTGTGCATTTGCATTTATCAACATTGAATTTCATCTGCCATTTTGTTGTCCACTCACCCAGGTTTGTGAGATCCCTTTGTAATTCTTCAGTCTGGGACTTAACTGTCTTGAGTAGTTTTGTATCATCTGCAAATTTTGCCACCTCAGTTTACCCCATTTTCCAGATTGCTTAAAAATATGTTGAATAGTACTTTTCCCAGTACAGACTCCTGGGGGACACCACTATTTACCTCTCTCCATTCTGAAACCTGACTATGTATTCCTGCCCTTTGTTTCCTATCTTTTCTCACCAGTTACTGATCTACGAGAGGACCTTCCCTGTTATCCCATGACAGCTTACTTTGCTTAAGGGCCTTTGGTGATGGACCTTGTCAAAGGCTTTCTGAAAATCTAAGTACACTAGATCCCCCTTGTCCACATGCTTGTTGACCCCCCACTCAAAGAATTCTAGTAGATTGGTGAGGTATGATTTCCTTTTACAAAAACCATGTTGACTGTTCCCCAACAAATAATGTTGATGTACGTGTCTGACTATTCTGTTCTTTACTATAGTTGCAACCAGTTTGCCTGATACTGAAGTCAGACTTACCAGCCTGTAATTGCTGGGATCACCTCTAGAGCCCTTTTTAAAAATTGGGGTCACATAAGCTATCCTGCAGTCATTTGGTACATTTGATTTAAATGATAGGTTATAAACCACAGTTAATAGTTCTGCAATTTCACATTTGAGTTCCTTCAGAACGCTTGGGTAAATACCATCTGGTCTTGGTAACTTATTATTTAATTTATCAATTTTGTTTCAAAACTTCCTCTAATGACATGTCAATCTGGGACTGAGCCATCCCAGGTCTTGCTGAATCTGGAAAAACCTAATGTGCTAGTATTAAAAAGGATGAACTGAGTGGTTCTAGTTCAGACAGCCTAACATTGAGCCAGGGAAAATGTGGAAAGGCCGATACGGGATGAAATCGGTAAAGAATTAGTTAGTTAATTCCAGTCAACATGATTTTATGGGAAGTAGCTAACCCAATATCACTTTCTAATGAGCTTACAAGTCTGGTTGACAAAGGAAATAGTTTTGAGATAATATACTTAAACTTCCGTAAGGCACTTGGCTTAGTCCCATGTGACATGATTAAAAGATTAACACTGTACAGAACCAATGTAGCCCATATTAAATGGGTTCAGAATTTGTCTCCTACATCTCAAAAAGAAATTGTAAATGGGGAATCATTCTGTGAGGGCGTTCTAAGTGGGGTCCCTCAGATCTGTTCTTTACTCGGTGCTAATCACTATCGTTACCTGTGATCTAGCAGAAAGTATAAAATAATTACTAGTAAAGTTTGCAGGGGTCACAGAAATTGGTGGAAGGGTAAATAATGGTGGGGTCAGTTCTACAGAGGGATCTGAATCGTGTGGTAAGCTGGGCTTCTTTGAACAGCATGCATTTTAGTACAGCTAAATGTGAAAGTCACACATGTAGGAACAAAGAATGTAGTGGGTCACGCTTCTAGGAATGGGGAGTATTTTGGAAAGCAGTGACTCTGAAAGGGACTTCAGGTCCTAGTGGATACCAGCTGGACATGAATTTCCAGGGCCTTGCACTGGTTAAGAGAACAAACGCAATCCCTTGGATGCATAAGCAAGAGAATATCAAGTAGGTGAGGTGCTGTTACTTCTATATGCAGACCATTACAGATCACTGTGTCCAGTTCTGGTGTCAACACTTTAAAAAGGATGTTGGTGATAAATTGGAGAGGTTCAGAATGATTTGAGGTCTGGAAAACCTGGCTTACAGTGAGAAACTAAAAATAAGCTCAATCTATTTAGTTTTTCCAAGAGAAGGTTTTTGATGGCGTGATCACTATCTGCAAGTAACTGCCCGGGGAAAAGGCTCGTGATAGTAGAGGACTCTTCAATGTGGCAGACAAAGGCATATCCCAATCCAGTGGCTGGAAGCTGAAGTTAGAGGAATTCAGACTAGAAATAAGGGTGTAAATTGCCAACAGTCGAAGTAATTAACAATTGAACAACTTGCTGGGTGATGTGGTGGTTTCGCCATCACTTTTTGATTCTTTTTGAATTAAGACCAGATATCTTTTTCTAAAGGATCTCTTCAGCCAGAATTATAGGCTGATGCAGGGACCACGGGGTGAAATTCTCTGGCCTCTGTTATGGGGGTGCTCCAAGTAGATTATCATAATTCTCTTCTGGCCTTAAAATCTATGACTCTTTAATCTTCTAATCTTCTGCACGTCATTGCTCATATCTAGAAAGGCAGAGACAGCATTCTGACCATGTTTTATCTTAGTGATGGTGGTGGCCTAAATGCAGTGATTCCTTGCTCACTGCCATGTGTCACATGTGCATACACATCTTATCAGGGCCGGGCCACAGGCGGCCTATGTATACTGGTCAGTTACTCACTTGCGGTCAGGAGACAGTAGCAGAATCGGGGTTGAATTGGGTCAGGCTACCATAAAATGATAGCCAGTTATCACTGGTGCATCCGCAGGTGGCTAATGAGACCGATCTGAGATCCATAGATCTGGCCTCAATTGAGGCAGTCATTTCCCAGTGGAAGAGGCGGATATGGATCGTCGAGTCGGGCTGTGCCACCTTCTTTCCTTTCCTGTTTCTCAGTTTCCTGTTGTCTCCATTGATCTCAAAATACTGGGATCCTTTTTCATTTTGGTTAGTCAAGGGCATCCCAAGAGTTTTATGTCAATATTGCCCTTCATGTTAGTTTTGAGGGTGTCTTTGAAGTGCTTCCCCCGCCTCCCCATATCAATTGGCCATGGCTCAGTTGTGAGAACATGACCTGCTTCAGGAGTCAATTTTGTGGCATTCAAAGAACGTGACCAGCCCAGCAGAGTTGGTGGTGGATGATCATAGCTTCAATACTGGAGGTTTTGCCCTTGGGACAGAACACTGATGTTGGTGCGTTGGGCATCCCACTTGGTTTGGAAGATCTTGCAGAGGCACCGTTGATGCTATCCTTCAAGAATCTTGAGGTGTCTACTGTACGTGACCTTAGTTTTAGCACCGTACAAGAGAGCAGGGATAACAGCCTGGTACACGAGAAGTTTGGTTTGATTCTTGATGTCACAATATTCGAAGGCACGTTTTTCTAAAGCGGCACTGGCACGTTGAGGGTGGTGGTGAATTTCCTTGTCGGTGTTGGCTTTCTGCTACAGATAGTACTTACTTTACCTCAGCAGCTCAACAGTCTCGAGGGTCTCGATTAATCTGAATTATGGGAGCAGGATCCTGGTGATTCGGAGCCTGTTGGAGTATTTTAGTTTTCTTGGTGTTTTAATGCGAGGCCAAGTTGGTTGTGTGCCTTTGTTGGCCTCTTCCTCTCTGAGGTGAAGGGGACTTCCTTCCCACACAAGCATAGGGCCCCTTCCTCTCAGGTCTACCTGGAGCAGTCATGGCTGCTGTGCATGAGAAGTAAAATAATCAAGCCTGGATCCAGCCCACTCCATGTACGTTGACAGGACCCAGACTCCTCTGTACTAATGAAGCACCTGGCAGCACTTGCCCTCATCAGCATCTGATGCACTGGGAGTAAAGCATGGTACTCAACCTGGGGACCAGGAACAGAACCTAGAGGTTATGACCACCATTCCTTTCCTTACAACTAGACTGGGGGAGGGTCCCCCAAATTTTTTTTCTGTTGTAACCTGAGGTCTCAGAATGGAAGAAGCTGAAACCCAGTAGAGAAAAGGAAATGGCTTCTGTCAAGGTTGCTTCCCCACTCTGAACTCTAGGGTACAGATGTGGGGACCTGCATGAAAAACCCCCTAAGCTTATTTTTTACCAACTTAGGTTAAAACTTCCCCAAGGTACAAACTATTTTATCTTTTGTCCCTGGACCTTATTGCTGCCACCACCAAGCGTCTAACAAAAATAACAGGGAAAGAGCCCACTTGGAAATGTCTTTCCCCCCAAGCCCTACACCCCCTTTCCTGGGGAAGGCTTGATAAAAATCCTCACCAATTTGCATAGGTGAACACAGACCCAAACACTTGGATGTTAAGAATAATGAAAAAGCAATCAGGTACTTAAAAAAAGAATTTTAATTAAAGAAAAAGTAACAGAATCACCTCTGTAAAATCAGGATGGTAAATACCTTTCAGGGTAATCAGATTAAAAACCTAGAGAATCCCTCTAGGCAAAACCTTAAGTTACAAAAAGACACAAAAGCAGGAATCTACATTCCATTCAGCTCAACTTATTTTATCTGCCATTTAAACAAAACAGAATCTAATGCATATCTAACTAGATTGCTTATTAACTCTTTACAGGAGTTCTGACCTGCATTCCTGCTCTGGTCCCAGCAAAAGCAACACACAGACAGAGAGAACCCTTTGTTGTGTCCCCCCCCCAGCTTTGAAAGTATCTTGTCTCCTCATTGGTCATTTTGATCAGGTGCCAGCGAGGTTATCTTAGCTTCTTAACCCTTTACAGGTGAAAGGGTTTTTCCTCTGGCCAGGAGGGATTTAAAGGTGTTTACACTTCCCTTTATATTTATGACAGCTTCTCACCTATGAATACCACCTAGTCCTCTTGGAAGGTCTCTGCTGTACCATAGAGAGAGACTTTTGCCGACAGGCCAGGTGTGGCATGGAGGGTCAGGGAGGTAAAGGCTGTTGGTGGTGGATGTATAGGATGACTGTTACACAAGGCATTAGTTTGTCAGTTGCACACCATTTCCGGAAGCTTAATTGCTGGGGCTGGGCTGGATGCTCTGTGCTCTCTATATGAATAGACACTAACCTTTTTGTGTTCTCTTTACTCTGCAGTTAGCACCAACAGGCAGCATCTCGCTGGTCAACTCCATGACTTTCATCCAGAACCCAGTAGAGATCTGTGACAAGGTGTTTGCCCTGATCGAAAACCTCACTTCCCAGATATGCAAACGTCTGGAAGATCCCAAATCTGCAGGTGAGCAGCTGGGCTTGGGAATAGGGTTGTCCAGAGCAGAATCCTCTAGATTGGTCTGTGCAAGCAAGAGCTCTGAGCTGTATAAATATGTGTCTGCAGTAAAGAGGCCTAAGAAACGCACACTTGGAGAGAGGCTTGGCTAATGCATGAAGGGAGCAGTTGGACTCAGCTGAGCAGCATAGTTCAGCTCCGGAGGAGGAGCCTTCCAAAGCGTGGTAGAAAGCTCCAGTTCTTTAAAATATATATATCGAGTCTGGTCTGCATGCTGTTGATCTGGAAGCTTCCATTCTTATTTTGAACCATGTTCTGGAAAGGTGTAACGCCAAGGAGCTGGATTGCTCTGTGTTCAAGGCGTTAGTGATTACTGTTAGCAACAATGCAGACTTCTTGGGTGTGACTGGGTTTTCCAAGCCCATTTGTGGTATTTGCTATGAGGCTGTAGGTCTTTCTTTATTTTTCCTTTCCCAGCTGGAATCCCAGCTATCGGAAACACGTGCAGTCTTGTCAGTTGAAACTCAAATAAGAGTAGCCTGGGTGTGAACATAGAATCATAGCAATATGGGGTTGGAAGGGACCTCAAAGTCATCAAGTCCAGCCCACTGCACTGAGGCAGGACCAAGTAAACCTAGACCAGCCCTGACAGGTGTTTGTCCAACCTGTTCTTAAAAACCTCCAATGAGGGAGATTCCATAACCGCCATTGGAAGCCTTATTCTGGAGCTTAACTACTGTTCAAGTGAGAGAGATTTTCCTAATATCTAACCTAAACTTCCCTTGTTGCAGATTAAGCCTATTACTTCTTGTCCTACCTTTAGTGGACATGCAGAACAAACGATCCCAGTCCTCTTTATAAGAGCCATTATCATATTTGGAGACTTATCAGGTCCCCCTCAGTCTTCTTTTCTCAAGACTAAGCGTACTCACTGTTTTAACTTTTTCTCATAAGTCAGGATCTCTAAATCTTTTATCATCTTTCTTGCTCTATTTTGTAGTCTCTCCATTTTGTCCACCTCTTCCTAAAGCATGGTCCCCAGAATGGACACACTACTCCAAATGACAACTCACTAGTGCCAAGTAGAGCGGGACAGTTACCTCTTTTATGTCTTACATATGTCAGTCCTGTTTAGTACACCTCAGAGTGATATTAGCCTGTTTTGCAACTGCTTTACATTTTTGACTCGGATTTAATTTGTGATCTGCTAGAACCCTCATTTCCCCCCCCTCCCCACCCTGATTCTTTTCAGCAGTACTACCGCCGAGCCAGTTATTTCCCATTTTGTAGTTATGCATTTGGTTGGGTTTTTTTTCCTTGTTGAGTAAAGTACTTTGGTGGTTTCATTTTATTGATTTCAGACCAGTTCTCCAATTTGTCAAGGTTGTTTTGAATTCTGATCCTGTCCTCCAAAGTGCTTTAACCCCTCCCAGCTTGGTGTCATCTGCAGACTTTATAAGCATACTCTCCACTCCATTATCCAAGTAATTAATTAAAATATTGAATAGTACCTACCCAGGACTGAGCCCTGTGGGATCCCACTAGATACATCATAGAATATTAGGGTTGGAAGAGCGCTCAGGAGGTCATCTAGTCCAATCCCCTGCTCAAAGCAGGACCAACACCAACTAAATCATCCCAGCCAAGGCTTTGTCAAGCCGGGCCTTAAAAACCTCTAAGGATGGAGATTCCACCACCTCCCTAGGTAACCCATTCCAGTGCTTCACCACCCTCCCAGTTTGACTACGGCTGATTTGATAACTGCTTTTTGAGTACGGTCTTTCAACCAGTTGTGCACCCACCTCGTAGTAATTTCATCTTGACCACATTTCCCTAGTTTGCTTATGAGAGTGTCGTGTGACTGTGTCAAAAGCCTTACTAAAATCAAGATACATCCTGTCTACTGGTTCTCTCCCCCCACCAGGTCATAATCCTTTCAAAGAAGGAAATTGGGTTGGTTTGGCATGGTTTATTCTTGACAAATCCATGCTGGCTATTGCTTATAACCCTATTATCCTCCAGGAGCATAAAAGTTGATTGTTGAATAATTACCAGGTATCAAAGATAGGCTGACTACTCTATCATGCTTCAGGATCTCCTTTTAGTATGTCTACACTGCACTTTAAAACCTGCAGCAGTGAGTCTCAGAGCCTGGGTCTATAGCACTCAGGCTCCTGCTAAGGCACTAAAAAGAGCTGTGTAGACATCTGGGCTCAGGCTGGAGCTCAGGCTCTGAAGCCTGGGGTGATGGGTGTGTTTCTCCAGCCCAAGTATGGACGTCTACAGGGCTCTTTTTAGTACAAGCCTGAGCCTGTAGCCCCGGCTCTGTACAGCAGGTTTTCAAACACAGTGTAGAGAGAGCCTCTGTTTCCCTTTTTAAAACATATTTGTTTTGTTATTGCTGCTCTTTAGACCTGCAGCTGTACCACAGTGAGACTTTGGAGCTGATGCTGCAGCGCTGGAGCAAGTTGGAGAGGGATTTCCGCATGAAGAATGGGCGCTATGACATCAGCAAGATCCCTGATATCTATGACTGCATCAAATATGATGTACAACACAATTGCACTCTGAAGCTGGAGGGCACTGCTGAACTCTTCAAACTCTCCAAAGCCTTGGCAGATGTGATCATACCCCAGGTACAGTCTGGCTCGACTTTCCCCTCTCTCCTAGGAGTGACGCTCGCTCTCAATAGCGGAAGTGTCTAACATGGGTCTCACAAAGGGATGTGTCTTCAGGCCCGTGTCAGGTTTCCCCACTGTGAGCAAAAACCAGAAAGTGATTGGTTGGTTGGTGTTTATAAGAGGATTTCACTGTATTGAGTAGTTCCTACTTCTTCTGCATTTTATCACTTGTGGGAGCAAGGCAGCTACTCTGCAAGCCACCCGTATCTTCTAGAGAGCATTGTCCACTAGGTCAGCTTGCCCCTTCCTTGCCCTCTTAGCGAGAAAGGTTCCAAGGCTAGGAAAAGGTAAGTGGCCCTAACTACCCTACAGTTCCTTCTAACCACTGAAGGTGCAGCAAACTTTGATCATATACAGTGTTCTGCGTGCTTATCTTGTTGGGTTTTTTCTTTTGCCATTTAGGGGCAAATTTTGTTTATAGTTAAATTATCAGCCAACTAATCCGATTTCTTAAGTGAAAAGTGCAGAAGATGAGATGTCCATCAGGCACGGGCTTCCTCTGGATTACCACAAGCAGGAGGGTAGGCTCCCTCACAACCTCACTGTCAAGGGAGACTCTCCAGGCCTGCTAAGCTAAGGTTAGCCCATGTACAAGTCCAGTGTCAATGTACAGGATTGTCCTGCAGAGAGGGGAAGGCTGCCTCACCCCCCAGCTGGTGGAAAAGCTCTTCAGGCCCAGTTGATTAAGTCTGGCTATCAAGTTAAGGATCTGCTCCCAATTAAGATCCCTGGATAAGTCCAGGTCAACCTAGCAGACCTGGCTGTATGCCTAAAGTGGCTCCTGAAACGTCAGAGGCCATTGTCTACCTCTGGAACCAAAGCATGGATCCAGCCAGCATGAGGATCCAACCCCTTTGAGTAGGAAGAGTCCCTTATCTAGTGATTCTGTGCCCAGCATAGGACCATTTAGGCTGAGGCTCTGGACCAGTCCTGTTCAATTGAGCCTGGTATTGCAGGAGTAATACATCGTGATCTTTAGCGAATTGCTTTTCTTACTGGCTATGTGCCCAATATGGGGACGTGAACATCCTTGTTGAGATCTTTCCACCAGTGGAAATTGGGAATCACATTGCAAACTTCTAATTGAGTTCAGGATGGTGGATTTCTGTTATGGGATGGAGTCTTAATGATGGTCTTCCTGTCTGGTCGTGTTCACATGTAAACTCTTGATGCTCTGCTTGTCTAGGAGAGGGTTTTCCCCTTTGATGCCCTGTCTTTCAGGCCCTCTCCTTGAAAGTCAAGAGTGGGACGGAATCCATTTATAGACTCTCTTACTACCAGAAGCCTCAGCAATCAGTTTATTAGGTTCTGAAGCTGTGTTCCCTTATTCCAAGAAGGGCCCGTAATGGTTCTGTTTGGTTCCTAGCCTACCCCCAAGGGCTCAGCTGTGCCACAGAAATTCAACCTCCAAGGATTGGGTTTGAGAATCTAGCACTGGGGTTCTAACCTGCTCAAAAACTGATGCCTGGCTCATGTCTGAGGACATGAGGTCATAAGCACTGACTCCATGGGTGCTGAGGGGCTGGAGCACCCACAGGGAGAAATTTGCGGGCGCTCCGCACTCACTGGCAGCCAAGCTCTCCCCTCCTCCTCCCCCGAGCGTGGCGTCGTCACTCCTTCCCATCCCAGTGCTTCCAGCCCGCTGCCTAACAGCTGTTTGGCAGCGCTTAGGACTTTCCGGGAGGAATGGGGATGTGGCGCGCTCGGGGGAGGAGGTGGTAAAGGGGCAGGGACTTGAGGGAAAGGGATGGAATTGGGGTGAGGGTGAGGCTGGGACGGGGACGGGGCGGAGGGGAAGTCAGTGCCTATGCACGAGGTTATGATACAGCCTTTTTCCCCACCTAGACTTTTTGTTCTAAGGCATCTTATGGATCCAAAGGTTTCACTATTCTGCCATCTTAACAGAAAAACAATATTGCTGATGTACTTTTATGTAAGATGTCTGCCTCCATGGGGAGCAGTGAAATGGTAAAACAAAAAATACTATTTTGTGTGTGCCACCATGTTTTGATGCATGTGGGGTGGTCAGCAAAAAACAGTAGCATTTAATTTTAAATAGGCCAATGCCTTTTCCTTGAAATATCACAAGCTGCTCTAGAAGGGTCAACAAATTTTGGTTAGATCATGTTTAATGTTTTACAGAATTATGGTTTTATTTTTGGAAGAAAAATGTTTTTAAAGTTTCTTTTTTACTATTATTTTTAATTTAGATCAAGATGGAGGTCAAATTCATCAGATGATAGTTTTTCCTGACAATACAGAAGATGTATGGGTTGTTGTTGTCTTTTTAATATGAGTTTGCAATGTTCTGGCTCTTCTCCCTGAGGTCCTGCCCTTTCTCCGCCCCCTGCCCTGAGGCCCCCCCACTCGCCACTCGCACCTCTCAATCCCCTTCCCTGAGGCCTCTCTGCTCCATCCCCCAAGGCACCTCTGCAGAAGGGGTGGAGGTGCCAGCAGTGGAGGGGGATCTCAGAGGATCTCAGACTCAGAGGATATGATGAATCGCTCCACAAGGGGCTGCCAGTTGGCTTCAGAGTTTTTCTGCAGCTGTCACCACTTGGTTGGGCCTTTTAAGGTAAGCTGGGCTCAGCCTTCCCTGTGATGGAGCAGTTCCCCCAGCTGATCCTGACTGGCTGGGAATCAAGAGGTTCAAGTCAATTATCAGATCCAAGTGCAGAAGAGTTGGGTGACTCTCATCAGGGTTTGGATAGTTGCTGGAGGGAGAGTCCCTCCTGTGACTGACCCTGAAGGGAGAGGGCAGCAGGAGAGAAGGAGGCTCTTGTGGCAGGGATGGAAAGAGGCCATCACTCAGACAGCCTGGAAATAGACTTGGAATAAGGATCCAGCCTGGGGAGAATCTGATTTGGGAAAGGACTTTGGGATGAACTTGAAGGGGAAAGGAGTCCAGGAGAGCTGGCTGTATTTCAAGGAATCCCTGTTGAGGTTACAGGGACAAACCATCCCGATGAGTCGAAAGAATAGTAAATATGGCAGGCGACCAGCTTGGCTTAATGGTGAAATCCTAGCGGATCTTAAACATAAAAAAGAAGCTTACAAGAAGTGGAAGGTTGGACATATGACCAGGGAAGAGTATAAAAATATTGCTCGGGCATGTAGGAATGTTATCAGGAGGGCCAAATCGCACCTGGAGCTGCAGCTAGCCAGAGATGTCAAGAGTAACAAGAAGGGTTTCTTCAGGTATGTTGGCAACAAGAAGAAAGCCAAGGAATGTGTGGGCCCCTTACTGAATGAGGGAGGCAACCTAGTGACAGAGGATGTGGAAAAAGCTAATGTACTGAATGCTTTTTTTGCCTGTGTCTTCACTAACAAGGTCAGCTCCCAGACTGCTGCGCTGGGCATCACAAAATGCGGAAGAGATGGCCAGCCCTCTGTGGAGATAGAGGCGGTTAGGGACTATTTAGAAAAGCTGGACGTGCACAAGTCCATGGGGCCGGACGAGTTGCATCCGAGAGTGCTGAAGGAATTGGCGGCTGTGATTGCAGAGCCACTGGCCATTATCTTTGAAAACTCGTGGCGAACCGGGGAAGTCCCGGATGACTGGAAAAAGGCTAATGTAGTGCCAATCTTTAAAAAAGGGAAGAAGGAGGATCCTGGGAACTACAGGCCAGTCAGCCTCACCTCAGTCCCTGGAAAAATCATGGAGCAGGTCCTCAAAGAATCAATCCTGAAGCACTTGCATGAGAGGAAAGTGATCAGGAACAGCCAGCATGGATTCACCAAGGGAAGGTCATGCCTGACTAATCTAATCGCCTTTTATGATGAGATTACTGGTTCTGTGGATGAAGGGAAAGCAGTGGATGTATTGTTTCTTGACTTTAGCAAAGCTTTTGACACTGTCTCCCACAGTATTCTTGTCAGCAAGTTAAGGAAGTATGGGCTGGATGAATGCACTATAAGGTGGGTAGAAAGCTGGCTAGATTGTCGGGGTCAACGGGTAGTGATCAATGGCTCCATGTCTAGTTGGCAGCCAGTATCAAGTGGAGTGCCCCAAGGGTCGGTCCTGGGGCCGGTTTTATTCAGTATCTTCATAAATGATCTGGAGGATGGTGTGGATTGCACTCTCAGCAAATTTGCGGATGATACTAAACTGGGAGGAGTGTGGTAGATACGCTGGAGGGGAGGGATAGGATACAGAAGGACCTAGACCAATTGGAAGATTGGGCCAAAAGGAATCTGATGAGGTTCAATAAGGATAAGTGCAGGGTCCTGCACTTAGGACGGAAGAACCCAATGCACAGCTACAGACTAGGGACCGAATGGCTAGGCAGCGGTTCTGCGGAAAAGGCCTAGGGGCGACAGTGGACAAGAAGCTGGATATGAGTCAGCAGTGTGCCCTTGTTGCCAAGAAGGCCAATGTCATTTTGGGATGTATAAGTAGGGGCATAGCGAGCAGATCGAGGGACGTGATCGTTCCCCTCTATTCGACATTGGTGAGGCCTCATCTGGAGTACTGTGTCCAGTTTTGGGCCCCACACTTCAAGAAGGATGTGGATAAATTGGAGAGAGTCCAGCGAAGGGCAACGAAAATGATTAGGGGACTGGAACACATGAGTTATGAGGAGAGGCTGAGGGAGCTGGGATTGTTTAGCCTGCAGAAGAGAAGAATGAGGGGGGATTTGAATGCTGCTTTCAACTACCTGAAAGGGGGTTCCAAAGAGGATGGCTCTAGACTGTTCTCAATGGTAGCAGATGACAGAACGAGGAGTAATGGTCTCAAGTTGCAGTGGGGGAGGTTTAGATTGGATATTAGGAAAAACTTTTTCACTAAGAGGGTGGTGAAACACTGGAATGCGTTACCTAGGGAGGTGGTAGAATCTCCTTCCTTAGAGGTTTTTAAGGTCAGGCTTGACAAAGCCCTGGCTGGGATGATTTAACTGGGAATTGGTCCTGCTTTGAGCAGGGGGTTGGACTAGATGACCTTCTGGGGTCCCTTCCAACCTTGATATTCTATGATTCTATGATTCTATGAAGCCCTGAGGGTAGAAGCCAAATCTGCAGGGAGAAAGTCCAGAGGTCCGCACTGTGAGTGAGTGGGGCAGAAGGGTAGCCAAGGAGGGTTGGAAGACCCTGTTTTATGCTCTGATTAGAGTCTGCTTCTTGCCAGGGTCTCCCTGAGAGCAGGTGGACCTGTCGCAGGACTGTTAAGGCTAGGAGGGAGATGCCGTGCCACAGCAGGCCACACGGAGTTGCAGGGAAGATGCTCTGCTGCCTCAGCAACCCTGTTGCAAAGGTGAGAAGAGATGCTGGGAACTCTTCCCCTTGTGTAGGAAAGGATCCAGGGAGAAGAATGTGCTGTCAGTCCAATTTGGACCTACTGCTATTGGTGAGGGGCCATGAAACATACTTTGATATCCCCTGGATCTGGCAGCATAAATGTGCTAATGGCTGTTTGTCTCTGACCTCTCATAGGAGGGAATATGAGCAGACCATTGGTGTTTTCAGAGCTACTGACCTCAGATTTATCTGCTTAAAAACCAGGAAGTAAATGTTTCAATTCTGATTCTGGAGTGGCTCCAGCATGAAATACACAGCAATCCAGAGCATCCGCGCTAAGCATATCTAGATACCATAGAATTTTCAGCACTGTCTTTGTGTCTTTTGTAGCCCACGCATGGATCATAGAAACCCCTAAGGCCTCCCATTTTCTGCTTTACCAAACCCTTCTTGGAGCTGATGGAGTACACAAGGTCTGGTGGACAGTCAGGTCCAGAAATTGACAAGAGCTTCTGTAAAAAAGCTTTGATTCCTCCCATCAGAAATACACTGTATCAAGGTTTTTATTTGTAATATAAATAAAAACCTCAATACAATGATTCTTCCCATTTGGAATGCACAGGGTGTGTGTGCGGGGGGGGGGGGATATAAAAAGGAAAATCACTAAGCTTAAGGGTATGTGAGGTTTGCTTCTTGGTTGTAATACAAATAAAAGCTTGCCAGCTATCATACAGTGTTGGCAGTTGGAGTACCTGGCATGGGGCAAATGACTGTCTGACTGTATTAACACCCTGGAGGACATAGTACTTGTTATCAGGTTTCAAAAGCAGAGCTCATTTTTCCAGAGGTGTTGAAGAGGGACTCACCCTTCTGTTCAATAGTAGCATCAAAACTACAAGCATGATGAGACGGTCTTGAGAGATGGCCATTTTCAGATCTTAATCTATCTCACTGAACATAACCTCTGGAGTCCAGGAAGAGCTCTACCAATAAAACTGCATCTTACCTTTGCCCTTTCTTTGGCAGCAAGTGTTCCATTTAAATGCCTGGCTTTCATGATTATTTTTCATGAATGTCTGGGTGTCTTCATCTGTGTCCATACTTGACCTTCAGTAGAGCATGCAGATGATTTGTCTCTAGTATTTTATATAAACGGACACTTTCATCCACACTTAAGTTTGGCGGTGAAGCCTTGATATTTTCCAAACCTGCCAAACTTTCCTGCAGTGAATGGGTTTGTTACTTGTGCAATTACGTGATAACTTTAAGATCAGGCTATGTCTAAAGCCTCACCACAGCTGTTCATGCCTGTACCAAGGTCTCATCTACCAGAGGGAGATAAATTATTGACAGGCTCTTTGAGCAGAGTTTTTATTCAATACCACAAGTGCTCTTTTCAAAGTCTCTATCTTGATTTTTATCTGCTTTTCTGCAACTGGGGTAAATAGCAACTAATAGAGCTGGGCAAATAGTGGATTTTTCAGTTTGGTTCAGATCCCTTCTGAAAACAGATCTTGTCAAACTAACTTGATATCTTTTTTGGGGAGAGGGATGAGATTACGTGTTTGGTTGACAGAGGTAATAGTGTTGACATACTTCTATAAGGCATTTTATTTGGCACAGCATGACATTTTAATTAAATACTAAAACAATATAAAATTAACATATACATATAAAATGATGGGGTCTAAATTAGCTGTTACCACTCAAGAAAGAGATCTTGGAGTCACTGTGGATAGTTCTCTGAAAATATCCACTCAATGTGCAGCGGCAGTCAAAAAAGCGAACAGAATGTTGGGCATCATTAAGAAAGGGATTTGATGATAATACAGAAAATATCATATTGCCTCTATATAAATCCATGGTATGCTCACATCTTGAATACTGCATGCAAATGTGGTCGCCCCATCTCAAAAAAGATATATTGGAATTGGAAAAGGTTGAGAAAAGGGCAACAAAAATGATTAGGGGTATGGAACGGCTTCCATGTGAGGAGAGAGTAATAAGACTGGGACTTTTCAGCTTGGAAAAGAGACGACCAAAGGGGGATATGATTGAGGTCTAGAAAATCATGACTAGTGTGGAGAAAGTAAATAAGGACATGCTATTTACTCCTTCTCCTAACACAAGAACTAGGAGTCACCAAATGAAATTTAATAGGCAGCAGGTTTAAAACAAGCACAAGGAAGTATTTCTTCACACAACGCACAGTCAGCCTGTGGAACTCCTTGCTGGAGAATGTTGTGAAGGCCAAGACTATAACAGGGTTCAAAAAAGCACTAGATAAATTCACAGAGGATAGGTCCATCAATGACTATTTGCCAGGATGGGCAGGGATGGTGTCCCTAGCGTCTGTTTGCCAGAAGCTGGGAATGATCGAAGGGAATGAATCACTTGATTACCTGTCTGTTCATTGCCTCTGGGACAACTGGCATTGGCCACTGTCGGAAGACAGGATACTGGGCTAGATGGACCTTTGGTCTGACCCAGTATGGCTGTTCTTATGTTCTAACATTGCACACATTAAATGGATTAAAAACTGGCTAACTGATTAGGTCTCAAAACATGATTGTAAATGGTGAATCATCCTCAAATGGGAATGTTTCCAGTGGGGGTCCTGCAGGGATTGAATCTTGGCCCTATCCTATTTAACATTGTTATGAATGACTTGGAAGGAAAAAACATAAAATCATCTCCGATTAAAGTTTGCAGATGACCCAAAAATTGGCGGAGTGGTAAATAACGAAAAGGACAAGTCACTGTTCAGAGCAATCTGGATTGCTTGGTAAACTGGATGCAAGCAAACAACATGTGTTTTTAATATGGCTGAATGTCAGTGTATACATCTAGGAACAAAGAATATAGGCCATCCTTACAGGAGGAAGGGTTCCTCCTTACAGGAGGAAGGGAAGAAAGGTAAGCAGCAGGATACGGACCCTGGACTTCAGGAAAGCAGACTTCGACTCCCTCAGGGAACTGATGGGTAGGATCCCCTGGGGGACTAACATGAAGGGGAAAGGAGTCCAGGAGAGCTGGCTGTATTTCAAGGAATCCCTGTTGAGGTTACAGGGACAAACCATCCCAATGTGTCGAAAGAATAGTAAATATGGCAGGCGACCAGCTTGGCTTAACGGTGAAATCCTAGTGGATCTTAAGCATAAAAAAAGAAGCTTACAAGAAGTGGAAGGTTGGACATATGACCAGGGATGAGTATAAAAATATTGCTCGTGCATGTAGGAATGAAAATAGGAGGGCCAAATCGCACCTGGAGCTGCAGCTAGCGAGAGATGTTAAGAGTAACAAGAAGGGTTTCTTCAGATATGTTGGCAACAAGAAGAAAGCCAAGGAAAGTGTGGGCCCCTTACTGAATGAGGGAGGCAACCTAGTGACAGAGGATGTGGAAAAAGCTAATGTACTGAATGCTTTTTTTGCCTCTGTCTTCGCGAACAAGGTCAGCTCCCAGACTGCTGCACTGGGCATCACAACATGGGGAATAGATGGCCAGCCCTCTGTGGAGAAAGAGGTGGTTAGGGACTATTTAGAAAAGCTGGACGTGCACAAGTCCATGGGGCCGGACGAGTTGCATCCGAGAGTGCTGAAGGAATTGGCGGCTGTGATTGCAGAGCCACTGGCCATTATCTTTGAAAACTCGTGGCGAACCGGGGAAGTCCCGGATGACTGGAAAAAGGCTAATGTAGTGCCAATCTTTAAAAAAGGGAAGAAGGAGGATCCTGGGAACTACAGGCCAGTCAGCCTCACCTCAGTCCCTGGAAAAATCATGGAGCAGGTCCTCAAAGAATCAATCCTGAAGCACTTACATGAGAGGAAAGTGATCAGGAACAGTCAGCATGGATTCACCAAGGGAAGGTCATGCCTGACTAATCGCCTTCTATGATGAGATTACTGGATCTGTGGATGAAGGGAAAGCAGTGGACGTATTGTATCTTGACTTTAGCAAAGCTTTTGACACTGTCTCCCACAGTATTCTTGTCAGCAAGTTAAAGAAGTACGGGCTGGATGAATGCACTATAAGGTGGGTAGAAAGCTGGCTAGATTGTCAGGCTCAACGGGTAGTGATCAATGGCTCCATGTCTAGCTGGCAGCTGGTGTCAAGTGGAGTGCCCCAGGGGTCGGTCCTGGGGCCGGTTTTGTTCAATATCTTCATAAATGATCTGGAGGATGGTGTGGATTGCACTCTCAGCAAATTTGCGGATGATACTAAACTGGGAGGAGTGGTAGATACGCTGGAGGGCAGGGATAGGATACAGAGGGACCTAGACAAATTGGAGGATTGGGCCAAAAGAAATCTGATGAGGTTCAATAAGGATAAGTGCAGGGTCCTGCACTTAGGACGGAAGAACCCAATGCACAGCTACAGACTAGGGACCGAATGGCTAGGCAGCGGTTCTGCGGAAAAGAACCTAGGGGTGACAGTGGACGAGAAGCTGGATATGAGTCAGCAGTGTGCCCTTGTTGCCAAGAAGGCCAATGGCATTTTGGGATGTATAAGTAGGGGCATAGCGAGCAGATCGAGGGACGTGATCGTCCCCCTCTATTCGACATTGGTGAGGCCTCATCTGGAGTACTGTGTCCAGTTTTGGGCCCCACACTACAAGAAGGATTTGGATAAATTGGAGAGAGTCCAGCGAAGGGCAACAAAAATGATTAGGGGTCTGGAACACATGACTTATGAGGAGAGGCTGAGGGAACTGGGATTGTTTAGTCTGTGGAAGAGAAGAATGAGGCGGGATTTGATAGTTGCTTTCAACTACCTGAGAGGTGGTTCCAGAGAGGATGGTTCTAGACTATTCTCAGTGGTGGAAGAGGACAGGACAAGGAGTAATGGACTCAAGTTGCAGTGGGGGAGGTTTAGGTTGGATATTAGGAAAAACTTTTTCACTAGGAGGGTGGTGAAACACTGGAATGTGTTGCCTAGGGAGGTGGTGGAATCTCCTTCCTTAGAAGTTTTTAAGATCAGGCTTGAGAAAGCCCTGGCTGGGATGATTTAATTGGGGATGGGTCCTGCTTTTGAGCTGGGGGTTGGACTAGATGACCTCCTGAGGTCCCTTCCAACCCTGATATTCTATGATTCTATCTTGGGAATCAGTGACTCTGGAAAAAAAAATATGGGGGTTGTGGTGAATAAACAGCTGAACATGAATCATAGGACTGTAAGCGACCTCGAGAGGTCATCTGGTCCAGTCCCTTGCCCTCATGGCAGGACTAAATATTACCTAGATCATTCCTGACAGGTGTTTGTCTGACTTGTTCTTAAATCTCCAATGATGGAGATTCCACAACCTCCCCAGGCAATTTATTCCAGTGCTTAACCACCCTAACAGTTAGGAAGTTTTTCCTAATGTCCAACCTAACCCTCTCTTGCTGCAATTTAAGCCCATTGCTTCTTGTCCTGTCTTCAGAGGTTAAAGAGAACAGTTTTTTCTCCCTCCTTCTTGTAACAACCTTTTACATACTTGAAAACTGTTGTCATGTCCCCTCTCAGTCCTCTCTTCTCCAGACTAAACAAACCCAATTTTTTCAATCTTCCCTCATAAGTCATGTTTTTTAGACCTTTTATCATTTTTGGCGCTCTTCTCAGGATTCTCTCCAAATTGTCTACATCTTTTCTGAAATGTGGCACCCAGAACTAGACACAATACTCCAGTTGAGGCCTAATTGGCGCAGAGTGGAACGGAAGAATGACTTCTTGTGCCTTGCTTACAGCACTCCTGCTAATACATCCCAGAATGATGTTCACTTTTTTGCAACCATGTTACACTGTTGACTCATATTTAGCTTGTGGTTCACTTTTACTCCCAGATCCCTTTCTGCAGTACACCTTCCTAGGCAGTCATTTCCCATTCTGTATGTGTGCAACTGATTGTTCCTTCCTAAATGGAGTACTTTGCATTTGTCCTTACTGAATTTCAACCTATTTACTTCAGACCCATTCTCCAGTTTGTCCAGATCATTTTGAATTTTAATCCTATCCTTCAAAGCACTTGCAACCCCTCCCAGCTTGGTATCATCCGCAGACTTTATAAGTGCACTCTCTATGCCATTATCTAAATCATTGATAAAGATATTGAACAGAATTGGACCCAGAACTGATCCCTGCAGAACCCCATTCATTTTGCCCTTCCAGCATGACTGTGAACCACAGATAACTACTCTGTGGGAACGGTTTTCCAACCAGTTTTGCACCCACCTTATAGTAGCTCCATCTAGGTTGCATTTCCCTAGTTTGTTTATGAGAGGTCATGCAAGACAGTATCAAAAGCTTTACTAAAGTCAAGATATAACACGTTTACCGCTTCTTCCCCCCCCCCCCCCCCAAAGTCTCTACCCTGTCAAGGAAAGCTATCAGGTTGGTTTGACACAATTTGTTCTTGACAAATCCATGCTGACTGTTACTTATCACCTTATTATTTTCTAGGTGTCTGCAAATTGATAGCTTAATTATTTGGTCCATTATCTTTCCGGGTACAGAAGTTAAGCTGACTGGTCTGTAATTCCCTGGGTTGTCCTTATTCCCCTTTTTATATATTGGTACTATATTTGCCCTTTTCCAGTCTTCTGGAATCTCTCCCGTCTTCCATGACTTTTGAAAGATAATCACTAATGGCTCAGATATCTCCTCAGTCAGCTCCTTGAGTATTCTAGGATGCATTTCATCAGGCCCTGGTGATTTGAAGACATCTAATTTGTCTAAGTAAGTTTTTAACTTTGTTCCCTGTTTTAGCCTCATCTGATCCTATCTCATTTTCACTGGTATTCACTATGTTAGACATCTAGTCACTGCCAGCCTTCTTGGTGAAAACCGAAACAAAGAAGTAATTAAGCGCCTCTGCCATTTCCACATTTTCTGTTATTGTTTTTCCCCCTCCATTGAGTAGCGGTCCTACCCTGTGCTTGGTCTTCCTCTTGCTTCTAATGTATTTGTAGAATGTTTTCTTGTTAACCTTTATATCACTAACTAGTTTGATCTTGTTTTGTGCCTTGGCCTCTCTAATTTTGTTCTTATCTACTTGTGTTATTTGTTTATATTCATCCTTTGTCATTTGACCTAGTTTTCACTTTTTGCAGGACTCTCTCTTGATTTTTAGATCATCGAAGATTTCATGATTACTTTCAAATTCTCAACCAGTTCCTCCCTACTTGTCAAAATCAAATCTAGACCAGCCTCTCCCCAGTAGCTTTCTCCATCTTCTGAAATAAAAAATTGTCTCCAAGACGTTCCAAGAATTTATTGGATAATCTGTGCCCTGCTGGGCTGTTTTCCACAACAGGTGCTGAGTAGCTGAAGTCCCCCTTCGCCACCAAGCCCCGGGCTGTGGAGGGTTTTGTTATTTGTTTAAAAAGCTGCCTCCTCTTCCTCCGGGGTAGGGGTCCGTAGTAGACCCCGGCCCTGACCTCAGCCTGGTTTTCACTCCTTTTATCCAGACCCAGCCACTTCTAACCAGCCTGCCTCCTAGTTCAACCTCAACCTCGGTTCCAGTGTAGACGTTTTTCATATATGCCCTGTGTGGCACCATGGCCAAAAGAGAAAGCGATCCTGGGATGCATAATCAAGGGAACGTTGAGTAGGAGTAGAGAGATTATTTTACCTATGTATTTGACAGTGGTGCGACCATTGCTGGAATGCTGCATCCAGTTCCGGTGCCCACAATTTAAGAAGGAAGTTGATCAATGGGAGAGGGTTCAGAAAAGTCATGAGAATGATTAAAGGGTTAGAAAACCTGCCTTCTCGTGATAGACTTAAGAAGCTCCATCTATTTAGCTTAACAAAGAGAAGGATAAGGGATGTCTAAGTATCTACATGGGGAACAAATATTTAATAACGGGCGAATCAATCTAGCAGAGAAAGGTATAACATGATCCAGTGGCTGGAAACTGAAGCTAGACAAATTCAGACTGGGAATAAGGCATACATTTTTAACAGTGACGGTAATTAACAATTGGAACAATTTACCAAGGATCATGGAGGATTCTCCATCACTGACCATTTTTAAATCAAGATCGGATGTTTTTCTAAAGCTCTGCTCTCGGAATTATTGTGGGGAAGGTCTGTGGCCCGTGCTGTACAGGGGAGGTCAGACTAGATGATCACAATGGTCCTTTTAGGCTTGGAATCTGATTCTCCACATCAGGCAGAGGGGGGACTTGAACTGGGGACTCCTTCATCCCAGTGGTAAGGGAAATCTCCTCCCTTCCCACTCCCCCAGGCCATCTGGAGAATCTAGTCCTTTACTTTTGTCAAAATGCCTAAAGTCGAAAAAAAAACCTTTGTCGGATTGATTTTAATATTACTAAAGCACTCTTCTTTGGTTCAGTCAAAACTAATTGGCTACCAAAACTATTGGGCACCCCCCCTCCCCAAAAACAAACAAACAAACCAACAACCCCAAAATAAAAACTACCTGCTTATCTTTTCCCACCCTGGAAAATGCACTTTGTCCATGGCTTTGACCAAAGGAGAAGCAAGAGCTAACATCAGTAACACAGATCTTTTCCTTTGCTAAGAGCAGGAACATCTCTGAATATTCTATTGACTTGGTGATCTTTCAGATATTGGTTACATTGGTACCTAGTTGCTGTCACTAGCCATGATTGAAACGTGACTATTCTGTTGCCCAGTATCCTGGGTCTTAAGATGACTAAGAAGTCTTGCTCCTTGAGGTGGGCATCTTCATTCAGGTCTGAATTTTCTCTGGTCAGCTGCTTGACTCTGGAATGCTGGAACACTTCTCATAAGGGTGATGCTGTGCTCTGGACAAGCCTGTTGAAAGGCAGGAGTTGCTGATCAATCACACCTCCTTTTCAGAGGTGTGGGGTTAAAAATTCCCAGATGAAAGGATGTGTCTGAGGGAGGTTGGGACCACCTCCCCTTGTATGCACTCAGAGCCATGCATGAAGGGAGGGGTGGGGTGGGGTGGGGAAAGAGTAAGTGGCTCCAGGGGACACTTCTCGCTCATATATTCTGGAAGCTTGCAGTGGAGGAGCCTCGATTGCACAAGTGTGGGTATTCAGAGGCTCATCTTGAAGAAATCTGGTTACATGTAAGAAGCCTTCACTATCTGTATAAGGATCTGGCCCTAAGAAGCCAGTTTCAGTGTCTGTCTGGTGGGTACCAGTGACATAAGGAAGGATAGGAGGCCAAATTTAGGCTGCTAGGGAAGAGATTAAGTGCAGGATTTCAATGGTAGCATTTTCTGAAATGATTCCAGTTCCACACACAAGGCTAGTTAGACAGGCAGAACGGCAGGGTCTCAATGCGTGGATGAGACAATGATGTAGGAAGGAAGGATTCAGGTTTATCTGGAACTGTTGGGAAAGGAGGAGCCTATACAGAAAGGATGGGATCCATCTTAACCAAAATGGAACCAGACTGCTGGCATGTAAAATTAAAAAGACCATAGAGGAGTTCTTAAACTAAAGTGTGGGGGAAGCTGACAGGTGCGGAGGAGCATGCGGTTCAGACAGAGATCTCCCATAGGGGAGGACCTATTAACGGGGATTCTCTACCCTAGTAAAGAGGAGAGTTTAGAAGTTGGTAAAGTAAAAGTAGGAATTGAAGAGAGACAGTCAAATGAGAGTCCCAATTTAATATCACATGAAGGCAGACAACTAAAAAGTGACAAACGTTTTAAGTGCTTGTATGCAAATCCTAGAAGTCTAAATACTAAGATGGGTGAACTTGAGAGCCTGGTATGATATGAATAGCCTCATTTAATGGAATCTCAGAAACATGGTGGAATGATGTCGGACACTGTAATACCAGGGTGCAAAATATATAGGAATGATAATATAGGTCATGCTGGTGGAGGAGTGGCACTATATTTGAAAGAAAGCATAGTCAAATATAGTAAAATTGTTAAATGAATAAACTGTACCGTATAATCTCTAGGGATAGAAATTCCATGCTTGAATAATAAGAGTGTAGCAGTAGGAACATAGTACCAACCACCTGACCAGGATGGTGACCGTAATTGTGAACTGCTTAGGGAGATTAGAGCGGCTATAAACATAGAAAACTCAGTAATAATGCATAGTTTCAACTATCCCCATATTGACTGGGTATATGTCACCTCAGGACAGGATGCAGAGATAACGTTTCTTGACACCTTTTAAATGACTGTTTCTTGGAGCAGCTAATCCTGGAACCCACAAGGCTGCTTTTGTAAAGGGAAATCATGCCTCCCCAATCTATTGGAATGCTTTGAGGGGGTCAAGAAGCATATGGGCAAGAGTGATTCAATGGATCTAGTGTAGCTGGACTTTCAGAAAGCCTTTGACAAGGTCCCTCACCAAAGGCTCTTGAGCAAAGTAAGCAGTGATGGGAGGAGAGGGAAGGTCCTGTCATGGATCAGTAACTGGTTAAAAGACAAAACACATGGTAGGAATAAATGGTCCGTTCTCAGAATGGAGAGAGGTAAATAGTGGTGTCTCCCAGGGGTCTGTAGTGGGACCGGTGGTGTTCAACATGATCATAAGTGATCTTGAAAAAGAAGTAAACACTGAGGTGGCAAAGTTTGCAGATGATACAAAATTATCCAAGATCAGTCCAAAGCAGTCTGTGAAGAGTTACAAAGGGATCTCACAAAACTGGGTGAGTGGCAAGAAAATGGCAGATGAAACTAAAAGTTGATAAATATAAAGCAATGCACATTGGAAAACATAATCCCAACTATATATACAAAATGATCTGGTCTAAATTAGCTATTACCACTCAAGAAAGAGATCTTGGAGTCCTTGTGGATGGTTCTCTGAACCATTTGCTCAATGTGGATTGGTAGTCATAAAAGCTAACAATATTAGGAACCATTAGGAAAGGGATAGGTATGACAAAAAATATCAATAATGCCAATATATAAAGCCATGGTATGCCCACACCTGGAATACTGTGTGTGGTTCTGGTCTCCACATCTCAGAAAAGATATATTGGAAATGGAAAAGGTACAGAAAAGGGCCACAAAAATGATTAAGGGTATGGAACACCTTCCACCTGAAGAGCGATTAACAAGACTGAACTATTCAGCTTGGAAAAGAGACAGTTAAGGGTGGGTATTATAGAGGTCTTTAAAATCGTGAAAGGTGTGGAGAAAGTGAATAAGGAAGTGTTATTTACCCCTTTACATAACACACGAAGCAGGGGTCACCCAATGAAATTAATAGGCGGCAGGTTTCAAATAAACATTCACACAACGCACAGCCAACCCGTGGAACTCGTTGCCAGGGGATGTTGTGAAGGCCAAAAGTATAAATGGGTTAAAAAAAGATCAGAGAAGTTCATGGAGGATACTCTATCAGCGGCTATCAGCCAAGATGGTCAGGGCTGCAACCCCATGCTCTGGGTGTCCCTAGGCCTCTGACTGCCAGATGCTGGGGCTAGATGACAGGGAATGGATCACTTGATGAATACCTGTACTGTTCATTCCCTCTGAAACTCCTGGCATTGGCTGCTGTCTGAAGACAGGATCCTGGGCTAGATGGACCACTGGTCTGACCCAGTATGGTGGTTCTTATGTTCTTTTCTTTTTGTTACTACTGCAGGAATATGGGATTAATAAGGAGGAGAAGCTGGAGATTGCTATTGGCTTCTGTCTTCCTCTCATCAAGAAGATCCAGTTGGACCTGCAAAGAACCCATGAGGATGAGTCTGTCAACAAGCTGCACCCTTTGTAAGGACCTTGCTGCATGCTGGCACTGGTCGGGGACACACTGTGCCCTGAGAAGGCCATGCCATACGTTGACCTAGATGGACCAACCAGTGATGTTAAATTAAGGCAGTAGTGCATCGTTGCAGGGAGAGGGAGTGTTGCTGCCTTTATCAGAATGTGCAGAGGGGAGCAGGTGTTTGGTTGGGGAGAGGACTACACTATTCCTACAGGCCTGTTCCTTAGGATGCTGTGTAACAGGCCACTTGCTCCTCGCATCTTGCTCTGCCTCTGCTACCGTGAAACGTGGGTGTATTTATCTCTGCAGAATTATTTCACTCTGTTAGGCATGCATGTTTGAGAGAGTCTGTATGAACTACTTTGTGAATAACACTGGGGCTGATTTGGTTTAGGTACTCAAGAGGAGTCCTGTCCCCAGGTCGCCATGTACGGACACGGTTATACTTTACCAGCGAGAGCCATGTACATTCCCTGCTCAGCATCTTCCGCTATGGGGGGCTCTTGGATGTAAGTGTGCCAGCAGTACCACAGGGTAAACCTCCCCCTTTCTTCATCAGCCCTGTCTAGGGTGAACAGTGTGTGGCTGCAGATTACCCCTTCTAGCTAACTCCCCACCAATGACTCATACCACTGGCTTCTGACCAGCACTACCTCCGCTTTGTGACTGCCTAGGAAGGAGTCCTGCAGAAAGGGATCCGGGAGTCGGTGGATTACAAGCTAAATAGAAGTCAACAGAGTAACGCTGTTGCAAAAAAAAGCAAACATTCTGGGATATATTAGCAGGAGTGTTGTAAGCAAGACAAAAGAAGTAATTCTTCCGCTCTACTCCACGCTGATTAGGCCTCAACAGGAGAATTATGTCTAGTTCTGGGCGCCACATTTCAGGAAAGATGTGGACAAATTAGAGAAAGTCCAGAGAAGAGCAACAAAAATGATGCAAGGTCTAGAAAACATGACCTTTGAGGGAAGATTGAAAAAATTGGGTTTGTTTAGTCTGGAGAAGAGAAGACTAAGGAGAAGCATGAGTTTTCAAGTATATAAAAGGTTGTTACAAGGAGAAGGGAGAAAAATTGTTCTCCTTAACTTTTGAGGATAGGACCAGAAGCAATGGGCTTAAATTGCAGCAAGGGAGAGTTAGGTTGGATGTTAGGAAAAACTTCCTAACTGTCAGGGTGGTTAATCACTGGAATAAATTGCCCAGGGAGGTTGTGGAATCTTCGTCATTGGAGATTTTTAAGAACAGGTTAGACAAACACCTGTCAGGGATGGTCTAAATGATATTTAGTCCTGCCTTGAGTGCAGGGGACTGGACTAGATAACCACTCCAGGTCCCTTCCAGTCCTATGGTTCTGTGTATGAGTGGGTCCCTTCAGTGAGAAGGAGATGGAAGAGCTTGGCATTTGGAGACGGAGCCCTGTCTCTCCTTTGATAAGAGTAGAGCCTAGAATTTCACATCACCACAGAGCTTGAATCAGAGAAATCTTTCCCCGAGCCTCGATGGTTGGTTGGTTAGGTTGGCTCTACACACACACTCCCTGTGGGTATTAGAAGGGCTAAGAAATGCATTGCCTCACAAACAGCTAATTGTGTTCTTTGGTTCGCTTGGTCTCCTATCCTGCTATTCCTAGGAGGTTTGCATGTGTTGGGGCTTGTTTAGCAGGTTCAGGTTCATGTGCCTGTGGCAGCTCTCTGTATCTGAGGAAAGTGGCCAGAAGTGACTTTATCTAACTTCCTGGTCAATGTGCAGAGTGTTTTTCTTCCACTCCCCGTCCCCTGTGGTGTCAGGGGATACTGTACTGTGGGGCATGCTACCTTGGGGGCATGGCTGTGCCCTGGTGAGAGCTCGGGGGACACCATGCTGCCCTTCCCATCTTGCAAATGGCATGTCCAAAGTGTTCTCCAGTTTTTCCATTCATCAAACCCTTTTGTAAGAGCAACCCTCCTTCCTTTCCATTCTTCCCCCTCCATTTTCTTACTGCTTCTTGCAAATATTTCATTCTGCAGACCACCATTTGAGAACCAGCATGTTAGGGAAGCTGTTATTGGTTATGCTCCATTTCTCAGCATGACATTAGTGGGTAGCCTGCTGCTGGATGTGCTAAAATCTGAACACTGGCTGTAGCTGTAATCTGAGTGTCCCTTCCTGCAATCATTTCTTTCTGTAAACTCCTCTCCCCCCGTGTGAGGTTCTGTCTGCAGATTAGCTGAGTGAGGTGTTTCTGTGCTGACAGGGACGTTACACTGTGGAGAGGAAACCCTCTCAGACCCATTTCACTTAGTGCTGCAAGTTGTCTGCCATTGCTTATCCCATGCGACTGTTTGTGTGTATGTATCAGGAGTCCAAGGACCAGCAGTGGAAGAGAGCCATGGACTATTTGAGTGCTATCTCAGAACTGAACTACATGACCCAGATTGTTATCATGCTGTACGAGGACAACAACAAGGTGAGGGATCTAGAACTAGAATAAAATCTTTCCTCCTGTGATGTGAGACAGTGGCCACCAGGATCCAGCACTCTGTCTTTGCCCAGGTGGCAAGGTACTGGTATTGGTGGGCCTCCTGTCATACCAGGCAGTGAGCCCCCAAAACTGATTGCACATTTTCTTTCTGAAATGTGAGACGGGGAGTCTCCTGGGCTGAAGAGCCTCCCAAAACACAAGTTTCTAGGGCCAACAGTTTCCATCTGGCGAAGAATCTGTAGACCAGAATCCTTCATTCAGTTAAGGGGATTTTGAATTGGTATTTAAAAATAACCTGCTGCTGAGCAGCCGTTTCCAGTCACAGCGTTAATCTAGGACTAGCTGAATCTATGATCAGACACCTCTGCTGTCAGCTCCCGTTGGCTGGGAACATCCCAGAGGTGCTGGAGGCCAGACATAACAGCCTTTTGTTAGTGGTGGTCTTTGACCACTGGGGAAAAAGAGAGAATACCCCCCCTCTTCTCCCAGTGCATTGTTAGAAGAGACCGCATCATCTGTAAGTGGTTGGAGCAGAGCACTTGGAGTCAGATCTGTTGTAATAGGTTGGCTGTGCTCTTCCACTGACCCACAGTGTTATCAGGTGTTGGAACTCTGTAGGGAAAGGTTAACTGAGCCCTTCTGACTCATTGTGGCAGCTACCACTCGTTAACCCACCCTTGATTTAGGGGGAGTGAGTGTGGCGCTCTGGTTATTGGAATGTAGGGGCTGAGCTCTCCTAGGGGAGAATAGCCCAGCTATGGCATTTGTGGCTAATATTGTGTTAACTTATTGATAAAGATAAATTAATCACTGAGCTAAAAAGTAGTGGTTGCCAAGGTGTAAGTGAACATGACCTAATTACATTTGTTATCTGTAAACAGAATATTGTTCTAACCAGTAATATATTTACTTGGCACTTTGAAAGGGCCAATTTCCCAAGCTGAAAACAATTTTGCTTAAAATTATGATTAAAAGTGATTTAGTAGGAAAAACTTCAAACAACATGAATGATAATTGGAAGTTGTTTAAAAATTCTTTTAGTAGATGCCCAAAAAAATCAAAATTCCCCAATCACAGAAAAACTTATCCTGATTAAAAAAGGAAAGAGAAAAGAGCACTATGGAATTGCACGCACAAATGGAAAAAGGGGTGGTTGATAGCAATGACTTAAATGATGGGTTTGAGGCAGGAATCACTGGATGAAATTCTGTGGTTTGCATTATGCAGAAGGTCAGACAGGTGATCATAATGGTCCCTTCTGGCCTTAAAATCTATTAAATTACCAGTCTTTAAGAAAGGGATAGATAATAAGACAGAAAATATCATGTTGCCTCTATATAAATCCATGGTACGCCCACATCTTGAATACTGCATGCAGATGTGGTTGCCCCTTCTCAAAAAAGTTATATTGGAATTGGAAAAGATTGAGAAAAGGGCAACAAAAATTATTAGTTTCAGAGTATCAGCCGTGTTAGTCTGTATCCGTAAAAAGAAAAGGAGTACTTGTGGCACCTTAGAGACTAACAAATTTATTAGAGCATAAGCTTTCGTGAGCTAAGCATCTGATGAAGTGAGCTGTAGCTCACGAAAGCTTATGCTCTAATAAATTTGTTAGTCTCTAAGGTGCCACAAGTACTCCTTTTTAAAAAAATGATTGGTGGTATGGAACGGCTTCCGTATGAGGAGAGAGTAATAAGACTGGGACTTTTCGGCTTGGAAAAGTGGGGATATGATTGAGGTCTCGAAAATCATGACTGGTATGGAGAAAGTAAATAAGGACATGCTATTTACTCCTTCTCATAACACAAGAACAAGGAGTCACCAAATGAAAGTAATAGGCAGCAGGTTTAAAACAAGCACAAGGAAATATTTTTTCATACAACACACAGTCAACCCGTGGAACTCCTTGCTGGAGAATGTTGTGAAGGCCAAGACTATAACAGGGTTCAAAAAAGAACTAGATAAATTCATGCAGGATAGATCCATCAGTGGCTATTAGCCAGAATGGACAGGGATGGTGTCCCTAGCGTCTGTTTGCCAGAAGCTGGTAATGGGTGACGGGATGGATCACTTGAAGATTACCTGTTCTGTTCATTCCCTCTGTGGCACCTGGCACTGGCCATTGTCGGAAGACTGGATACTGGGCTAGATGGATCTTTGGTCTGACAGTATGGCTGTTATTTTTTCGTCGTGAAATGCGAACAATTGATACGGGATGCCAGAGGAATCAATGCCAAAAATCTATAGCCAATAGGATTCAGAGGACAATAACAGAATTTTTTAAACATCCAGGAAAAAAGTTCTAGCAATGGTGTAAGTCTGCACTAGATAGAGATGATAAAATTGCCAGTAATGATGCAGAAAAGACAGAAGTATTCAATAAATATCTTTGTTCACTATTTGAAAAAAAGAGCCAATGGCTGGAAGCTGAAAGTTGACAAATACAAACTAGAGTATAAGGTGGGAAGTTTTTAACAATCAGGGTAATTAACCCTTGAAACAACTTGCCCAGTGATGTAGTGGATTCTCCTTCAAGGGGGGGGGGTCTTCAGATCAAGATGAGGTGTGTCTTTCTCAAAGATCTGCTGTAGCCCAGCCAGGAGGCATCCTGGGTGAGGTTCCTTAGCCTGTGTTGTCCTAGAAGTCATAATCTATAAAACCAAGTCCAGGAAGGTATAAGACTTGCTCTCCCCAGTGTGGTCCGTTTTGAAGGGAGGGCAGGTACTGTGTGTCTGGGTATGTTTGCATAGCCCAGTCCTGATTGGGTCCCCCAGGCGCTACTGTGATAACCGTAATACTGAGCTCTGTGCTGCTGGGTGAGACATAAAGCCCAGGTTAGCGTGTCTGTGCTTGTCTCATTGCTTCTGCATTTCCGCCTAAGCGGTGTGCTTGGGGTGTGTGCTATTTTGGCATGGAGGAGAGAGGGCAGAGGGCCAGTACCACAGCCCACACTGAAGTTGGGGCTGATTTTTGTGTTCTCAGGACCCATCTTCAGAGGAGCGTTTTCACGTGGAGCTTCATTTCAGCCCAGGTGTGAAGGGATGTGAGGAAGATGGAAGTGCCCCTACAGGGTTTGGCTTTCGGCCTGCATCAGCAGAAGTGAGTCTGCAGTCGCTGTGCCCTGTTTGAAGGGCCTGTCTGTGTCACTGAGGCACAGGCCTGGTGGGAGATGGTGTGGAGCACAGCAACTGCACTGCCCCTGTGGGGAAAGCAGTGCGGTAATGAAAGAGAGGTGAAGCCACAGGCCCACCTCTTCCCCATCCTTAGAAGAGAGGCTGGGACCCAAGTGTGCTCAGGAGAGCCTTTGTGATCCAGGGGAAGCAGGCTCTGGTGTGCTCACAGCAGGGCCAGGCACAGTCTGACCCAGAATCCTTCATCACACCCTGACAAGCACATACCTAGCAGCTCCCCTGCATTCTGCGGTGCCTCCGCCAGCCAGCAGTGGCCATGTCTCGGGCCCACTCTTGCAGTAGCGTATCTGGCAGTTGAGGGTTGTTTGCGGGTTGAGTTTCCTGGCTGGCTGGGTACTTTGTCTCCGGTGTCAAGGCTGTGTGTGGGGAGATGTAATCTCACTTCATTTTGTACAAGTGTCTGACTGGAATTCTGCTGGGCCTGTTTTTTCCTCTGAGTAAATCCCACCTGGGCCTGCATTGCTAGTTGTGTTAGTAACGCTGCTAGTGTGTCCTTCATGCAGAATGATGACAAGAAGCCAAACCAGGGCAGCATGGAGGATCTCTCCAAAGTGAAGAGCGTTGATGGGACAGACCAAGCACAAGAAAGGTCATCCCAGCCCTCTGAGCCAGTCTGCATTCCGCGGAGATCGCCCTTGATCCGCAACCGGAAAACTGGATCCATGGAGGTAATGGGGCGGGTGTAGTTTCAATTGCTCTGATCTAGTCCTCTTGCCCAGACTTGGCATCTCAGTTTTACCGTTGCAGAAAAGCTCCATTTTCTGGGACTCCCCTTTTAGCAGCACACCAGGGTCTGAGTTACTGCTGTGAAAGGAGTTAGGGCAGTGGTCACCAACCAGTCGATCGCAATCGAGTGGTTGATCCTAGAGGATCTCCCAGTCGATCACAATCTCCAGCGGAGCAGTGTGACTGTTGCTAAGGCAGACTCCCTGCCTACCCCGACCCTACGCCGCTCCCAGAAGCGGCCAGCGCAGCCCTGCAGCCACGGGGACAGGGGTCTCCCTCCATACACTACTCCTATCTTCAAGCACTGCCCTCGCATCTCCCATTGGCCAGAAGAGCTGTCGGGGCGGTGCTTGCAGAGAGAGGGAGCGCACGGAGCTATGTGTCCCCCACCCTCTCCAGGGGCCACAGGGTTGCGTCGCTCCCTTCTGGGAGCGGTGTGGAGCTGGGGTAGGCAGGGAGGGGTTCGGAGTGCTGTGGGTTGGGGTGCTGGCTCTGGGAGGGGGCTCAGGGTGGGGCTTGGTGTGCAAGAAGGGGTTCAGGGTGAAGGAGCAGGTATGGGGTGCTGGCTCCGGCACTTACCTCTGGCGGCTCCCAGTTGGCGGCGGGCACAGAAAGGCTAAGGCAGGCTCCCTGCCTACCCTGGCACCACACCGCTCCCTCCTAGAACTTGCACCCCCTTTGCATGCCCAGCCTGCACCCAAACTCCCTCCTAGAGCTTGCATCTCCTCCTACACTCCAACATTCTGCCCCAGCCTGGAGCCCCCTCATGCACCCAAACTCCCTTCTAGAGCTTGAACCCCTCACCCCCTCCTGTACACCAACCCCCTGCCCCAGGCTCAGCCCAGAGCCCACACCCCCTCCCGAACCCTAACCCCATCCCGGTGAAAGTGAGTGAGGGTGGGGGAGAGTAAGCAACCGAAACGGGGTGGGGGGATGGATGGAGTGCGTGGGGCGGGGGTTTGGGGAAGGGTTAGGGCCTCGGAGAAGGGGTGGGGTAGATTCTGGGTTGCCCTTAGATTCAAAAAGTGATCTTGGGCATAAAAAGGTTGGAGGTCACTGAGTTAAGGGAATAATGTGTCCGATGGGAAAGCAGGTTTATTAAATGCAGAGTGGTTAGGTGGCTGACATACTGAACTCCTTAAAATACCTTCACGGAGGAGAAATGCAGGAAAAAGGTTTGGACAATTGGTGAGGAAAGACAATTGTGTGGAAATAACTATGGGTGAATTGCAGCGAAGGCACACTGGGGAAATGCTGAATAGGCACATCCGCTGCATTGTGGGGTATTAGCAAAACTATGTGTCAAAATAAATGTACTGTTGTCACTTCCAGGCTGCATTGTTTTAATTCATTTCTTCTTGGGTGTCTCATGAAGTTGAACTGGAAGGTGCCATGTTGCTGATCTGTCTCCTGTAGGATCATGGGAAGGGGTGGTGCCTGCTGTTTGTGATTTGTGTTGGGCAGTGGAGGTTTATTACAAAGTTCTTAATCTGCCATAGGGCCGATGTACTTATAGGCAGCTGAGCTGAGCTGGCCTTACTCCCTGTCCTCAGGCTCAGTCTGGATGGGCTGTCTCAGTGGTGGGGACTTAGCTCACAGGTATCCAAATGCCCTTCAAGCTGCTTTCAGCACTGTGTGTCCTCCCTTCTGGGATTAGTCACTCGCCTTGATTCCAGCTGTTTTCTTGGAGGTGGGGGAAGGGATATTTGTGGCTGAGGGATCTGTGGCTGTCTTGGACCTTCCTTATTATAGTCAGCCATGAAATCACAGATGCCTTTTTGGTGATTGGCACACAATAAATTAACCATGGTCTGGGAAGGATCCTAGGGTGATTCAACGGATCTGATGTACTTGGATTTTCAGAAAGACTTTGACAAGGTCCCTCACCAAAGGCTCTTAGGCAGAGTAAGCAGTCAAGGTATAAGAGGGAAGGTGCTTTCATGGATTAGTAACTGGTTAAAAGATAGGAAACAAAAGGTAGGAATAAATGGTCTGTTTTTACAATGGAGAGAGGTAAATAGCAGGGTCCCCCAAGGATCTGTAGTGGAACCAGTGCTGCTCAACACATTCATACGTTATCTAGAAAAGGAGAGGAGCAGTGAGGTGGCAATATTTGCAGGTGATAGAAAATTATTCAAGATAGGTAAGTTCAAAGCTGATTGTGAAGATTTGCAAAGGGATCTCACTAAACTGGATGACTGGGCAAGAAAATGGCAGATGAAATTCAGTGTTGGTAAATGCAAAGTAATGCACATTGTTTTGTATGTATAGTTGGAATTATGTTTTCCAATGGGGTCTAAATTAGCTGTTACCACTCAAGAAAGGTGTTTTTCTGAAAACACCTATTCAGTGTGCAGTGGCAGTCAAAGCTAACAAAGTCAGGAAACATTAGGAAAGAGATATATAATAAAACAGAAAATATCATAGTGGCATTATGTAAATCCATGGTATGCCCACACCTTGAATACTGCATGCAGTTCTGATTTCCCCGTCTCCAAAAATACATGTTAGAAATGGAAAAGTTACAGAGAAGAGCAACAAAAATGACTAAGAGTATGGAACAGCTTCCATGTGAGGAGAGATTTTAAAAAACTGGGGACCTGTTCAGTTTGGAAAAGACGACTAAGGGGAGTAGAATATGTTAGAAGTCGTGAATGGTGTGGAGAAAGTGAATTGGGAAGAGTTATTTACCTCTTCTCATAACACATTGTTGTCTGGTGAACCCTGGTTCTTAATAGGCAGCAGAGTAAATAAAATGAATTACTTCTTCACACAATGCACAGTCGATCTGTGGAACTCATTGCCAGGGGATGTTGTGAAGGCCAAAACTATAACTGGCTTCAAGAAAGAATTAGAGAAGGTCATGGAGGATAGGTCCATCAGTGGCTATAAGCCAAGATGGTCAGGGACATAAACCTGTACTCCGAGTGTCCCTAAACCTCCAACTGTCAGAAGCTGGGACTGGATGACAGGGGGTGGATCACTTGAAATTGCCCTGTTTTGTTCATTCCCTCTGAAGCATCTGGCACTGTCGGAGACCGAATACGGGGCTGGATGGACCCTTGGTCTGGCCCCGGCATGGCTGTTCTTATGTAGAAACAACTGCACTTGATGGTGTTGACATGAGTGTGTGTGCCCTAGAGGGGAAATGCTCAGTGATCAGAGCTGGAGCATGGGAGTTGGGACTCCTTGAGTTCTGTTCTCAGCTTTGTGCCGAGTTCCTTAGGGGAAGATTTCTAAAGGTGCAAAAGGCAGGTCAACGCTTAACTCCCTGTCACTGCCAGTGAGAATCAAGCACACCTTGGCTCTTTGTGCCTGTGAAATTGTCCCTTCCATGCAGTCTTTAAAATGAGACACATCCTCTCTGCCTCTTACTATCATTTGTGAAGTCCCTTGAGAGTGGTGGGTAGAGTAGCCAGGAATCCTTAATGGTGCAGTCAGCATTCCTCTTGTTTTTACAGGTGCTGTCAGAGTCCTCTTCCAAAACTGGAGGGTATCGTCTCTTCTCCTCCTACTCAAGACAATCTTCCGAAATGAAGCAAAGTGGCCTAGGTACGAGCCTGTACTCGACCTGTCCACCTGTACCTCTCTGTCTCTCTGTGTGTGCGTCTGTCCATCCCGCCACATGTACATCTGGCTCAAGTTCCATGTATGTCTGTGGATGTATTATGTCCTCTTATGTAATGTTACAGCGTACAATAAGTTTCCTGTACGTTCTCTATCTCTTTCATTCCTCAGCCCCTCATACAGCCAAGGTTCTTACTGCTGAAAGTGAACACGTTACTTTTTGTAGCAGATGCATAATTGCAGAGCAGGTTTTTGCTCCCATGGCAACATATTTCATGGTGCACTATTTTATCATCAGCAGAGGGAGGGAAAGTTACTAGCCAAAATCTGAGATCTGAAACTGGCATGCTTTTCTTATCACACCTGGGTTAATTTATTCATTTGCCAGGCTCTTCCCATAGATAAATTGTTATCTATAATCCCTTCTTCCTCGTGTTAAGATTTTTTGGCCTCATCAAGGAAATGGAGATCACTCACCAGCCGCTGTCTGTTCAGTGGTGACGACTCATAGCACCCATCACTGATCTGATTAGCTTTTCATAGCTAGAGTGCCAGTTGAAGCACTGGGGAAAAAACTTCTGGGCACTGTTTGCAAGTATTTTTAGCACAGATTCCCACTGTTGAGTATCTGTGGCCTGGGCACTGAAGTCAGATTGTGTTGGAGCTTTGTCGTGCTGCCTGGTGGAGCCAAACATTTGGTGCAAGGTTAAGAAAGCCATTACCGTGCTGTCCTGTCAGGCCAGAATTTGGATTTTGTTGCTCAGAGCCTCCTAATGCTCCCAGAACTCCTGTTGCAGAAGCAGAGTCAAATTCTCTATCCAGAGCCCAAATCTCTGCTGCTGACTGCCTGCAAAGTGGAACCTTGACAGATGCAGATAATGATGGTTTAGAAGGATAGCACATTTTTGTGGGAGATTGCAAACTATCCATAAAACAGCTTCGTGCAAGGTGTTCACTCTGGACAACACAGAAAGAGACTGTTCCAGCACCTGGTTCTGTCTTTGCAGTCCTGGATAATTTCCTATATCTAAAAGTCTGGCAGTCCAAAGGGAAAGTACATGAGCATGTGCACTTCGTTGCTTTTATTTGTGTTGTATGAAGAAGTCCCAAAGGGTTTTGTCAAAAGAAAATTCTGCTTTTTTTGTTCTTTAACATTATAAGTTCAGTTCTTGTCTCCTTGGAAGACTCTATGGCCACTGTAGAACTAGTGCAACTATAGTATTGCAAGAAAGCGAAACCTGAGCAATTGAGAGGGAAAGGGAATTTTCACCACACTTTAAAATTCTGGGTTTTGTTTAGCAGTCATTGAGCTCCAAAGTCTAAGGCTATGTCTACACTGAGATCATAGGCCCGCAGCTAGCCTAGGTCAGCTGACTTGAGCTCACGGGCCACAGGCTGGGGAGCTATAAAATTGCAGTGTGGACGTTCAGGCTTGGCCTGGAGCCTGGACTCTGAGACCCCATGAGAGGGGAGAGTCTTAGAGCCTGGGCTCCAGCCTGAGCCCAAATGTTTACACTGCAGTTTTCACCCCTGCAGCCTGAGCCCTGCGAGCCGAGTCAACTGACTGGGCTTTGAGACTTGGTGCTGTGGGTTTGTATCTCTGTGTAAACGTACCCTAGAATGTTTAGGAGAAAGGATGTCTTTGTTAAAGAGGCAGATTTTTGAATCTTTAATTTAGGTGGAAGAGTTCACGTTTTAAGCTCCAAAAGTTATCCAGCAAAAGCAGGGTAGACCAGACTTGATATTCCTGATGTTTCTAAAGTTAAAAAAACTTCACAAGCTTCAGACCTTTCAGGTTGCCATTATACACCAGAAAGCGGCAAAGTAGGGGCAAACCAGTTTTCTTAAACATCTTTGCAGGTCACCTTTGAGGCATGGCCAAGGTCCTCCTAGCAACAACACTAGTTCAAGTCCCTGTTCTCTGAGTTTTAGACATCCTACAGCCAAGAGATTTCTAAAAGGCCCTGAGTCTTTCCTCCACATCTGTGCATGAACCCCCTCTTAGGATTTGAACTTAATTCTCACCCAGTTAACGGAATCTCCTTTTGAACCATTAGGTTAAGGTTGTTTTAATGTCGGTCCCTGAAGACTGAATCCTTGATAGTGGTAATATCAGCGGGGAGGGTTAGAGAGGTTCAGGCATTGATGGCTTGTCCTCTGTTTAGTACTCTATCAAGATCTGCTATCCCTGACTATGTGCTCTGGTGCTTTCCCTAAATCTCACTCAGTGTTGGAACAGGCTGCGGGAGGCTCCATTGAGGTGCAAAAAAGGCCCTTAACTACTCTGAATCTATGGATCTTTAACTAGATTGTCACTACAAAGCCACTCTTCTCACTAGTTATCTGCAGCGCAAAGTCTCAGCAGTACTGAGTAAGCTGAAGGAACAAATGGCACCAAGTGATCAGTTTTGTGAGTGGGGCATGTGTGGCCCCAGTGGTCACTGCGCCCAAGAGGTCTCTGCATCTGCACTGAGGGATCTGTGCTGGTGGGTTAATTGGGGAGCCACGGTTGCCGGGGATGCGCCTTTCTTCTTAGGTGGATTTGGATTCATAAAAACTCATAAACTTTAAGGTCAGAAGGAACCATCGTGATCATCTAGTCTGGCCTGCTGCACATTGCAGGCCACAGAATCTCACCCACCCACTCTTGTAATAGACCCATAACCTCTGGCTGAGTTACTGGACTCCTCAAATTATAATTTAAAGACTTCAAGTCACCAAAAAATCCACCATTTACACTAGTTTAAACCTGCAAATGACCCATGCTCCATGCTGCAGAGGAAGGTGAAAACTCCCCAGGGCCTCTGCCAATCTGACCTGGGGGAAAATTCCTTCTGACCCCAAATATGGCAATCTGTTAGCATGTGGGAAAGACCCAACAGCCAGACACCTGGGAAAGAATTCTCTGTAGTAATTCAGTCCTCCCCATCTGGTGTCCCATCACCAGCTGTTGAGGGTATTTGTTACTCATACTGATTGGCTACATGCCATTGTGTGCATTCCCATCATACCGTCTAAAAACTCAACATGCCCAGTCTGGAAGCCAGTTAGTGGTTTTTTGTTTTTGTTTTTTGTTTGTTTTTTTTTTGTCCCCATTGCTCCCCTTGGAAGGCTGTTCCAGAACTTCACTCCTCTGATGGTTAGAAACCTTCTTCTAATTTCAAACCTAAACTAATTTGACAGCCAGTTTATATCCATTTGTTCTTGTGTCAGCTTTAGCGCTTAACTTAAATAACTCCTCTCCCTCCCTGGTATTCTGATGTATTTAGAGACAATGCATCTGTTACCTGTTCATGGGTCTCTTCCTTCCTAATGACAGGTTTCAGAGTAGCAACTCTATTAGTCTGTATCCACAAAAAGAAAAGGAGGACGTGTGGCACGTTAGAGACTAACCAATTTATTTGAGCATAAGTTTTCGTGAGCTACAGCATCCGATGAAGTGAGCTGTAGTTCACAAAAGCTCATGCTCAGATAAATTGGTTAGTCTCTAAGGTGCCACAAGTCCTCCTTTTCTTTTTCCTTCCTAATGCGTTTGTCTGCTTTTATTGAAACCTAGATTCATCCCCTTCACAATCTGAGATGTGTGTTCTCAATGTGTGGGGAGGAGTAGGAAGGACAGCTGGTCTTAGACTGGCTCTCCCTCTGGCTTGGGTTTCAGCACCTATTCTTGTGGGTGGGTCTGTTAGTCACTACTACCTGTTGCTGCTGCTGGGCTTTGAGCAAGTCCTGCTCCAGTGTCAGGCTTTGCCTGCTTCCCCACTAAGTGGCCTTGCCAGTGACCGGCTGCTGGTGTTTCTTAATCTATTGCCATGGAGGCAGAAGGATGAGTGCTAGTACTCTGGCATAAAACCAGAATGGTTACAAACACAAAAGGGAGAAGGCAGAAGAGGACCCTTGATATAGTGCTGTTACCATTCCCCCCCAGCCATCTTCATCATAAGTTTTGAGTCAGGTTTACTCTGCTAGAGCCCTTAAAATGTTCCACTGGAAAGGGGGAGGGCCACAGTCACAGCCTGAGAGATTGAGGGGCTGGTTGTGTAGAGCCTTTAGGAGAAATGATCCATGTAAACGCATTGCAGTTCCACAAGCTCGTTCTCCAGTTGCATTGAGCTAGCCAGATCCAAGGATAGTCCTGTATCTCCTCTCTCTCTCTCTCTCTCTCACTTCCTTTCCATTACCTTCTTTTCAGCCGAGTGGTTAGACATAGAGCTCTTGCTACACACTTTGTTTGCCTCTTTGTGTTCTGTTTCTGCTGTTTGGTGTGATGATTGCATTGTAGCACAATCTCTAAGCTCATCCTCTGGGAGCTGTGATCTCCCCTGGCTGCCCTGGGAGGTGTTCTCATCCCTGTGTGCCTCTGTCCTCTCAGCCACTTGCTGGCTGACCAAGCCTGATGTCTCTTCTGCAGCTTTGCAGCAACAGATGGTTCCCAAATAAATTGTTCTGGTTGTATGAACTGAATTAACTCCTTTTGGAAACTGATGGAAAAATAGTGTCATCTTATGCTAAGTTTCACAATTTCAGGATAAAATTACAAGGCTCATCCATAGTCGTGTTTCAGGAAATGAATGAGTTCTAGAGTTAGGAATCAATTGCCCTATATGGGATAATATTGCCCAGTGAGATCTGGAAACAATGTACATCTTTCTATGAAGCATCTGGTCCTGGCTACAGCTGGAGGCAGGATACTGGACTAAATGGACTATTGGTGTGATCTAGTGTAGCAGGGAGAGAGGGATACCAAGTGGATGGGCCACTCTTCTGATTCAGAATAGCAGTAGGTGATGGTTCCAGGTCTGAATTGGCCTTTGATGTGATCGCATATGGAAATTTCTTTTCCTTGGGAAGGATGTTTTCTGCAGGCTGTCTCTTTCTCATGAAGACTCTGACAGGAAATGCGCTGTGTTGAGCTAGCTGCTTCACACTCAGCAAACACTACTCTTTTGAAAAACTAAGAAAGGAATTTGTCTCTGGATGGAATGGAGAGGTGAGCCCATGAACAGACTAAAAATCCCAGAGTGCTTTGCAGTTTACTGAGGCTCAGCCAGGAGAGGGAGGAGAAAATCAAACGACACATGAGAAAACAAAATAATGTTCCATAGATGCACCAGGGGAATCTCTGAGCTACACGGGGAATTTAGAACTGGTGTCAAATGGCAAATTGGGAGGTCTGGAGACTGAGCCCCTGTTTCTCTCTGGAACAGATAATGACAGTGCCAACTTTCATCACTCTGCCTGCTCCCAGTAAGGTTCAGATCGCCAACTGAAGGGATCATCTCTTGGGTTGAGGAGTTTACGTTCAGTCTTAGGTACAAAGCAGGGCTCTGGGTGGGAAAGATTTTGCATCCCTCTATCAATTCTCTGAGCAAGGGTACCCTGATGAAGAATTCTTATGCTAGGGCCCTGAGGAGCTCAGTGAAGACAGAAGCAAATAGATGTTAGCATAGAAAAATAGGCCATCACTGTACATCCTTATCTGGATCAGTATGTCCAGTGCTGGGTGCCTTGGCTGTAGAAGAACTCAGTTTGGAAGGCCCAGAGACAGAACAGTGAGGGTAGTTAGTGTGGGTACTTGATGAGAGACTCAAAGACTAAAGTCACTGCATTTACTCTGGGGGAATAAAAAAGGAGTTGGGAATATGAATTAAAGGGAATCTGTCTGAAGTGAAGTTATGCGTATGATCGCAAAAATTGATCAGTCCTGAGTTTTGATGCTGCCCCATAATTTGAGAACAAGGGTTAGTCAATTAAAGGCCAATAAATTTAAACTCAATCAAAAGAGATGTTTCTCAGGGTGAGTACTCGGCATGCCATGAGATGTCCATGGAACAGCTCCCATGACGGGTTTTAAAAGGGCTGAATCATATATGATCCTGAGTAACGGTGGCGGTGCAGAGAATAGAATGTTATCAAGTTAAAAAAGGAGGAAAACTTCAGACCAGTGTAAAGTCAACAACTTGTAGGTACATGGATCTGTACTGTTGAGGGAGTGTAAAAAAAAAAAAAGGGGGAGTGGGTGGTTGGGAGAGCATGCACCTCCCCTACTCCTGGGGGGACTCCCATCTTGGGAGCAGGGGCTTACACTCCGCTGCATCCACAGTTAATAATTTTGGACCACAATATGGATAAACAAAATTGCTTTCCTCAACTGACATGAACCATGTTCCAAATGCCCAACGATCAAACCACCACTTAAGCCACATTCATTACCATGTGGAGCGCAGAGCATTCCAGGAAGCACTGTGGATCTGAGAAGCAAAGACCAGTGTTTGGGTGTCCAGATGGCTACTTCTTTTTGCCTAGTTTTCAGCGTGCTGAGCTCATATCACTCTGACAGAAGTCAATGGGAGCCAAGGGTGTACAGCGCTTCTGAAAATCTTAAGGGGTTCTCAACTTGGGTACCCAAAATCAGAGACTCCTTTTGAGAAGTTTGACCTGAGTGACTGCACACAATGAGTGTGTGGCAGGGTTGGGAATAGAACAATGACTTCCTAGTTATCTGCCTTTTCTACAGACCATCCTTCCTCTGGGTTTATAGGTTATAGTTTACATATAATGTAAAAGGTCATAAACCTACTATGCCTGTGTAAGTTGAATCTAGATGTGCATTGCCAACTGCCTGGAAAAAAGAGCCAACAATTAATTGTAGATGGTAAAAATTTAGGACACTTAATTTATGGAGAAACAGACTTTTATGGAGGCATCCAGAACAGGCAGAATGACACAATGTGTGGCAGTCATTTTCAGACTCTCAACAAAACTCTTGACTTAATACATTGTAATTTTTTTTTTTAAGAACAGATTTCAAGCTGAGCATATAACCGTGTATGCAGAAAGCAAAGCCATGGTTTAATTCAGGTTGGGTTAGTTTTATTTGGGTGGTTTTTGTTTTGTACATCTGGAAAGTCTTAACCAAGAAAGAAAACCCTAAGTAGGTCTGCAGAGAGACAGCTGGGGCATAAATGGATGGTTTGCAAGCTCCAGGACTCGTGTCCTGTGCCCCATATATCTTCTCACAGTTTGTGAGGAACATTGTGGGTCACTTGGCCTTTCTCTGAAACATCAAGGCAGAATCCTGTACTGGAGGGACCTGTGTACTGATCAGGGGCAGCAGCTTGTATATCTGAAAACCTGAAAAATGGCTCTCTGGATACAGATTTCTTTCCCCAGTGCTGATGGGTAGAGGTCTGGCACCAGCAGCCCAGTGCATGGTATGGTGACGCATCACCAGCTGGGCATCCAGTCTTTTCTCTGCACTCAGTAGAGCGATGAGCAAGCTTTCTGTTTCCTGATCAGCAGATTCCTCAGTTCATTTGAAAAATCCTGATTGGGCTGTGGACACTCTCCCCTCCCTAGATTTATTCCCTGCTTCCTCCTCCTCCTCTATGCTGCAGTGATGGCTGCTTCCTACAGAACTAGCGAAATCTCTGCACAGGAGAACTGGAGGGAAGGCAGAGGGGCAGTGCTTGCAGTTGGTGTTTACATATCAAGGGGATTAGGTATCCTAAATAACTAAAATGGATGGGTAGATATCCTAGCACTCAGACTGGTCAACATCGGTCTCCTGGGTCAGGAGGCAGAAAGCCAAGTGACAGTAAACCCTGCATGGTTGGGTATCTTGCAGTAAGGCAACTTTCCTCATCTCCAAATATCAAGATCCCCATGCGTGCCCAGTGCTGATCTCCTTTGGAGGGGATTGCTGCCTCCTCTGGCATCAGGCCCTTCTGGAGATTCATCCCCTGGAGACGGGCAGATTCTTCTTCGAGTAGTGTCCCTATGGGTGCTCCACTTTAGGTGTCTGTGTGCCCTTACACCTCTAATCGGAGATTTGTGGTAGCAGCGTCCTGTTGAGCCCACGCATGTGCTCTCCTTCCCTCCTGGTCTGCCTAGAGGCTATTTAGCACTGCACAGGCGAACCCCCCTCACTTCCTTCTCTACTGCCTTTGGTGTCTGACCCAACAAGCAGCTGTCCCTTCCTTAGCTGTGTCATTAGCATAAGTAGTGTTTGTTTTCTTACCTTTGTTCTCCCTAAAAGCACTCAAGCTAGTGTTTTGTTTTATTTTATTCCTTTGGTTTAAAAAGAAAAGAGAAAAAGGAAAAGAACTTCACTTTCCTTCCCTGTCTGGGGGCATTCCCCCCCTCCCCAGGCATCTAGTAGACTCATAATTTTCTTTTTCAGTTGTTTTTAAAAAGAAAAAAAAGACTATGTTCTTCTGTATATTCCTCCCTGCTAGAGGATGACAACCCCCTGCCCAGGGGCTTGCCTAGATTTCTCTGCTCCAAGCGATGCTTCTCCTGCCAGGAGTCAGTTCCTGTAATGGCCAGACACTCACTGTGCCTGGGAGACCCTCACAGAAGTGCTTTACCTGTCACATCTAAAACTGCAGCCTCACAGGAGCTGGGAGCTGAAGTAAAAATTCCTCCCTATAGAGAAAACACTTCAGTCTATCCCTGGAGCCTTCACTTCAAAAGGGGTCCAGTGGTGAAGAGGAGAAGAGAGAGAGAGAGAGAAAGAAGAAGCCACCAGCAGACTCCCCCTGGAAAGGCTCCTCCGCGACTGGCCAGCCAGAGGGGTGTTCCCCAGTCCAAGTAGCTGGCCACATGAGCTCAGGTGTCGCTCCCCTTTCAGCAGGGAAGCTCTGGAACCTGAAACCTGATGGAAGCTGAAACCTGAGAAGGGGCTTCCTGCTGTGAGCTCTGCCCTGCTCTGAGCTCTGCTCTCCGCACTGGAGGGGCTTCTATAAGCTCTGTGCTGCTCTGAGCTCTACTCTGGGCAACTACGGCACCCAGAGGGCGCCCTTACCATACCATCTCTAAAAGAGCGACACAGAGACACTCTGCTTTTGGCACCGAGACACCAGAGGCTTCCACAGTCATGCTCTGAGGCAATGGTACCATTCCCTAAGGAGAGGGGACAGTTACCATACCATCTCTAAAAGAGTGGAATAGAGAAACCCTTTGGTACCAGATGCAACAAAACTCCCATCTAGGAAGTGTTCTGCACCTTCCCAACCGTTGATACCGACTACAGACACTCCTCTAGGGTTCCGGATGAGCCCATGGTAACACAGGTGCTCTGATACTCTGGAGATCTGTGGCCTCAGTACCCAGGGAGAGACAATTACCATATTCGCAAAAAGAAAAGGAGGACTAGTGGCACCTAAGAGACTAACCAATTTATTTGAGCATAAGCTTTCGTGAGCTACAGCTCACTTCATCGGATGCATTCAGTGGAAAATACAGTGAGGAGATTTATATACACACAGAACATGAAAAAATGGGTGTTATCATACACACTGTGTTATCATACACATACCATATTGTTTCTAAAAAAGTGGCACCAACAAACTTTTTGTACTGGGCAAAATTCTCATTTAGGGAGTGCTCTGCCAAACTATCAGTACTGACAATGTACCATGGACCCTCCTCTGTGGTACCAAATGAACCCATGGTCCTGCATGACTCTGGTACCCTGGAGACCTGATGATTGGAGAAGAACCACAATACCCATTACTTGGTACCAGGACCCCAGTATCAAGCACATCCAGGCACCCAGAATCGCTCTTAGCACTGGGCTGTATACTGCCAATACCCCAGTCAGTGGCACCCTTACCCACTGACGAATCTGACACTGGCCAGGAGGAGATCATTCCCTGGCCCCTCAAGGTGGCCCACCACCACACTACAAGGGTCATCCCCAATTCCATCACGCCAACCGCCAGTGCCTACCTTCCTGCTTCTCCCTCCCATGGTCATATTGTAACTTTTCGGGTATATACCCACACATGGTGCGACCGTCTCCGGTGTCTCTCAGGGAGAGTCCACCAGTTGGTTTGCTACAGCCTGGCACCTGAGCCAGGGCAGGAGAGCACCTGAGCCAGGACAGGAGAAAGCTTTTTCAGAACAGGAAAGAAGGGGGAAGAGGGAAGGGAGGGGGGGAAAAAAAAGAACCTGAAGAGGAAGCTACCTCTTCAGCACACTTCTCCTCATCTCTCCCAGATGAGACTGTGCTGCCTACCCCTCATCACTAGGTGAAGATTTAAGAACTTTTTGGATCTTACCAAGAGGGTGGCAGACAAGCTGCAGATTCCCTTACAGGAGGTGGCAGATACACATCACAAGATGGTGGAAATTCTGCACACTACCTTCTCATCTAGAACTGTCCTCCCAATTAATGAGCTGATTCTAGCTCCTACCAAAATCATCTGGCAGAGCCAGCCTCCATCGCACCAACCAGCAACAGAGTGTAAACAAAAACAACCCTACATCTGTACCCAAAAAGGCAGACTTTGTTTTCAACATCCACAACCCAATCGTCCTAGTGGATGTGGTTAATGCATGAAGCAAGCAACATAATGCCAAGTCAACTCCATATGCTCAGGCTTCCCAAGATGGTGTATTCATCCACAACATTACTGTTTAGAGTCATAAATTACCAAACTGTCATGGCCAAAACAATTTTGTTAATCTTGGGAAACCCCAGGATGTTTCTGAAACATTACTGGAAACACAGAAAGAACAGATTCAGACCATTCTTAGAGAAGGTCAGTTAATAGCCAGACTGGTCCTAGAGACACCACTGGATGTAGCTGTTACAGCTGCCTGCCCAGTCTCCATGACAGTGGTACTGAGGTGGGTTGTGGGGTTTTTTTGTGTTTTTTGGGTTGTTTTTTTTTTTGTTGTTCGCTATACCTCTCTAGATTGCCCAAAGAGCTACAGACTTCCAATTTGAAGGGCCAAATTCTTTGCGGAGAAGACAGATTTTTTTTTTCTCTCCACATCCTGAAGGATTCTTGGACTGCACTACACTCCTTAGGAATCTACACTGTGGAACAGAAGAGAAGATATACCTCTCAACCACACCACAGATCAGTCTTCTCAATACTCACCATCTCTGTGCTGTTATGAGCCACAGTGTAAGAGGCCCAGGGCTCAAAAGTGACAACAGTCTGCACCCCAGTCCATGACCTCTCAAGCTTCCTCTTATAAGCACTTTGATGAGCTGGTCAGGGGCCTGAACAATGATACCTTACAGCATCAGCTGCCATCTATACACCTGTCATGCCACTCAGAAGTCACCTTACTTTACTTCACAGCAGTTAGGACCAGCTCTAGAGCAAAGAGAGTGATTGATTTCTAGCCCTGAACCTACAGGGTGCTTACTTTCATATCTTAATACAATCATTGTACAGGAGATTTCCTACTGCTTACCTTTTGGGGCAGGATCATTATAGGTACAGACTGCTCACACAGGGTAGTCTCCAAGGGTCACTTCATTGTAGTGGCATACTAACTCTGGTACAGGGACTGGACTTTATCAGCACCAACCTGATGCAGTACAAGAGAGTGCTCCTCTCACTACTCACATTCACCACCCTGGGACACATCTCCCTAATATGCTGGGGAGCTCACCTACAAAGCAACATAAAAGATCTTATGATGGACGTAATGTGACCTGTATGTTTTGTATAAACTGCCAAGGAGCTGCCAGATCTCCCTCCCTCTGCAAGACAGCATTCAAACTTCGGAATTGATGCACCCGTCACAATGTGCTCATCTCAGCTGTCTGTCTACAAGGGATACAGAACGGGATAACCAACAGTCTCAGTTGGAATCTTCTCATGACAATGCGTGTATACTGAATTCAGAGGTGCTTCAAGATATAGCCACCCTTTGGGGAAACATTCACTGGCAGTTGCCATCATCTTCCCAGCGGACAGGGCCCACTTGTATGTCTTTTCCCAGTTTCCTACCCTATCCAAGATTCTGTTGAAAATTCAACAAAACAAAGCGAGAGTTGTTGTGATTGATTGTGACAAGTCCAGCTCCCTTACCTGACGCAGTCTGGCTCCCTTACCTGACGCAGATGGCAATATGCCCTCCTCTTCCTCGGACATCAGCCCATTTCTCACCCCCCCGCTCAAAACAATGGGCTGACCCTTCACCCCAACCCATGGGTCCTCTGTCTCCAGGCTTGGATCTTTCTTTGTTCCAAGGCTTTGAAGCAGAATGCTCTGACAAGCTGAAATACATGTTGCAACACAACCACAAGTTGACCACTCCACATACCCATCTACAGAATGGAAACGACTCTACGTTTGTACCATTCCAAACGGACAGACCCAACCTCCTCTTTCCTCCCTCTGATTCTGCACTACATTTTACACTCTCACTTCGCTCCCTTAAGGTACATCTCATGGCGAAAATGGCTTCCCACTTGGAGTTTGCTCAACCACTAATACATAGACCTTTTAAGGGCATTGGGACTCTCTTCCCCCATGTGACACCACCCGCTCCAGCCTGGGACTTTAATCTAGTTCTCAGGGCTTCGGACTAGACCTCCCTCCGAGTCCAGGGCAACTTGTTCTCTCTCACACCTGTCCATGACGACAGCATTTCTAATTGCCATCACCTCAGCTAGGCACATAGGAGAAATAGTGGCCCTGATGGCACACCCATCATTCACGGCCTTTGGCTTTAAAAAAATAAAATAATAATAATAACTCCTCCTCTAAGGCCACATATCCCAAGTTTTCCCCTACTTTTTCTGCACTTTCCATATGAATCAACAGATCCATCTCCCTGTTTTTTCCCCAAAACCACATTGTGACAACTGGGAGACAATTGTGCATATGCTAGATATTAGAAGGACATTAGCATTCTATTTGGACAGGACTAAGGACTTCAGGAAATCCCCTAAACTCTTCCGTTCATCCACAGAAAGATCCAAAAGCTCTGATATCTCCTCAAAGACCATCCAAATGAGTCTCTAGTTGCATTAATCACTTAGCAAGGGTGCAACTTCCTTCCATCCATATGCACTCCATGAGATCATTTCCTACCTCAGTCATATTCCATATCCCGTCTACCCAATCTATAGAGCAATGATTGGGTTCTCTGTCCATACTTTCGCAGAACATTAGGCGATCACTGAAGATTTGGCTGCTGACACCATCTTCAACTCCACAGTACTCTCTGTAGTAAAAGACTCCACTCCGAAGTCCCAGCCTCCAGTGGTGGGTACTGCTCCGGAGTCCCCTAAAGTGGAGCACCCATAGGGACGCTACTCGAAGAAGAAGAATAGGAAGTTACTCACCTTGTGCAGTAACGATGGTTCTTCGAGATGTGTGTCCCTATGGGTGCTCCATATCCACCCTCCTCCTCTCTACTTCAGATTTCTCTACAGGGCTCTGTGGTAGAGAAGGAAGTGAGGGGGGTTCGTTGGTGCAGTGCTAAATAGCCTTGAGGCAGACCATGCAGAGGGAGGGGGAGAGCACATGAGCAGGCTCAACGGGACACTGCTACCAAAAATCTCCGATTAGAGGTGCAGGGGCACACAGACCCCTAAAGTGGAGCACCCATAGGGACGCACATCTCAAAGAACCATTGTTACTGCACAAGGTGAGTAACTGCCTCTTACTTCTCCACCGCTAACTCTGCTGATGTCGTCTGTAGATGCATGCTGTGGAGACATAATACTAATGCCCTCCCACGCCTTTCCAGGGTCGCAGTGTACAGGACTATTTAGCACTACTGTGCTCGGAGGCTCCTCCAGTGCCCCAAACCTTCAGGACTACGCACGCAGCCACGGCAAAAAGTTCACCACCAGCCTGACATACAAAGATGGTATGAATGTTCTTTGTGTAGCAGATAATTTACTTGTGGAACTTGCTCTCTAAAGATGTTACTGAGGCAAAGATGTAGTAAGATTTTCCAGAGAATTAGACATGAATGAATTGAATATTCTCTGCATCTGCACTAATCACAGTCACACTGAATTGTTATGTATTGCTCCAAGCAAGCTGACAGTACCCACTCTTTGGAGGTGGATTACTGAGCTCAATGGGCCATTGGTATGTCCCTGTGTGCTTAGAGGTTCAGCTCGCTTGTCTCAAATGGTCCCATTTGTGCTTTACTTCTAAGCCCATAAGAAGACTAAGTTATCTACATGTGAAGCTGGGGCTGCCATGTTAGCCGAATAACATGCATGGTGGGGTCAGGCTGGGGATATTTGGGAGGGGGAAGTATATGGAGTTATGGGCATCTGTGGGAGAACCTCTGGAATGCACCCACATCCAGACACTTCTGTACACCTGAGGTGCTGATGCGGGTGTTGAGTAGGATGCTGGGAGGAGATTGCAAACTCTCATCACTATGGTTCACTTACTGCAGAAGCTGCCTGAAAAATCTGCAGTTGAATCCCTAATGAAGATGACCTGATAAAATCAAACATTCAGCTCATTGGTTTAAGTGCTGGCCCATACTCTGTCAGTGAAGAGGAACTGTCTGGTTGACACATTAAATAAGAATAGTCATTTGTATTTTATACAGCACTTAGTGTGGTGGCACAATGGGGGCTGGAACAATTTTTATAGTGGGGGTGCTGAGAGCCATTGAACCAAACCGTAAACCCTGTATATAATGGAAACCACTTCAAGCCAGGGGGTGCAGCAGCTCCCCCAGCACCCTAGTTCCAGCACCCTAGTTCCAGCACCTATGGATTTCACTGTGTCAAGGACGCAATGAGGCAGTTCTGCCTCTAGGGACTTCGTGTAGAAGCTGGGATATTCTGGGAGATGTGAGAGTGCTGTAAAGTTGGAGGATTGTTTATTTTTCCATGTTAGCTCAGTTCTTGTGGCCATGGCCCGTTGAGTGGGACAGAATGGAATAAAAAGAGGAAGTTGGTCTGGCAAAGTACTCTGGGGAAGGCATTTGCAAACCAGAAATCCACTGGAACTTCATGGAGAACTTTGTATTGATCAGTCTGCTGAGAGGTTTTCTATGCTGCTCTTTCATCTTTGCTACAAGAGACTTCTGCATAATACTAGGTCTTTGTTGCCTATGTATGACCTGATCTGCTGCCTGGTCAAAGTCATAATCATTTGCACAGCCACTGATTGTGGTGTAGAACATAATAGGGAAGCTTGTCTCCATGAGCTGCATAAAAGATGGATGCAGCATAAGGGTGATAGATATTAGGAAAGCAAACTGGGGGAAACTGCAAAACCTTCTCCTTGTTTGCTGTGGTGTTCTAGCTATGTTGTTCCTAAGGTATTGGCGAGAAAGGGTGGGTATGATGATCAGTGCCCCCCATAACACACCTGTCGGAATCCCTGGGTCTTACACGTGCCCATCATGATGTGGCGTATCGCATCCAGTGTACTAACTGGCCCATAGCAACTCTGTGGGTGTAACCAGCCAATCACTATGCTCAGACTCACAAAGGAAAAGGTAAAAGACAAACCCAGTATCACTCCTAGGTGAACACTTCTCACAAAGTGATCACTCTGTATCTGACCTCTGTCCTCGTCCTCAAAGAAAACCTGCACAACAACTTCAAAAGAAGAGCTTGGGAACTTAAATTCATAACTCGCTGCTGCTAGACACTAAAAAAGAAAGACACTAAATTTACAGCTTCTTACAAGAATCTGTAGCCTGCTAATCCCCCTTGTTTGTCCTATGACTGCACAGGTATTAACAGGCAACTTAATCTTGAATGATTTCTTAGATTATGTGTTGAGCTACTTAAGCCAAATAATTTCTTCCACCTTGTATTTAGCAGTGACACTCTGGATACGTTTCCAAGATCCGAAGAAGAGTTTTGTAACTCAAAAGCTTGTCTCTCTCACCGATAAAATATATTACCTCACCCACCTTGTCTTGGTCAACCTTTTCCTATCAGTTCTGAGCTGCCCTCGGTGACTATGGGTGGGTGTGGGGGGGGAAGAGAATCTGTGCTGGTTATGCAATAGGTCCCAGAGCCAATCTGCCAGTATAGGGCAGGCTAGCTCAAGGCATCCAGTGTGGAGATACAGGTGAGGAGGCTGGAAAGAATAGCCTGTGTCCTAGTATTTTTTTTCTTCTGTAGCTTCTAGGCACCTTCAAAGTTCAGAGGCAGTATTATTCCCATAGGGAGAATTGACTTGGTGCAGGGTATGCAGCAAGCTGGTAGCAGTCAAGAATAGAACCCAGGTCTCCTCAGTCTTGGCCCTGTGCTCATTCACTGCCTGTTGAATGCTGCAGCATGTATGCTGGGCAGCTGGGGCCTGCCTACAAACTCAGTTTGTACCATTGGTTGCTTATAGTCAAGGCCCTGGGCAGTTTCCAGCAGGCTGGGTCTAAATCCTGTGGCAAAGTCCCTGCATTCTTTGGCATTCTTGTGGAGTGGATAGATAATAAAACAGATATAAAATAAAATGTTAGAAGGTAGATTTTTATTTAATTCAGTATGAAGGCGACTAACCTGATCAAGTCACTCGCCCCAGAGTTATTTATTTTGGTGTTAAATTCTGTTTCTTTCTCATTGTCTCCATGCTTTTCTGCTCTGCCAGGGCCAGCAAGCTGCATTGTGGAAGTTGTGAGGAGGAAGCTGGAAGTTTTAACAGCTACATAGAAAGCTATTGAGGCTTTTGGGTCCTGGGGGGAGGCACTTTGGAAAGTGAGACAAGCCCTTTGATTGGGTGTTTCTGCAATGAAGTGGTTTAAATACCAGCATTGCTAATTATCATCTTTAGATTTCAGAGTTACCAATCAATGGAGATGAGTGAGGCAGTTCAGACAACAGTTTAGAAACATAACAATAAAAATAAAACTAAGGGCTTGTCTACATGGGGGGGGGGCTTTATAGTGGATCAAATCAAGTTAATATGATTTGAAAACACTTGAATACATGCAACGCCATACCATCACTGTTCACTAATTACACATTTATCGCAAACCCTGAGGTCTTCTTGCAAAGTGGATGGTTTGCTTCGAATCAGATTAGTTCATCTTTTGTTTGTGTGGATGCAGTTGTTGCACACTTCTTTTTACATGATTCCAGTTTCTTTGCAGGTTGACCGTTACTGGCCTATCACTTTACTTGTGTGCCCTCCCTGCTCTGGTGTCAAGTTTCCAGGACTATTCCACCTCACTTTAGAAGCTGACACATAGCCAGATTTTGCCCATTTGCTCCTGGACTCCAGTGTATCATTTTTTGCAGTGTGACCACCATAGCACTTCTGAAGCCCCACAATATGCCCTCATGTAGCCGCTTGGAGCCATGCTGAGACCCTGGATCTCAATGCCATCTGGGGAGAAGCGGCAGTTCAGGACGCTCTTGTCTCTAGGATAAAGACCTTTTCGTGTACATTGCAAAGTAGATGTCTGCAAGGGGTCACAACCAGGATGCCAAGCAGTGCCAGATAGAGCAAGCAGCTCAGGAGAAAGTACATTATAGCATGGGACAAAAGGAGGCAATATGGCAGGGGATGTGACCTGTCCATTTTTTGATGAACTAGATAGGATTCTACACAATTCTAGTCCATCCTGTACAGACACCATTCGGAACCTGCTGCCCGCACTCTTCCTTTCCCTCCCCCCTCCCCCCCCCGATGAAGACCAGCCAAACGCATCAGAGGATGAGCAGGAGCATGCCAGAGAGGAGTTGTCTCCTGAGAGCCAGGATCTTTTTGGGACTCAGGACCCTCATGCCAGCTAGCTGCAGTCCCACCCTCCTGCAATGGACCGCGATTCCTGCCCTGCATTGGCTGAACCCATGGCCCAGACAGAAACCCATTTGGGACTGGAAAAAGCACATTCCCTGGGGGGAACTTCAGCATGTAATTCTGCAATCTATTATTGTGCCACACTGCTGTCCGCAGCCATTGTAGGCAGATGTGAGCTAGGAGCCCTTCCGAGTATCCAGGCCTTGCCTCCCTTGGCTCATGCTGCCCATTGTCCCCTCACCCTCCAAAGTGCTTCCAAAATGGTGGCTGCTCCACCAGGCAGTCAGCCTATGTGACATGCTAACGCCATGACTATTGATGTTTTCAGGTCCATGGCACATGGAGGCCACTTGCCCATCTGCCTGTCTTCCTTTCCTCTTCCCTTATCTTACTTGACTTCTAAAACCATCCCCCTCCTTCTGCCCTCAACATGGCCACTAGATGGGTGAAGTCAGTCTCTACACCGCCTCCCCTCCCTCAACAGATATGAATAACGAAAGCATTCATTTCTGCAAAAATAAGTGTACGGAGACAGTTGCTACAGGAAAAGGAGTTTCGTGAGTGCTCATAGTTTACATGAGGTATAAATAAGAACATATGAAAGGTCATATTGAGCCAGACCAATGGTCCATCTGGACCATTATCCTGTCTCTAACAGTGGCCAGTGCCAGATGCTTCACAGGGAATGAACAGAAAAGGCAATTTTGAGTGATTCATCCCTTATTATCCAGTCCTATCTTCTGGCAGTTGGAGGTTTAGGGACATCCAGAGCATGGAGTTGCATCCCTGACCATCCTGGTTAATAGCCACTGATGAACCTGTTCTCCATGAACTTATCTAATGCTTTTTTGAACGCAGTTATACTCTTTGTCCTTCACACCATCCCCTGGCAATAAGTCCCACCGGTTGACTGTCCATTGTGTGAAGAAATACTTCCTTTTTGTTTGTGTAATCTGCTGCCTACTAACTTAATTGAGTGACCCCCGGTTCTTATTATGTGAAGGGGTAAATAAATAACACTTACTTTCTCCACACCAGTCATGATTTTATAGACCTCTATCATATCCCCCTTTAGTTATCTCTTCTCTAAGATGAACAGTCCCAGTATTTTTAATCTCTCCTTATATGGATGCTGTTCCATACCACTATTAATAATTTTATTGCCCTTCTCTGTACTAATATCTTTTTAGTGATGGGGCTACCAGAAGTGCAGGCCGTATTCAAGGTGTGGGCGTACTATGGATTTATATAGTGGCACAGATATTTTCTGTTTTATTATTTATCCTTTTTCCTAATGGCTCCTAACATTCTGTTTGCTTTTTTGACTATCACTCTACATTGAGCAGATGTTTTCAGGGAACTATCCACGATGACTCCAAGGTCTTTTTTAAGTGGTAACAACTAATTTAGACTCCATCATTTTGTATGTATAGTTGGGATTATGTTTTCAAATGTGCGTTACTTTGCATTTATCAATGCATATTGTTGTTGAATTTCATCTGCCACTTCCTTGCCCAGTCATCAGATTTAATGAGATCCCTTTGGAACTCTTCACAGTCTGCATTGGACTTAGAAAATTACTTGGTAGTTATCACCTGCAAGTTTTGCCACCTCACTGTTTACCCCCTTTTCCAGATCATCTATGAATATGTTGAACAGCGTTGGTTCCAATACAGATCCTTGGGGTACCCTCTCTCCATTGTGAAAACTGACCTTCTGTTCCTACCCTTTATTTCCTATCTTACTGATCCATGAGAGGACCTTCTCTCTCATCCCATGACTGCTTACTTTGTTTAAGGACCCTTGGTGTGGGACCTTGTCAAAGGCTTTCTGAAAGTCCAAGTACACTAGATCTAATAGATCACCCTTTCCCACATTCTTGTTGACTCCCTCAGAGAATTCTAATAGATGGCTGAGTCATGATTTCCCTTTACAAAAGCCTGTTGACACTTTCCCAATGTATCGTATTTATCTATGTGTCTGATAATTCTGTTCTTTACTGTAGCTTCAACTAATTTGCCTGGTACTGAAGTTAGGCTTACAAGTCTGTAATTGCCAGGATCGCTTCTGGAGCCTTTTTAAAAAATAGCTGTTACAATAGCTATCTTGTACAGAGGCTGATTTAAGTGATGTGTGGTATATCATAGTTCTGCAAATGCCTTTACCAGGCATGCAAGCTGCTCCCTGCTGAGGAACAAATGCCCTTCAATATGCATTCTAACTGATGATCATTGTATGGCTCTATTGTTCTGTGTATTTGCTCTGTCTGCTGGGGAGACGTAGCAGAACTTAAGACTGAGAAATTCTTCATTTAGTTTTGCATGTTGTAGGGAATGGATGCTTGCCCATGCCCCAGGTATAGCTTTCAAGCTCCTTCCACTCCTGCAGCATTTCTGGGGTGACCATCCTAGTGAATAACTTCACAGCATATCTCAGTGGTCTGCTCCTTGCCTCCTAGTCACGCATTCTCTGCCTCTGCCCCAGTGCAACATCCTAGTGAATCAGGACAGCCTAATGGGGGTTGTTGGGAGGATTACTAGCCCTCTCACCCCTGAAGCCTCCCATAAGCCCCCTTTTAACCTTGCCAACATCACAGAAGTGCCTCCAGCACACAAACAAAACCGCAAAACCAAAGTGGAAACATCATTCTAAACCCACCCCCTCCCTACCCCCCAGTCTTCCTAACAGCATGTTCAGAAATCCCGATATACCCAGCACCCTCTTCACACATAGACCACTTTACCTCACGGTGTCTCGTCCCAGTCCTGGGGGAACCTCCAAAATTGTAAGTCACATAAAGAAAAAACATCATGGCGTGTCTGGAATATAACCAACAAGCAACTGCTTTTTGGGTTTTTCCCCCAGACAGCCACAGGACCTGCAGTGGCCAGACTGTCAAAGACAGAGCTTCTCTGTACTGCAGAAAGGCTGGCCACCTGAGTGGGTGGAAATGGAAGACCCTGGACGAAATGTTTGTAGCACTCATGGTGGAGTTGCAGAGGAAAACTGAACTGTACATCAAGACTTGGAAGAAGAAAGAAATGCAGCTCTCCAGGAAAGTGTGGCTGTGGCCAGGGGAAGCATCACCCTGGCCAAAGAGATCATGGAAAAAGACAAGGAGATGCAGAGGCAACACATGGACACTATCTTGGGCCAGAATGCTCTCCTCTTAAACATGCTCATACTAGGCCAATAGGCCCTGCAGTCCTGTTACTTGGGACTCAGGCATGTCCTTGAGCCCATGGGCAATACTGGCTACTGGGACCAGCAGCAACTCCTCCCCACTGCACCTCTCAGCAGTGTTACCAGAAGCCATCCCCGTTTTGGAATCAACCTTTAGACACCAAAAACGCAGGGGAGTCCAGTAGTGTCCCTGACAGTTTTCAGCTGTGGCATTCAGCCCCAGAGCGCATGTGAGGGAAGGCATATACCCAGTTCCAAAAGATCCTTGTAGACCACCATTCATTTATGTCTGAAAATCATAGAATATCAGCATTGGAAGGGACCTCAGGAGGTAATCTAGTCCAACCCCCTGCTCAAAAGCAGGACCAATCCCCAATTAAATCATCCCAGCCAGGGCTTTCTCAAGCCTGACCTTAAAAACTTATAAGGAAGGAGATTCCACCACCTCCCTAGGCAACACATTCCAGTGTTTCACCACCCTCCTAGTGAAAAAGTTTTTCCTAATATCCAACCTAAACCTCCCCCACTGCAACTTGAGACCATTACTCCTTGTCCTGTCCTCTTCCACCACTGAGAATAGTCTAGGACCATCCTCTCTGGAACCACCTCTCAGGTATTTGAAAGCAGCTATCAAATCCCCCCTCATTCTTCTCTTCTGCAGACTAAACAATCCCAGTTCCCTCAGCCTCTCCTCATAAGTCATGTGTTCCAGACCCCTAATCATTTTTGTTGCCCTTCGCTGGACTCTTTCCAATTTATCCACATCCTTCTTGTAGTGTGGGGCCCAAAACTGGACACAGTACTCCAGATGAGGCCTCACCAATGTCGAATAGAGGGGGACGATCACGTCCCTCGATCTGCTGGCAATGCCCCTACTTATACATCCCAAAATGCCATTGGCCTTCTTGGCAACAAGGGCACACTGCTGACTCATATCCAGCTTCTCGTCCACTGTCACCCCTAGGTCCTTTTCCGCAGAACTGCTGTCTAGCCATTCAGTCCCTAGTCTGTAGCTGTGCATTGGGTTCTTCCGTCCTAAGTGCAGGACCCTGCACTTATCCTTATTGAACCTCATCAGATTTCTTTTGGCCCAATCCTCCAATTTGTCTAGGTCCCTCTGTATCCTATCCCTGCCCTCCAGCGTATCTACCACTCCTCCCAGTTTAGTATCATCCACAAATTTGCTGAGAGTGCAATCCATACCATCCTCCAGATCATTTATGAAGATATTGAACAAAACCGGCCCCAGGACCGACCCCTGGGGCACTCCACTTGGCACCGGCTGCCAACTAGACATGGAGCCATTGATCACTACACGTTGAACCCGACAATCTAGCCAACTTTCTACCCACCTTTATAGTGCATTCATCCAGCCCGTACTTCTTTCACTTGCTGACAAGAATACTGTGGGAGACGGTGTCAAAAGCTTTGCTAAAGTCAAGATACAATACGTCCACTGCTTTCCCTTCATCCACAGATCCAGTAATCTCATCATAGAAGGCGATTAGATTAGTCAGGCATGACCTTCCCTTGGTGAATCCATGCTGACTGATCACTTTCCTCTCATGTAAGTGCTTCAGGATTGATTCTTTGAGGACCTGCTCCATGATTTTTCCGGGGACTGAAGTGAGGCTGACTGGCCTGTAGTTCCCAGGATCCTCCTTCTTCCCTTTTTTAAAGATTGGCACTACATTAGCCTTTTTCCAGTCATCCGGGACTTCCCCCATTCGCCACGAGTTTTCAAAGATAATGGCCAATGGCTCTGCAATCACAGCCGCCAGTTCCTTTAGCACTCTCGGATGCAACTCGTCCGGCCCCATGGACTTGTGCACATCCAACTTTTCTAAATAGTCCCTAACCACCGCTTTCTCCACAGAGGGCTGGCCATCTCTTCCCCATGTTGTGATGCCCAGCGCAGCAGTCTGGGAGCTGACCTTGTTCGTGAAGACAGAGGCAAAAAAAGCATTCAGTACATTAGCTTTTTCCACATCCTCTGTCACTAGGTTGCCTCCCTCATTCATTAAGGGGCCCACACTTACCTTGGCTTTCTTCTTGTTGCCAACATATCTGAAGAAACCCTTCTTGTTACTCTTAACATCTCTCGCTAGCTGCAGCTCCAGGTGTGATTTGGCCCTCCTAATTTCATTCCTACATGCCCGAGCAATATTTTTATACTCTGCCCTGGTCATATGTCCAACCTTCCACTTCTTGTAAGCTTCTTTTTTATGTTTAAGATACGCTAGGATTTCACCGTTAAGCCAAGCTGGTCACCTGCCATATTTACTATTCTTTCGACTCATCGGGATGGTTTGTCCCTGTAACCTCAACAGGGATTCCTTGAAATACAGCCAGCAATACAGATCACCAGTGATGATCCACTAGTCCTTGGAGAACCATGGCGAACTATCCCTTTTTCTGTTTCTAAATTCTGTGCCCTGGTGGGGCGAGGGACCAGCAAAGGATAGGCACATGGGTTCCACCAGTTGCTCCAGTGCAGTTGGGAACCCCGTGCGTGCAAAGCCATCAATAATCTCCTGAGCACTACTCAACTAGAGAGTACCTTATCAGTGGCATAGCAGACCTGCATGAGAATGGACCCATGGCGAATTGGTGTGCTACAGACCGGTAGCATTTGGGGATGGCCAGCTTCCAGATGGCAAGGGCGACTGGCTTCTTCACAGAGGTGTGGCACTGCATGATGGTGTGCTGTTGATGCAGCTCCAGAGTCTTTTCTGCACAGATCTCAAAAAGGGTAACTCTCCCTAGCCTGAAGTTCTTTGGCCACGGCTAGTCATCCCAGGCAGGCAGAATGTCCTCTCCCACCAATCCACACTGGTTTCCCAGGCCCATAGACTGTGCTGAGAACTGTGTAACTCATCCAGGAACTGGTCCTCTAGTTCACGCAGGTTGGCAGGGTCCTCTTCCTCCTCATTCTGCTCCTCCCACTCCAGTGTGTTGTGCTGATGCCATAGAATATTCTTATGCTTGTGGGGCAATTTGGCAACGTGAAATGCCAATTTCATCTGGCTTTAGTGCTATAATGCAGCCCGGGCAGGCTCTGAATATTCAGTTTTCACCATAGCAGAATGGAGCATTGTTGAGTTAATGCTGACTGAGCAATTCGAAAATAGCACAAGGCTATCAGGAAAGGAAGGATGGGGTGGAGAATGCAGAAATGTAGAATTAAAAAAACAAAAACAAAATAGAACCTACCTGGATTCCCACAGTTCACAGCAAAAACAATCCCAGGATGCATGCTGCTCAGCAGCAAAACAAAGGACCTCTCAAGAAGACTGCACCCTGAGTTTGCAGCAAACTGCTGCAGTGTGTTCACACAATGTGAATTGAAAATGGAATAAGTGTTCCGCGTGCATCCTGTTGGTGCAATTTGCATACTCTGAGTTACCTGATGCACATCAAACAGCTTTGGATTAAACTAGGGACACAACCTAAGATTCCGGAGTACAATTCTGGACCAGTGGTGGCTTTTGCTTCTCCTTTCTGTGGCGGCTGAATTGCGGAGTACGTGGTGCCCTGCTTGTGGTGCTTTCCTCCACGGTTCATTGCTGCTCTAGGAAGTTGAATTGGCTTTATTTCTTCTAAAAGTCTCCTTGTTGGCGACTGGGAATAAGATACGGAGCTTTTCACCTCTACATTACTGGTGTGATGGAGCGCAATCCACTAGCGAGTGAAAATCATCCGTGGTATCGCCTTCTGTGAAGTAAGTTGGTTGGCCTCAGGCCAGTTCCTCATAGCCAGCCGTTGAGTGGCCTATGGAGACTGAATGTCACTGTCTCCTCTAGAGCTGATTTATAGGGTCAAGGCTGAGAAACTCTCCAATTTGAGTGCATGTGGATGGGAATCTTGTCCTGCTTCTACCTATGCTGCACCTACCCAGGAATAAACGGAGCAATTCAGTTTCCAGGGCCATCCAGACAGCAAGGGAAATATAGAAACGCCCATGAGCCCTTGAATAAAATTAATTGTGGGGGTAAGTCAGCAGTATTTCCGTAAACATAGCCAGCAACATGATCCAGACACAAGGATGAGATGGCATTGATGCCAACTGAATTAGAGCACTTATGGAAGGGCAAGGTTGTGTGTAGCTCTTATGGCTCTGGTGAAAAGGAAGCATGAAAGAGACACTCTGAGAAATGAAAACCTTTTTAATTCGCACGCCGTGGTGGAAGTCTGGCCAGCTGGGCTCTGTTCCACCAAGCTATGAATCCAGTCAGCCTTTTTCTCTTCGGTTTGTGCTGGCCTGTCCCTTCCCACACGCCCTGAGGAGCTACCTGCAATATTCCCCATGCCTCACTGCAGACTTCTCTGGTAGATTATGGAAATAACAAAACTGTACCATGAAAGCCGAGCCCTTTTATGCACCATCTGTTTTCAGTCCCTCCCTCCCCAGCTACATAACTCGTGTGAGACAGCTTTGCTGCCTCTGTGGCCAGGAACCTGGCCTGGCTCATGCCCAAAGGGATCCTTGTGGGGCCCAGCTGAAGCCCAGCTGTGCTTGAGGGGCTATACCTGGCCTGTATCTGGGAATGCCTCGTGGGACGAGGTCTGGGGGCACCCGCTTAGTCTGTTCAGTTGTAAATTTGACTTTCCTTTTTAAGTCATAAAGCTCTCTGCTTAGCACAGATTCCGGAGAGGACACACTGAGGCTACAGTGTCCTTTACTTTGAATCTTCTGTTCCTGCAAGGGGAGAGCAGTCTTAGGCACTTCACTTCTCCCCAATAAGTTCTGAGTGGCTTGGCCTATATTGTACTGCTGCATTCTGTTGTGTGGCTTTGTGCTATACTGACTCTGAGAATGTCCTGGTCACCTGTGCAGAAGAGCCCTATCTCTTCCCCCAGCTATCTCTAGTAGGACCAGTCCATGCACAACTCAGAGAGCAGAGAGTATCTCTAGGTGAAATGAGGTAGGAAGGCAGGGAGTCCCTCCCGTGTATAAGAATGGGGCTGAAGAAGTGTGAGAACATTGCAGGGTATCAGGAAGGGAGACTGTTAGTGCACATAAGTGCAAGGGAGGCAGAGAGCAGGTGTAAAGAGGGACCTGGAGGACTCTGTCAGGTGCTGCAGATGTAAGGAGTGTCAAGAGAAGTGTCAAGTGGGAGCGAGTGTCTGGGGGTCAGGCAGATGGATAAGTGTGAGGGGTCTATTAGGCAGGGATAGTTGTAAGCATGCAAAGTCTCAGGGCTCCTTAGAAGCAGGCTATTAACTGAGATGATCTGTTTTTATTTCCTCAGAGCTCTTGTCTATGCCAGCCGTAAAACGATTTTCTGTGTCGTTTGCAAAGCATCCGACTAATGGTACGTTTGCTTCCTTGATTTGACGTTTCCTCATGCTTCTAACCTCATCCTCACGTTCTGTTCTCTCTGCACGTCATTCTGTGTACCCCTCCCTTCAGCCTTCTCATGTTCCTCTGCGCGTCTGTGTATCTGGTGTCCAACTGTTCCACCGTTTTCCCAGTTGTCTCATTGTGACTAACCTGCTCACTTTGTGTTACTGTCTGTGAGGGGCCCAGGCTTGGGCAGGCTGTTAGAATCCTGGCAGCCTGTTTATTCCAGAGGTGTTTGCACCCCGACTGACCAACCAAATGTGAGCAAACAAGAATTGGATCCTTTAGCAGCCTCAAATTCTGTACTGGCGTCAGCGTCTCCTCCATGCTCGCTCTCTCCATCTCACTGATGGTGTGGGAGGCATAGCCATGCAAACCCTGGAGCACAATCTGCCTTGACAGTCTGTATCCTGAGAGAAGCAATGACTGGCTCTCTAGTCTGCTGTGCATGGCAGCGGAGGAAGAGCGAGGGCAGCTCTGGGGTTAGATGGCGTTAATAAGTGAGGCAAAGGCAGCCTCCAGCTGGTGGCCATGGAAAATGCAATCTACTGAGGTGAGAGAGGATAAAACAGCAAGGATCCCTAGCATTTCCTCTAGCCAAGCTGCCCCTCAGCACAGTGGCCTTGGTAGCTCTGATTCTCTCCTGGTTTCCCACCTGCACAGTGTCGCTTGCAATGCTAGTCCCTCTCATGTTTCCCCCCCCCGCACCCCAATCTCTCTTCATCCCCCACCCAACATGATGGCATTGGTAGGGCTGGTCTCACCTTTTCACATGCACCCTCCCCCCAAGCATCATGTCATTGGAGAATTCACTTTTAATCACACAAACAAATATGGTCGCAAAGGAAGGTTGTGGAATGTTCATTGACATTCAAAAGGGCAGCGCCTTTCTCCTTTGCTGTGGGAAATCTTCCCCACTGAACACACGAAACTCAGAGACTGGGCTCCATATTTGTTCCCCTCTTCTTAGCCAGGAGGGAGGGCAGCTGCAGTACAGTCTGCTTTGCTCTCCCCACCCTAACAGCAAGGAATAGGGGAAGAGCGGCTGTGCTCCTTGTGTGCTCCAACTCCCCTGCTCTGTGTAGCTCCTAACCTGATGTTGGTTCTCCTGGTCTGTCAAATGGCTCATAAGTATTTGCTCTCTAAGCCTTGAACAGAAATGTTCAGAAAAATTTTGTTTTACAGCTAACATTCCTACCCATTCCTCATGGATAGGGAGTGGCTGGGACTGGAGCAGGTTATTAAGAGTCATAAGTAGAAGTACTTGTCTCTTCTCAACCTGAATGCTGGTGCTCAGTAAACGCTCTGTGATCTAGAAGATGAGTCTAAGAACAGAAAAGAACCATCATAAAGCACAAAGCTAGGGTCTGGCTAGTTTCTGAAGGGTGTGTCTGCACAGCCAAAGGTCTGCATGGGCTAGCCTGCCTGCACTGGCTGGATTTGTGCTGGTTCAGGTTACAAGAACAGGGAAGACAGGGCAGCGTGGGCTTCAGCATGGATAGTTCAAGCCTGACACAGACCCTGAGTAATGCTCGGCAAACTAGTGCACTTTGAATGCTGCGCTATGCGTCTTCACTGCTGCTGTTACCCACACTAGTGGGATTCATGCTAGCTCAGGTAGCTTAGCCTGTGTACAGCTTCTGGTGCGTAGACATACTGAGTCTCCAAGCAGGTCAGACCGTGGGAGAAATTACCAGGTGGACTTGATCTCATTCTGTGCAAAGGGAGCAGCTGCATGGCTCATTCCAGTATCTTTCTGAAAATAGTTTGGTAAGCACATGTGGCATGTGGAAGCCAAGCTCTTCCTTTATGGAGCAGCCTTCCGTAGGCCACCCCCCACTATAACAGCAGCCTGATGCCCATAGAGAGATTATAGAGGGAAATAGGGCACCCGCAGTGTGTGTGTTGGGAAAAAAAGTGCACAGAGCATAGGGCTCTTTAATCCGTCAGACAGAAACAACATGAGATCCAATGGCTGGGAGGTGGAGCCAGACAAATTTTTAAAAAACTTTCTACAAATACATTAGAAGCAGAGGAAAACTAAGGACAGAGTAGGCCCGTTACTCAATGAGGGGGGAAAGACAATAGCAGAAAATGTGGAAATGGCAGAGGTGCTTAATGACTTCTTTGTTTCGGTTTTCACCAAGAACGTTGGTGGCAATGGGATGTCTAAAATAGTGAATGCCAGTGAAAATAAAATAGGATCAGAGTCTAAAATTGGAAAAGAACAGGTCAAAAATTACTTAGACAAGTTAGATGTCTTCAAATCACCAGGGCCTGATGAAATGCATCCTAGAATATTCAAGGAGCTACTGAGGGGATATCTGAGCCATTAGCGATTATCTTTGAAAAGTCATGGAAGAAGGGAGAGATTCCAGAAGACAGGAAAAGGGCAAATATAGTGCCCATCCTTAAAAAGGGAAATAAGGACAACCCAGGGAATTACAGACCAGTCATCTTAACTTCTGTATCTGGAAAGATAATGGAGCAAATAATTAAGCAATCAGTGGGCTTAAATTGCAGCAAGGGTTAGGGTTGGACATTAGGAAAAACTTCCTAACTGCCAAAGTGGTTAAGCACTGGAATAAATGGCCTGGGGAGGTTGTGGAATCTCCATCATTGGGGATTTTTAAGAGCAGGTTGAACAAACACCTGTCAGGGATGGTCTAGACAATACTTAGTCCTGCCTTGAGTGCGGGGGACTGGACTGGAACGCGTTACCTAGGGAGGTGATGGAATCTCCTTCCTTAGGAGTTTTTAAGTTCAGGCTTGACAAAGCCTTGGCTGGGATGATTTAGTTGGGGATTGGCCCTGCTTTGAGCAGGGGGTTGGACTAGATGACCTCCTGAGGTCCCTTCCAACCCTGATATTCTATGACTACATGACCTCTTGAGGTCCCTTCCAGTTCTATGATTGTTAATTGCAGACTAGAAATCAGGTGCACATTTTTAACAGTGAGGGTAATTAACCACTGGAACAACTTACCTAGGGACACGATGCATTCCCTGTCTAAATCCAGACTGGAAGTCTCAATTGAAAAGATCTGCTGTAGCTCGACCGCAAGCGATGGGCTTGATGCAGGAACCACTGGGTGAAATTATCTGCCCTGGGCCAGAGGCTGGACTAGATAATCATAATAGACCATTCTGGCCTTAAAATCTGTGACTCCAGGAGGAACTGGGCACCAATATCATGAATCCCACAGTGTGGGAAGGAATTTGGTCGTCTTTCCACACTGCCTTGAGGATGACAGTACAATTCTATGGAGTGGGGCTGATACGTTTCCCAGTGTTTCTTGGCACTCTCATAGTCTTGGAGAAAGATCTTGGAGTCATCGTGGATAGTTCTCTGAAGACGTCCACGCAGTGTGCAGCGGCAGTCAAAAAAGCAAACGGGAGGTTAGGAATCATTAAAAAAGGGATAGAGAATAAGACAGAAAATATCTTATTGCCCTTATATAAATCCATGGTACACCCACATCTTGAATGCTGTGTACAGATGTGGTCCCCTCATCTCAAAAAAGATATACTGGCATTAGAAAAGGGCAACTAAAATGATTAGGGGTTTGGAACGGGTCCCATATGAGGAGAGATTAAAGAGGCTAGGACTTTTCAGCTTGGAAAAGAGGAGACTAAGGGGGGATATGATAGAGGTCTATAAAATCATGAGTGGTATGGAGAAGTGAATAAGGAAAAGTTATTTACTTGTTCCCATAATATAAGAACTAGGGGCCACCAAATTAAATTAATGGGTTGCAGGTTTAAAACAAATAAAAGGAAGTTCTTCTTCATTCAGCACAGAGTCAACCTGTGGAACTCCTTGCCTGAGGAGTTTGTGAAGGCTAGGACTATTACAGCATTTAAAAGAGAACTGGATAAATTCATGGTGGTTAAGTCCATTAATGGCTATTAGCCAGGATGGGTAAGGAATGGTGTCCCTAGCCTCTGTTTGTCAGAGGGTGGAGATCACTTGATCATTACCTATTAGGTTCACCCCCTCTGGGGCACCTGGCATTGGCCACTGTCGGTAGACAGGATACTGGGTGGTTGGACCTTTGGTTTGACCCAGTATGGCCATTCTTATGTTCTTACGGGGGCTGTAAATAACTCGTGCCCCTCTGCATTTTCAGAACCTCCAGGTGATCTGTTCTCAGCTAATTTCTCAGCCTCCCTGCTGGCTATTGTCCACCCTTGCTATGCTCTCCAAGCCATACATTTTTCTTCCCCATACACAGTGCTCAGGATTCTGGCACCAAAGGCTGTATCTGGATTTCTTGGTTCAGTGGGAGAAGGGCCAGGCCTGGGGCTACCTTTCTTGTTTTGTAGCCCAGCCTGGATCTTAATTACACACAGGCTAAAAATGTGTTCCTGGGGTTTGTTCATTTTAAAAAAACTAAAATCTTGGAAAGTAACAACCTAAATGTAAACGAGCTCTTCAATGGGATTGTACCCTGGGGGCTGAAGGTTCAGCGTATTGGGTGGTGAGGAGAGTGCTCTTCCTACTCTTTGGGGCTGGGGGTTCAGCACATGGCCTTTTCCCCACCTGTCTCCATTTTCTCATTTCTCAGCTACCCTCTCTCTCTCTCTCTCTCTCGCCTTCTGTGGTTCCCTTCTTCTGTAGATGTGCTTGAACACCACCGTGTTGCCCAGCTGCTGTGCCGTTTTTCCTCTGACTATGCCATGAGACGGAATATCTCCTTGGATGCCACTCTGGCCCACCACCTACATCAGTGTTCCTACCACCTGCGTCTCTTCAGGAGCTGGCTGATCTCAGGCCAGGATGACTTGGAGTGCCTCTACGGTACTGCACGCTGCAGCTGCCTTAAGCCCACGCTCTTGTAGCTGAGCGGGGGGTGCTGTCTGCTTGAGAATGCAATGTATGCTGTGCTTTCTAAACTAGGGAAAGCATTTCCCTCTCTGCCTCTCTGAGAGCCTCGGGTTGGTGCTGCAGTGAGGCATGTGGGTGGTTGCATCAGGGCAGTTTTGGAGCCTGAGGAAGGTACTTTCCATGTAGGGCTAATAACTTCTGTGTAGCTGTTAACTTTGTGCTCTTTGTCCTTGGCAATTGCACAGTGCCTCCTTCCTCTAGTCAGAGTGGGTACTTGTGCTTCTCTTGTGAGCCACGGCCAATGTGGATTGGGGTGCTTTCATCTGTCTGAGACACTGCTCCAGCAGCTTGATGGACTGCTGATATAACACTCTTTCTCTCTATGCCCAATCCCCAGAGAAGTGTAATCCCCATGTCCCTTCAGTTTAATAAAGGAGGTGAGATGGATGACTGCTGTATGGAGAAGGATGGAGAATCAGGAGACATAGCATAAGAATGACCGAGCAGCCTGAAACCCATGAGATAAACCTGTTGCTTTTTCGAGTAGTGCGCCAATGGGTGCTCAGTGTCAGGATGTGCGTGCGGCTGTGCACTCTGGATTGGAGACATTTTGTCAGCTGTGTCTGTGAGTTTGTGCCAGAGCCTTAGGCACCCTCATGCTCCACTACGAGGGCATATAGGGAGGGGTGGACCCGCTGCCATTCCCGGTTCCTTCTCAGTCGCTTGCAGTTTGAAACCGAGCATCACGGTGTTTGCTAGCTGGCGTCAAGGCTGGCTACGCCTCTTGTGAAAATGTTCTTTTTCTTAGTATTTTTTTCTTTATTTTAGTTTAGCACAATTTGTGCTTTTTAATAGGTTCCCCTCCCTTCCTCTTTTTTGTCCAGTTCAGGCCTTTGATCCATGGGCTCAAGTGTGGGTTATGCCCAGGCCCTTGGGCTTCAAACCTGCCAGACATGCCATAAATCTTTCCCTCACAACAGTGGACATTTAAGCTGCCTTAGGGAGTCTCACGTCCCTTCCAAATGTCCAATCTGCTCAGGGTTTAAGAGTAGATCTAAGAAATTGAGAGAACAGGCTCAAACTCCTGTTAATGGAGCATTTGCTGAGACCCACAGGATCTGAGTCATCCCCCTATATGTCAGATGCTCAGAGAGCTCCAGTGACCCATCTCTTCTGTGACAGTAAGCAAAGACCTGGGGGCCCTTCAGAACTATCTAAACCATTGAAGAAGAGAACGCTGCCTTTCCCAGAATAGGAGAAGAGAAAGGGAAAGTCAACCTCTCAGTCTGGGTCTCAGGAGATGTTGTCCCCCATTACAGGTACCTCTGAGGCTTCCATCCCCTTTGGAACTGAGATCACAGCACTCGCTAAGGTCACTATGCTGCATATCAAGAAACCGTCTGGTAAATTACCTGAAGGGGTACGTACGCTGCCACTGGACTCCGTGCCTCCAAGATGTAAGCACTCCAGAGCTAAGCCAAAATCATTGTCTGTACTGCCTCTGGCAATCAGACATAAAGGATGTGCTGACTGTACTTTAGTACCATCTCAGTAACAACAGATGTAGTAAGAGGCCCTGAAACATAAACCCTTGTATCAGAGGCCTGGTCTGAGACCTAAAGCCTGAACCAAAGTACTTCCAGGCATTGCTAAGCAAAGCTGGGCTGTGAGCCAGAGGCAGGCCCTAATTGCAGAACTTGGCAAGAAAAGGACTCCTAGAAAGCACGCGCTAATGATATAAGTGGTAATAAGAGGAACGTGTGCCAAGATGGCACCTGGACATCCCGGTACAAGGACACTTCACAGAGATAACAAGGAACAGCCAGGTGCATCCCAAAGACAGGGTCAAAAGGACAGCATGATGGACAGATCTGTTTGTTTGAACCAACATGATCAAAGGGGGAGACAGCACCCTAATGAGTCAAGGGGCTGTACCTCAATACGTCAGTAGGGGTGAGTAATCTGTCCTGCAACTGTATAAAAATAGGTCTGGGAGCGCATATCTTTGTCCAGCCTAGGGGGCAGAGTGTCCTGCCACTGACTGAGCTGTGTCCATTGTCTATAGGAAACTATTACTGTGCTTTGTTTGACAATAAACCTGGCCAGGTGCCTTCGTACCTTACTAGAGTCCGTGGTCTTTGGGGGTTCTCTCGGGGTCTGCTGTGTCGGCTATCTGTGCAGAGCTGGGGCAGCACACAGAGGGAACATGCACGCAGCCAACTGTTATTGAACCAGAGCAGAGCACCTCACCGGTGGCTATTGACACCACCAGATAGTCTGACTCCCAATGTTTCCTACCTCGGGTCCCCAGTACCATCCAATCTTTTGATCCATGTGGACCTTTGGATCCTGGAGTACCCTGAGTCACCTCTGCTGAGGGGTACTGAAAGACACTCCCCACTGGTGTACGGCCTCATCTGCTGGAGTCTGCATTTCCTCCACTACTGTCTTCAACCATGTCTCATCCTCTAGTGCCATCACAGCCTCCAGTCCTCCCTTGAGGGTACACAGACACACTTCTCTCAGTTACTGACTTGACACTGTCTGGTACCTTCATATCAACAGCTTCCAGTATTGATGCAATTACAGGCCCCTTTTTGGGCCCTGGTACTGACTCAACCACCAGTACCGACACCATTTGCCCCTCCAATTGAAACAGAAAATGACCCATCTAATTTTGAAGTGTCATAAAGCATTCCTCTTTTCAACCTCCTTCACTCAGAGTACCTCCTGATCATGAAATTCCTATCCAGGCGATACCTCTGAACCCTGGCAAGGACAACAGTGGGATCCTGTCCCTTACAGCCACCACAGTAGGCTTATTGGAGCACTGGAGCCCCTTATGGTGACCAGTTCTACAGGGTCCCATCTCGTAGGAGGGCACATCAAGAGCAGCAGCTAGCACCCTTGGATCCTTCCACACAGCAGGATCTTACAGGGAAGCAAGAGCAACCTATGGGAGAAGAATCTTTGCCTTCCCATACATCCTTCTGCTCCCCAGACAAGGCTCATGCCCCCCTCACCATCTTATACTGACGTTTCAGGAATTTCAGGATCTTATGAAGCATGTAGTGTAGACCCTATATATTCCATTGGAGGAGATACAGGAACCTCAAACACTCCTTGATGGACATCCTTCACACATTTCCTCGGGGCAAAATTGCCTTTCCCATTAATGCTGCTCCACTGGCCCCTGCACATTCTGTGTGGCAAATCCCAGCTACTATACTGCCTACATAAAAGCCGACAGACAAAAAGTGCTACCTCCCTCCCCAAGGATCAGAATATTTCTTTTCCATCCTACACTCAACTCCCTGGTCGTGGCAGCAGTCAACAAATGGAACAGACAACATCTGTTCCATTCTACTTTGTCTGATAAAGAACAAAAAAGACTGGACCTTCTGGGTATGAAAAAGCTACCCTTCAGCCACACTGCAGTTCAAAGCAGTCAGTTACCAAGCCCTGATACCAAAACACAATTTCATGAATTCTTCCCAATTTTCATCCTTTTGTTGACCACTTGCTACAGGATCAGCGGGAACAACTTCAAGCCCTTATAACAGCCTCACTAGAACCCACTGACGCAGTTGCTCATTCCCTGGCTACCGCAATAGTCATGTGCAGAGCTTTGTGGCTGCAGTCCTCTGGTCTGTGTTGGGAGGTACAAAATACCCTCAAACCTTCCCTTTGAGGGACCCATGTTGTTCAGTGATGCCGTGGATGGGTCCGTTCACTCTAAGGACTTTAGGCCATGCTACAATCTCTGGGCGTCTATACACCTATGACAAAGAGAAAGTACAGTAGGTTGCAGGTGGCTCAGTGGTCAAACCCAGTCCACTGCCAGCCCACAAGAACTGCTGAGCCCCCAAGGAAGAAGCTCAGGTTCTCTGAGAGGACAGTCCTCTATTGTGACCTCCCAATTGGCAACATCTTCAAAACGACCATTTTGACCTGGTGGTCTTGGTTCATGAACTCTCTCTCCTGCTCCAGATTTTACACTGCATCTATCCCACCTCCTCCCCTATGGGGACCGTCTCACCCATTTCCTTCCTTCCTGGGAGCCCATCACCTCAGACAGATGGATCCTACAAGTGATATCTACAGGTTACTCCATCCAGCCACACTCCCTCCCTCTTCAGGGACTCCTCTGATGGGAGTCTCTTGAGGCAGGAGATACAATCCTCCTAACACTGGAGGCAGTTGAACCCGTCCCACTGGTCTTTGTCTGGAAAGGATTTTATTTCAGGTACTTCCTGGTCCCAAAGAAAAATGGGGGATGGAGACCGGTTCTGGGCCCAAGGACACTAAACACCTTTGTCTATGCTCAGCAGTTCAGAATGGTAACCTTAGTAGTGATGATTCCTCTCTGGAGTCAGGTTTTGTATTTGGTTTGTCTCCCTAAGTCTCCAAGATGCTTATTTCTATATAGCTATACATCCTTCACACAGGCATTTCCTACGCTTTAGGATGGGCAGAGACCACTAGCAGTGTCATGTCCTACCTTTTTGGCCTTTCCATTGCTCCAAGGGTCTTATCAAAGTTGTGTTGACCACCACAGCCCTTCTTCATCAGATGGGAATAATCTTTTTTTCTCTTTGTGGATGATTGGCTCCTGAAAGGTCAGTCATTCCTCGAAGCAGACTGCAACCAGCAAGGCCTTATCTCTGTTCCAGTCACTGGTCCTCCACTTCACTCTGACACCCACCCCATGAATAGACTTTGTGGGAGCTACTCTGGACTCCTCCACTGCTGGAACATACTTGCCCAGGGACAGATTTGACACTGTCCAGCCTTGTCTTGACAATACAACAGAGCCAGCAAAAGCTTATGTACAACATCTGGGCCATATGGCAGCCTGTACATTTGTGATATCCTTGGCAAGACTATGCTCCTGGTGTCTTCAGGCCTGGCTCAGAACCATTTACATCCGCAACAAACACCGCCTATGCAAGCCAGTGCCCATACCCTGGAGGGATGGCTAGTCTCTAAATTGGTGGAAGGATCTGCAGAATGTGTGCATAGGGGTTCAGTTCTTACAGTCCTCTCCCCAAGAATCATCACTACAGATGCCTCTCTGATAGGAGGGGGTGCACGCTTTCAAAACCCTCATAGCCAGGGCAAGTGGTCCCCTCGAGGCAATCCTCCATATCAATGTATTAGAGCTCTGAGTGGTTCATTATGTTCGCCAGCACTTCCTTCCACACATCAGGGGCCTGTCAATAAGCATGTTTCTCTGTGGTCCAGCACTAATGTATTATATTGATCGGCAAGGAGGAGCAAGATCCTGATCCTTATGCACCGAATCCATAAAACTGTGAATCTGGTGCGTAACAGTGGTTTATCTACCAGGACTACTGAACGCAGTAGACATTTCAGCGTCGAACGCGAGTGGGAACTGAACAATGAGGTATTCCAAGAAATCTCTTACCTGGGGCCATCCACAAACCGAGCTCCTTGCAGCTCTATCCAATGAAAAGTGCAGGCAGTTCTGCCTGAGGGAAGGGCACAGCTACAACTCAATGGGAGGTGCCCTAATTATTCCTTGGCCTCACATAGTGCTGTGTGCTCATCCTTCTGACTCCCCTATTGCTCAAGGGTCTGAACAAATTGAAACTATAAAAATTAGTAGCCATTTTCATAGCTCCGCCATAGCTGAGAGAGGTATGGTTCCGAGAGCTGGTTTGAATACCTCTGACTGCATCTCCACCTTCCCCTGACAGTGAATCTTCTCACCCAAGAGTTGGGCTCTGTCACCCCCTGAACCTCTCAGCACTTCACCTCCAGGAGTGGCTACCAGATGGCTCTCTGGTATAGAATTATTTTGCTCCCCAGAGGTGCAAACAGTGCTGCTTCACAGTAAAAAACCTATAATGAGAAAAACTTACCTGCAGAAGTGGAAATGCTTCTAGAGTTAGTGCAGTCACCAATCTCTATTTCCTCTTGACTCCCGTCTAACACACGTTCTCAATTACCTCTTCAATTTAAAAACTACAGGATTATCTCAGCGTTCAATTAGAGTTCACCTAGCTGCTGTTGCAGCCTTTCGCTCCCCCACTGAGGGACTTTCAATCTTCACCCACCCAACCATGATGAGGTTTCTCAAAGGCCTCTTCAACCTATTCCCTCCAGTTAAAGAACCAGCTCCACCATGGGACCTCAACCTAGTCCTCAGTGCGTTGAGGAAATCCCCATTTGAACCTATGGCAAACTGTTCCCTCTTCCATCCTCTTAAAACCTCATTCCTTATAACCATCACCTTGGCCAGGAGGATAGGGGAGCGTGGAGCCTTGATGGCTGACCCGCTATGCATGGTGTTCAGTTGTGCCAGGGTGATACTATGTCCACACCCTTGCTTCCTTCCTAACGTAGCCTCAGAATTGCACATCAACCAACAGATTCACCTACTGGTGATTTTATCCCAAGCCTTTGTATGCTGGGGTGTAAGAAAAGGTCTTGCCTTTTTCAAGACGGGACTGGGTCCTTTAGGGGCTACACTGAGACTTCTTATCTCAATTGCAGAATGCATGAAAGGACGAGGGATTTTCACTTGCTGTCCAAATGGGTTGCAGGCTGCACCTTAACCTTCAACGAAGATTAAGCAGTTTGCTCCCCTTCGAGAGTTATGGCTCACTCCAGCAGGGCTCAATCTACCTCTGTTGCCCTGCTGAGAAACATACCTATCCCAGCAGAGCAGCCACCTGGCCTTTGATACACGTGCTCTCCCAGCACTATGCTCTTGTCACTGTTCCCATAGCTGATGCGGCTTTCGGTGACCCTGTTGTATGATCTTGACTGAATCCACCTCCTCAGCACCCTTCTCCATGTTGAAGATGTTGCTCAGGAGTACCCCTAGGGACTCTGCTTGAAGGAGAGGTTACTTACCTTGTACGGTAACTGGAGTGCTTCAAGATGTGTATCCCTATTTGGTGCTTCATTACCCATCTGCCTTGGAGTCTCTTGGTGAACTTTTGTCATTGAAAAGGAACTGGAGTGGCAGCAAATTTGCCCCCCTATATGCCCTCATATTAGAGCATGAGGGTGTCTAGGGCATAGGCTTGGACCCACAGACACTGCTGACCACAAAAAAACCCCTCTGATCGAGGGTGCACAGGTGTGCACACATGCTAGAATAGAGCACTCACAGAGAAACATATCTCGAACTCCAGTTACTGTACAAGGTAAGTAACCTCTCCTTTGGAAATGCATGGAAAGTGAGCTGCTTGAGGGAGGTGCACTGCTTTTCAGAGAGGCTGGATTAATGTAGGACTGGAGAGCTGCTTGTGTGTCTGCATTGCATGGCATCTGTTTCATTTATGGGAATTGGTCCCTGCTTGTAAGGGAGTGGGCAGGGAATTTCAGCATCAGATCTAAATGGTGTGATAGCTTCCTGTTCTTCTATGTGTTTCTCGTCTTCAGGAGTGTGGAAATCTTGGGGGTAGTGCCTCTGGCTGGTTTAAAGTGGGTAGGAGGGGATATCCTTTTGTGTGAAAGGAAATTATCCATCTGGTGCTGGCCAGCCCAGATATTCTTACACTATAATACCTGCTGGTGTATGTGGTTTGCTGAACCGTGTGTGTTGTGTTGCATCAATCCGCTTGTCCTTTCTGAATTGAAGAAGAAAGGGGGACAGGTACAGAAAGGTTGGCTTTTCACACTGTGAAGAAACAGACCCCAGGTTCTGAAGATACGGAAGGAGGGGAATTTCTGCAAAACAATTTGGTTTTTCTCAATATGGCCCTTGTCATCCATCAAGAGATGAGATGGCTGTTGCTGTACCAATGTGATTAGAATTATCCTTGGTCTCCTAGAAAGAAAGACTAAAAAGAGGCAAGATTGCTTCAAGGGAAGAGGGGGTTGGACAAACCAGGCTGCTCTGAAGCCAGAGCAGAGAGCTGTCCCTGCTGGAGATCTCGCCGATCTCTTTCCTGTGTCTACTAGAGCTCAAACAAGAACCCAAGCTTTGTCCCCTGATATCCCAACCATTGTAGCTGGATGTTTTGAGGGGTCATGGAGCATGTTTATTGTTAAAGCACAAGAGAGGTATGTGTCTAATGCTAAGGAAATTAAAAACTAAAATAGTTCAGTGTTATAGTTTTGAGTTGTAAAGAGAAAGCTAGTGATTTAAAACCCACTTAATTAGAACATTGTAGTTAGAGCCAAGAAAAAAAAATCGACAGGAGAAATCAGAAGATTCCAATCCAAAAACTGAAGTATCCAAATCTTGACTAAAAACTTACTTTTTAACAAAATAAAATATTGGCATAGATGGAACAGAGTTCTTATGGAAGTTGTGACAGGGATAATGCCTTTAGTGACTTAAAAACTTCTGCTCTCAAATGTCATGACAGTCATCATCTGTGTGAGTTCTTATTAAAGAATTAAATATAAAAAAAAGTTTGAAATTTTGACAGTAGGTTGTGTCTGATTTCAGTGGTCAAAGCAAATGTTAGAACAAGGTTCAAAAGGTGAAAATATACGACTCTTTTAAAGACCGTTCCAAACTGTCCTCTAATTAACTTCAAACTTAAATCATTGGGGAAAGACGACACAGAAGAAACTTTATGCAGAAAGGAGTTGTTCTTCTTCAAGGGCTTTTGCATGTTTCCAGGCCTGGCCACAAACCGAGTTAAGCTCACTCAGTGTTAGCCACTCAGACTGACTGATTTATATTTCAGAAGCCAGTTTAGTTAAATTGGTGCAATGGGGATGATGCCTTGGCACCTCACACCTTCTGAACCTTCTGGAAAATCATCTCTATCAGTATTACCGAAGAACCATGGCAGTGGGAACACAACACTGCTACACCTCAGGGAAGTTCAAGCTTTAGTACTTCTGGATGGATAAAGTTGATACAAGGCCCTCTCCTGCATCTGATACGGCTACACATACAGAATTCCTTGCCTTCTTTGAAACCTGGAAATAGAAGGTATAGCACTCAAAATCTGTAACTTCTTAATTTTGTTCTCTGGTTTGAGTGTTTCCCGGGCACTTGCATCACGTTTTCCACCCTTTCTTTGCAGCTCTGAAAGCTAGAAACTATTTTTAAAAAAAGTTTTTTAAAGCTGGAATTCTTCTGCAGTCTCTCGATCGTATGAGATGCGACTTTAAGGAAAACACCATCCATTACGAGACTCTGATGTGTTTGAGCCTCAGCTGTGCTTGGCTGTATTTCTCAGGCTTTACCATCCATGACTGAGGGCTTACTATTTAAAGGACATGGGCACTTTAGTGCCAAAATGAATAAGGTGTGAGAGAAACTGAAGAACACCCGGGCTACATGCTCTCTGCATTTATCTCAGCCTACTACCATCAGGGAGAAGGCTCACTGGCTTTGCTGTCGGCTACCACAGACAGTTACCGCATCATCTCTACATGTGGTCTGGAGAGGTGTGAGGAGGAGGTGAGCCCCTGCTGCCCATCATTGCAGAATCAGTGCCCCCTCCATGTACAATTAATAAGAACAACAGTGAAGGCCTTTTTGGACTTCATGGAATCTCTAGCTTTCTCCCTTTTCAGGATAAATTCTGCTTAGGGGACATTTTATATGTTTAAGGTCCTTTTTTGGAAGGGATGTAGCATTTGGATAGATGGAGATGTCTGGTTAAAGCTTGTGGGTAAAGAGCAATGGGATGCCATATGCAACCAGACGTTTCAAAAATCTTATCCCAGCAGGGTGTAGAACTTGCTCAGTCAGGGCTACTGCTCTCTCTGTGGCCTGTTTCAGGCATTTCTGTATTGCTGAGAATTGTAGAGCAATTACTTGGCGTTCACTCCACATATTCACCAAGTACTATTTTCCCTCTCTGATTTTGGGCTGGAGAGAGTGATGCTACAATCTTTATTTAATTGAGAATTCCTCAGCCCACCTTCCACCTGGTCTGGACAGCTCATGAATCTCCCCAGAGTGGGAATGCTTAAAGGCCCTTGGAGGGGTTACTTCCTTTCCTGCTCCTGTGACTCCTTAATATGTCAGTCATTTCATCCACCAGTGAAATGTAGCTACTTCTGGCATGCAGTGTGACAGTCCAGCCTGCCTGTGCCTTAATGGTGCTCAGCAATGTACACAACAATGTGTGAGTGAAATGGAAGTATACAGTATCCATGTGAAACTTCAGGAGGTATAGTCCTAGCTAGGATATAATTACTCGAGTTGTCATATGGCCGGGGCTGAGCAGTGAGCATCTCAAATTTGTTTCTCATCTAGCAGCACTGTGCTCTCTGCCACTGCTCTGGGACATAGGTGCAGTACCGACTGAAATGGAAGAGTGCTCTGTACTGAGTCACCTCCCCCACTCTCTGCAGTACATGCACTTTTCTTGGAGTTCCGTATCAAAATAGTTTAACCAGAACGGCGTCTGCTCAACATCTGAGGTCTGTTGAGATTGTCCCTAGATCTGTTATTTACAAACCATAGAATCATAGAATATCAGGGTTGGAAGGGACCCCAGAAGGTCATCTAGTCCAACCCCCCTGCTCAACCCCCATGTTGCTTAGTGTTTTACATAATCCTCTAGCTTTTTACAGGGTTTTCTCTTAATATTTATTGTATATTTAAACAAATAATAAAATTTTAGCAGCAGCTGGAGTTCTCTTTTCCCGTCACTGCACAAAAATTTGTGAGCTGTGTCCACACCATCCTTTTCCTCTAGTGAGGATTAACTGGGTTTGGGATTCACATCAGCTGCTATCATGAAAACTTCATTAAGAGTTTTAGCAGACATATGCAGCAGACATGTGCCGCTCCTTGGCTGGGGTTGGCTTTGGGGCATTGTCCACCCATCCTTCAGTGTGATGTCACTTGGTGCCAAACCAGCCTGAATTAGCAATGAATGAAAAGTGTACCTCTGATGGTTGCTTGGTGGTCTCTCTGTGTGCAGTTGGGTTTTTAGTGCACAAGTATCACAAAACTACCACCCAAATCCTGCCTTAAAACTCTCCTCTCCACAATGCCTACAAAAACCTCAACAATGGCTAGATAGCAGTGCGAAGCTGACAAGTACCCTCTCATGGTCACTGTGTCCTCCCGCATCTGTTATCTCTCACTTATGACTTAGATCAGGTGTGGGCAAACTTTTTGGCCCAAGGGCCACATCGGGGTGCGAAACTGTATGGAGGACCGGGAGGGAAGGCTGTGCCCCCAAAACAGCCTGGCCCCGGCCCCCTGACTGCCCCCCTCAGAATCCCCCACCCATCCAACCCCCCCTGCTCCTTGTCCCCTGACCATCCCCTCCCGGGACCCCCGCCCCTAACCACCCCCCGGGACCCCACCCCCTGTCCCCTGACTGCACCGACCCCTATCCATACCCCCACCCCTATCCAGTCCCCCCTGTTTCCCCGTCCCCTGCCTCCCCCCAGCCTCTGTCCTATCCAACCACTCCCTGCCACCCGACTGCCCCCCGGGACCCCCGCCCCATATCCAACCCCCTGGCCCCGGCCACCTTACCATGCTGCTCAGAGCAGCATGTCTGGAGCTGTGCCGCCTGGCTGGAGCCAGACGCGCTGCCCTACGTGAGCGCACAGCCCCACTGCCCAGAGTGCCGCCTGCCCGGTGACAGGGCTGTGGAGGAGGGGGAAAAGCGGGGAAGGGGCCGGGGGCTACCCTCCCAGGCCAGGAGTTCAGGGGCCGGGTAGGACAGTTCCACGGGCCGGGTGTGGCCCGCAGGCCATAGTTTGCCCGCCTCTGACTTAGATTGTAGCTCAGGGGCAGGGCCCATCTTTGTTATGTGTGTATCTGTAAAGAGGTTAGCACTTGGGGCCCTGATTCTTGATTGGGGCTCTAGACGCTCCTGCCTGCAAATAATAATTAAGATCTTTAGTAATACTTAGGCATCATAGAGGAGCCAAGATAGATAAGCGACATAAGCAAAAAGAAAAGGAGTACTTGTGGCACCTTAGAGACTAACAAATTTATTTGAGCATAAGCTTTCGTGAGCTACAGCTCACTTCATCGGATGCATGCAGTGGAAAATACAGTGGGGAGATTTATATACACAGAGAACATGAAACAATGGTGTTACCATACAGACTGTAAGGAGAGTGATCAGGTAAGGTGAGCTATTACCAGCAGGAGAGCCGGGGGTGGGCGGGGGAGAGCCTTTTGTAGTGATAATCAAGGTGGGCCATTTCCAGCAGTTGACAAGAACGTCTAAGGAACAGTGAGGGGTGGAGGGATGGAATAAACATGGGGAAATAGTTTTACTTTGTGTAATGACCCATCCACTCCCAGTCTCTATTCAAGCCTAAGTTAATTGTATCCAGTTTGCAAATTAATGCCAATTCAGCAGTCTCTCGTTGGAGTCTGTTTTTGAAGTTTTTTTGTTGAAGTATTAACACTTTTAGGTCTGTAATCGCGTGACCAGAGAGATTGAAGTGTTCTCCGACTGGTTTTTGAATGTTATAATTCTTGACGTCTGATTTGTGTCCATTTATTCTTTTACGTAGAGACTGTCCAGTTTGACCAGTGTACATGGCAGAGGGGCATTGCTGGCACATGATGGCATATATTACATTGGTAGATGTGCAGGTGAACGAGCCTCTGATAGTGTGGCTGATGTTATTAGGCCCTATGATGGTGACCCCTGAATAGATATGTGGACACAGTTGGCAAAGGGCTTTGTTGCAAGGATAGGTTCCTGGGTTAGTGGTTCTGTTGTGTGGTGTGTGGTTGCTGGTGAGTATTTGCTTCAGCAATGTCTGTAAGCAAGGACTAGCCTGTCTCCCAAGATCTGTGAGAGTGATGGGTCGTCCTTCAGGATAGGTTGTAGATCCTTGATGAGGCGTTGGAGAGATTTTAGTTGGGGGCTGAAGGTGACAGCTAGTGGCGTTCTGTTACTTTCTTTGTTGGGCCTGTCCTGTAGTAAGTGACTTCTGGATACTCTTCTGGCTCTGTCAATCTGTTTCTTCACTTCAGCAGGTAGGTATTGTAGTTGTAAGAACGCTTGATAGAGATCTTGTAGGTGTTTGTCTCTGTCTGAGGGGTTGGAGCAAATGCAATTGTATCGTAGAGCTTGGCTGTAGACAATGGATCGTGTGGTGTGGTCTGGATGAAAGCTGGAGGCATGTAGGTAGGCATAGTGGTCAGTAGGTTTCCGGTTTAGGGTGGTGTTTATGTGACCATCGCTTATTAGCAGCATAGTGTCCAGGAAGTGGATCTCTTGTGTGGACTGGTCCAGGCTGAGGTTGATGGTGGGATGGAAATTGTTGAGATCATGGTGCGATCTCCCTGGCATTGAATTTCCCTCTTAGTAGTTTCAGCTGTGGGGTCAGAGTGGTCATAGACCATGGGGACTCCTCTTTCCTTGCAGTCTGCAATGAGAGCCATTGGCTGGGGACAGTGTATGTGGAAGCTAGGACCTCACACTATTGTGTTCATGTAAAGGCCACAAATAAACTTCTCTTTGTTAAGCTAACTAGATAATTACAGGAGACAAGGAAGGCTAAGATAAGTTAAAGGGTGACTTGATCACCATCTATAAGTACCTACATGGGGTCAGATATTAAGTAGTGGGCTCTTGAGTCTAGCAAAGACAGGTATAACAAGAGCCAGTGGCTGGAAGTGGAAGCTAGACAAATTCAGACTGGAGATAAGGTGTGATTTTTTTTTTTTTAAAGGTGAGAGTAATTAACCACTGGAACAGTTTCCCAAGGGTTGTGGTGAACTCTCCATCCCTGACGATTTTTAAATCAAGACTGCATGGTTTTCTAAAAGCTGTGATCTAGGGATTATTTGGGGGCAGTTGCAGGAGGTCAGGCTAGATGGTCACAATGGTCCCTTCTGGCCTTGGGATCTATAAGAACTCCTGCCCTCTCTTTTCATCTGCTGCTGCTATGCATGGAATACCCTCCCTGAGCTGGCCTGCAAGGCATGCCCTCCCCATTCAATCCCTTTTCACAATCCACTTCTACCATGATGCCTATGAGAAACTATCAAATGGACGGACGGTTTCAGAGTAGCAGCCGTGTCAGTCTGTATTCGCAAAAAGAAAAGGAGTACTTTTGGCACCTTAGAGACTAACATTTATTTGAGCATAAGCTTTCGTGAGCTACAGCTCACTTTATTGGATGCATACAGTGGAAAATACAGTGGGGACATTTATATACACAGAGAACATGGTATCATCAAGGATCTACAACCTATCCTGAAGGACGACCCATCACTCTCACAGATCTTGGGAGACAGGCTAGTCCTTGCTTACAGACAGCCCCCCAACCTGAAGCAAATACTCACCAGCAACCACACAACAGAACCACTAACCCAGGAACCTATCCTTGCAACAAAACCCGTTGCTAACTGTGTCCACATATCTATTCAGGGGACACCATCATAGGGCCTAATAACATCAGCCACACTATCAGAGGCTCGTTCACCTGCACATCTACCAATGTGATCTATGCCATCATGTGCCACCAATGCCCCTCTGCCATGTACATTGGTCAAACTGGACAGTCTCTACGTAAAAGAATAAATGGACACAAATCAGACGTCAAGAATTATAACATTCAAAAACCAGTCGGAGAACACTTCAATCTCTCTGGTCACGCGATTACAGACCTAAAAGTGTTAATACTTCAACAAAAAAACTTCAAAAACAGACTCCAACGAGAGACTGCTGAATTGGCATTAATTTGCAAACTGGATACAATTAACTTAGGCTTGAATAGAGACTGGGAGTGGATGGGTCATTACACAAAGTAAAACTATTTCCCCATGTTTATTCCACCCCTCCACCCCCCACTGTTCCTCAGACGTTCTCGTCAACTGCTGGAAATGGCCCACCTTGATTATCACTACAAAAAGCTCCCCCCGCTCTCTAGCTGGTAATATACACAAATGCACGAAGCCTGGGAAACAAGCAGGGAGAACTGGAAGTCCTCGCAAAGTCAAGGAATTATGATGTGATTGGAATAACAGAGACTTAGTGGGATATCTCACATGACTGGAGTACTGTCATGGATGGATATAAGCTGTTCAGGAAGGACAGGCAGGGCAGAAAAGGTGGGGGAGTTGCACTGTATGTAAGGGAGCAGTATGACTGCTTAGAGCTCTGGTACGAAACTGCAGAAAAACCTGAGAGTCTCTGGATTAAGTTTAGAAGTGTGAGCAATAAGGGTGATGTCGTGGTGGGCGTCTACTATAGACCACCAGACCAGGGGGATGAGGTGGACGAGGCTTTCTTCCGGCAACTCGCAGAAGTTACTAGATCGCACGCCCTGGTTCTCATGGGAGACTTCAGTCACCCTGATATCTGCTGGGAGAGCAATACAGCAGTGCACAGACAATCCAGGAAGTTTTTGGAAAATGTAGGGGACAATTTCCTGGTGCAAGTACTGGAGGAACCAACTAGGGGCAGAGCTCTTCTTGACCTGCTGCTCACAAACTGGGAAGAATTAGTAGGGGAAGCAAAAGTGGATGGGAACCTGGGAGGCAGTGACCATGAGATGGTCAAGCTCAGGATCCTGACACAAGGAAGAAAGGAAAGCAGCAGAATACAGACCCTGGACTTCAGAAAAGCAGACTTTGACTCCCTCGGGGAACGGATGGGCAGGATCCCTTGGGAGAATAACATGAGAGGGAAAGGAGACTAGGAGAGCTGGCTGTATTTTAAAGAATCCTTATTGAGGTTACAGGGACAAACCATCCCGATGTGTAGAAAGAATAGTAAATATGGCAGGTGACCAGCTTGGCTTAACAGTGAAATCCTTGCTGATCTTAAATACAAAAAAGAAGCTTACAAGAAGTGGAAGATTGGACAAATAACCAGGGATGAGTATAAAAATATTGCTTGGGCATGCAGGAGTGAAATCAGGAAAGCCAAATCACACCTGGAGTTGCAGCTAGCGAGAGATGTTAAGAGTAACAAGAAGGGTTTCTTCCGGTATGTTAACAACAAGAAGAAAGTCAAGGAAAGTGTGGGCCCCTTACTGAATGAGGGAGGCAACCTAGTGACAGAGGATGTGGAAAAAGCTAATGTACTTAGTGCTTTTTTTGCCTCTGTCTTCACGAACAAGGTCAGCTCCCAGACTACTGCACTGGGCAGCACAGCATGGGGAGGAGGTGACCAGCCCTTTGTGGAGAAAGAAGTGGCTTGGGACTATTTAGAAAAGCTGGATGTGCACAAGTCCATGGGGCCGGATGCGTTGCATCCGAGAGTGCTAAAGGAGTTGGCGGATGTGATTGCAGAGCCATTGGCCATCATCTTTGAAATCTCATGGCGATCGGGGGAGGTCCCGGACGACTGAAAAAAGGCTAATGTAGTGCCCATCTTTAAAAAAGGGAAGAAGGAGGATCCTGGGAACTACAGGCCAGTCAGCCTCACCTCAGTCCCTGGAAAAATCATGGAGCAGGTCCTCAAGGAATCAATTCTAAAGCACTTAGAGGAGAGGAAAGTGATCAGGAACAGTCAGCATGGATTCACCAAGGGCAAGTCATGCTTGACTAATCTAATTGCCTTCTATGATGAGATAACTGGCTCTGTGGATGAAAGGAAAGCAGTGGACTTATTGTTCCTTGACTTTAGCAAAGCTTTTGACATGGTCTCCCACAGTATTCTTGCCAGCAAGTTAAAGTAGTATGGGCTGGAGGAATGGACTATAAGGTGGATAGAAAGCTGGCTAGATTCTCAGGCTCAACGGGTAGTGATCAATGGCTCCATTGTCTAGTTGGCAGCCGATATCAAGTGGAGTTCCCCAAAGGTCGGTCCTGGGGCCGGTTTTGTTCAATATCTTCATAAATGATCTGGAGGATGGTGTGGATTGCACCCTCAGCAAGTTTGCAGATGACACTAAACTGGGAGGAGAGGTAGATACGCTGGAGGGTAGGGATAGGATACAGAGGGACCTAGACAAATTGGAGGATTGGGCCAAAAGAAGTCTGATGAAGTTCAACAAGGACAAGTGCAGAGTCCTGCACTTAGGACGGAAGAATCCAATGCACCGCTACAGATGAGGGACCGAATGGCTTGGCAGCAGTTCTGCAGAAAAGGACCTAGGGGTTACAGTGGACGAGAAGCTGGATATGAGTCAACAGTGTGCCCTTGTTGCCAAGAAGGCCAATGGCATTTTGGGATGTATAAGTAGGGGCATTGCCAGCAGATCGAGGGACGTGATCGTTCCCCTCTATTCGACACTGGTGAGGCCTCATCTGAAGTACTGTGTCCAGTTTTGGGCCCCACACTACAAGAAGGATGTGGAAAAATTGGAAGGAGTCCAGCGGAGGGCAACAAAAATGATTAGGGGACTGGAACACATGAGTTATGAGGAGAGGCTGAGGGAACTGGGGATGTTTAGTCTATGGAAGAGAAGAATGAGGGGGGATTTGATAGCTGCTTTCAGCTACCTGAAAGGGGGTTCCAAAGAGGATGGCTCTAGACTGTTCTCAGCAGTAGCAGATGACAGAACAAGGAGTAATGGTCTCAAGTTGCAGTGGGGGAGATTTAGGTTGGATATTAGGAAAAACTTTTTCACTAGGAGCGTGGTGAAACACTGGAATGCGTCACCTAGGGAGGTGGTGGAATCTCCTTCCTTAGAAGTTTTTAAGGTCAAAGCCCTGGCCGGGATGATTCAATTGGAGATCAGTCCTGCTTTGAGCAGGGCGTTGGACTAGATGACCTCCTGAGGTCCCTTCCAACCCTGATATTCTATGAATAGCTCACCTTAAGTGATCACTCTCTTTACAGTGTGTATGGTAACACCCATTGTTTCATGTTCTCTGTGTATGTAAATCTCCCCACTGTATTTTCCACTGTATGCATCCGATGAAGTGAGCTGTAGCTCACGAAAGCTTATGCTCAAATAAATTTGTTAGTCTCTAAGGTGTCACAAGTACTCCTTTTCTTTTTATCAAATGGAGACATCTGCTTCCTCGACCGTCCCATGAAAAGCCCTTGCTCATTCCACTAGACCTTGCTTGGAAGCAGTGTAATGTGAGGTATCCTCTCCTCTTGTGGCTGTTGTGTTACCCCTCTCACATCTTGTCTAAATTTTGTTTGTAAGCTCCTTGGCATGGGGAAACCTCTCCTCTCTGTTTTGGGAGATGTCTGGGAAGCCTTTGGGCACTGTTAGTCACTGTGGCTGGGTGTGCACCTGCAGTAGGGTTGCAGAGTGCAGCTCTGCTGGTCTGTCTTCTTGAAAGGTTGCAGGGTGAGAGTGCACCAGGCTGTGGCATCTTCCTGTGAGGTGCTCCTGTCAGCCTGGAAGATGATTGTGCATGCGCAAATACTTGTTCTCCTTAGCTGGTGCCTTGCAGGCATGGGTTAGATGACCTGACCACACCAAAACACGGATGGGCCATTGCAGCACAGAGCTGTTGGAATTGTAACTACACCAAGCAGCCTCCAGAAGTCTCTCAGTGGATACATGGCTTTCCACTGCTTTCAGGGTTTTTAGCAGCTCCATGCATGACATTTTTCATCAGTGAGGACAAATTACTGAGTCCCTCTCAGGATCAGAGGGGGCAGGTGTTGGGAGAGGCAGGAACTTTCCAAGGCAGCTTGGAGGAGCTGGGGTGAATGGGCAGTATTGAAGTGGGGGATGGGAACCTGGGACAGCCTAGAAAGAGGGTGAAGGGAACATGGAGGCAGGAATGCCTGGAACAGCTTCCCCCATTCTGCCTTGGTCTCTTCCCGTCAGCCTCCTTCCTGCCGCTAGCAGTTCTGCGCTGGCTTAAAGCCCATAGAGGGGGACGAAGGAGGGTCGAGAAGAGAGACAGCATTGTTGCCCTCTGCCATAGTGTTATAGTGGCTCTGGGGCCAGAAATGTCGTCTCATGGGGACTCCTGCATCCCTGCTGGGTGTGAGATTTGAGCAAGGGCAGCCCAGTGAGTGAGTGTCTTGTGAAATGCCTGGCCCTGGTAGCATTGGATTTGGTGGCTACTGGAATTGAGAGGGTAGAAGTTTGTGAGAGGTGCCAGGGAGGAACTGGGCTCTAGTGCAGCCTCCTTTTGTTCGTGGGAAACCCTGCCAGGCCCATGTGGGCAAGAGGGGGCGCCAGCAGGTCTTTGTGGGAATGGGCAGCTGCTGCTGCTGCTTGCCTTCAGTTTGTAGTTCACTGTTTCTTTAGTTAAATGGTGTTATGGGGGCGAGGCACATTTTAGGACAGAGAAAAAGTCTCATCACAAACTTAAGGCACCAGAAATGGGAGCCATTTTCCCATTAAGGTTTTGCTGACTTTCTCCAGAGGGGCTGCTATGAGCTGTTGGGCACATGATGAATTCTTCCACAACAACCAAACAAATGCCAGTAATTTAGTAAAATGGCCACAAACTGGGCAGCAGAGAGGTGATGTGTGCTCCCCCCTCTGGCTGTGCATGCCTGTGCTCATGCTCTTAGGCTTGTTTTTGCTTAGTGACAATTTTCCTGGCCTAGATGAGGTGAATTTGGGTCTGGGGTTCATAGTGGGCCCACCTTGTCTGGTTTGGGCGACTGCTTCCCTCTCAATGGTGAATGATCCTGCATGCAACCAAGTCACTGTCTGCTGTATTTATTTTCTGCCTGGGTTTTTTGCAGGTTTTGAAGGCTGCTCCATGGTTCCCACCATTTACCCACTGGAGACCCTGCACAACTCCCTCTCTTTGCGACAGGTCAATGAGTTCCTGACATCTGTGTGCAGGAGTTACAGCAACTCGCATTCTCGAGCATCCACAGGTAATGGTGGGGGAGGGTCTGGCAATCCCTGAGATCCTGCGAAAAGGAGGAGGACAACAGGAGCAGTGGAAGATCCATTGGCGGGCAGTGGGGCTGGCCAGGACACTGTGAAGTCCTGTTTATCCTCTGTCCTCCTTGTAGAATAGAGGGGCAGATTGAAAAGGTTAAGGCTAGTAATAAATGCCAGTTAGAGTAACTGCTCCAGAGCCTGCTGGTCCAGTGAGGTGATTCATGGGTGGCCCTGCATGGTTATGTGAGATATAAGAGGCAATCAATCAAAAGTAGCTTCTAACTGCAGGTGGGAGTGGGCACTACAGGTTGCTTGTAGATCTGCAGAGGGCCTAGATTCTGTTTTGGCTGGAGCAGCAGCCTGGTATTTTCCACTCTGGGGTGTTAATCCATGTGGTTGATGGAATTTGTGTGGCCTCATATGGATGTTCTGTCTCTTCAAGCTCTGTTTGATTCCATGATTGGAAGCCAGACACCCGGTGACCCCTTCATGCCTCAGAGAATCCTCTCATCCTCATCTCTGCCATTGCGCCAGCGCTCTGACAAACCGCCATGGTGTGAGTGTTTCCTTTCTTTTATGGAGGGATTGATTTGTGGTAGCTGGGCTAAATGGTGGCTGCAGCGGGATGCCAAGATAATGGGCTTGGAGGGTTTGCAGGCAGGAGAGGAATTGCTTAGGGGAGTTCCAGGGATAGACCTGGGAGAAATGGGATATAATTGAGTACAAAGAAAACATGTAGCCTGTCTACTGTATTGGGAAAATCTTCCTGAAGGAGAAAGATATCCATCTACCAAACAGTCCTGCAAGAGAAGGGGTGGAAGCTCTGTCACTGACACATTAACAACTCTAGTGGACAGAGTCTCCCCAAGGATACTGTCAGGGCCACTCCTGCACTGTCCCCTGAGTGTGGGGATGGACTGGATGGCACCTTAGAGATGGAAACACCTCTTATGTGTCTGATTCTCCCTCACAAATAGCTGTGCCTTTCGATCCAGGAGGCCACAGTGTTCCCTTCTTTACTATTTTAGTTGTAGGCTTTTCTTTGTCACTCATCACAGCCACAGCTGAGCTTCACAACCTCTTTGGGGCAGATGGGTGGTATTAACCCCTTGGGGCCCCAGAGAGGAGACAGGTTTCACACCGGGTTACAGAGCAAGCCAGTGACAAAACTAGGAACAGGAATGCAAAACTCTTGAGTCTCCATCCAGTGCTTTCACTGCACCTCATTCACCCACTCCTTCTAAGGGTGGCTGAGGCCAGGACGCTCCCTCCACTCTGTTGTAAGGGGCAGCACTTCTCACAGTGACTGTGATTGCATTTGAAAATAAGGTTCATCTCACTTCTAGGTCCTTTGTTTGAGTCTTTTCCCTGTTACGCAGAGGTCAAAAGTACGTCCGGCATTTCTGTCCTTGCTGGGGATGGGAGTCTCCTCTCCCTTATGCTCCTTGGAGCTCACAGCAGGAGGGCAGGGCTAGGACCTTCTTCCCAAAAGTTACACCTCCAAGGTTCATGCCTTTGTTCTGCTCCTGGTCATATCTAACGCGGAATTCTCCTCATCACACCAGATTTTGAGCAAATAGACCTCTCTCCTTTGGGCTAGGTACTGGCTTTATTTTATTGGCTTTGTTGTCATGAAACTGGGGCTTTCTTCCTTCTGTACTCTCTAGCAACTCAGTATGGAGTCAAAGACTGAGGCAAGCAGGGCTAAAGCATAGTGTCCCTGCTCTACCTACAGCTCTTGACCGTCATAAATCCCAGGCCACTGGACAAAGCCGGAAGGCTCTGTGTGCCAAAAAGGTGAGGCTGAGGGAGGCCACGGAGGTGAGCAGGTGGGGTTCTCATCCTGGCAGTTTGCACAGCAGCCATGCTCCCCTGTTCTTGTGGCATTCTCAGGACTTCCAGATCTAAAAAAACCCTTCCAGGGAGACAGACTCCTCCCTCCTCTGACACATCTACTTACCTATCCGGGGCAGGGACAGGCAGGTGTGAACCCTTGCAATCTGGATCCTGGAGTCTGGTCCTGCCAACCTAGAATAAGATGTGGGTTTTCGAGGTTTCAGGTGCCATCAGGTTTTTATTTTCTCTGAGCTTAGCAGCCTAGCTACTTCAGGAGATGCTGATGAAAAATCAGTATTCAAGTGGCATTGCATATTCCCACTTACGGGTATTGCATCACCTGTTGGCACCTAATGGTAGAAACTTCTCTAAGCAATGCTCGTTAGAGCACACGTGCCCCCTTAAACTCTTCCTCTCAGAGGAGCTATGTAGGGGAACAGCTGCTATGCCAGATGGAGTTGAACCACTCCAGTCCCTTGTTAGTTTACAGTTTAGTTTTTAGTATAAAGTAGTTTAAGTGCAGTATAGTTATGACTAGGGCTGTCGAGCGATTAAAAAAATTGTGTGATTAATTGCACTGTTAAACAATAATAGAATATCATTTATTTAAATATTTTTGGATGTTTTCTACATTTTCAAATATATTGATTTCAATTACAACACAGAATACAAAGTGTACAGTGCTCACTATATTTTTTATTTCAAATATTTGCACTGTAAAAAACAAAAGAAATAGTATTTTTCAAAATTCACCTAATACAAGTACTGTAGTGCAATCTCTTTATCATGAAAGTTGAACATAGAAATGTAGACTTATGTACAAAAAATAACTGCATTCAAAAATAAAACAATGTAAAACTTTAGAGCCTACAAGTCCACTTAGTCCTACTTCTTGTTCAGCCAATCGCTCAGACAAACAAAATTGTTTACATTTACCGGAGATAATGCTGTCTGTTTCTTGTTCACATCACCTGAAGGTGAGAACAGGCATTCTCATGGCACTGTTGTAGTCGGCATTGCAAGATATTTATGTGCCAGATGCGCTAAAGATTCATATGTCCCTTCATGCTTAAACCACCATTTCAGAGGACATGCGTCCATGCTGATGATGGGTTCTGCTCGATAATGATCCAAAGCAGAGCAGACCAATGCATGTTCATTTTCATCATCTGAGTCAGATGCCACCAGCAGAAGGTTGATTTTTGGTGGCACACAAAAATGGTGGCCGAAGCATGAAGTGGCATATGAATGTTTAGCATATCTAACACGTAAATATCTTGCTACACCGGCTACAAAAGTGCCTTGCAAATGCCTGTTCTCGCTTGCGGGTGACATTGTAAATAAGAAGCAGTCAGCAGTATCCCCCATAAATGTAAACAAACTTGTTTGTCTTAGAGATTGATTGAACAAGAAGTAGGATTGAGTGGACTTGTAGACTCTAAAGTTTTACATTGTTTTGTTTTTGAGTGCAGTTATGTAACAAAAAAAAAATCTACATTTGTAAGTTACACTTTCACAATAAAGAGATTGCACTATGGTACTTGTATGAGGTGAATTGAAAAATACTATTTCTTTTATCATTTTTACAGTGCAAATATTTGTAATAAAAATAATAATGTATAGCGAGCACTGAGCACTTTGTATTCTGTGTTTGTAATATAAATCCATATATCTGAAAATACAGAAAAACACCCAAAAATATTTAATAAATTTTCAATTGGTATTCTATTGTTTAACAGTGCGATTAATCGCGATAATTTTTTTTAATCGCGTGAGTAAACTGCGATTAATCAACAGCCCTAGTTATGATGCTTCCTGTGCACTCTCCAACCCTCAAGCCCTCTGAATATCTCCCCGAGTGTCCTGCCCCGTCCGATGGACACTGACAGCATTCATCCTGCTACTTCCAAAGAAACAGTACACCCCAGCTTATCAGTTGCACCTCAGATCACCACTCCACTGATCACATAGCACTTATACTTGATTTCACTGTAAACGTAGCTACATTTATTTAATAAAGGACAGAGATTCAAGTGGCGGCAAGTAGAACTATTGGAAACATGCTTTACATATAAAATAAAATTGCAACATGCATCCTAGAGCCTAGACTTAATTAACAAGATTCTCTCCTGTCTAATCAGGTATTGCTCACCCAAAATCCTTCAGTGCTTTGCAGTCCGGCATGGCTATGGCCCTCTTTCATGAGATATTGCACTCCGAAATAGACCAGAACATTCTGTAGCCGGGCATCTCCCATAGTTCTGGAGTCTGGGCTGTTGTTCTCTCACTGCACCCTCATAGAGGTGGCTCAATATTTTGAGTCTGCACTCCCTGGCTGTGCCCCCTCTGCTCTCACTAGCTGACAGATTCTCTGCTGCCTCCTCCACAGACGCTGATGGCTTCTGTTGCTCTTGCACTTCCTTTGCGATTGGAGCTTCTGCCCAGCTTTTGGGCAGTGAGGCGCAACATTCCCTCACCTTCCTGGCTCAGTTAACCCCACAAGGGTTTAACCCTCCCTGAGCCTCTTCTGCAGCGTCTCCCTGCAGGCTCCTCTGTCCCTTGCAGCTATGGCAGAGCAGCCCAGAAAGCACGAGGTTTAATTCAAGCAGTGCTCTATTTGTGAGGCAGCCTTCCTAGGCTTGGTAGGTGATGACTGGTGCCCAGTTTTCCGTCCCTCAATCTGTTAGGTCCCGGAGCTAGGAGTCAGACAGACAGGTGGAGCCTCTGCCCACCAAGGCAGCCGCAACATCCGTTGGGGGGGAAATAGACCAAGAACCCCAGTGCTGACGAGGAAAGGCTCTAAAAGCAAGTAGGACCCTGAATACTTGACTCATGAGAAGTCCAAGGGGACCCCTGCAGAACAAAGAGCGGAGGTTTGTGGGGCCACAACTCCCCCCCACCCCACCCCCACAATCTTCAGTGGGTCCTCAGCGCCCTGAGGAAAGAAGCAGGGCTTCTAATCAGTCTGCCTGCCTCCCTCCCTCCCAAGCCAAGCAGAAGGATTCTGACAACATGTCCCCTCTCCCCCCAAAGGGAGTGGATTCAGAGCCAGACCTCTGCAGAGGGCTCCAGGCCCTAAGGAAGACAAGCCATAAAAGCCACACCAAAGCCACAGCAGAGCTTCTGTGCTCCCAAAGTGCACTAAAAAAAGTTAAATCAGAAAAGAAGAAAAAGGGAAGAAAAAACACAAAAATCCATGAGATACGAGGCCTGGACTCCTCTTCCTCCCCCCTCCTCCACTGAGAAAGGCGAGCTGTCTGACTCTGAATCTGAACAGGGAGTGGGGGAAATGCAGCAAATTTCCCCCTGAGAAATTTCAAGCTATGTGGAGCCAGGTTGTTTCCACTATTCCAGTCCAACCTGAGTGGGCTCCTGAGAATGAGCCTTAGAGTAAATTTCTTCTGACAAAATCCTCCCTTGAGGCTCCAACACCCGTGCGCCCCTCTGAGGAGGAGGTGACTAGGGATGATGGAACAAGCCTGGTAAGAGAAAACACATCAACAAGAGCATCTCAGGCTCTTTAACACTGAAGAACCAAAGGGCTCTGTTACTGACAGAGGGCTGATGCTGCTGCAGAGTCTCTTGCCAGGGATATGGCTATTCTATCCAGGGGTGCTTAAGGTAGAACTTCCCCTCTGAGGGAAGGATGGTGATCACTCCCAAAAAGGACTTTGAGGCTCTTCTGACCTCAGACTGCCTGCATACCCTCTATCTTGTAGCAAAGCCCTACTTTTCTTGCTGCACGTGCATATTTCATTCTTGGTGGTGCATCAGTTTGGGTCAATCCACAAATGCAGTCCTAGGGATGTATCAGATAAGGCATTTACAGTAGAGATAGAAAAGTATTAATGCCATTGTACAAGGCGCTGGTAACACCTCATTTGGAATACAGATGTGGTTACCCTTGTTCAAGAAAGATGAATTCAAACTGGAACAGGTGTAGAGAAGAGCAATTAGGATGATCAGAGGAATGGAGGACCTGTCTTCTGAGAGGCGATTGGAAGAGCTTGGCTTGGTTAGTCTAGCAAAACGAAGGCTGAGAGGGGGTATGGTTACTCTACAGGTACATCGTGGAGTATATAGCAGGGAGGATGAAGCAGTATTTAAACTCAAAAGATAATGTTGGCACAAGAACAGATTCAGGCTGGAAATTAGAAGGCTTCTAACCATCCAAGGAGTGAGGCTCTGGAACAGCCTCCCAATAGGAGCTGTGGGGCAAACAACTTAATTAGTTTTAAGAGAGCTGGTCAAATTTAAAAATGTGATTGTGTGACTGGGTTTTTGTGATGGTGGGTGGCAGGGCTCAGCAGCCATGGGGCTCACTGCTCGTTTATTTCTAATGTTTCTAAAAGCTCATGTTTTGGCTGACTACCTGCATGGGTGAGGAAGAAACCCCCACCCCATCCCGCCCCAGTGTATTCCTCTGGTAACCCTGGCCTTCATAATTACCTCGCCTGCAGTTATGGATTGGTTTGCCACTCTTAATTTAAAGGATGCTTACTTCTATATCTCTAGCCGACATAATCATCGAAAATGTCTGCATTTAATGGTGGCAGGGTACCATTTCCAGTACAAGGTTCTCCCGTTAAGCCTGTCCACAGTGTGAGGGGTCTTTCAAAAATGCCTTTCTGTGGTAGCAACACATCTGAAAAGATGGGGTATTTTTGTTTACCCGTATTTGGAGGATTGGTAGCTAAAAGGTGCTACATGTGAGGGTCTGTCAGTTACAGTCTCCCTCTTTTTGGATCTGGGTCTGCTTCTTAATGTCAAAAAATTCAATTTCTATCAAGCTCAGAAGTCCTTTTATAGGTTCTATGCTGGACTCAGTAGCAGGGAGTACTTTACTTCCAGAGGACAGGTTTCTAAAAATGGAGCAAGTGGCTTTGCGGATTCAAGCCTGCCAATCTTGGAAAGTGATCATCTTCCTGGATCTAGTGGGCTTGACGGCAGCTACCACTTACATAACTCGGTTTTCTCATCTCTGAATGAAACCAGTGCTGCACTGGATGGCTCAGGTCTACATACCTAGCCAGGACAGTCAGAAAATATTTGTCACCAGGCCTCAGGATGTTCTAAATTCACTGATGTGATGGACAAACGGATCAAATACTCTGAGGCGTCCTGTTCGATCTTCCTTCGCCCCCAGTCACAGTAACGTCAGATGCAGCCAACACTGGATGGGCAGCTCATTTACGCTGGTTTACAATCTGGGCTTTTTGAGAAAATGTGTTTGGAATTAAGAGCCAGCCCATTTGACCCTCAGATCATTCCTTCTTCATATAAAAGGTGGGAAGGCTGTTCAGGGAGCACTGGATAACGCTCCTGCCGTGCGTTACACAAGTAAGGAAGGGGGGCCTCGTTCTTTCCAGGTATGTGCCAAGGTGGTCAGATTATGCGATTCACAAGATCTATCTAATGGCCCTGCATTTAGCAGACAAGAGCAATGTGCTAGCAGCCTCAGTAGGGACAGTTCAGATTCACGAGTGGTCTCTGAAAGATCCAAGTATGCAAGACATCTTCCCCTGTTGGTGTTATCCCGATGTAGACCTGTTTGACAGCCAGTCAGTCCATTTCAGATGCCTTCTCTCTACTTTGGGGAAGGAGCCTTCTGTGTACCCCCCTGCCCCCCAACACACCTTGATTCAGAAAGTGGTGACAAAGATATGTCAGGACAGGGCAAAAATTATATTGATTGCCTCAACTTGTCTGAGACAACAGCGGTCCATGAATCTGCATCAGCTGCCAGCAGGGCTTTACATGCATTTTCCTCTGTGCCCGGATCTCTTGTTACAGCAACAAGGCAGGATCCTTCATCCAGATCCTCAGTCTCTTCATCTCATGGCCTGGGCTGTCAGATATTGGCTACTCTTAGTAGTCATGTTTTCGTTGGTATAGAATGTCCTGCTTAATTCTAGAAAATTGCCTACTAAAAAGGGTTACTATTTAAAATGAGCTAGATATGTTGCTCGGATGCAGGGAAAATATGATTTTCCAGTTGCAGCTTCCATACCCTGGGCTCCTAGCCAGGCCCAGAGGCACATGTGCTCCCCACTGCTGTAGCCCTAGCCCCCCAGGAGCTGGCAGGATTGACTGAACTAGCCCAGGGAGGAGGTTCCTCCCAAAGGCGACACGTGGGGTGGTCACTTGGCCCCCCCCCTTCACATTGTGCCCCCCCAGGAGGCACAAGTCCTCTCTGGTTACAAGTAAGGCCATGTCAACACTTACAAGCTTAGAGCAGCACAGCTGTACCACTGTGAAGGTGCTTGTTTAGCTGTGTTTTGCCGACGGGAGACTGTCTCCCACCAACATAGCACCATGCACACAAGCGCTTATGCTGACAAAATTCATGTCACTCAGGGATGTGTTTTTTCACACTCCTGAGCCACAAAAGTTTAAGTGCTAGTGTAGACGTGGCCAAAGTAACCCTCATATATTCTGGACAAGGAGTAGCAAGTTATGAGCAACTGGGATAAAAATTCACCCCGTTGGCATGCTCAAGGCAGAGCCCCAGAAATTCCACAGTTCTGCAGCCTTGGAATTTGCCATGGTATCCACCCCTTGCCAGAGAACCCTGTTCCAGAATCTCTGCTTTCCACATAGGAACTGTGTGAACCAGGCAGACATGAAACAATAGTGCAGGTACAGTCATCCCCAGGGGCTCTTCACTTTGGTACCTTAACAACATTGACATTTACAACGAGATAAACTAAACTAGTTAATAACTGATCACTTTAAACAAACATCCAGCGAAAGTGCTTATCCATAGTTCCAAACTGCCTCCCCAGCATCACAAGCTCCAGCTTCCCCTGGCAACCTCATGGTGCACTTGTGTTGACAACACAGAAATATGTGGTATATTCAAAACTGAAAATGGGGGGAAAGCGTAATATTAAATACAACATCAAGATGGTAACCCAGGAGTGACTATACTGAATGGATTAATTATTTTTAGTTTAATTAAAAATCTATACCTTTTAATTTAAATTTAAGATATGCAGCTTTCCACTCTGGAATGCCCCTGAATCCAGAGACTTTTTGCTGCACACTTTAGTTCTCCTGGCCACAGAGCTCCTGAGGCCCTGACTCAAGGATACAGCTTAGGGCTTGTCTATGCAAACATTTAGTTTGTGGCAAGCTGGGGTGTGAATCACCCGCACTAGCCTGTCACAGACAATGTCCATGTGGGCTCTGGGTTTGTTAATGCTCTTTGATCCTGTCAGTTTTGAAATGGGACTAGAGCAAAGGGCATTAACGAACTGTTAGGCTGTAAGCAGGCTCCCCATGCATAGTTAGCCCACAGCAGGCTAGTGTGGGGTAGGCCCCAGCTTTCCGCAAACTAATTGTTCACGTAGACAGGCCCTTAGATTCTGTATTGAGGGTGACGCAGATCCCTGGAACCCTTCAATCCTCAGTAAGTTACAATTCCCACAGGGCGATCTGTCTGCAGGTCTGAGTCCCAGTTAGCAGCTCTTAACTCAGTAAGATGCTATGGTCTTGCTGGGTTCTGATATGCAAGCCATAGTTTTATGTACACCTAAGCTTGTATCCATGCTAGAACCTACATCTGACATGTAACAAGATCTAACTGGTCCACTTATTTAAATATTTATTCTGCATCCCTGTTCTTTGTAGCAGGAGTGCAGTCGTGGTTCTCAGTGATAGCTTCATCCGGGAGTAAGTTTGCATGGCGGACACTATCCATAATGGATCCCTAATGCACATTTCACAAGGACATGATAGCCCTTAGAGTTCTGGGATCCCGACCGATCTTTTATCTAGGGTTGACAGGGCTCATGAATTAGCACTTCCTTGTTTCTGGTCCCATGGCATCCCAAGGAGACATGATGGCCAAATCTTGCTGCGTCATGGGCAATCAAAATATCTACCAACAGGAGAAAATAATTCAGAAAATCTATATCACACCTTTCACCCACTGCAAAATGAAAGAAGGTGACTATTCCATAGCCTAAGGGTCCTACCCCAGACTTCAGATTATGCTCTACAAGACCAATGGCATCACTCTCTTTAGGGAGTGTACCTATGGGAAAAATGTGCAGAGCAGCTACATGGGATTTGGGCTATCTGTTTGTTTATGGCCCACTTACAATTTTTTGGACTTAGTGGACATAATATTTGATAGTGGAGTCCTATAGTCTGCAGAAGGGTATAAATAAATAAAAGGATGTAATGGCTTGATTTTTCTTCCCTTTCCATTCCTGGGCTCGATGCTAGTTACGTCCACTATGTACAGAATTGCCAGATGTACTTTTGAGAGAGAGAGAAGTGGCTCTTCATAGAATCATAGAATATCAGGGTTGGAAGGGACCTCAGAAGGTCATCTAGTCCAACCCCCTGCTCAAAGCAGGACCGATCCCCAATTAAATCATCCCAGCCAGGGCTTTGTCAAGCCTGACCTTAAAAACTTCTAAGGAAGGAGATTCCACCACCTCCCTAGGTAACGCATTCCAGTGTTTCACCACCCTCCTAGTGAAAATTTTTTTTCCTAATATCCAACCTAAATCTCCCCCACTGCAACTTGAGACCATTACTCCTTGTTCTGTCATCTGCTACCACTGCTTTGAGCAGGGGGTTGGACTAGATGACCTCCTGAGGTCCCTTCCAACCCTGATATGCTGCCTTCCCATTGGAGGGAGCAGTCAGATGCTGATGTCTGAGAATGTGCTACGTGCCATTTAATAGGCTTTTCGGCACAGACTCTGGCTGAGGTTTTCAGCTAAGTACTGACTCTCTAAGTGTTTGTCTGACGTTTTCTGGAATTGCTTTGCAGACAGCAGTGGCCCTTCCAGCACTGTCTCCAGTGCAGGCCCCTCCTCCCCGACCTCAATGGAGATCTACGCTCGCTTCGGCTTCACTGAGAAACCTTCCATCAGTCCCCAAATAAGTGAAGAGCGACTGAACTGCCAGCCCCCTGAACAGAGTGAGATGGAGCCCTTGGGGGAGGCACTTGAGTTGGAGCTGGGTGGGTCTGGGCCCTTGGTAGACAACCCCCTGGGAGAGATGCCAGAACAAGGCCTGATGAGGGTGCCGGGGCTCTTGGAGGTCCCAGAGCCAAGCAAGGAGGAACCATCTGAGGACATGCCAGAACAGGGCAAGACCAGGGTACTGGAGCTGGGCAAGACCAGGCTGTCTGGAGAGACACCTGAAAAAGATGAGTTGGTGGAGCTGGAGCAGGGTGAGGACAAGCCAGCTGGGGGAACATGGGAGCTGGGTGAGAAAGGGAAGCTGGAGCCAGGTGAGAGAGGGCTGTCTGGGAAGATGTCAGATCCAGGTGAAGAGGGGCCAGCTGGGGAGATGTTAGAACCAGATGTGATCAGGCCACTAGTGCCAGGGGAGACATCTGAGCTGGATGAGGAGGAGCCAGTGATGCAGATGTTGGAGCAAAGTGAGGGGCAGCTGGTGGAAATACTGGAGAAGGAAGAAGAGGAGCTGTCCACAGATAATGCTGTGTCAGATCGGCATCCATCCAGTCATCCGTATCGGGACCAACAGCTGTCCAGTGAGAATAGTGTTGAGGACGAGCAGCCTGCTAGTCAGCAGGAGCTACAGAACTAGCATCTCCCTCTGTGGCAAGCATGCTGGGAAGAAAAGAGAATCCCCGAGACAGTCAATGTCTGGAAGCAGTATGATTCCCCAGTCGTGGAGTGGACTCGGCTGTGCCCATATCTTCCATAATGTTTCTAGCCCTCCAGTCAACCCGCTGGGCAGATGTTACATCACTCCCTGCTCAGCACAGCTGGCACTCCAAGGGTCTGACTATCGGAGACTGGTCTATGGATCATGCAAGGGACAGGGGAAAAGTCTGTTCTGTTCAGAGACACCAGTCAGCTTGTCACCACCTGACAAGGGACATGCATCCCTGCCTTCCTTAAATAGAAAACAAAGTCAGCCCTGGGTGAGCAGGGGCAACTCCCACTGAAGTCATAGGGAGTGCTTTGGCTTGCTTTTTCAGCGGCACTGGAACCAGGAGTGAAGGGGAGGTGGGTCCACAGCTGTCAGGGTAATGAGGCCAAAGGAGGTGCCTGCTGCCTGCAGCTGGTGTCAGCCCACTGTCTGCATGGAGAGGGGCACAGGGTCTGGTAGACAAGGGCATTGTGGCAGCCACAAGCCTCATCAGAACATACAAGAGCTGCATGTTTGTGCTGACCAGCTGCACTGTGGTGTTGGTCTCCTGCTCTCTGGCTGTTGGAATAAACCAGGGGAAGAGATTTGAGGGCAGCTTGAGGGTCTTGGTTAAGCTGCAGTGTCCTTGGAAGCAGGAGAATGATCCCGAGGCTTGGCAAGGGTGCACGATCGGTGTGATGAGAGTGCCTTTGTAAGCTGGTGGCTTCTGGAACGGAGAAATCCTAGCCTGCAGGTTCATGACAAGCCTGTTCAGAAATGGCTTTTATGTGACTGAATGAAAAATAGGTAACACTGGGCATTGCCTGCTGCCAAACCAGCTCCTTCCTTCTGTGGGCCCTGCTGCCCCTACCCAGCCTGACTGCTTCACTTGCCAGGTCTGGTAACTGTCTGCTTCTCTCACCTCGCCTGTCAGTCACCCCCAGGTGGGGATGGTTGTGGGGGGGGGGGCACAGAGGCAAGTCTGATTGTAGGGAGAAACACTGGCGGGGGGCATGGGACAGAGAGGGTAATGGGGGTGGGATGAGAAGCTTTACTTAGAGCACTGCAGGGACAGGTTGGGGACCACTGCTTGTGGGGGGACCCCTTTCAGTGGCTGACCCTTGTGTGTTCCCTTTGGGCTGGGATTCTGCAGGGAGGGGCATGGTACCCACTCTAGGAGGGGTGCACGGCGGGTACACAGACGGGTCTTTCTGGTCCCTGAGGGCTGAATGAGGTTTGAGCTCTGAGCCCTGCAGTGACAGAAACAAAGTGCAACTGCTTTTTGAGCAAATCAGGTTTTATTTGTAAGGCACTGATAAGGAGAAATCGCTATTGTGAATAAAGTACAAACTATTTAATATATATTTATGTAAATGAGCATCAAGCACAAGCCCAGAGGCATGGTAACTACAGGGGTCCTGCTTCCTGAGCCATTGCAGGTAGAGGATTCCCCATCTGCAGTGGCAGGGGCTGTGATGTCACCTCTTCAGCAAAGTGACAATCTGCCAGAGCAAGTGTATTCCTTTGTCCTGCCTATAGGGCAGGACTGTATTTATGGTACAGGTTTGTCTGTGTCTGTAGTCTCTGGGGAAGCTGTACCCAAAGATCTCTGCGCTATATCAGGATGTGTGTGTTCACAGTAAACATGCTACACTATATGTCTGGCTTCCATCTCTCTTACCACTGCAGCAGCCTGGGCAAAGCGCTGAAATGCCCAATGTCTCCAGCAGTCTGGGTTGGTCTTTGAGGAGTTATTGCTGTATATGCTGCTGAGCTGAACTTGGGGATTCAGGTCAGACCCCTGCACCTAAAGCTTCCTGAGCCCCCACAGGGGAGAGACTCCCTTTGTTGCACTTGAGATGGAGTGTTGGAAATGCACGTGTCTGTGATATCTGTGTTTGAAGCTAGTGCCATTCACCTATTGGAGGGGATGAGCCCTGTGTGGGAGGGATAGCTCAGTGGTTTAAGCATTGGCCTGCTAAACCGAGGGTCGTGAGTTCAATCCTTGAGGGGGCCACTTAGGGATCTGGGGCAAAAATTGGGGATTGGCCCTGCTTGAGCAGGGGGTTGGACTAGATGACCTCCTGAAGTCCCTTCCAATTCTGTGAGGCTAAGGCCTGACTCTGTCCCCCACCAAAGCATGGCAGTGCCATGGCTTGGCTTGGCATGATTTAAGGAAACCTGCAAAATGGGTGTGGGTATTTGGGGTGGAAGTTGGGTCTTGGATGTATAACGAAGGCCTAATACCTCTGAGACGTGGAGAGGAAATCTGGTGTGGTTTTCACTATGGGAGCGGCAGGGGTGTCAGCCTCAGCTTCCTGGATTTGGCAGGACCTAGAGAGGCAGAGCCTGCAGGAGCTTTTCCAGCCTTTGGTTACGTGGTCATTGAAAGGGCCAGGTAAGCCTTGTACACAGAGAGCTTGTGTCTCAGCCAATTGCAAGGTCAATACAGTTGGTAAAGAGGAAGTGCTGAAGCCTGGTGATCCAGTCTGGGGGGGGTCCACCTTGAGAGTGGCACAGCCCTATGCTTTGGAAAGGGTCCCTCCAAGAGAGAGCTCCTAGGTGCAGTTCACTCCTGGCTGTAACGGCATGCATTAGGATACTCACATTTTGTTTTTTCCCAGTGCACCATTTGTCAGGTGTTTGTGTTAACTGGGGCTTAGCAAAAACTTTTCTGGCCCACTGTGCTCAATCAGGGGCTCTGCACGGGACTGGCCTACAGCAGCACTCAGCTGCTGGGCTCTGAAAGGAGCATCCCCTTCCTGGCACTGGGGTGAAGTCCTGCCTGCTTTATACTGCTTCCTTCCTCTAGGTGGAGCCAACTCTTCACTGTCCCTTGCTGTGAACTAGGATTTTAAAGATCTAGACGAGGGCATGCTCCAGAACATCCCCAGCTTCTGTTAACTGCAGGGGTTGCTGGACGACTCTGGCCCAGAACCGTCCACCCAGAAGTGGTGCTAGCTCAGCCGTTCTCCTCCTGGCCACCTGTTGCCTGTCAGCCCCTAGAAGGCCCTCGGGGAGTGTGCCCATGGTAGGGTAGACCGGCTCCATCACTTCGTGAGGCGTGTGTTGGAATTTGGAATACACTCACCTGCACCCCTTCGCAGTGCTGCCCAGACTCACAAGATCCCCAGGCCTCAAACACTGGGAGAGATTGGGGGTCCTGCCTCTAACACCTCTCCCTGTTTTTTCAGCCAAGGGGGAGGAGGCTGCCTTTTCCCCACCTGCTGCACTTTCGAGCTTCTCTTCAAGGTCAATGAGCATCATCTGCTGGCGTCACCATTGTCACTGTGGCAACCAGACCTCTCCAGGCAACAGGAGATGTTTCTCTATCATTGTTTTCCTTTCTCCTGTTGCTGGGGCAGGGTGAGATCTATGCATCTCATCACACTGGTAGGAATAGGAGCCTCAGCCAGGACTGAGCAACTGTGCCTCCAGGGCATATGAAATCTGCTCAGTCTGCTCCAGCTCTTCATCTCTAGCCACTCATGCTGCTCCAGGAAAATCTCAGCAGCAGCACTGTGACCTGCTGTGTGGGGAGCTGTACACACCACAGCACAGAGCTGCTAGCTGTGGCCATGCAAGGGGGACAAAGAGGCCAGCTGGGTTTCCAATCTGACTGGGTTCTACTTGTCCAGCTCTTGCTCTGTACCTGTGTAGTGGAGGTGGCCAAAGTGCAGTCCACTCCCAGAAAACACAATTTTATAACAGCCTACCAGTAGGCTGTTCGGCAGGGGGGAGGGAGAGGGTTGGCATGCCAGGAGAGGAAGTCTCCACTGACAGCCCCCAGGAAGCTACAACTGGCTTTACTTTGTCCCAGTGAGTTGCAGTCCTCAGGCTCCTCAACTTCACCAGCTTGTGCGTGGCTACCAGCCCCATGTAACAGCTGTGATGCTGGGATTCTCAGCACAAGGTAGCTCCCCAGAGAGCAGGTTGAATGGAACAGATGTGTTGGGAAAGTGCTCAAGGTGCTAACACACTGAATCACCCAGGTGAGTGTCCTTAACATCCCAGGAAAGTGGGCTGCTTCCTTGTGAGTCATCAGACACATGCAGCCTGCGGGGTCAAAGTGAGTCTCCCATGAAGCGCTGCCTGATAAGCTGCCTGGCACAGAAGCTGTGACGGGTATGAGGTGCATTGATAGCAAGGCTTCAAAGGCTGGCTCTTGTGCTGCTGCATTGCAAAGTGAGCTAGAGGCTGCCCAAAGCATCAGTTGCTGATCTCCCAGTAACCACCCTTTTATCCCAGGAAGTACTGACTGGTGTAGGGCATCCCCAGTTCCAGCCCTTCCTCCTCAAGGAAATTAAAAGGCAGAAACCTTGTGAAGGAGACCAGCAGCTGGGGTGGGGCTATGGAGCAGCTGGTAAGGGATGGAGACAGAGGCTAAGAAAGAGAGTCACCAAAGATGGGGGATAGGATGGAATTTTTATTGATGCAAGGGTATAAAATACAGTGCCTGGATAGAAGTAATGGGCACATTTTAACCAATTTGTTGAAGTTTCAGCTTACAGCCAGTGGATCTCATTTTGCCTTTGCTAGATTGAGGAGCCCTCTGCTATCTGAATTCTCTTGGCTTTCTCTTAGCTAAACTAAAGAGACTGAGCTCTCTTAGTCTCTCATTGTAACACACGTTTTCCAGACCTTGGAGAAGTCTTGTCGTTTTGCTGAACCTTTGACAATTTGTCAAAATCCTTTAAAACCTGGACAAGCTGTGTCCTGAGAAACCACTTCAAAAATCAGTGGCGAGAGGGTTTCCTGCCCTGGTGCAGAATGGGATGGAGTTGAGGCTGGAGACCATTAAAAGCTGATTTGTTTCACCTGTGATGCCAGGTGTCTGGAATGCCAGGTGCAAGAGGTAGAGCCAAGTGCTCTCTACAGCTTGGAGAAAGAGCATGTGGGATAGGGAGCCGCAGTGGGAAAAGAATTGGGCTTGGTACAACTCATCTTCTTTCTGATGGATAAAGTCACTAGGAAAGGGGTTTTCCACCTTTCAAAGAAAAGGTGTATTTTTTTTATTTCCTTCCTGCAGCCACCTCTCCCAGGAAAGCCTAAGCTCTCAGGGGATCATGGACATTCAAAGCCAAGTGTTAGAATACATATCTCATTATTGTGCAACTGTTTTTGTGAGTGTGACAAACTCTGTTGTAAATGCATTTTTTTCCTCCCCTTTGCAGTAGTAGCTGTATCCCCTGGGCTAAGAGGGGCCTTCTAGGGGCAATGCGGGGAGCTGCCCCATTCCCTTCTAACCTATTTGCTGCCCCTCTCAGAGGAAAGGGGCAGGAAAGAAGTGCACAGAGCAAGGGAGCAAAAGGAGGCCCTGGTGGATAATAGCCCTTTAAACGGCTACTGAGAAGCTCTAGAGGGAACTAACGTGTGTTCACTAAATCTGCCAAAGCCACATCTCTGGTTCCTCAAGCTCAAACTGGATGTTACCCTGGCTCTCTCCAAAGGCTTTGAGGCTGCAGCTGTGATCTGGGCAGGGAGGTGACTGGTAGGCACTGCTGCTTTGGGATCCACAAGTAGAGACTTGATCATGGTGCACATGCGCCCTACATGTGGGAGTTTGGAATGTTTTTACCAGCAGTGTCTTTTAGGGGGCCAGGCCTGTGTTCTGCACACCCTTGCACTCCCCCTCCCAAGAGGGTAAAGGGCAGTGTGACCCCAGCCACCCTCAGTTCCTTCTTACCACCCTCGGCAGCAAGTCAGAACAACTTCAGTGTCCCTGTAGTCGCTAGAGATCGTTCATTACTGGTCGCAGTTACTACAGGTATTACATGTTAGTGTTTCTGGTCTTAGCCTGTTGGTTTAACGAACAAAAAAAGCCACAAAATCTACATGAGAGAGCTGATCCCAGGTGTTCAGTTTCATGGCTGAACCCATGTCCCCAGGTTTAAAGACCTTTCTCTCCCATGGAAGGATAATTTCCCTGTGGGATGAACACCTGAAGGGCCTTTACTATTTGCAGAGAGTCATATCTCCTCTAAGTGTGCAATTTGTAAATCTTTTAGCAAACGCACACACAAGGCCAGAGAGTCAGCGCTAAATCTTTACCTCATGGAGCAGTCTGAGGGGAGCTTCTGATTCACAGGTGCGCCAGACAGAAGTTCCTGCCTTTTTTCCAGCAAACTATGCTTCCAGTGCTCCGTCTGCTTGGGACGGCACTCCAGGCTCTGGAGCGGCAGTGTGTACTCATTCCTCCTCCAGGAGAGCAAAGACGCTGCTACGCACCCTGCTGGAGCAGGCATTTCCCCTTGCTGCCTGCAGAAGAGCAGAGCATAGCTCCGTTTGCCTCTCAGCACCATCCCCCTTCCCAGTACAGGGCAAGAGATTGCTAAGAGTCGGCAAGCTGGAGACTTGCTTAAGCCAGTGCTAGTAAAGACAACCAGGTCATTGACCTTGGGACTGATGTGGCACTATCCAGAGATGACAGCACTGAGCTGCCTAGAGTGCTTCCCCTACAGCCCTTTGAGAGCGTCTCTGGTGTTGGCTCACCTGGGACCGCTCTCAGCAGAACACAGATCTCTAGTACTGACAATACCTAAGGGGGCATTTTCTGCCCCCGCAGGACTGAGTCATCCTGGAGTCTTCTCTTTTCAATGTTTCTGCTTCTGCTATGATTTCAAAATCATCTCCGGTACCCCAGTCCTGGGTACCAGTGATGAAGATCTCACTTCATCCACCTGAGAGTCAGAGGAAATCCACGATTCCCACTCAAGTCTCAGTGGCTCCAGGCACTGCTTCTCCACTAGTAGGTTTTTCCTCATTTGCAGCCACTTCTAGCAGGAATCCTTCTAGACCAGCACCCTTCCTACCTGGCCGATCTAAGGATAGGGAAGGGCATAGATTAAATTCTTCCCTTCTACAGAGATCATGTACCTGAAACTCCACGTTTCATAGATGCCTCCTCTTTGGCCCAATACGTCATATTCCTTTGGCTTTCAAATTTGGCCATACTGGGCAGGAGATCATCCCAGAGGAGCAGCAACTGCTGAGTGAAGGAAGGACATGGAGCGTCAGGAGGACCCCATCAGCACCTCCATGCTTTCTATCAACCCCCCTCTCCCCCCAGCTGACACAGTGATTCTATTTGTCCCTGCTACTGTTGATGACTTCAAGTTATTTCAATAATTGTTTAAAAGATTATAGAAATCCTTGAAGTTCCTTTTGAGATGGTTCAAGAGAAGGCTTATACATTTTTTGAGATTCTGTTACTGGCTCCTCAGAACTGTGAAACTTTGCCAGTGAAGAAGGGAATTTTAAACCTTGCTAAGGATTTATAGGCTCCCCTAGCCACCCACTCTGCTTCGCTGAAATGCGTGGATTGGAGATATCCGGTTCCATCTGAGGGTTTGGAGTATTCTGATACTCATCTTGTTAGTAGTCACTGCAGCCAATGAACCATCTAAGCAGTTTACAAAGTCTGCCCCAAAGGACAAAGAACCAACCTCTGAAAAAAAGATTAGATTTTTTTTTTCACCAAAAATAAATAAATAATACTCCTCTGGTAGCTTGCAAGCAAATCATCAGGCTACGTTATTTGCAGTGGGACAAGGAAGTGAAGATTGTGGATAACCTCTCCTTGAGTTCTCCTGGGAGTTTAAGTCCATTTGCTCAGCAGGACAATCAGTTGCCAACACATCCCTGCAGGCAGCTTTAGATGCAGGGGACACAAGGGTACAATATATAGCAACTGGTGGCAAGGAGGAGGGCCTTGTCTGTATCTGGTTTTACCTAAAGAGGTACAGACACTCTTTGATGGACAAGACCCAGTTAATTCAAAAACTGATCAGGCTTTGTACTCATTAAAATGCTCCAGATCCCCACTTAGATCACAGTGTATCCAGAAAATAAGGAACATATAATTGCGGCCACCTGTGAAAGTGTGGTTTAAGTTACTTGCCAGCATCACACAGGAACTCTGTGGCAGCGGCTGAGATTGAATTCAGTTCTCCAGCTTGGCAGGGCTGGAGTAGAGAGGTGGATCTGTGAGTGGTCAGCATCAAGTGGGTTAAATGTCTGCTTGTGGATGAGCTTGGCCTGAGATAAAGCATAGAGGGGGAAGAGTAGAGGAGCAAGGACAGAGCCCAGTGGGACCCCCTACAAAGCACTGATGAGGGCATGAGTAGGACCCGCTGAAGGAGTGAGTAGAGAACTGGGAGAGGCCAAGATTTCCAGAAGAAGTGTGCTTTGCATCTAGGGACTAATCTCTCTCAAGCACTGGGAGAGCTAGGAGATCATTAACTCTGCCTGGGATATAAAGCTGTATCTTGTGGCTGTTTGAGTCACTCTCTCCAGAGCAGTTCTGTGCATATGTTGAATAGAATGGGGGAGATGATGGAGCCACATACTCCCGTACTCGACCGTACACAACCTTCATCCACGTCACAGAGGCCACATACCACCACAATATTCCAGGTGTCCCCTGTCCATTAGGAGTGCCTCCTCATCTGCAAGGCTGAGCCATAGATCGTTGCACAGGAGAGCTGCTGAGGTCCATGTATTATGGTTCATTGCCAATAATTATGCAGCATACACGTGGCTTTAATGTGCTGTTCATAGGCTGCACTCTGCTAGGAGGGTGCGTGAGGTGACAGGTGTGGGGGCAGAGTTAAGGTCAGTTGAGGTATTTAACTGCATTTCCCCATTGCACTTCTCTGGTGCCTCTGTTCAACGAGACAAGCTCAAAGCACCTTACAACCATGCATTAATATTGCTTCAGAACACCTCTGTGAGACAGGGTGCTGTTATGTCCATTGGATGGGTGGGAAGTGGAGGCCCAGAGAGATGAAGTAATTTTACCAAGGTGACAGAGGGAGGCAGAGCCAGAAGTGGATGTTGAGCTCCTGAGCTGCAGTTAGCTGTGATAGACACAAGCCCATTCTCTCACATTGGTGGCTTTGTCTCAGCTTAGACGCACCTGGGCCTTTTTAAAAATTCCAGCCGCCTTATCTGTTACGTCTGGCACCATTATTGTTTTGCAATTGTCACAGGGGTCTGCTCCACACACAGCTGTCCTGGTTTAACTACAGGCATGATTTTACAAAGCCTTAATTAAACCCGTGCAACCCTGTGGGTGGACACTCTTAACCCAACTTAACCCTGTATTTTAGTCACTTAGCTCGCTCCTGTACCTTGCATTATCCATTGCCGAGCAAGCTTAAACCACTATAACCAGTTTTAAACTGAGATAAATGTGTCCACATGGGTTTGCACTAGTTTAACTAAACCAGGGTAATTAAACTGGTGCAAGTTTGTGTATAGACAAGCCCTGTGGTTTTGTCTGGAATTAGAATAGCGACGGCTTGTGATTAGCGACATTACCTTCCGGCTAAGCTGAACCTACCGGCCCTGCGTTTCCTCGTCCAGTGCGGTGAAGGCAGAACGTCTGCCCATAACCAGATTGCTTGTGGTGCTGTTACACACGCTCCAGCCACCGAGGGCTCTGAAGGCAATTTTCAACTGCATATTTGAACGAAGTTGGAAGTAAGAGGGAGGCATAGGGGGGCAGCTCCCCCAGTGAGTGTGCAGAATAACTTCTGCACCGCAGTTCTCCCTGGCGTGCTGGTAACCCTGACAGCTACAACCCAGACATGCAAAGCAGGGGCCGAGTGCAGCATTTTATCCAGGGCAGCACAAGCTTTGAGGAAGAACCTCTCATTTTGAGAATGCAGTGCAGGGACAGCAACATCAGGACCAGGGAAGCCAAGCACCTGTCCGCAAACACATCTGAGAGCAGGGTTGGATTTACACCTTACATGCCCCTAGGTACAGCATCTTCCGTGCCACCCCCTGCCTACAGCTGACCTTCATGTTTGCTGTAAAAAAATGAAACTTTTAACCCATTTTTAACTTTTAGGTGCCTCTAGAATGCCGGCGCCCCTTGGCATGTGCCAAACTGGAAATCCGTCCCTGTCTGAGCAAGCTGTTTGCTATTTCCAGGTGGGTGATTGTGTTTCCTAGAGCAGAGATGCTGCCTCCTAGTGACCATGGCATCTGGCAGCACAGGGGATAGGGTGGGTCACAGCCCCTCTGCCAGTCTATCAGTGTCACTGTGCTACAGCGCCACAAGGAGGCAGTGGGATCATTAGCATGACAAGCACACAGCTCCTGGCTAAGAGCCATCATTGTTCACCAGGGGCTCAGGGTGCTGCTGCCCACAGCCAGCTGCCCCGTGACAGAGCACGCTCTATGGAGGAGACAGAACAGTGCCAGCTTTCAGCAGAGCCTTTGTTTAAGTCAAAAGGAAAAACAACCTAGCAGAGCAGCCGGCACGTCCTAGGAGACGCAGGCGGACTCTGGTGAATTCATTACATCAGTCAGGCCTCACTGAGGCCCCAGTGGAAATGGAGGGAATGTTGAAGCCGGGGCTAGACCCCAGCCGCTGGCAGGTCTGCTGCTGGCAGGCCTGCCTTGGACAGTGACCATCTGGGCATACAGTTCATACAGCAGAGGCCTAACTTGCAGGAGAACACCAATATCTGACTGCCTGGGCTGTGCTCCAAATAGGGGCAGTGGGAGCTGAGACCCACCCCTGCCTGTAATCAGCACTTCTGACAATTAGGCAGACTCTTCTGTGACCCTTTCTCCCAGATTGACCCTTTCAGAAGCTGCTGCCCCAAGCAAAATATCTAGCTGACTGGTGAGGGTAGTCAGGGCCTCTTCCTATCAATCAGCTTTTGGATCCATAGGACCCACCGTGGCTGTCTGCACTGAGGCAGAGTTAGAATCAGACTGTAACTGATGCAGAGGACCTGCGTCTGTTGGTTTGCCCATGCTTATTGTTCTTCACAGATATAAAAGCAAGTGGATCCAAGGAGATCTGTAATTCTTAGAGAACCTGAGTGCTCTACTCATATGCAATGATCCTCTCTTGTGGTGGATGATATAGCTTCTGCAGCTAGGTTCAGACTAGAAGAGCATCTCAGTACCCTCAAAAAGAAAAGGAGTACTTGTGGCACCTTTAGAGCCTAACAAATTTATTTGAGCATAAGCTTTCATGGGCTACAGCCCACTTCATCGGCTGCATCCAATGTTGTGAGCTGTAGCTCACAAAAGCTTATGCTCAAATAAATTTGTTAGACTCTAAGGTGCCACAAGTCCTCCTTTTCTTTTTGCGGATACAGACTAACATGGCTGCTACTCCGCAACCTCTCGGTACCCTGTGCCTAATTCTTCTACAATGGATCAGAGAACTCCTCGGTAGGGAACAAACCCAGGGCCACCCTCTGGCACATTTTTGGTCATACGGATGTCAGGGTAAGAAATCCTGCACCTTGACTTTTTTCCCCCATTTGCAATTGCAGAGGGAACCAAAGAATCTGGAGAAATGCTTTAAAGAATGCCAGCTTGCCAACTCTTCTAGCCCTGAACCTGCCAGAGGGGAGGAATGGGTTTGGGAGGAACAGGGAAAACTGGTGGGCAGTTGGGGTGAGGTTTTTATTGCTGGGATTTTAGGGTGGTGGAAGAGCGGGGCTTTTGTAAAGCCCCCAATGGCAACTGATGGGGTCTGTTGCTGCAGCACAGCTGTTAAGAAGAGGAGTAACAATTTTTTTGGTATGACAGACATGCAGAACCAGAGGCCAGTCTGACAAAGGCAAACAAGACTCCTGGGAAAGGACATGGCTAGCTGCAATTCAATATGAGTCTATAGGTCCTGCCCGCACCTAGCAAAGCCACAATCATATTTTGAACTAACAGACTCCATGCGAGAGGTGAAAATGTCATTGTTCAAGGAACAAAGCCGCCACATCAGAGCTAGCAGGTAGCCAAAGTCACCAAGGCCCAGAGCCTTAAAGACTAATTAGGCCTCTATCTTCCCTTGTTTTCAGTGGCTGTGAGACACACACAGACTTTTTGAGGGTCTGGGCCTAAATCCCTGTAGTTCCTGGTTGAGACACAACATATTTGGCCTGGAGCCAGTCACGTTAATGGATGGGTGCTAAGACAGCCCGTCAGCTGCAGGTGAGACCTCAAAGTGTTTCAGGTGTCAGTTTTTTGCTGCATAAATTTTGAAATTAAAAATGGAATTAAATTAGCCAGAAAGGTGTTATGGGGAAGGGTAGCTAGTGACTGTGAATGGGGGACTGGTTATGTTAATGCCTTTATTAAGCCTGTGCACATGCACAATGTCAGCTGGTTGTTTCCAGAAGCCAGAGCAGACTCAGACCAGGGTTCTCATGCAGTTAGCTTAAATGCTTCTCTCTGGCCAGACAGGACTCCCAAGTTCTAACTGACAGTTACCTTGGGCCTCCTTTGGGGGGTGAGGGGGTGCTCCTCCTTGGCCCTCCATGAGCTGCTATTTCTCGATCACCCCATAGTTCTTCTTTGAGCACTGGTCCCTCTGTGTATTCCACATGTGGGCACACATGAAGTTGGAAATCTTTCCCTGACTAGGCCACCCTGTGATGTAAATAACCCTAGGGAACAAGAAGAAACCTGAGGAGGAGGTCAAGACTCAGGAGAAAGAGGACTATTTCTCCAAAAGCCACAAAAGATCTCTCAAGCCTTTTTAGCCATCTACGCATAAGGATCTGCTGCAGTACCCTCTCCTGATGACTTAAGTCCTGTCAGGAGTTGCTGGGAAGGACAGTGGACACTCTGGACATGGAATTACCTGAAGTGCAGGAGAAGCAGATACAGTATTTGATATTCTTCAGTCTGACCCTAGCAGGTTGGCAATGCCAAGGATGGAAGACTCACAAGGCAGATTGCAGCATCTCTATCTCCAGTAACCAAATGAGCAAAGCTGAAATACCAATTCCCTCAAAAATTATTTGAGAACTTCCCCCTCATCTTAGCAACCATGACCCCTTGTCTTTTGTAGAATTACTGCTTCCAAGGATAGAGTACCTCTAAGTATGGCCTATATTCTTTGTTTCTAAATGTATAGGAATGCTAGCTGTATTAAAACACACATTGTTTGCTCGTACCTAGCTTACCAAGTGATCCAGATCACTCTGATCTGTCTTCATCATTATTTACCCCAATTTTTGTGGCATCTGCAAACTTTATCAGGGATGATTGCATGTTTTCTTACAGGTTGCTGATCAAAATGTTAAATAGCATAGGGCCAAGAACCAATCCCTGCAGGACACCACTAAAAACACACCGGCTCCATGATAACTCTCTATTTACAAATACAGTGTGAGACCTATCATTTAGCTAGCTTTTAATCCATTTAATGTGTGCTGCATTAATTTTTTGTAGGGAGCCAAAGTCAGGGAGGTCATGGGTGGATAATGGGGGGGGGCGGAACTTCCCCCAAGCTATGCCCCTGTCTCCTGGTGCCTATATGCTTGAGATGTATGGAACTGCCCAGTTGGAGGAAACAGTTGGACAAACTCAAATGGAACAGTTTACAAAAGCCCAAGACATTATTTTTTGCAACTAATGTGGTTTTATTATTGTATCAAGCTCCTCCCTTTACAGCAGTTAGTTACAGAGTGTTGCACATGAACATGGGGGAAAGGAACTAAAATCAAGGAACTAAGGTCAAATAGTAACATGATGCAGAAGAAAAGAACCTGGGCGCTCTGTTTTTACAACATTCAGCATAGAAAGAAGCTAGGAGCACAAATTGCCAGCTCAATACAGTTAAGACGTTCACTTTTTTTTTATTATAATTTTAAAATATTTTGTACCTATTACATACGGGAATATTACACATTGTCATCCACATGCAGAAACAAGCAAAAGCGGAGTTTAAATGTTTCTCTACTGTAGTGTCATGGTACCTCTGGGTTGGCCCGTGTCCCATAGGCTAACTCAGCCTCAGGCCTGTAGCCATTTGCTGGGGAAGGCAGGGCTTGGCCCTGTTATAAAGGTGGTGGGTTTTTTAAAATGTATTTTCTCATAAATTTTGAGGAAGAAGGCGAAAGAAGCTGAAGACAGCACACACTGCTACAAAACTCTTCAAAAAGGTGTGAAAGAGACTCCGGGCAGGGAAGAGAGTGGGCACTGGGGTAAAGCTCCAGAAGGGACGCAGCCGCAGCAACCAGGAGCGTGTCCTGGGGTAGGCAGATACGCTCCCAGCTGCTCTTCCTTCCTGGCGAATGCAGGTGCCCCTAAAGCCCCACTGTCACTCTTATTAGTCAGAATTGCTTCAAGTTGAAGAATGAGACATTCATATGAGGGTCTAGCTAAAGTTTAGTGCATTAACTTTTTCTGCCTAGACACTCTGCTGAGGAAATGGACTCAGTAGCTGAGCATGCACCATTTGTTCCCTCTTCAAACCCAGATCTGAGTGTGCAAGGCTTCCAGGCACCAGGAGTTGGCTGACAGCCAAGCACAGGTAAACTGGTCTAACTGACTTGTTGAATGACCTAAAGTGAAAAGCTCAAAGACTGAAAAGAGGCCAATGGAAAAACAGGTTGGATCTGTATCACTGCCTGCCTGTGATTGGCTGTCATAGCTGACATTCATACATACTGACTCAATCAGTTTACAGAGAATAACATTTATTCTCCTGGTAGACACACTTTGGACCAACTAGTTTAAAAAAAACAAGAAAATACAATGCAGGAATTTAATAAATTCCCAGGCAAGAATCTCACCCTCAAAACAAGGGCTGTAGCTAAAGGGCCAGCTGTGCTGACTGGCCTCAGCTCCTTTAGATACATCAACTCTGCTTTGTAGCCTGTGCGGAGACCCCCGCGGCTGCCAGTGATACTTTGTTCGTTTCTCGAGAGTCTGTCTGTTCTTTAAATTGCAACTTCTGAGTATTCACTATGAGATCCCTCAAAACCACATGGTGCCATGTTAACATGTATAAATTAAAATATTAACTCCATACAAAATGCAGCTTAACACCAAAAATAAATATATAAATTAGATGGCAAAATAAATCATTTCCATAGAAATCCCATTTTAGTCCTCTAGCAGCAGGTTTTTCAGGCAGCATTTTCTCCACACCAGCTGCCCAGGAGTGGCTACTAGTTTGCTAGCGGCACAGATTAGCATGTCCCAGCCAAGCATAGCACAAGGACCTGGGCTCCTTCCCCACCAGAGCAGGGCCCAGGGCCAAGTACCGGCACTGATGCAACACGTGTTCGGGGCTGTGGGCCAAGATTTTCATCATAGCCTTTTTATGGTATAGCCCCCCAACGGCTTCGTGTCTCTGTCTTGCTAAAAAATCCTCCCTGGTGCCATGAGCAGCCTGACGTGGCTCTGCAACGACCGATCAGTGTTAAACATGTTGGCAGAGCAGCTGAGCACTAGTGCGTGAGCAGCCACTTCCACTGCCTCACGTTTATGGCCCTTCATGAGCTGAGCCTGGAGCCTGAAAGGGCTTTTCCATCACTAGCTTATACAATGCGCTGATGTATTACTCAGCAGCAATGGAGCGCCCATGCCATAAAGGCAAGGATCTGTTAAGATGGCTATGACAGCGCATCCCTGCTACCCCTGGTGCCTCAGTTCCCTATCCCTCCTCCTCCTCCCACTCAAGAAAGCCTTTGGTTCATAGGCCACAACAGTTCTTAGGCAAATCCTGGTCCAGCAGCGGCCAGCGTTGTCTTGAGCGCTTCTGTTTAGATGAGTTGGGGGTTGTGCGTTTGGATACCCTTCTGACTGGGACTGTTCACGTAGCAGTCCCTCGATGACTCCTGCAGTCACACTGCTGATGCTCAGAAGTACAACGTTAATCATTTTACAAGTGCAAAGCTGAGGTTAGCAGATCAGGAATGTGCTCTTTGTAGCTAAGAATGACAAGCCAATGCTCCACCAAGCCAATTTATCCTTCATCACAGCTCCTCAACCATGGCGAAACAGATGAACAGGTAACCTAGTGATGGGTGTCCAACAACTCAGGACAGAAGCCTCTGGAATTAGATAAACGCAGCCATGGGTAGTTGGAGTCCAGTTCTCTTTTCCTAGCATGCCTCATGTTCTGAGAGCTGGAGGAATGGCCTTCTCTTTTTGATCAGTTATTTCAGAATATTGACACCAGAATCCCTTTGCTCCTCGCTCACTCCCCTTTTCCTCTATTTCACAGTCTCTCTCCCACACCGTGACCATCACGACTATCTTCATGCAGCAGCAGAGTTACAGGCCAAAGGAAACATTTCATGGTGCTACAAGCCAAGTGGCAGTGCAGCCAGAGCAAGGGAAGGAGAGCAAGTGCTCGCAGCATCAAGGCAGCCAAATTATTCTACAGCGACTGTACAGGCAGCAAAATAAACCAGGGAAAGAGAAGCTGGCCCTGGCCTGGTACTGCTCCTTGCATGACCTCTCAGTTCTGCACAGAATCTTAGAGCCCTCCAGGCTCCTCTTTCAAAGCATCCAGTGTTGAGCTGGATGAGTCCTGAATCTCCTGCAAATGGGAACCACATATAGACTAAACCAGAAGAGAAGAACTGGACTGTGATGAGATGGTAGCTCTGTCTGAGTGCTGCATGGTGGAGGACAGCATCAAGGGATGAGAGCCAGGTGTCACTGGGAGACTCAGAACTCAATTTTGCAGGCTGGGAAGGATTCATCCTGCATCACTACAGTGCTGCTGCTCGCTAGCACCATGATGTTCAGCTCCTGCTGTTTCTCATGGGTTTGTTGGTACCATTCGCGTGTCACCTCAGTGTCATGCGTTGGAATCAGCGTCACCTGGAAAAGACAAAAGAGAAAACTGACAGCACTGCTACCACTCTCTGGTTTAGTGCACCAACAAATTGTGCCCACACAATCCTATAACTGTTACTCTGGCCTCGTGGCCTTGCCTGCTCGTTTTTCCATCCGCCTGTTACATATTGTCTTTTAAACTAGAATGGCCTCTTTACTATCTCTCTGTGCAGCATCCAGCACCAGGGGGTCCCAGCCTGTTGCATTACGGGCACTACATCCATATAAATAATACTAAGACGAAGAAGAACAGAAAGGTAAATGAAGGAGGGGGAGAGGCTGTGCTGGAGAATGAGTTGGTCGACAGCAACAAAAGTAGCAGCAAATCTGTGTTCACAAGGGCTCCAGTAATGGCCGTGGAATGACCGGAAAATGCCACACAGCCTGTGTGTCACCTTACCCAGGTGCAGAACATGTCAGCTCCAGAGCCCTGGTGTTTGAGGATGCGGTATCTAGCAGAGCAGTTTGGACAAAGGTACGCTCTGCTCTAGTCCTGCCTGCAGGAACAGGCACCACCCAGGCTCTCACTGAAACCTTGTAGGCAGAGGTGGGTATTATAAGGAATATTTGTTGATGGTTTAAGGAGCTAATAGGAAGTTATTATCAGAACAGGTTTAGAATTGTGATTGCAACACTGTCCCCACTGCCAGGGCGGGAAGTGGGGTGGGTGACCCTATCCCTAATACCATGTTAGGGGGCTACTCTTCTGTCTTAGGGTTTACTTTCCAGCTGGTTTCTGCCAGAGGACAATTTCTGTTTCCTCCTGCAGAGACAGGAGGAGTGAGTGATCTTTAAGTGAATGAATCTCAGCATAGGGAAAGAGACTATCCCCTACCCTTTCTCCTAATTCCTCAGGCTACACTGTCCTCCTGTCCCTAGGCTACTGACAAACAGAACCCCAAATGGCAGGGAGGGAAGAGAGGTTGCTAAGATTTGACAGTGACTGGCGCTTAACACCGTACAGTGAGAAAGTCCCCGTCCCATTTGTTTCTCTCTAGTGCACCATCATGCGAGATTTTTTCCACTGTGGATCAGTATTGTAATAGGCACATTCTCCCTAGAGTTCCATGATACAGTGAACATCACACATTCCTGGGCATTTACATCACTTACCTGCAAGTTCTCACCCCACTGGGACTTTCCTTCCAGAAGTGCATCCAATACCACACGGCTGGGCTCCCCATTGGCTGGATCATTGCCACTCACAACATAGTATGAAGCTCGGACCCGCTTGAAGAACTCCAGGTCTGTGTTCTTCCCACTGCAGTGGTTGGGGATGTAGGCCAGGTCCACATAGACAGGTGGTCCAGGGGGCACAGAGAGACTGCTTTTGGGGCTACTGGAAACTTTGGAAAAGAGAAATCAGATGCTAACAAAACCCTGAAGCATCTGGAATACAGGAAGATTTCCTGCAGCTGCAGAGACTAAGTTAAAGGGCCTGGATTGGCTCCTTCTCTCTGCTACTGAAAGGAAACAATAGTGGATGGTCTGTCCCAGCAGTAGCACCGAAACCAGGTGGGAAAGGGGAAAGGTCTGCAATTCTTTAGTGCTGGACTGAGCAGCTTTAGAATCAGGTCCAGAATGGCCTTTGCTGCAGAAGGGAAACAAATTCCCTTTATTAGCTTTGGCAGAGTAATTAGTTCAGTCACTATCTGGCTAAATAGCCCCAGTTTCGGTTTCTTAACCTATCTTGGCTATAGCAATATGTCCTGATGTCCTTCATCTGACAGCCCTCAGGAATCTACAGTAACATCGCTGGGAACTCCTGCCTGGTTCTTAATGATTCCTAGCAGTTCTTTCTGATGACTGGCTCATGTTCATCAATATTTCTGCTCCTTCAGCATTTCCCTTCATCGTTTCTGCATCCTTCAGTCATTGAGAGATTGAGAGTCATTGAGAGGTTAGAGATGTTCCCAAGTGCAGAGGCATAGAGTCATACACACATTTAGACAAGGACCTGAACATGGAGATATGTGAATACATGCCCACACTAGTGCAGACACATAGCCAAATGCACACTGCCAACCATGTGAAAACAAACACACACTGTAGACATATACACAGGCAGTATCATCTATATAGACACTAGAAAATATGTGAGTGCACACAAGCATGTGAATACAGCATGTGCATGCATTTACACACACACCGCACCCCAAACATATTCTTTCCTTCCATGTGTCTCTTAGGCCTTTAACTCTAAAGTTCCCACAGTGTTTGGGCTGATACATGAACTGTTCTGTCAATAAAAAAAAAAAGTCTGGAAGGGAAGAAAGAAATGAAGAGGCACAATAAAAAAAAAAAAGCTCTGCCCCCATTTGCCGTCCCCACACATAATCTGTACGCCTCATTTTCTTTTCATAGCCAATTCATGGCAGCAGCCAGGCTAAACACCAGCATTAACAAGAGACAAATAGCTCAGGGAATGTACAGGGAGAACAGAATCTGTCCCTTCTAGCCTGCACATGTGAAGCTGACTGACATCACTCTTAGTGAGGCATTTGATGGCCTGGTGGCTCATTACACTTTCTAGTGGGCAAGTGTCCATACCTCCAAAGCCACCTAATGACACAACCTTCTCCCCCCACTTCGTTTTCCTGACCTCTTTCCCCTCCTACAAGTCTTTCCTCCTCCCCATCATGTTTCTCTCTTGCTCTCCTTATCTAACCTCTTCATTTGCCCCAGTGATTCCAGCCCATCTTATCTCCTGATCCCCACCCCCCCCCCCACACACACACCTCCCTCCCTTACTCTCCTCCTTAACTCTCCTCTGGCTCTTTCCCCTCACAATACAAACATGCTTTAGTCTCTCCCAACTTGAAAAACAAAAATCTCAATCCTGACCCAACCGGTCTCTCCAGCTGCCACCCTATCTCCCTCCCCCCTCCCTCAGCTCATTGAACCTCTAACTGCCAGATGCTGGGACTGGACGACAGGGAGGGATCACTCAATAAATTGCCCTGTTCTGTTTATTCTCACTGAAGCATCTGGGATTGGCCACTGTTGGAAGACAGGCTACGGGGCTAATTGGACCATTGGGCTTACCCAATATGGCTGTTTTTGTGTTCTTACGAATGCACTGGTTACAGCGCCTCCCATCCAATTCCAGGTTTCAGAGTAGCAGCCGTGTTAGTCTGTATTCGCAAAAAGAAAAGGAGGACTTGTGGCACCTTAGAGACTAACCAATTTATTTGAGCATAAGCTGTAGCTCATGAAAGCTTATGCTCAAATAAATTGGTTAGTCTCTAAGGTGCCACAAGTCCTCCTTTTCTTCATCCAATTCCAGTTCAGATGCTCTCCATCCAGTTTCCACTCCCTGCATGCCACTAAAACACTTTTGGCAAAGTCTCTAATGCTCTCTGCCTACTCACAGCTCAGAACCAGTGCTCTAGCCTCTCCCACCTTCACCTGTCAGCTGCCGTCAACACCATAATCAGGCTCTTCTTGACAGCTTGTCCTCCCTTGGCTTCTGTGACTCTGTCCTCTCATTGCTCCTTTGCCGTGTCCTTCAGAGGATCCTCCTCAGCCCCCTCTCCGTTTTCCATTGGTGTTCCACAGGGCTCTGTGCTTGGCGCCCTTCCCTTCTCCCTCTAAGCCTTATCTCTGGATAAGCTCATCTACACATACAACTTCAACTCCTATCCCTATGTGGATGACCCACAGAACAACCTCTACTCCTGAACTGTCTCTAATTGGCCAATCTAAAAATCTCAGCCTGTCACCTGACATCTCTTGGGGATGTCTAGCCATCAGTTCAAGCACAACATGGCTAAAACAGAGCTCCTAATCTTCCACCCCGAACCCTTCCTGCTACCTCCTATCTTGATCACTGAGGACACCACCACTATCCTGCCTGCCATGCAGGTTCATAACCTGGGCATCATCTTTGGATGTCATTGCTCTAGGACCTCACATTCAGGCTAGGTCTCAATTTTGCGGATTCTTTCTCTATAACAGCGCTGAGATACAGCCTTATCTGTTCACACAGCTAACAACTGTCATCCAGGCTCTTATCTTCTGTTGTGATTACTGTGCCCTCCCTCTAGCTGGCAATGATTAAATAACTCTTGTCCCACTCACAGCCATGCCACTGCAGAGACCTCGTCCTTAGTCTGTCACTTTGCCCATGTCACCTCTCTCTTTGGATTCCTTCCATTGGCTCCCCTTCTCTAGTGCATCAAACATAAGCTACTTATCTTCACTTTCAAGGCCCTTGATGGCCTAGCCCCGCCCTACCTAGCAGCGCTTATTCACTAGCAAGATGTCAACTCCTGCCTCCAATAGGCCCAGGATGCCAGCCGCCATCACCCATTTGTTAAATTTTCAAACATCTTTATGCTTCCTCCCTTGCTGCCCCTCATGCTCGGGAGGCACTAGCCATAAACAGCCATAAAACTGCCCCATGAGCCACCTTCAGATGCCCCCTCAAAACTCTCCCATGCCAGGATTTCTACAAAAATCTTGACAATGGTTTGGCCCCGATGTACTGAGACCACTGCTCATCATGGTGACCAGTAATGTTTGTTTCCTTGTGCCCCCACCCCATCTGTTTGTATCCAGCCGATATTGCTTGTTTTATACTTAAATTCTAAGCACTTTGGAGCAGGGACCATCTACATGTTCTGTGTTTGTACAGCGCCTAGCATGGTGGGATTCTGGTGCATGACAGGGGCTCCTGGGCACTACCCTAATACAACTAATAACAACAGTTGGCCTCCATGATGGCACTCTTAGCAGAGTACTCAAGGGCTGCATGGACCATGGAGACTGAATTTCCCTCTCAACTGCTTAAACTGGTTCCTCCAAGCAGGACCGAGACATAGTGGCAGGGAGTAGTTTGTGGGGGAATCTCTTCTGGGGATGCAGAGAGGATTTCAGTCTCCAATACTGTCAGTCAATCTGGCATCTTCCACTGTGGGAGGAGACGCCAGGATGACCAAGGTTCTATACTACTCAGCCCCCTCCCCTGTAATTTTGGGAATTAATTGTGGAGGATACTCCTATCTGGTCTCTACTCGTAGTTACAGAGGGAGGGCAACATCTCTGCACCCAAATGCACTCCTAGTGTCATGATCAGTTCAACCCTGGAGAATGCAGTAACAGCCACCATAGTTAGGTGTCTTATCCCACTGTTAATATTGTAGTAAGGTGGGTTCTGCTTGTCCCTCTGAGACCAGAGAATTCCAACTACTGATCACCCTGTGGGGAACATACTCCCTGTGTGTATAATAGAATCTAAACACAAAGGATTTAAATTACCAGATGTTTGGCTTCACTGCTACTGACATTCCCTGCATTTTTTTTTTAAATCATTGCCTATCACAATCCCTCAGCGCTTGCAAACTCACTCTGACTTGCTAGGAAGTGCTCATTAACTGCCACTCATTAAGTGCCCTGAATGATGAAGCAAATGCTTACATTTTAGTGCTTTGCTTATTGTTTAAGCAAAAGAGAATTCTCATTTGGGGAGGGATTTCTTACCAGGGTTTGTTTTGATGCCATTAACAAGGGTCTTGCCCGGGTTGCTGTGACTGCTCCGGGATAACTCATCCTTCTCTTCCATGTGAGAGGGCTGCACTAATTGGGTACGTGGTTTTGACTGCTTCTCTCCTCCATCTCGCTCTTTTTTTGCAGTGGAAGATTTTGGAGACCTGTCCAATGGTTGTTTCACAGGTGTGGGAGACCGCTTCCCTTTGACATCTAGTTTCCGGGCAGGCGATGATGATTTGGGTTTACTCAAAGGCTTCCTCACTCCTTTGCTCTTTTCTTTCAGATCCTTTTTGGATATTTTATCAGTTCTGCTCACATTTTGCTCATTTACCAGCATTTCAGGGTCCACCATGCATACATCTGGATGAGGGGGATGAGGATGGGGATCTATCATTGGAACAGGTTGTGGATCATGGCTAGACCTTGTGCTGCCATGATGCGAAGTGCCCACAGCTTTGTCTACTGGGAGGAAATCTGCATCTTCATCTGAGTCCATGGCAGCATCGGCTGTGATGGATGGACATTCCTCTGTCTCTGGAGGGACATCAGAGTCAGACTGGGAGGTTCCAGAGTCACTCACTGATGTGGGAGGGGTTTCCTCTACCATCGTGACTTGTACATGGCTACCAGTAGTGTGGTGTGGCCTCCCCTTCACTGAAGGATGTCTTTCATCCTGTGAGAGGTCACTGTCATCAGAGAGGTCATGAGGACTTGGGTTGATGAATGATGGAGACAGCTCACCCTTCCTCTGTTTATATTCACAGGAAGAGAACTTCTGCCTGTTGTCAGAGCTGGCTCCTAAACACGGCTCTACCTCATGGGAAGCATCTCCGTGCTCCTCAGTTCTTCCTCCCCTTTGTGCCTCTGGAAAAAAGGGCTGGTACGTATGCTCAGGGGACATCAGTGAAGAAGGCCGGCTCTGCCTAGCCGTATCCTCTTCCCCCAAGGATGGTGACACAGTCCAGTCAGAATCAGGAAATGCTTTCTCATCTTTCACCTCTGCTGCACTCTGCACATTTTGGAAAGCTTGTGGACTTGTGCTCACTTCTGTTGGGCCATTGGCTGTGGCTGCTGCTTCTTGCTGATGAGGCGGAAATGATGTCAGTACATCAGGAAGTGAGGTCACTGCCATAAGCATTTCAGTGATAGATGAGTGTTGTTCTGGGCTGGCTGCACAACTTTGCTTTTGTTTTTCTGTGGACAGTGGTGATGTCCGTGTACTTCGGCAGTCAATTCTGCATGGCAGCGTGTTATCCACATCACATGTGGATGCAGAACCACCATCCTCAGCAGACACAAACCCTTCCATTTCAGCTGGATATGTTTTGACAGAATCAGCCGGAATCAATGGAGACACATCCCACAGGCTCCTGGTGTCTGGCTCTCCTCCTGCGTATGTAGAAAGCATGTGGGAGTAGAAGCTTTCTGCTGTAGCATGTATCACAGGGGTGGTGGCTTCAGGAGAGGCATCCTCTGAGAGTCTGGGAGAGTCATCTTTTGCCTGCTGTTGGGATGCAACTTCTCTTTCCACAGCCCCAGAGAACAACTTGTCTTCTTTATATAGGCTCAGTGGTGAAAAGCTAAGGGAAGATGAATCTATACTGGTATCTTTTTTAGAAACCTCCAGGTACTCATCTTTCTTCCCCTGGTCTGAGGGCAAAGCTTCAGGAAATTTTAAAATAAGAGATTTGTCCCCTAAGTGGTATGACGAGGATGTCTCATGTCCAAACACAATGGATGGGTCATGTTTTTCTAGAGAGGAAAATTCAAACCCAGATGAAGAGAAATCCATTTCTTTACTTTGCAGTGCCAGACCCTTTTGATGTTCCTCTTTCACATATTTAGCAGTAGACTTTAAGCAAATATCTTTGTCATAGCCCTCAGAAGCAGTCTCTGCATGGTGATAATCTGTTACTAGAAAGTGTGCTTCCTTTGGGGACTTTTCAGCATCTTTTCCCTGTTGCAAAGAAATTTGGCTTGAATAGGACATTTCTGATGCCCAAACATCTCTGCATGTATCTGTTAGGGTACTGTAGCCAGCAGTACCTGCCTTTCTAATTGTTGCTGATTCAGTTTTCTCAACTCCAAGTTCCTTTTTCTGCATTGGATCACAAGGGGAGAAGGCAACTGATGTTGACAAATGAGACTCTTGGTGCTTGTCCTGGTGAAGCAGCTCTGATACCTGAGCCATCTCCATTACTGAAATGTCTGCATACACTTCCTGCTCACTGACTTTTTCTGGTGCTTGGGGAGGGCTGGGCAATTTGGACTCCTTTTCAGATTTCTCCTTGGCACCTTTTTCTAACTCTGAGTCACTGGTGCTCTCTTCTCCTCGTCCTGCTTTCTCATAGTATAAGTCTTTGGGCTGAGGCTCCACTGGTGACAGAGATCTCTGCTCCTGGCTGATTGAAATTATGTTTTTATCTGGATGAGCATCTTCAATGTAGGGAGCTCTTTTTTCTTGATAAAATGCATCTATGGTGTGTATAGGAGGAGTGCACTCACTGCTTCCAGGAGAGGAAGGAGGCAGGGTCAAATATGGTTCTTTTGGTGTGGCAGTTGATGAGCTCAGCCCATTCTGTCCTTCCTGCATTTCCTTGAATCTCAAGTCACTGGGCATCCCATGCTTATCTGACTCTGTCAGGGGTGAATATCTTTCATGGCTGTCTGTGTATGCAAAGGAAGAATCCACTTTATCTTTGGGGGAAGTTGGGGATGACAGCTCCTTTTCAGCAGAGGTGTAGAGGCAGGACTCTTCTTCTTTTGCAGAGATGTGATAAAGTAGCTGTTTCTGAGAGACAGATACTTTCTCTGTCTTGGAGGCCACAAATATAGGCTCCAGCTTTTCCTTATCGGGGTGACCCAGGTTGTCCACATCCTTCAGGATACGGCTCGGAAGCCCAACTCCAGAGATAACTACCTGCTCATAGATGTCCGCATACTGAAAAGTCCTCTCATCAGGGTAGGGTGTTGGTTCCCTTTCTTCCTGCTTTAGCTGTTTAGCATGCTCATCTCCTTTGGATTCAGAAACCTCTTTCTCAGAAGGACTGGAAGAGCTCCGAATGCAAGACTCTGTATGATATTCCACTTGGCTGAAAGAACCCATGTCCTCAGAATGGCCTATAATGTCACTGCTTCTTTTGGGATGATATGGTCCTGAAAAAGAGTGCATGCTGTCCTCTGACGCTGCATCACTGTCTTTTGGGGAAGCTGCTACATATTCATATTCTGCTGGGCTTGTAGAGTACAGAAGAGCAATTGCTTTTGCACTCTGCTCTTTGCTTCCTCTAGGGTCATCATGAGCCTCAGTGGTTTTGCTTTCAGCATTCTGCTCTATGTCTAGCATGTATTTAGAGTCTGATGTTTCTTGGTTCAAAGCATCGTCATCTGATATCTCCACTCTGGCCCCCTGCAGAACTTCAGCTTGCAAAGCTGGTTTGCTTTGGTCTGTCATGAAATGTTTTTCTCGTTCTTGTGTACTTGTGTCCGCCTCCTTTTCTAGAGCACTAGATGATGCAGGCAGAGGAGATACTGTCAGTGTTCCATCTGATGATTTAGCATATAGATCCAAGACTGCTTTCTCCTCGTGATCCAAATAGGAGTAATCTTGTTTAGATGGGAACAATGATTCTTCCCTTCCTTTTGCTGCACTTGATGGTTTGACCTGTTTTTCTTCTATACAGACATGCTGAGAAGATGGGGTTGCTCTAACTACTTCTGATTTTTTGGAAGAGGTGATCCCAGGAGAGGCTATTTCCATTTTATTTGGTTCCAGTGACAATCCTTTGTCCTCCCGCAGTGCAAATTCTTGTGCTTCTGCTGAATCCACTTTGAAATGTCCAGCTTCTGTTTCTTGAGGCACAGGCTTGTCTTCACCATGACAGGGGTAATCTTCCTTCTTAGGAAGATGGCCTGCCTGCCTGGGGGCATCTTCTTCCTGGAAATATCCACATTCAGAGTCTGAAGTTTTCTTCTCTACTGTTTCCAAGGCATAACCTTCATATGCCATAGAATATATAATCTTTTCCTCTTCTGTTATGGTAAGAGAAGATTTTTTTTCATATTCCTGAACCTCATCCAAAAAAGTGCTCTCTCTTTCCTTATCATACTTCTGTTGGCTTTCCTTACTTGTTCTCTCTTCCACCTCCTCTGGAAACCACACTTTCTTCTCATAATTTAGATTTTTCATATAAATATCTTCCATTTCTGGAGATTTTTCTTCTTTAGTTTGTGTCTCATCCATGAAATCACAAGATTTGACATCTTCAGAGCAAACGTCTGAAGACTCTTCATCCTGAACTCGTCTGGATTCTGTTAAGTGTAAGAACTCGGCATCTGGAAAAGTTTCCTGAGAGCACATTTCTAAAGCCTTTTCTCTGACCAGGCTCATTTCGGTTAAAGAAAACAATCTAGTATCTTCTGGAGATATTTCTGCAGAAGAAATTTCTGTGGGTAGTGTATCTTTAATTGGGCTGTGTTCTGGGAAAAGAGGGGATTTGGGTTTTTCTTTAATGATATCTTTGGCAGAAGTTTCCAGTGATTTTTCACTTGTGGCTGGGCTCTGCTGCATGAAATGCAGGGGTATGATAGCTTCTGGGGAGAATTCATTAGTGGATGTGGCTAGAAATGTTTCTTTAGCAGGGCTCTTTTCTGTAAAAGTAAGAGACTTAGTGTCTTCTGGAGAAGTTCCTTTAATGAAAATGTCTGGAGATGTTTCCTTACCAGGACTCTCTTCAGTGAGAGAAATTGATTTGGTGTCTTCTGGAGAAATGTCTTTAATGGAAATGTGGGTAGATTTTTCTTTTTCTAAGCTATGTCCTGTGAAATATAGTGGTTTCCCTTCTTCTGGAGAAGCTTCTCTAATGGAAATATCTGAAGATTTTTCTTTACAAAGACTTTCTTCTCCAAAAGAAAGTGATTTGGAATCATCTGGAGATATTTCTTTAATAGAAATTTGTGAAGATTTATCACTTTCAAGTTGGCTTTGTTCTGGAACCTCAGCATTTTGGGGAGATATTTCTTTGGTAGAAACTGGCTCTTTAGCTGTGAATTTTGCAAATTCTAGTGAAACGTCTTGAGTCATTTCAGTTTCTTTAAACTCCGCCTCCTGCTCTGGCTTTGAAATAATGTCTGTGCTGGGAATGTACAGATTGGAATCATCCTTTTCACTAATTTCAATGGTTTCCTGTTTGTGATAAGAAATGTGTGACAGCTGTTCCTTTCCAATGGGCAGTTCCTGCTTTTCATTCCTGGGAAACATGGACTCCATAGGCAGTAGCACTTTGCTAGCTAAGTCAGGCTTCTCCTGTATAACAGAATGCAATTTGTTTTCAGGGATATCGTTAGCTGCAGGTGCCTCAGCTTTTTTAAGTGGTTCAAATTCACTCTCAGCTCCTTTTTCTACACCAGAAGTTTGTCCTTCACCTTTCTTTACAGAAGTATCTCTGGCTTTTTCAAATAACTCCGCTTCCACAGTTTCCAATTTCTCCTCCACAGGGGACTGATGGAAAGGTGTATGTCCAGCACTGGTGGGGCCAGACTGTGTTGGAGATGCCATCTTGACTGTGCTATCATCAGGACTTATGCATCGTTCCTCAGCTTCTCCAGAACTGGAGTCTACCTGGGAAAGTTGTGTTTCCCCTGTGGATAATAGCAACATGGACGCTTCTGTGCGGGATTCAATTAAAACATCAGCCAGGTGCCCTTGTTGAGTAAACAGCTGGGCACCATAATGCCCTCTGAGTTTCTCAGGCATCTCAATATTTGGAGTCTCATCTTCTTCCGCTTCTTCCTCCTCTTCTGCCTCTTCTTGCAGGCCCTTCTTATGAGCTTGGACTTTTCTCTCTCCTTCTGCTAATGCCTGGAAGTCTTCAGAAGGCGGAGATTTAAAGCATTTGTCCTCCTCTAAGGAGGATGTTGGAGAGATTGTGCCAGCAGAGGGCACATAGTCTAGGCCTTGGGTGGCTTCAGTCCGAGAGGAGGGTATGCTGTTTACTGTGTCCAGAAGTAACGAGCTTTTGCCAGTCTCTTCTGTTTGTGGAGCTGTTATGGATGCAACAGACTGATCTTCTGCTACTGAAGTGGCAAAAGAGGAAAGCTTGTCACATTCTGTAACAGACGTGGCAGAGGACACATGCTCCTCTTCAGCCAGTGGGGCTGCCACAATGCTTGTAGGATACACAAGGATTTCAGATTCTTGGCTGATGTAGCCCTTGTCAGCAATATCAGTAGTGGAGGTGGCTTGGATACCATGTACTGCTTCAAAAGAGCCTGGGTGATCAGGCACAGAAATATCATAGGCACTAACATCATACTTCAAGTGTGGGATCCTCTCTTCCTGTTCGTCATGTATTTCCTCATCAGAAATGGTCTGTTCAGTCTCTGAGTAGCCAGGGATGGTTTCATCCTGGATGTATGAAATGTGTTCTGCTGTGGCTCGTGGAGGGACAGGTGCACTTCTCAGGTAGGACTCCTCCTTAGTTACTTCCTTTTCAGGTAAATTGCTTTTCTCACCCATATCCTCACTGAACTCTCTTTCCTTTTCTTTGGTAGTGAATTTTGTGCCTTTCTCCTCATCGTGGTGTAGCTGATAGAATTCTTTAGTCTTCATGTCCTTTTCCTCTGTGTATTGTTCTTCTGTTTCTTCCAGTTCTGCCTTTTCTATCACATCCTCTCTCTTTTCCTTCTCACTTTCCTCACCCGTATCCATCCCCTCAATGTACTTTTCACAAGTCTTCATTTCTCCTTCCCTCTGCTTTCTGTCCAAAGATATTTTCTGCTCTTCTTCCTTTTCTTTGAGTGCTGGAGTGTGAGCTTCTCTTGCTGCTCTTTCTGTGTGTGTTGGTACCTGCCCTCTCTCATCTTTATGAACCTCTGATGGTAGCTTGGCTTCCTCCTTTCTTTCAACTTTTTCTGCAAACTCTCCCATCTCAAGAGGTTCCTCCAGGGCCGCTCCTTCATCCTCAATTTTTTCAGCCTCTCCTGCTCTCACCTCCAGCTGATGGACTGGCTTTTCCTCACATGGCAACTCTCCTTCCCTATCAATAGTGATGATTCCCTCATCTGGGGAACCTAGAGGAGTCGCCTTTATCAAGATGTTCTCTTCCAAAATTAGAGCTTCATCAAGGTGACCCTGAGCAGTCATATCAGGGACCCTCTTTCCTTCAGTTTCAGGTCCTCTCATGACTGCATCACTCACTTCAATATCAGTTATTTCCTGAGCCACCTGCAGCTCCACCTTCTCTTCATGATTCAGATCCTCAAAGTCCTTGGTCAGGTCCTCTGGTGAAGACAGGACTAATCTCTGCTCAACCATGTCAGCCATTCCTGGCTCTTGCTGTACAGGTCTCTTCTGCAGTGGTGACATCTTCTGTTCCAAAGGTGCTTCCTTTTCAGCTTTGACTCGGGTTTTCTCAGTTTTGATTCTACCTGGAACTTTTGCCTTGTATAATGTTTTCCTGACTTCTGGGGTAAACGGTTTTAAGTCTGGTTTAGAAATTTTTTTCAGCTCTGGTTTGGCTTCTTTCTTTGAATCTTTTTTTTCTTCTTTCTTTCCATCATCTTTTCTAAAGTCCTTTCTCTCTTTCTTAATCTCTTTCTTTTCTTTGTCCTTCTTCTCATCCAGTTTAGACACTTTCTCTTTGAGGTGCTTCTTGCCAATCTTGTCTTTGGTTAGTTTCCTTTTCTCAGCTTTAAGGGCATCACTTGATTCTGTCTTTATCTTTTCAGGTTTAGCATGTTTCTCAGGAATTTTCTCAGTGTGTTCTTTCACTTTTCTCTCAGTTCTGGCCTCCTTTACTACCTCTGGTTTTATCTCCTTAGCCCCATCCTCATTTGCCTCTTCTTTTCTGGCCTGCTTTGTTGCAGCTGGCCTGGGGGAAGATTTCAGACTCTCTTTGCTGTCAGTTCTCTGTTTAATCTTGGTCTGCTTCAAAGAAGGTGTAGGCAGGCCAGAAGACATATCCTTCTGAGTAGCTACTGGGTACCTCAGAAAATCCAGATGCTTGAGCTTCTCAAGACCTTCCAATATTTTATTTTGTGGAGCATTTCCAGGAAACAAAACTCTTACTATTTTTTCTGTTGGGCTTGCTGGCAGCCAAACCACCAGGGCTGTGATGGAGGTCAGATAAGGGACAGAAATCTCACCTTCTTTCCCATTTGCTAGAATGATGCCAGTCTTTGCTTTGCTATTCCCAGCCCATTTCTGCATTAGAAACTGCATCTCCTTACTTTCCTTGACAGGATTCAGGATGTACATGTCCAGCTTACCAACCCCCATCTTGTGGAACAGAGTAATGGGGTCAATGGTGTTACTCACCACCCTGTAGAGGGGCTCTGATTTAATGCTGAGTTTATTCAGGTACTGCAATGTCAGGCAAGCCTCTTCAATGCTTCTCTTTACTTTCATGGATGATTCAGGCATCTTAAGCTTTTCAGGAACATTAAAAAACACAACCCCAAGTTCTGGAGAGATGAGGTTCTTCATCCAGTCACTGTAGTTGGTGGAGCCCTGAGATTGCTCCTCATCCTGCTCAGAAATCTTCCTCTGCAGAAGCCCATTAATGCCAGGTAGGTTGTCTGCCCCAATGTGGGTCAGGAGAATGGAGTCAATTCTGTCCAGATGCCTGACCAGCTTCCAAAAGCAGGATTTCCTCTCAGAGCCACCATCCACTAGGATGTTAAATCCATTGACAGCAAACAGAGCAGAGTCCCCTCTCCCACCGGGGAATATGTAGCAGCAGGGCTTAGACAGTTTCAGAAAGCCTCCAGAAGTGGGAGGTTCCAGAAGATCAAATGGAGTTGGCACATCTACAGTCTCAGAGACATACTCTGCAAACTCAGAGACCCCATCCATCTCAGGCAGGACTGGGTCAGGGTTCAGTTTCAGATTAATAAGCTGCTGGAACTGGGGATGTCCAAGGTTGCTCCAGTCTCCCTCTCCCAAACAGGACACAGTGAGGGAGGCCTTGTTATCTGGATCAGTGTTGCTGAGAAGCTGGGCAACCTATTGAGACAGACAAGAACAATCACAGACACAGAAGTGAGACATTGCAGCATTTAATTTTTTTAAAGCAACAATTAATGTGGGACCATTAAGGACTCCGCTGACGTATTGTAAAAGAGGCCATGACAGAGGGCAATGCTGAGCTGCATAACTCCTTCAGACAGGCACAATGGCTCTAGCAGGCCCCTGAGAATGCAGCTGTTGGGCCAACTTTGGCCATTATGAGGTATGGGCCAGAGCCTTGGCCTTGCTCTCTCTTTCAAAGCCTAATGCTACTGAGGGGGCGCCTAGCCAGGATGAGGTCTTTTGCTTCCTTAATGCCAGGACTGCAAGTGTGACTGGCTCTCATACAGAGCAGAGGCACAAAGGGAGGGACCTCCTTGTCCTCTTCCCCCCTGCCGACAAGGGCACAATCTGCCCCTAATCATGGTGTGTAAAAGCAACTGTTTCCTATTGGTTAGGGAATCCTCTCCGTCAGCCCCACTCTTTTTCCAAAGCACACTCTTGTGGTTTCCTACCAACTCTCACTGGCTGGCCATTATCCCATCTTCTTCTTTGAGTATTTTCCCAGTTTCCTAGTTATTGAAACTTTAGTTCCTTGTTACTGGGATTTTCTTTTCTACTCAGATTCATTGTCTCTTCTGACCCAGATTTTAAAAGGCTAGGACATCATTGCTGATTTGGCAAGTGTTGCTATCTATCGTCTAATTAAAGGCAGGAGTTAGTATCTGTTTCAGGAGTCCTTAGAATTATGCAGATATGCAAATACATTGACTAAAGCCATATTAAAAATTAAACAGCTTACATTTTATGAATTTTAGAGTTAGTGATAATATTTTGCATAGGATGCTTTTGCCTAAAGAGACCCTCCTCAGCTGATGTCTTGACAGTCTGGCCCCATGAAGGAGTGGAAGCAAATAGTAAAGTTGAGAAAACCCAGAGAATATATTGAGAAAAATAAATTCTGAAATCCAGATTTCCAGGCCTATACATGCAGTTATGGTGATTGTGTCCAGACGGTTAATCTACCCTCCTAGCCAGTTAGCTGAATATCTCATTACCACAACTACCACAAATGCACATTCAAATCATGTGCATACAATTTTGAAAATGTGGGCCCTAGTGCTTAGTGAATATTGCCTCCAGACCAGAAACATCTGGAGCAGGGCTTGAAACTGTCAAAGCGACAAAATAGTGTATCTGAGTGGCAATGAGAATAAATAATAATACAGCTTTTTAGAGAGGAACCAGAATACAGCTAAATAAATACTAGAGTGCATTTCTAATTATCCAAAGATCTCAAAGCTTTAGACACACACTAACTCTCACAAACTGTAGTGTGTGTGTGTGTGTGTGTGTGTGAGATATATATATATATATATAACATTCACTGGATAAATAGTAAAACTAAGGAAGAGGACCACATTTTCCAAGGTGGCACATGATTGTGGTGGCTTCAATATTTGGGTGCCAAGCTGAGATACCTTAAGATTTTCAGAAAAGCCAGATCACCTGACTTCTGGAAATCAGGCAACCCTGATGTGTCGCAAACTGGGCACTCAAAAGTTAAAGCACCCCCAAATCACTATTCACTTTGGAAAATTTTGACCGGTGTCTTGCCCAAGGCCCTATAGTAATTTAGTTCAAGAATTAGGAGAACCGAGAGCCAGGCTTCTGACCAGCATGCTGGGGTATCTGTGAGCTGGAAGTGGAGTCCTGGCCCCCCTGGTCTCTGCCAGCTGGAGGTGAGACCCTGGTTTACTATTCATACTCACCTCTGGATCTGCAATTATCTCAGCAAATTTCTGATAAGTGAAGGTCCCAGTTTGCAGGATCAGGTCTCCTTGGTCTGAGCTCTGACCACACAGGAGCAGTAGTTTGTGGGCAGATGAATCACATACCAGCGATCGGACCTATTACCATAAGACAGAAAGTTGTCAGCGCTCAGGTTTGGAGTTCTATGGTTCTCTGGCTTTCTCACCAGTTCCACAGTCTCAACGAGTGACAGGATCCAGAACATGAGCGTCTAGTCCAGGGGTGGGCAAACTTTTTGGCCTGAGGGCCACATCAGGGTTGCAAAACTGTATGGAGGGCCGGGTAGGGAAGGCTGTGCCTCCCCAAACAGCCTGGCCACCGCCCCCTATCTGCCCCCTCCCAGTTCTCACCCCCTTCAGAATCCCTGACCCATCCAACCTGCCCCGCTCCTTGTCCCCTGATCGCCCCCTCCCGGGACCCCCCAGCCCTAACCCCGGCTAGCATCCCTGGCTGGAAGCTCAGGGGCCGGGCAGGACAGTCCCACAGGCCAGATGTGGACGTGGACCGTAGTTTGCCCACCTCTGGTCTAGTCCCTGGTCTAGAGCAGTAAGAGGGCTAAGTCATGCTAAGAGTTCAGGCCCAAGCAGCTGGTCAAAGCAGGGCTTTTCTACGTAAAAGTTATTTGCTTGTAGAGACAGAAGCACTCAAAGATGCCTCTGCTGCCTGCCTGACCCAGCTCCAAGCCAGGCTGGGCTTTTCACAAAAGCACAAGGGAGTTAAGTACACAAATTCCTGAAGCCCTTTTGCAAACCCCACCTCCAAAGCAGCTCCATACCCTTGCTCCTAATCCTCAGACTCTCTTTGGGACAAGAATCAGCAGAGGCCAGGGATAAGGAGAAGTTTCCAGCAGCAGAGTGTTAACAAAGCTTGCTCCATTCAGGAATCCCATCCAACTCCACCGTCTCTCACGGGCTGAAGCCCTCCCTCCTTCCTGCTAAAAGAGCTTTACAAACGCTCTACAGATTAGGTAGTTCCCAGGAATTAGCCTTCTTCCTCAGAGTTAATGTGTGGCATGGCACTGGCATGTGTTCCTTTATCTAGAAATAACCTGGAACGTACGACAATGGTGCAGCATGGATCTTCCTGCTGGGTAAGCACAATGAGCACACAGCCTGGAAGTAATTCTGCTGGCTGCACACCAGGTCTGGGAAAACTGCTCATGAAGGGTGGGAAATGCTCTATTAATGAGCTAATGCTTTGGCTGTGCTTGGGTCAGCATAGGCAGAACAGCTGATGTGGAGAAAATGCCAGGGTTGTCCCATTGCAAGAGGCCGTTCTTGGACCTTACCTCAGAAACAATGCTGTCCACATTGGGATTCACCAGGATTACTGTCTCCAGAGTCTCACTCCGATGATGAAGGGTCCTTTGGCCTAGGGAGAGGGGCAAGGAGAACAGAAGGGAAGAAAAAGCCTGCTGGGGTTTTGCCAACAGCTCCGTCCCCAGTGCTTCACTTTGCTGCAAATTTTCCCCTTCCCCTTGGTTCCAAGGCCTCATATCATGTTCAAGGGTGTAGTTTAACTCTTCGCATCTAAAAGGGTCATGCCCTTTCCACACAAAAACAAACCAGGCTTGTTCTGGCCCAGCACAGGTTGCCACCCTAGAGCCCAACACTGTGTAGCCCGCGTGGGCTCTCCCCTATGCTCATAAATGCCAGCAGGCAGTGGGGCCTCACCTGCCCACTCACGGTTTTTATCTAGTTTCAGTGCAGTTGCCAGGGAGATGTAGCTTGGGAAAGTAGCCACGTTGTGGTTGCTATGGGGCTTTGAGAGCTAACTAATGGGAGCTGACTCAACTGTTCTTGCCCTTCACTGGGGACAATGCAGTCCTTGAGGGGAATTTTTTGTCATTCTCAGGAAGTTTTCTGACTCACAGTCTGCCTTAGAATCCTAGAATGTAAGACTAGAAGGGAGCTCGATAGAACAGCTAGTCCTGACCCACCACACTGAGTATTATCTAGCCCATCTCTGACAGGTGTTTGTCTAACCTGCTCTTAAAAACCTCAAATGACAGAGAATCTACAACCTCCTTAGGCAATTTGTTCCAGAGTGGGGCAGAGCACATGATGAAGTTAGCAGGTGGGATTAATTTCCCTCATCCCCTGTAGCTCAGTGTAATTTACCAAGGTTAAATTAGGTGTTATCTGGAGTTCTTTGAGATGTGTAGGCTCTAGCTCTATTTCATAGAATCACAGAATATCAGGATTGGAAGGGACCTCAGGAGGTCATCTAGTCCAACCCCCTGCTCAAAGCAGGACCAAGCCCCAATTTTTGCCCCAAATCCCTAAATGGCCCCCTCAAGGATTGAACTCACAACCCTGGGTTTAGCAGGCCAATGCTCAAACCACTGAGCTATCCCTCCCCCCTCCTTTCACTGCTGGTGTACGTGTGCTCCATGCACCTAAGACTGGAAGACTCTTGCTTGTAGTTCCATTGGTCTGTACTTGCACCTCACTCCTCTTTGTGTTCCAAACCCAGGGTATGAGGGTCAGCATGGACCATACACTCCTCCAGTATCTTTATACTGCTAAAAACCCTTGGAGAGCCAGAAAAGGGGAAGGAGAGCGGGCACACAAATTTCTGCGAAGGACACAAATAATCTAGGCTATTTCTGAAAGGCTTCTTTGCAGGTAGAATGCCAATCCTTGCACATCCAGAGAGTAGAGCTTGCTATCCTCAGCAGAGGCATGCAGCTTTGTGAAGACAAGTAAGCAAATAGTCTAATTTAGATTGAATTCCAAGATCACTGTGAGGGTGAATTTCAGGAATCACTAGGAATCCCTATGGAAGATCATGAAAAGCATATTAGTCATAAGAGCCTCCAAACTCATCAACTCTTCTGGCTGAAGTGATGGCCACCAGAAAGGGAAACTTCCGACTCTATGGGCAGTGCTGTTGGTACCCAGGATCTTATGATGCCTGGCTGGTAGAAGGTACCAGTGAGTGACTCTCCCTTCCCCTCATGCGCTGGACGATGGTTTGGAGATCTCCCATGAGAAAATCGGGGATTCCAGGCCTGAGAAGCTAGCAGTGCCCTCAGAAGCAATGTATCTATCCCCAGACGCAAGAGGAGGGCCTTTTTTTTTTTTTTTTTTTTTTTTTGCAGCACCCATGATGATGGTCTTTGGTACCAACAACTCCTTACCATGGTGTGATGGTGCCATCAGTGTGGGAACTGTCCACTTTCATTTCTCTCTCACTGTACTTGGGACAGTCCAGCTCCTGCAGATAACACTGGTTTTGGGATGCTGCTGCTCTTCAGAGCCAGGAGATTAGTACCACATTCCTTGTGAGCTCCTGACACACAGTGTCTCACCTGACTTGGAAGGTGTTGGAGAATAGGTATTCTTCTTGGATGAGGACATGGAGGGGGATTTCTCTCACTTCTTGGGAGAGTGTTTCCTATCCACCTCTTGCCCTTTTTGGAGGAGTTCTTAGTTCTACTCCCATCAGCCCTGGAGTCAGAGATCACTGTGCTCGGAAGGGGCGCTACCCAGTTTCTCTGCAGAATGTACTGAGGGAGGGTGGGTCTGATGGCCCAGGGTCAGACTGGGGCCTTATAGCAAGAGCCATTAAGAATTTTTGAAGCCTGTACTCACAGGCTTGACAGATTTGGCTTGGGAAAGAACAGCAAATGCTGCTCTTTGAGGGGCTGTGAGCTTCCCTGAGGCAACAGAGGCATCTGACATGGTCATCGTTGACTGGGAAGACCCCAGGACATTCAGCTTTTGAATCCCAAGAGCTTGGCCCCCAACTGTTAAAAACTATCTAAAACTATTATCTAAGAGTTATTTATAGATATTTATAGTTGGATGCAGAGGATGCTAGCAAACACTACAGACACTGAAGAGATGCTGTCTCAGACCATGGATGGCAGAAAGGAACCAGAGAGGCAGTCGGTACATGCTGCCCCTTATACTCTCAGTTTGGAACATGAGGAGGAGTGGGGCACAGGTATGGAGCAGTGGACATTGCCGGCAAAAATCTTCTGGACTCAGGCCCATGGAGCGCATGCGCACCAAGTAGAATACACATAGGGACCATTACACAGAGAACACAGGGATTCTCAGATTGCATCAAACCAGTGGACCATCTAGCCACATGTCCCGTTGCTGACTTTAGCTAAGATCAGCTGCTTCAGAGGAAGAAACCCTACAGCAGGCAGTTCTGGGATAGTCTGCCCCATGGACAGTTTACTCTGACTGCTCTTAGTTAGGTCAGCTTGTGCCCCAGGAGCAGTTACATCCCTTCCAAAGCTTTTTTTTGATCATTACAGTTATAACTCTGATTATCCTTGTTATTCATATAACTGACTGATCCTTCTTGGATTCTTGTTAAGTTCTTGGCCTCAATGGCAGATTGACTCAAAAGACAGGATAAGTATTGAGGGAACCAAGATTTCCATCTCATGGATTCATGGGTCATGATTTTGAATAAACACATTCACTGGCCCTTTAATATACTGTCTTGGAAAGGATGACGAGACAGACCCTCTGCACAGGCACATAGAAGCAAAGATGTCAGACAGGAGAACTTCCACTCCATCTAGGAGAAAGAAAATTCTAAAATGATTGGTAAAGGCACAAGAGACTGGAATCATCTCTAGAGGCTCTTGAATGCTTACATCATTTCTATTTCACAGACGTGATTCCACAAGTACAGAAGAGCCTTTCCCAGAGAAATACAAGGATCCCCTTTTAACAGCCCTGTAACCATGCTCTAGATGAAGAGCTTTCTGATCTGAGTTCAGAGGCAAGGGATCCAGGCTCAGGAGAAGCACCACGTGCAACTGGGGCTAATACAATTGAGAATTGCAACTGAAGCAACCAGAATCACTCTGCTGAGTTCCTGCCAAAAGTTCAGGAGAACTAGCAGTAAGAAAGAGAGATGTGGGGAATGACAGACAGTATTCAAAAAAGAACTAGATGCGTTCTTGGAGGATAGGACCATCAATGGCTATTAGCCAGGATGGGCAGGGATGGTGTCCCTCGCCTCTGTTTGACAGAAGCTGAGAATGAGTGACAGGAATGGATTTGTTCTGTTCACATGCCCTCTGGGGCATGTGGCATTGGCCACTGTTGGAAGACAGGATACTGTGCTAGATGGATCTTTGGTCTGACTTAGTGTGGCCGTTCTGATGTTCTTATTCATATCCCCAGTGCAATACACTCACTTAACATCAAAGTGGGAACCTAGAGTACAACATGAAGGCCCAGAACCCAGGAGGTGATAGATCAAAACACCAAGGAGAGCAGTATCCAAAGGGATTTCCCTCTTGATCTTCCCTGAGATCCACATCCTTGGTGGGTCCAAGGCCAAGGCAGCTCAGGGAAATGTAGGTTACCCTAAAGACTTTGAATATGAGCATGTTGGGCTCATACCTGAAGAGCCCACTACAGATAGCTC